>NC_083356.1:69155208-69783750 GCF_030254825.1 Meriones unguiculatus | reverse complement strand
CATGTCAACATGGCCCGGGGGTGAGCACATTGGGCTCAGATGTGGTAAATAGTCTCCTCCAAGAGCAGTTTTCATCTACCTGGGTAGACCATAGCATATGTACACATCTTTGATCCAGTTACCCTGCAATTCAAAACAACAGGACCATTCTGTCGTATAGGACACTTGCTGGTACTGCAGCTTGGAGCCTCTACGTTGAGCAGAAATCCTTGAGGTGGCTCATTCCACAGGCAGTAACCTGAGCCTAGGCTACACAGCAGGTAACTTAAAATGTTTCCTATGCTGTGTGGAACAAAGCAGAGAAGGCTCTGTGTAGACCCAGTTGGGACATACAGTCTGCCTCAGAAACAGCAGACATGCCTGTGTGGGTGGGGTGTGGAATGTGTCATGGAATTTCTGCATGTCCTAGAGATATCTCCAGCACAGCAGGGAAGCAGACAATTGGCCCATGCCCAGACAGACCTGCCTTCGCTCTCCTGCAACTTACAGGTAAATGACTGCATAAACCTTTCTAGGTTCTGTACCTCCAATGTGGGGCCACAGAGCCCTTTGTGATGAGATCCAGAAGTCTGAAGACAGATGGCAGGTCTTAGACAAGGTCAGAACTGCTCATCTTGATGGCCCTGATTTCAAAGGACAGTCACTCTGTATATCCATGAATCTAGGGTGAGAAGCCACAGTGGCTTGCATTTCTTGAGGCCAGCATGGAAAAACACTAGTCACACAACAGGTCCAAACTCTGCCCTGCCTGCTGTGCAGAGCCCTGAGACTCCAGTGGGGAAGGGGCCACAAGCAATATGAGCAGCAGAGGTAGTATGAACCCAGAGAACTTAAAGTCCCAACTGAAGAAGGGCAGTGGCTCCAGCCTGTCCTTAGCTTCCCATGAGGTTCCAAAAGATCACAGAATGGGCTGACATAGAACAGAGGAACTGAATGAATGAATGGCCAAATGGATGAATGAATGAGAGAAGTAAGCAAATGAATGAATAGATGAATTAATAAATCAGTGGTTCTGAACTAAAATCTGAGTGAGTGAATGAGAAAGCAAACAGTGAATAGATGAATGAACAACCTCCCCCCCCCACTACCACTCTAGCCTGCAGCAATACAGCTGTGTGTTCAAGGCCCCCAAGCCCCCACCTGTAGCTGGATTCTGGAAAGCCAGTGCCCACGACCCCAACTGTCTTTGAAGCCTATGGCACACACACCATGACATTCAGGCCCTGGTTGGTGGGCCCCTGTGCCACAATGTACTCGATGCCAGTCTCATAGACATCCATGGGCCGGCGGTACTTGACCACTGTACCAGCAATGTTGAAGTTCTTGGGGCTGTCCACCTTGTAGTTGCCATTGAAGAAGTAGAAACCAGCTTCATCTGCAAGAGCTGAAAGAGGAAAAAAAATCACTGAGTCACATGGGCTAGATGGGCTGAGCAGAAAGGAGAGACACAGGCAGGAGCCAGCAAACATGCTCCAAGAATGGTGGTCAGTCTTGTCCTCCCTCTCCAAAATGACCCAAAGACAGGAAATTCAATGTCACAGGGAATCAGACAGACACCGTGCCTGGGGCCAGCATGTGGCCCTGGCCAGTGAGGGCCTAAGAGACACAAACACACTTTCCTATCAGTCTAAAACAAACAACCACAGGCCTGTCTGGGTGGCTGGGAGAGCCAACAGGGAAGGCTGGCCCTGCCCTTCTGGCTGCCTCAGATGGGCCAAAGGGATTGTAAGGTAATGAACTAGAACCATGGCCAAGTGGCCAGTCTGGGCCAGGAGGGTCTGCAGCCGTGAACAACAGGTACCAGCCAGATACTAGACTAGACTGTACAACCTGACTGTGACACTGGTTGTGGTACCAACTCCAGTTTCCACAGAAAGGGACCTCAGTGCCTCATCCAGGGCCCACAGTGAGGGACACTGTAGCCTGGCCTGGCCAGTGTGGAGTGCTCTCCAGAAGGCTTTTCCTGGGACCACGCGAAGCCTGTCCATCCCTGCTCTCCTTATTACAAACTATGGCATTCAGAGGTCTGATTTCACTGTCACCTAATTAACCTGTCCATCCTGCTGAGATTAACACATACTAGGGAAGCCATCAGGCATGAGCAGGGTCTGGATACACTGTATCACCATTTCCCTCAGCCAGGTAGGACTGGCCACTTTCAGGACATGGCTGTAGGCAATTGAAAGCCAGGATCAGAGAGGAATATGCCCACAACACCCAACAGCCCATTTCCCAGCTGCCCAGGGGCTAAACGCTGCCTTGGAAGCTGGCCTTTCCTGAAGCTAAGGGGGCTAAGCAAAAGCCTTCAGAGCTCAGCTGAGGACTAGGGAAGAAAGGGAGGAGGCAGTCTCAGCACTGGGGGACATTCTGTCTTCTAGAGGGTGTCCTTAAAGCCAGTTCCAGGAATTGGCCTGCCAGAGAAGCGAATGCAGTTTCCAAAGGCCCTGATGCAATCCAAGCAGAGGAGCCGGGGCAATTAATTTATTATCAGACAGACGCAACAAGCAGGACGTGTCTGAAAAATACCCTTAACGTAATAATGTCAGAACATAGCGTCAAGTCCAAGTCCGGCTGGGGCCTGGTTGTCCCGACTCAACTTCCAGATCTGTGCCCAGGGTTCAGCTCAAGGCCCTCATCCAAAACCTGTTTCCTGACAGCGAGGACCTTCCTTCCTGCGGCTTTCCCGGCCCTTGGTATTTCCAGTGTCTGCTTCAAGAATGAGAACTTTGCAGCCAGCTCAGAAAACACAACGTCTCCTGGCCTCCTTGCAGCCCTAGTGAGCTAGCAGACAGCAGAGCCACCGGCCTGGCTGGAGGCCTTGCTCTCCATGCTCAGCCCACAGATGTCCCCAGCAGTGTGGGCCTGGGGCCAGCCATGTGCAAACTTGCTGGGGTTGGGCCTTCAAATGCCCTGAGAACCTGGCGGGGGACAGGAGAGCCTGGTGCCGAGCTCAGCCTGAGGAGCTTCAGCACACACCTCCCCTTTTCTACATCCCTGGGGCGGAGCTCAGGCCTGTTCACCTACCTGAGGTTTGGGGAGGGAAGACGTGGATGATGGGACTCTGTCAAGACTGAGGCTGATCATTTTGGAGAACTGCTCCTTAACACAGCTTGAAACCTGTCTCTGTCCCATACAGGACAAAGCCAAGGGCAGGATGGCTCAGGTACTGGTACCTGTCCATATGGAGTTTCAGCCACCAGGTCATGTCAACTCTCCAGCTCCACACACGACCCATGCGAAGACTGTCATCAATATGGGGCCTCACATCTGTGCAACATCTCCAGAATATCTAAGAAAGCCACTTCTGCTCTAGAGTACCACCTCCATAGGAAACTGGGCATGGTCAAAACTACAGATAGACCTGTGATCAAATCCTTCCTCAGCAACTCATAACCATGACTGGTTACCCACCTCTCAGCTCTGGGACTCACTCCTCAAATAGATGGATTCTTTGTGGGTCAGGCTCTCTACTGATGGGGAACTCGCTGCCTGATGTCATACCCTTTCTCTTGTCCAGCACCTCTAAGGGCAATGTCCTTCCACACAGGGTGAAGGCAGAGTCTCCCTCCTGCACAGCTGGTTGCATCTGTTCCTTGCCACCTGGCTTGTCTCACGCCCCCAAAAAGAGGTCAAATGTCAGGTGCCCTGCTCCATTCGTACACGGGCCTCTCGGTTCTACCTACGCACCTAGCACATCTGCTGACTTCTTCCTCTCCACGATCTGGATGTCTCGGGCACCAGCCGGGATATGGGTCACCAAAGAGTAACCTGTGGGCACAGGGACATCTGTGAGCAAGGCCAGGGAGGGCAGGACACAGAGGGAGCTGACATTTCCCCCCTGCAAGGCCCCTCTTGGGTGTTAGTACTGCCTCTGAGCCCTGGATGGGAAGGGGCCCCTGCCTAGGGGTTGCCTCAGCCGTAGGTATGTGCTCTCACCTGGCCCTGATGAACTTCTCATGTCATCCTGAGGAAGCCGAGCCTCTTCCAGGGCCCTTGCACCAAGGCCATTGGCCTGCCCCAGCACTGCCCACCCACAAAGGAACACAGTGGACTACAGGGACATTAAACATGCTGAAGTCCACAGACTTAGATCATACCCTGCTTTATCACTTAAGAGAACTTGGGCCTCAGTTTTCTCATCTAGTCCAGAGACATCACCAATACCAACACTATGCAGACACATGATCTTTGTCTAGTTCCATTTCATCGTAACATCTTGCTGATAGTCAAGGCTTCATGCATCCACACAGAGAGCCTCAAATGGAAGCCAACCACCTTACAAGGGCTGTAAGAGGGCACCACCAGCCGGCTCAGACCCCACAATCCAGGCCTTGATCTAGTGGGGAGGCAGCCACAGACAACTTTAACAGAGAGCAGGAGTGGGTCAGGAGACAAAGTGCTACCAGCTGCCAGTGGAGGGGACCCTGGCAGAAAAAAAGTTAATAAAAACAGAGCTATCTCCTGGCAGAAGAAAGCAGTCTCAGGACAGGTTTTGGTAGAGTTGGTGTCATGTAATCCAGAAGAAGCTGACCCTCTTTCAGGGCCCTTGCCTACCCGCACCCTTGCCCACAAAGATCACTGGCCTGTCCCAGCCCTGCCCCAAGGGACACAGTGGACCACAGGGACTGTAGTTCTTCCCTGAATTCCCCCTTTGAAGGCTACAGAGTCTACACTCAAGCCACCCAGAATAGAGGTCCCTGCCTTGGCCCTGGCTTCACCCTCACCTTACAGGCCCTTGAAGAGCCTGCCCTGACAATGTCTCCCATTGGGCTTCTTGGGAACCAGGGGAGCCCAAGGAGCTCTGATTTGTAGCACTGAACTATTTATGTGATGCTCACTGCCCCATCCATGTGGTATCTCTAGGTTTAAAGTAGGAAAGAGGCTCATGATAGCAGAGCCAGAAGACAAACTTACTAATTGAGGCCTAAATGATTGATTACTTTTCTGAGACAGGGTCTCTCTCTATGTGAGCCCGGCTGGCCTAGAATTTTCTATGTAAATCATGACAGTGATCCTCCTGCCTCTGCCTTCCAAGTGCTGGGATTACAGGCATGTGCCACCACACCTGGATTTTAATTTTTAAGTTAGCAGGTGGTTCACAAGACTCCTGAGCAGTTAACACTTGACCCCCATGAGCTTCAGGATATGGCCCAGCCTTGAACATGGTTGGGGAGCACAAACCTGTCAGGGCAGATGGAGCTCTGTAGCTAGGCCCCAGAGCCCAGCTGCCCAGGTTGAGACCCAGGGCCTTAGAATCTCAGGCATTTTAAACCTTTGCCCCCTCTGCGGGTTTGGGCAGCAGTAGCAGCAACTGCCTCATAGCAATGTCCCCAGATCTGAATGAGTTATGCTGGCCAGACCTGGCTCTGCGCCTCTTTGGGAAACACTCAGCCGTATTAAGGGGATCATTTTCACGTTAGCCCCAGCCTTCCCAGAGGGAGCTCCACTAGGAGCACAGGCCCTGTCTGATGGGTACTGCTACAGCCTGTGGCATCTGATATGAACTGAGCCCAGAAGAGGCACTCCCTGACCTCTGACCTCCAACTCTATCTCGGTCCCAAGTCCAGCAGCAAGTTGTGCAGGCAGGTGTGTGGACAAAAGGAGGGACAAGCCAAGTAGCCTATCTTCATCACATGCCCTCTTTAGCAGGCCTCCAAACCTGAGAGAGACACTTAGCATACCAATTCACCCTATACACAAGCAGCTGCTGTGGCCACCCCTCCTTTGTTAATCTCATCCCTAGGCCATATATCTGTGCTTCATTCTTGGTGGCCTCCTGCAAGGACTCTTGGAGCCCACACTAACCCAGTGATCGCTCCTCATGTGGGGGCAACCAAGACTTCTTGGCCTCCTGGGCTCTCTAGTCATCTCAATAGGACTCCCTTGCCTCCCTGAAAGAAGATGAGCAGGCATTTCCCACACTAGGCCTCAGTTTCCCCATGCTGAGTGGATTTCGAGTTGCCCTCCTCTGTAATAACTTAGTTTAGCTCCATGCACACTTCCTGGGACATAGCAATGCATTTGGTCGAGCACTGGCCAAATGCACTGACAAGGGATGCATGCAGGTCTGTCTAATGCACATATCCCAAACGCAAGGGTCAGGCTAGAGCCAGATGCAAACACAAGGTCAATAAATACAACACTAGAGAGGGAGGTCTCAGTTTGGGCCCAGAATCCAGCATGTTCAGGGTCAAGTCTCACTCCAAGACTCATGCCTCAGTTTCCCTCTTCCCAGCATTCAGCCCTCCGTGAAGGCTGCCTCAAAGGTCAAATGTGATCCCAACGCTAAGCGTCCTCTCGTGTACAAGGATGGTAAAGACCCCCTTCTCTGTGCCACTACGAAGGAGGCTTTTAGCCCTCTGCCTGGGCCTGGGCAGAGAACGAGAGGACCCAGAAGAGGAAGCAGCTGATTTTGGACACCTACCTGTCACGTGGGAGGCAGGGGTATACCCACTCACGCAGCTACACCCTCCCTTACCAAGATGATTGTTGCCCTTTCGGTAGTTGCCTGTCACGTGGGTACAGCTGCTCCCGTCCCCCTGGCAGACACCGCACTTGTCCAGCGTGTGAGTAGAGAAGAGCACTCCATCACAGCCAATGGGCTGCAGAAAGCAATGAGAGAGGCTGCTGAGAGGGCTCTGTGGCTGGCCCAGGGGCAGCACCGCCTCTGACGGGCGGGTGGCCAGCACAGTGAGAACGGCCATACTTTTGGTGCAATGTTTAACAACCTCACATTTTCCAGACACGCAAACTCCTCTCAGGTCGGTGAGCTTGCAGGAAGTGCCATCTCGGGCAGGCACCATGAGCTGCCGCTGGCCATCCACAGTGGTGCAGTGCAGATCGCAGGGCTTACTGGAGATATGGACATAGTCATCTGGGGGTGAGGTAGAGGGTCTTAGGGGAGGGGGTGCTCGATCTGCCCCTCCTACTGAGATACCTCCCTTCCCATTAAATAAATGGGGAAACTGAGGCTTGAAAAGACAGGACCTGACAAAGCATTGATAGAAGAAATGAAGTGAGGCACAGGCTCTCTGGCCCAGTTCAAGCTCTGAATTCCAAATTTTGCCTCCTTGTGAGAAGGCCTCCCTCTGAGATCCACACAAGGGTTTTCCATGATAGAGGGACTGGACACCTCAGGACTTCCATTGGGTTGGGGGAGAATAGAGCATTTACACTGTGCCTGAACAATTTGTTTTTTTCTCCCCGAGGGGAGAGGGAAGGAGGTAGAAAGGTGGGGAAGGAAAGGCAAGCATGCCCCTGGTCCGAAGGGACTTTGGCCATTCCTCATTTGGGGTTGTCTGCGCTGGTTCCTGTGCAAGCCCTGGAGACAGTGGGAGAGTCATGACCTTGGAGGGCAGCCCTGCAGGAAACTCAGCTCTATAATCTGTCCCTGTGATGTCACAGGTCATGGGAGAAGGAGAGGACAACCTCCCAGCCCTCTTCTAGAGAAGTGGGGTCTGCTCCAAACTCTAAATGACCACCATAGCCTTCAACAGGACCTGGCTCTAAGCCTCAGTTTCCCCACATGCCCACCCATAAAGCTTAATCCTGAGGCTCAGGTACCTGGGTAGAGGGGCTTCCACTGGTAGGCCTGGCCATCATACACACGGGAGTTGAAGGAGACACACTGCTCTTCACGGAAGCTCCTCCCATCCGGTGGACACTCCTGGAAGAAGAAAGCAGGCAGGCTCCAGGAGGGGCTGAGCAGGAAGTGGCTACAACCAGATGACCCTGGAGGGCCATATGCCATGTCACCACCCACTGCTCCTGGTCTCACTCCATCCCCCTCATTTTCAACTACTCAGAATGGAGCAGTGACTCTTCTTCCGACAGCACTGGGTACCAACCTCCCTCTTACTCTGGATATGACCCTTTACCGCTCTGACCTTCTCAGCCATACTGTGTGGAATGGATGGTTCTGCCCACACCCACATCTTCTGACAGACCTTGTCAGCATGTTTACGTCTCCACATATGTGCACACATCCCCAGATAGCCTACGATAATCCAGTGCATTCAGTGGCTACACATAGGGACTGAACCGGAAGGAGGGGACTCTATAACAGAACCTTGGGAGGTACAGGAGGCAACTGCCCATGCTGGAACTGGAGTCCAAACTGGCTTAGAGTCTGTCTCCTTCAGGAACTCACGGATGTCCACAGAATCCTACACCATGACTAGCTTCGGCCACTACCTTTCCTTCAGCTCTGATGCCCCACACATGTGACCACACAGACTTCGAGCAGCTCAGCCAGGCAAGCCAAGTAAGACTGGGAGAGCTGGCACCCCACCACTACACCATGGTGGCCCTTGGAAAGGCAGCTAGGTTTCAGACTGCCTTTGGTGCCACAGAGAGCACGCCCCACGACCCACACAGCCAGTGCCTCTCCCCAAGCCTCTGCCACCTTAGTGTCCAGCCAAGGCCAATGAACGGTGCACACCTGAGAGCTGGGGCAAGAGAGGCCCGCGGTGGCTGCAGCAAGACTGCCTTGTGGGTGGAAAGAGCTGTTGTGGCTGCCTGCTGTGCAGATGTCCAAGGCAGAGTGGGAATATGATAGGAGACCCCAGCTTCTGAAGCTGTGCTTAGACTTCCAGAAACAGGTAGGAGCCCTAACCCTCCTAACACCCCCAGCATGCAGGGGCCAGAACATGCAGTATCTAATGCCTGAAGGACTCAGTGTGAGCCCGGAAGTCAGTCAGCCTACTCTGGACTCTCCCTGAAGGACAGTGCCAACATAGGATGTCTGTGGTCCAGGGGCAACAGCAGGGCCTCAGGGCTGCAACAGCTGGCCTCACCTGCACTCTGCAGAGCTGGTACCGTTTGGATGTGCCCACACAGGTCCTGTTCCCTGTGCCTGGAACAGACTTCCTCCTGGTGGGAAAATGTGGTACTGAGCCAGGGCTGGAGCAACAGCCATGGGTCCTGAAACCTGCTCTGCCATGTTCTAGCCTCCAGTAGCTTCCCTGACTCCCTAGGATGACATCTGATTCCCTTCTCTATTCCCAGCATCAATAGAGTTGCACTGTACAGAACCAATAGGTAATAACCATGTTTGCAAACACCTGCACTAACATGCAAATACATGTGGTGTCACGTGTGCCCAGAAACATGAGCTAGCTTCATCATGCTTTCCACATAATGCCACAAATGAAACTGATGTTCAGAGAGGTTAAGTGACCTGTTCAAAGTCACACAATTTAGAAGTAGCAGAGGCAAGACTTGAACCCAGGTCCCTCTGAGAGTAAAGGCTCTTAACACCTTGCCTGTCTTGTGCTCTTTTCTGCTTCTGTAGCTCATGCCTCAGAAGTAAAGGGGTCTCACTCCTCAGTGGCAGAGCCCTAAAAGCAGACCTTGTTTTCCGACATTTCCTCTCTGGCACCCCAGAACACTGTTGCCAAGGATTTGTCAGAAGCCCTCTGCCCAGTGGAGGCCAATGGGGAAAGAGGTCTGTGCACATCAAATGCAAGCTCAGGAGAAAAGCCACCAGGTCACCAGCCAGGCTGCCCCTCCCCACCCACCCTTAGAAGTTTGGACAAACTCACCTCTGTTGGAGGCAGTGGCGCTCCTGGGATGTCACCCCGCCCCCACAGCTGCGGGAACATGCTGTCCACTTGGTCCACTCCCCCCACCAGTAAGCAGTGGCATCAGCACCTCCCTCCAGGCTGTTGGATGTGGGACTGTTGTCCTGGGTGAAAAGCCCCCCGATAGTGAGCAGAAGGCTCAACCACAACACAGAAGAAACCTACTTTCTGAAGATGCAGGGTA
The DNA here is from genome assembly GCF_030254825.1 of Meriones unguiculatus. Classification (NCBI taxonomy): domain Eukaryota; kingdom Metazoa; phylum Chordata; class Mammalia; order Rodentia; family Muridae; genus Meriones; species Meriones unguiculatus. The sequence continues at coordinate 69,773,985 of NC_083356.1, read as the reverse complement.
CCACTGGCAGCTGAGGGGAAAAGAAGATGGTGCAGCTTCCTAAAGGGCTGCTGGTGTGTTTCTCAGATGGGGAGAACTCACTGGTGACCACGTGTGCCCCCCCCCCCCATCTTACGGGCTGAGAATCTTGGAATTCGGCCAGCATATCTAGCCTGTCAGGCTTTCTCACTCATAGCCCACACTTCACTTGCATCTGCAGGCTCACTCACACATACCTCCTGTCCTCATGCCTTCCTCTAGGCCCTTGCTGGAAAGAGAGACACCAGACACACCTCACTCTCTGGTCAGGGACTCTGGCCAGGTAAAGGGCTAGCCTGACTGGTTCTCTGAACTAGTTTCTGGAGCCAAAGGGAACACCAGGACCCCTGGCCATGTGCCCGCCTTTACTACACCACCCTCCAAAGTCAGCCCACTTGAGAGTGAGGTCAACGCCTGTCTGAGAACCCAGGGGAGGTGCAAGGCGGGGACAATGACGACTGGACAATGGCATGTTACTCACCGAGGCCTCAGTAGATGCTGTACCCCCAGCCACAACTGCCATGGCCAGCAGAGACCAAGCCCAGTGTGAATGTTGCCATCTGCCGTCCATCCTACAAAGCAAGACCCCATCACTGCCAGGCCAGGCTCTGAGGGATAAGCCCTCAGGGTTCTCCCAGCACTCTGAGTGGTAAGGTTATCTGGGATCCTATGGCAGTGGCTGGCATCTGAGAGGGACGGAACCATCTATCTGGGCTCAGTAAGCAGCTTGGTAAATGATTACAGATGTCTGCCCTGCTTAGGCACAAAGGCATGGTATAAGTGCCAAGTCTGAGCCACCCTTCATCTGAGGGCTTCTGCCAAGCTTTGCCCCTGGAGAATGGCTGAGAACAGAGACAGCTGAGGAGGTTGGAGGCCCAGCCTTGTAGAGAGGTCAGTGTGAGGAGAGATATGAACCAGTCTCAGCCATTGCCTTGGCCAGAGCACCTTGGGAGTTTTGCCTCCTTAGCATGGCCACCTGAGAGAATGACCTCCCCCTAGAGTTCATGAGCTCTAAAAAGGGTTCTCTCCTTTTTCCTCCCTGCCTTTGCTTGTCACTGCCCCGCCCCCATGGTCCTCAGGTAATGGCAGCCTTCCTTTCTCAGAGGGTTACTCTCAAAGCCAGGTATCCAGCAATCTGGTCCTAAGGTGGGGCACAATTCAGAAGTATGGGCCGTACTCTCTTGAGAGAACATGAAAGTCAGGGAGGTGCAGAAGGAGATACAGCCTATGCCTGTTTGTAAATGGCCCAGGACCCCCACTCCTGATCCCTCCCAACAAACCAGCCCCTCAAACCTAAACACCCACCGAGGGTTAAGATGAATCAAATCAAGGACAGCTTCTAGCCCCATTCTCCTAACTCTCAGAACTGGTCCCCTAAGCCAGCGTAAGCCCTGTCTTAGAAGGGAAGCTAATGGCCTCTATCCAGAGCTTCTTTCAGGTAGGTTCATCTGCCAGTGAGTTTAGACAATGGGTTTCAGAAAACATCAAGCCCGGAGGGAAGAGTCAATTTGCCCATAGCCACGCAGCAAGGCAGCCTCCTGCACCCACACCACAGAGCAAACACAAGGCTCAACCCAGAACCCCGTAATTCCACAGGAAGAAAGTCTGGAAACTGCCTGCACCCTGGAAGCCTTGATGCCGACTGTACTTCTATCATTCTCTCTCTCCCTCCTTCTTTTCTCCCTCCTTCTCTCTCTTTTCATCCTTCTTTCCCCAAGTAGCTGCAGGTGTGTGGGAACAAGGCCAGCAACATCCTTACACCCAGCTGCACCCAGACAGACTTCTTGCAATGACACTGTAGATCTTGAAATGGGGCTCTTCATCCTCAAGACCCCTCTATCTCACAAGCTTCCCTACCCCATCTGTCCGATCCTCCCCTGCAGGACTCCATCTACATCCCATTTCTACTCCAGCAGAGTCCCCATCCCATACAGTCCCATTGGCTTCCATGGTTCCCCAGTTCCTGCCGCCGCCAAAGACAGGTGCCCAGTCAGCCTCACACTTGGTTTTCATTAAGGCTCCCAGACACTGCTGGATTCCAGCCAAGTTCAGCTCAAACAGGATCCATCTCTCCCTAGGGTCCAAACCCTTCAACAGGCCCACAGCATGGGTTTGCAGCGCAGACAGCAACTGCTAGTACCAAGGCTGTAGCCTCAGGGCCACCCTGCCACTGTGTGGGACAGGTTGCTCCCCCTTTCTCTGTGGTTGAACACCCCTTACCATGAGCGAGGACATCCCCCAGCCCCATTCTAAACTGCTGGCTGGCCTGGAATGAGCTACATCTCACACCTCCCAGAGACCACAGCATGAGCCAGGACGAGTATGTGGGGGCCTACCTCACCCAGGGTCAGCAGGTTGTCCTCCCAGAAAAAGGAGTGAGAGCTAGCTGCCAGGTGCACCGTGGAGGAAGGTGAGTGCAGAGATGTGCGGGCTCTGCCTGTCTCTGGTCCTGCTTCCCCAGCTGCCTCCCTCTCCCACTTCAAAGAGCGTTCAAGGGAGGGGGTTCCCAGGAGGGGCGCTCAGCCCAGTGGCTGCTCTGTGGCCGCAGCTGCCTTTATAGCTGTCAGGCAGACGGGGAGGAACTCACACTTCCCACCGCCGCTCCCCCGCCCAGCCTGCTGGCGGCTGGCCGGGCGCACACTTTAACCCGCTCTGCGCCTCTGGAGCGCCGCCAGGCTGTCCAGCTGCCTGCTGGCTGCTGCCGCCACAGTCCAGGAGCACTAAGTGAGCCAGAGACTGGTTTGCCTGGGTCCACAGTGCCTGACCCTAATGAATCAACTACCCTGAGGTCATGTGGAGGGAGGTTGGCAGTGGTGGAGCAGAACTCTGGCCCCACCCATCTAACTTCAGCTTCCAGAGGGGTCTGGAAACCCTGGTGTGCAGGCTGCCAGCTCCTGTTCAGAGGGAAGACACAGAGGTCTGGACATTACATGTGTCCAGGCCACCCTCTGTCCTTGGAAAACAGACCTAAACAACTGAGGGACTAAGGGGCAACTGGAGAGAAACAACCAGTGGCTCCAGGGAGAGGAAGAGGTGGCTACAGCCTGCTGACCTGGGAGGATCAGGTTGAGGGGAGGCATGGGGTATTCTGCAGATGTTTGGTACCAGCCTGGCTGGACCCCACAGAAGCTGGGCAGCTACTGGCAAGCAAGATGGACTCCAGGGCTCTGGTCTTCTCCACCTTCTGAGGTGGAGCCGAAGGGCACACAGCTTCAGCCTATCTATGAATTCCAGCAGACTTTGGATTCTGGGGTGTCTGCTCTGACATATCCACCTCTGCAGAGCACCTCATTCTGGAAAACAGGCACCTTTAAAGGGCAAGTGATTACTGAAACAACATCTCATAAGATGGCTGAGCCATTTCATCCATGCCCTTGTCTCCACAATACATATGTTCAGCCCTATAATGGGGAGTGGAAGTCCTCTTCCTGTCTGTGTCCCTCCCTCCCTCCTGCCCCCTCTGTGTTAGATGGTGAGCTCCTTCAGCTGCCTCTTTTGTGCTGCTAAGAGTTGTACCCTAGGGAAGCACTGTGTCTGAGCACCACAGTCCAGAAGCAACGCAACCAGTGAAAACAACAAAGACCCAGCCTTGGCGTGAGGCTTCTGCTGGATGGCAAGCATCTTCATTATCTGTACTTTAAGGTGAGAAATTGAGGCTGGGAAATGGAGTGACCTGTCTTAAGGCCACACTTCAAAGCTGTGACAAATATGGGTTTCAGTGCTCCTCTGTCACATACCTTCTTCTGCCTGGTTATTCAAAGGTGCTGGCTGGCTCTTCCGTCTTAGACCCTGATATGGGGCTGGGGGTTGGGTCTCACTTTCCCCGTGTCCAGTAGCAACTGACCTTAGGGTATTCAGTTTCTGCTCTTTGTCACCCTGACCTCCCCTGACCCTTACTCAGGCCCACACTGCCCCCTGGAGCCAGTGAACTGAAGCACAGACATTCTGTAACCTGCCATACACTACACACACATGAACACACATTTGGGTAGGATCTCACTCACACACACAGATCAGATCTCCCTTATTAGCTGGGCATGGTGGTGCATGCCTTTAATCCTAGCATTTGGGAAGGCAGAGGGAGGTGGATCTCTGTGAGTTTGAGGCCAGCCAGGTTTACAAAGTGAGTCCAGGACAGCCTGGACTACACAGAGAAACCCTGTCTCAAAAAACAAAACCAACAAAAGAAAACAAAAAACAGATCTCCTTCATTTTAAAGCCTCTGCCACTGTTCTCCTCCACTCTGGCTGACTACCAGGCTCTGTACACCCTGGAACAGACCCAAGCTCTCCTGGCACTTCAGGCTCCCACATGCCCCAGTGCCAAGGTGACTAACAGTTTCCCTTGGGAGGGACCCCACAGCCAACTGTCACAACCACCCAGCGTCATCCCTTGGCCTGGCAATGCACAGGCCATAGCCTGGCCCCTTGGAAGACAGACGTGTGGAGGCAGTTTTGCTGGTTTTGTGATCCCCACCAGTGTGTGACCCTCTAGGCCCTGGCATTAGCTATCCTTTCATTTCCCCACACCTTACTCTTAGGAACTTTCATATTTAAGACTCAAGACACCCTGTCAGCCATGACATAACTTCCTGGTCCACAATGGGCTGAGGATTAGAGAGAGAGAAACAGATCCAAAGACACCACCCCAACCAGATTCCTCCCCTACACAGTGATACCCTCTACACTCGGAGGGTTTCCTTGCACCATGAGGGTGGATACTCAACTGTCAAGTCCCCTGAGCTGAAGAAGTATAGCATTAAACAAGTGATGATGTGTCAAGAGAAAAATACTGATAAGGAGCAAGTGCTGTCCTGCTTTCTGAATGGGGACATTTTGTACTGAGTCCCATGTAGCCCAGGAGCCACTGTGTCCCTGTTCCTCACTCAATCCATCAAGCTTCGGGAGCCTGAGGTATCCTAGAGTCACCGAAGGAGCCAGAGGCTCCAGGCCTCTGGTCTGGTCCTGTCTGATTCTTCCCCACATGCTCAGACAGCCCCCCACCACCAACATGCTCTTCTGGAGCTTCTTTTTCTGGGAAGCTCCCCACTAGGATCCATAACTTTATTTGGCTGGAATGGCCTCTCTGACTTGAGGTTGGGACTCCCTTGGAGGTTCAGCTAAATGCTGAAGGATGGACATTCTTGAGTCATTGCTCCACCCACTGCAGGCTGCCCAGGAAGTGGGTAGACTCCTGGGTGAGCAGAGGTTGACATGTAGTATGTTCTGAGCTAGACCACAAAGCAGACTTCTGGGTTTCCCACCTATGTAATTCAGGAATGCTGGTTTTTCCCACTTATCTCATTCAGGAATACTGGCTTTTCTGTGAAGCTCACACATGAAGCTCAAACTGAGGAACCCAGGCCTGTGGCTAGGCAAGACTCCTCAGGTTACTGTCTGAGTGCCTCGAGAAAGGTGGGTTTCTTTGTCCTCAAATCTAATCAAGGAGAGGATTAGAAACCTTAGTGTAGCTGGAAGTGAGCTGTTGCTGGCACTGAATAAACAGAACGCAGAGGGGCTGGACACCAAGGCTACTGCTAGCCAGGGAATGTTGGTACTGCAGCCTCCTGGGATAGCACAGCTTGCCCGTGGTTGTTCAAGACACACCAGCAAAAGCCAGAGACAGTGGACCTCCAAATTCAGGAGAAGGTCATCCCCAAAGGGCCCATGGTCATCCCCACAGACTCCTCTACCACTAGCCTGTATTCTCTAATTCAGAGATGAAGAGACATGTGATAAGGAATGACAAAAAGTAAAGTTTGATTAGGCCTTTTTGGTAGTTAGGAGTTTTGAGGTCAAATGTGAATGATTGAAAGTGGCTTTGGAACAGCTTTTTCAATTGAACTCTAGAAGCTTGAGTGCTATAGTAAAACTTAGAGTTAGACTTTTTTAGGGAAGATTTACACAGACATGTTCATGTTCCTGGGTACACAGAAGACCCAGGCTGTGGCTGTCTCCTCTGGCCACATGCAGTGGATGTCATTTGACAGACAGTCTGTGGGGTAGGTAACAGCAGGGAATCTGGAGTTCAAACCCACCCCTGCTCCATCACCCAGGTCCAGAAGGTGGCAGTTCTTCTCAGGGTGAAGCAATGATGGAGCAGATGACACAGTACTTAGTGGAGGGCTGGCCTACACTGAGCCCTCAGCCCTTTGCAGTTGTCAGCAGAAGCTCATGGGGCCATAAAGCAGCTCTGACCTCCATGCTAGGAGTGGCAGGCCTTTGCATGGCCTTCTAGCAGTGTTAAGGAGCTGGGGTATTTTGCTTGTGCTGCCAATTATAATCCCTGTGTTACGCACAGACAGAGCCCCAAATGCCTGCCTAGGCACAGACCTCAAAGCAAAGAATTAGAGAGATTTAAAACCTGTTCCTTTCCTCCAGGTAACTTCAGTAGATCCCAGACAGGAACAAGGCCTCTGTGCTCTGGAGTGACCCACTACTATGGGTTGGGTGTTCAAAATTTGGAAGAGGCCAATACAGCAGCTGGCAAGGCACTCCTGGGCTGGGCAGACAGACAGCTGTCCTGAAGGCTGAGAGCTCAGCATTCCATGCATGTCAGCACCTCTATAAAATCCAGCCACTCCCTCAGCCGAGGGGCTAGGGAAAGGGGAACCAAATTGTCAGTCCTCTAGGCTTTATGGCCTAGAGGCTAAACCTTACATGATTCCACTGGGGCTATGCCACCTGCTGGGCAGAGAAGAGATGCCACCTGGGACCCTTGGCCACTGAAACCATGTCATTCCAAGAGCTCACTGGGTCCACTCATGAACCAAGACACGAAGACAACAGCTCTGCCCCCTCTCATCTTACAGGACAAATGAGAGGAAGTGGCAGGACCAGGGAGTCTGATATGGTTGGGTAACCTTGAATGAGTTTTTGCTCTTCCCTCAGCCTCAGTTCCCTCATAAAATGGAAAAGACAGAGGTTTTCACTTGCTGGTTGCCAAGAGATCCATGAGGCACAGCACAAAGACAGCTTGGCCAATGGCTAGCCCTGGATGGACCTTGTGTGTATATGCAATTTTCAAGACCCATGTGCATATTCAGTGCCATGGAGAAACAGCCACATTCTGGACCAGGCTCCTGTTCTTCAGGACACTCATGGTTTGGGGGCACAGCTCTTGGGGTCTGTTGGGCAAAGCACAGAGCAGGTAGGGGACTGGTAGGTGGGGATTTCAAAGGTAGGAAGGACCAGGATAGCTAGCTCCTACATCTGTTGGCCTTGAAACTGCCCAGGTGGACTTGTGGCACCTTCCCTGTGTCTCCAAGGAAATGCCTCCTTCCAGGACAGCTCTCTGCCTTTTCTACTCTACTTACTCCAACCCCAGCCCCTGGGCAAATCATTTCTCCTGCTCTGGAGAGACCCAAGGGTCATTTCAGTCCTGTTCAAGACTGGATGCCTTCTCCAGAGTCAGCTGGTCTGGGGCCAGGCGGCCAGGCTGGGACGGGAGCCACACACATCCGCCCCCTCGGGGGCAGCTTGCAGTCCAGCCTGTATATGGGGCTTCTCCTGCTACCCCAGGCCCAGCCACCTGTCTCCTTGCTTTTGGATGCCCCCTCCTCAGCCCCTTCCTTTTTAATGGCTATAACATATGTACAGCCCCACTTCTTTTTCTCCCTCTCTTCCTGAAGCTTACAGCCTGGCTTGGAGTTCATAGCTGCAACACACATGCACATACCCACACATGCACACACACAGCTGTGGAATGTTTTCCTGCTTCTGGGGTTTATGGCTCTTGGGCATGTGCTCCTTGCCACCTCCCCAAGTACCTGACATCTAGTCTCCTGCTCCCCTTTTGAACACGTTTGGACTGTGGAGCAGTGAGAGGAGAAGTGAGAGTCATGAGAGAGCCCACCTGAGTTGCTCAGGGAAAACCATGGACCTCCCCAGCCCCCATCACCAGCGTTCATATAGCAAGGACTGGTTTTCCCATTTAGAAAGGGAACTGGCCCCTAGAAAGCCAGACTGAAATCAGCCCCACCTCCTTGGATTTTCATTCATTCTTTTAACAGCCATTCATTCCTCTGGTATTTTTTTGAAGACCCACAAAATACTAGGTTGGACTATGGCAGGGAGCCAGGCAGACAGATCTAACCTAAGCAGTTCAACACAAGCATCTCTATCAGAATGGTGAGTGCTGGGATAGGAAGGATGTGGAGTCGGGGGACCAGCCAGGGGAACAGCGAAGAGACCCCTTGGCTCCCTAACTGTCAAACACAGAAGGCTGCACCTCAGACACGCCATCCAGGCTGGGAGTGAACCAGGCCTTAGCTGGAACAGCAGGGAACAGGAAGGGCTGTCCTGAAGCTGCAGCCGGGCAGAAGCTGCTTCTGAGACTACATGTGCAAGGGTTGGGGTGCATGGCTAGGAGAAGCTTGGGCATCTTGTGAGTAGCCACGCTTCCTGCAGGGGCTGAGAGAACACTGGAAAAGTCCCATATTTCATTGTGAGCAGGAGAAATGGGCCTCAGCCAACTTCAGACAAGGTGCTTCCAGAAAGGGATGTGGGAGCTGACAGTTAAACAGGGACGGAACAGCCAGGCCTCACAGAGTAGGGAAGCCCACAACCTCTCCTGGAGGAAGCCTCGGAGTCTGCTACACCCCAAGGTCTAGGTGCCAGGAGGAGGGAAGTGGGGGATAGCCTTCTGACCCAGCCAGCCACCAGAGAAACTGGGCGTAACATGCCCAGAATAATAGCATGGACAGATGTCAGGGTCACTGTGCAGGTGAAAGAGGAACCAGCCCTGAGGAGTGACACTGTGTGATCTGCCACTAAGTTCCAATGACGCCAGACCCAGGCAGAAATCAGTAATGATTGATGGCTGTCTCCAGCGGGGAGTGGAGAACAGCTTACCAGAAAGGGCATAAAGGAATGGCCCATCCCAGAGCACTGGGAGTGAGCACTGAGGGTTACGCAGGTGTGCGCACCTGCCAGAACCCTTCAGGCTGTGGGTTTAAACCCTGCCCACAAGGACAGATGGCAATAGAAGCCGATCAGAAATCGACAGGAGAAAGAGTTGGCCTGAGAAGCTCAGACCACACACCCATTGTTCCTTGGCCGGGGGCTGAGGGGTCCTTGCCAGACAACTTCCTAAGACATTTTGCAACAGGAGAAGGTGATTTCCTGGAGTCAGGCCAAGGAGCTGTTGTTAAAAGAGGGAAGAAGAGCTTAACAGCCAGACAACAGCTTTAGAATGAAGAGGGGTCCTGTCTGCTAACTTACGGTAAGAAACAATGTAACCAATCAGAGAAGGCTGTGGGTAATCAGTTCCGAGTAAAAAGGGCCTGTGAAAGGGGACACTTATCTACAGGTCCTCTGAGTGTTGAGAATTGGCTAAACTTTTAAGTTTTCTCACCTCATGTGCCCCTTTGATGTATGACCCAAATAGGAGCACCCTTGACATGTTCACCCCGGGACAAGGACCCCGAGAGTAAATAACCAGAAGATGGGGGGGTCCCATTCATATGGAATTGCTCCCAGGATTATTACCTCCGAAAGAAGAAATACTGCTTGCTTTCTTGGGGGAATTCCTCTGGGAGAGAGAGAGAGAGAGAGAGAGAGAGAGAGAGGGAGGAGAGACTATCAGAGGCAAGTACATACCACATGGTACATCAGCTGTTGGACCTTCTCCATGTGTCACTGGACACATGCTGGCTCAGAGCACTTAAGCCCTCCTTGTGGGCACTGCCACAGCTGCAGTCAGGGCCGCTGAAGAAGCAAAGAAGTGGGCTTTTTCTTCTTGCCCTGGAGACCGAGGAGGCCTTCTGCACCTTCTCCCAGCCAGTGCCTTCCTCCTGGTCCATGGGGACAGTTGTAGCCAAACTGCTCCTGCCCACCCTCAGCAGCCTGGCCTTCCTCCCCACCGTGAGCATTGCTGCCAAGAGGCGCTTCTACATGGAGGCCATGGTCTATGTGTTCACCATGTTCTTCGTGGCGGTAAGCGAGGGGCCTAGGAGGGAGGCCTCACGGGCAGGGCCACCACCACTGTCAGAGAGAGAGAGGGGTGACAGAGAGAGAGCCCGCATGGAGGGGGGCGTTCCTGGTGACTGGACAGAGGGCTCCTGGAGTCTGTCTTCCTCTATGGACCTCAGTTTCTCCATCTGTGCCAGGAATTTGAGGCAGGGGTGGAGATGGTGGCTGACACTTGTGACTGAAGCTAAGCCCATGACAGTCCTGTGTGAGTTAAAGACAAGCTTTGTGCTCCCTCCACCCTCCTTTATACCAACTTTGTCTCATGAGTTGCTGAGCTGGAGAGGACAGGGGGTTAGTGAGCAAGCCCAGGAATGGACCCACTAGGCTCAGAGAAGGTAGAGGGTCTGGGTGGATCTGACTCTAGAACTTGGGACTACCCCATTGAGGGGAGCCGGCCTCTCTCTCTCTTTCTGAGTCCTCTCTCTTCCTGTTATGTGTCTGGATGGCTGCCTCTTAGTTCCCTCTCCCCTCTGTTCCCAGGCAACAGTCCTGGGGTGAGTCTTCTGTCTTTCAGGGGCATGTCTGGCACTGGGCCAGCTTTACTAAAGCCTTGTGTGTGGGCCTCTGCTTCTCCTCACCCCCATCATGTCTCTCTCCCTCTGCATCTCTCCCTGGTTCTGTATCTAATTCTCTCCCTGCCTCTGTCTTTTCCTTCTTTCTGCCCGTATCCAGCTCTTTTGATTTCTAGAGTTACACCCTGTGGGGTTTAGTAGCTCTTCTCCTTGGCCTGCTCTTCTCTGGTTTCTTCTCCTGACCCTCTCTGTCTCTACCTATCTGTCTGTCTCTTTATCTACCTATCCATCCAACTTGGTTTTGTCTCTCTTACCTATTTCATCATCTATCTAATTATATATTTATCTATCATCTATTCATTTACATTTTTCTTGTTCTATGTATCTATCCATCATCTATCTAGCCTCTATTATCTGTTACCAACCATCTCTTCCTATCCATTCATTTACCCATTTATTCTCTCTCTGTCCTATCATCCTCCACTCACTATGCTCCTAAGTCCTTCTGAGTACTCACACTGCCCCTCACTGCTCTCCTCCAACCAGAGGGTCACACCATCTTTTTTACTGTTCTGTAAGCTTTCTTTCTCTCTCCTCACACCTCTCCCTCACTAGTGTGTATGGTGTGTGACCCCCACATTGATGGGATACATGCCCAAGGTTGGCAAGTACCATGTTAGCCAAGCTTTTAGAAAACAGTATCCTGTCCCTAGGCCTGCCCTTTCTGCAGCAGGTCTCAGTCGGCAAGAGCATAGAGTATGTGAGGGTATCCAGCTGCCTCTCAGTGAGTTGAGGCCACGAGCTTATACGTATGTGCTCATATACCACCCCATATCCTGGGTCAGCTGGCATGATTTCCTAGTGGTGGGAGAAGCCACTAGGATATGTGGGCTGAGAAGAGTGGGGGAGGGGTTGGCATGCTTCTACCTCCTGGTTGTGGTGGTCCTATGGGTAACAGTGTGTTTCTCCAAGGAACTGGAGACTCTAGGGCTCTGAGTTCACTTTAGGAGAAGAGAATATTAGGCCAATGACAAGCCACAAGGTAGAAACCAGGGTGAGGTTAGACTCAGCATCACCCATAAGCCTAGGGTAGTGATTTTCATTTGCTAGAAGAGGAAACTGAAGTCTCAGAAAGGCTAGGTCATCAGTGTCACCATGAACACAACTCTGAGATCTTGGTCTACCCACAATACTTTGTCCCATATTTGTTCTTTATGAGACCTGGCCAAGGTCAGAGCCAAGATGAGACTCAAAGGTCAAGGACAGAAGCCAGGGTCTTGTCCCCAAGGTCCCTGTTAGATATAGCCCAGCAAACCACAGGCCCCAGTTAGGTCACTTCTGCCTGCCTGGGTTTGGGCTCGCCTACAGCTGTTTCTGCACTGGCCTTGGAAGCTCAGCCTGACCCACCCCACCCAGAGTGGCAGGGCCAGCTGTCTCTTATGACAAATGTCCTCTGGCCTCAAAGCCACAGTCTGTTCCTCACAGAGTTCAGCCTTCCACCTGGCTCCTCTAGAACCCTGCATGACAACTCCCACTTGCATGTGTGGTGATGTGGAATATAAGAAGAATGACTCTTGGTGTCACTTACCCAAGAGTGGGCCTGATTTACTCCAAAGAGTTCTGCTCACTCCTGCTCTAATCTGACAGTCATCTAGTCTAAAAGCAGGGTCTATAATCAAAGGATTTTGGACAACAGTATCCTATCTGTATGCAGAACAGCACAACAACAAGGTAAAAGAATGAGGGATCTGAGCCTCACAGGGAGATAGCTGTTTCTCTGGCCCTATAGACTCAACAGCTCACAAATCCACAGTCACATGTTTTCAGCCTTTACCCACATGTTGCTTTCAACATGTTTCCAGTGCCTTGCTGTTTCTAACACGCGGTCTTAGACCTATCCGGTCACCACATCTCACCCAAACGTGTATTGTTCTAAGTCAGGGGCACGAAAAAGTCACAAAGGGGAAATAGAGCATATACAATAATCAAAGTGTATGCATGCATCTGAGCCTGCAGGACTCAGTTACAATAGAAATTCAAACTGTAATAGGATTGATTTAAAGGTTTCTCTCAGAGGTGAGCTAATGCCAATCAGGGCGAGTCCATTGTTCTAAATTACCTGAAAGCACATATTAACTTGGCTTCAGGTTGGGTGAAAGTTTAATTACTAAAGGCAAACTTTAAACAGCGTTTCTCAGAAAAATCATTCCTGCAGTGTGGGGCTCTGTGCCACACACGGCTATCATTAGGTTCCCCCTGGAAGCCCTACAGAACAGGTGCTCATACTCCACTGGACAAAGGAGGCCCTGAGAGACAAGCCTGTAACTTGGTTAGAGGCTTGGATCTCCAGCCATACCCATCCTAGCCCATCCTAGCCCAGCCCCAATTGGCCAGATCCACCACCTCTGAGGAGAGAGGGTACCAATCACACTGCCTTGCCCTGCCTCCTTGAGCAGGAGATGCCCCAGGAAGTTCACAGTCACACAGGCTTTGAAAGAACGTCGGGGCCTGAGAGCAGTTAGATCCCCATTGTAAAACCCGCTTCTCTCTGCTCCTCTGGCCGGCACACACAGGCAAGTACTCTGTGTCACAATCAGGCCTAGTGAGGCTCTTCTGTTCCTCATGAGGGGAGGCATGGATGTTTCCCGGAATCTCACGGCAAATAAGTTTTGCTCATTCATGGGCCCTATACAATAGAAGGAAGCACAAATGCTACAAATGGAGGGCTCAGGTTGGCATGAGTGATATGGTTCTGTGAGGACCCAAAAGGTAGGATCCCCTCACAGAGCTGAGTCTTGTTCTTTCTCCTCTTGAGTGAGTACCTTGATCTGGCCCAACCTAAAGCTTGTCTTTCCTTGAACTGAATAGTCAGAGCTCATACCTGGTTGGTTAACCTCCTCTTGGCCAACGTCCCTTTAAAAAGGTGCAGTATCCAAATCTCAAGACAGCATCAAACCTCTGAGTGGGGCTGACCCAACACAGAGGCTAGACCACCTCATCCGTTCCCGTGGTTGCTCTTTATTGATTGACAGACAGTCCTTGCAACTGTGATCAGCAGGAGGTCCCTAAGCTTCTAAATCGGCTCTACGTGCTTGACTGACACATTCATCATCCAGGGTCTCCAGCACCCGCCCCCCATGGTGCCCCTGCTGCCTCCAAACAAGGCTGCTTTCCAGCTTGCCTGCTCCCTCCTGCTGAGCTGGGCTTACCAAGAGCCGATTGTGCTGGCTCCCGGGCTTGTTTGTGCCAGTCGCACTTGTCAAAATAATTATGTCATGTAATTAAATATTACTTAAAATGATGAAATGTGAAGCAAAGGGATAGTGAGTCGTTTTCTGTAAGAAATAAGTTGACTGCCTGGAAATACTTCATATAGAACCTTTTGCTTAAAAGCAAATCTGTTCAGGTACAAGTGGGGAACATGCCTGCTAGAGTATGGGGGAGAGAACGAGGGTATCAGGATCAGCACCTGCTTCAGGGAGCCTAAGGTCTTCCTTTTTTATGTTTTAATTGAAGAGACAGGGGTCCAGGATAAGAGGTTCACATGCAAAAATTGACAACGGAACATGTGTGCACTTCCAGTCAGCCCAGGGGCAAGAGGTGTATTTTAGAATTCCCCCTCAGCAGGCTTCATCTGAGTGACTACCAGCCTTGGACCAGTGGTAAGAGAGTCTGAAAGTGAGATTTACAAAGTCTTTTGGACTCCCTGGTAGACTAACCTGTTTAATCTCCACAAGACCTAGCAAGGAGAGTATACAGTCATATGTCCTGATACTATGGGGAGCCTGAGGCGCAAAGCCATTAAGGTCTCACAGCTAGTGAGGGACCTGAGGTTTGGGACCAGTTTCCACCCACCTCTGGGCAGCACTGATGCCCACTGCCTGATGACCTCATGTGATTTCCCTGCAGTTCTCCCATGCCTGCGAGGGGCCTGGCTTGTCTATGCTGTGCTTCATGCGCCGTGACATCCTGGAGTACTTCAGCATCTATGGGACAGCCCTGAGCATATGGGTCTCACTGATGGGTAAGTGGTCATCTCTACCAGTAGGTGGGGGATTTTCCCTCCTTTCTTCTTTGAAGAGTTTAATCTACTAAAAGACACATGAACATTTCTCAGATGTCTGCACTCTCACTTTTCCCATTCTTAAGTGACTCCTGTAATAAACACCTGTGACACCTAAAATGCAAAGACATACAAGGAAAGGGCAAAGGTATCCCCACCTTGGCCCTATGGAGACCACTGCTGCCTGCAGTTCAGGGACTTAGCCTCCCGGAGTGTCCTCCAGGCTCATGGAAGCATTTGCTGTCATGGGTCATCTCAGCTCTGGGTTTTAGGAAAGTAGACCATTCAAAATCCTCATCTTGGACCTGGTGTACAGCCCAGTGTTAGAACACTTGCCTAGTGAGCAATAGGCCCTTGGTTCCATCTTCAGCACTCCAAAACATGAAAGATAAAAAAGGAAGGAAGGAAAGAAGGGATGGAAGAAAGAAGAAATTGGGAAGCATAATGGAAAAAAGGAAGGAAAGAAAGAAAGAAGGAAGGAAGGAAGAAAGGAAGGAAGGAAAGGAAAGGAAAGGAAAGGAAAGGAAAGGAAAGGAAAGGAAAGGAAAGGAAAGGAAAGGAAAGGAAAGGAAAGGAAAGGAAAGGAAAGGAAAGGAAAGGAAAGGAAAGGAAAGGAAAGGAAAGGAAAGGAAAGGAAAGGAAACACCCTCAACCTTGTTTCTTGTGGATGCTGTCACAGGTGGTCCACGTTACCTGAGGGTCCCTCCTGAGACTTAGCCCTATGCACCACTCACTAGTCTTAATACTTTTGTCCCAAGATTCCCAGGAAATACTGATCACTCAATCTACTGTTTAATTTCACCCACCCTGCTCCAGGGAAGCAGCATTCCCATTTCCTTCAAATAACCAAAATCCAGACCTTGTGGAGACCAAGCTGGGCCTTGAGGTCCTGAGAACATCCCAATGAGTTCCCAAGGGTGGAGAGAAGGGAAGCTGCTCACCATTCCTGTGCTTCTCCCCAGCACTGGCCGACTTCGATGAACCCCAGAGATCAACCTTCACAATGCTTGGTGTCCTTACCATCGCCGTGCGGACTTTCCATGACCGCTGGGGCTATGGTGTGTACTCCGGCCCCATAGGTACAGCCATCCTCATCATTACTGTAAAGTGGGTAAGTACTGTGTGTATCTCAGCTGACAGGGCCCTGGGAACCTCAGTTCTCCCCTGACCTTGTGTTTCTCCTATATGAGGTCCTATACCTCCTATTCTTACATGCAGGTGAACTAACATAAGAATTGGCCAGTCACCTAGAATCCTTAAAGAACAGTGACTCATGTTGGAGCCCATGCCCTGCTGGCTCATCGGTAATTACTGGTCCTGGGTAAAACCAAAACTTCTTTTCTCTTGACCTCTGCCTTGTGTCCAAATACCCATACAGAATGCTTCTAAGAACAGGCACAGACATGGTTTTTAATGTATCCAGAGATGAGGAGACCATTCATCATTTTGACCATCATTGTCAGTCTTTCCATCCACATAATTTTCACCATTATCAGCAATATGGTTCTAAGAGACAACGGCTACTTACAGATACAACTTTAGTCTGGAGAGCAGCTAGATTAATCTGGAGAGCCTGTCTGAAGGAGGCCAGCTTTGGACATGGTAGGTGGACCTAGGGACTGTAGAGGCATTAGGAGCCCATATGGCAGAGTAGGTACCAAGCACCAGGCTCTGCCTTACTCATGTAACACCATTTGGGATCTTGGGGTTCCCCTAAAGAGCAGCAGCAGTGCAGATCAGGGCAGGCAGCACTTCAGGGGGATCCAATCCATCAGCAGCAAAGTAGGGACAGGTAAAATCAGGCAGGAAGCTTCCAAGTCCTACTTCTGTGGGCCCTGAGGAACTCAGGTTTATTCTGATTTCAAGATAAGAATGAAGCTAACATGAACAGGAGGCTCCTCAGCCAAACCTGGAGCCCGAATAGGCAGTGGGGGCTGCACTTGGCTTCAGGGAGATGAAAACTTCCATCTCACTCTAATTTGAGGAGCCGAAGCTGGCCCCAGCTGACCCTGGAGGCCAGGGCCCCTTTGTAGCAGAGGTGTTGGGGTTCTGCATGGCTAATTACCAAGCTGGAATGCGCAAACACAAAGGCTTCCTCTGATACCAGCCTCTTTGTCCTGTCCATGGCCCATTTGCTGCTCTTAAATGGATCTGGATCTGACTAATTTTTTTTTTTTTTAAGACAGGGTACCACTTTGCATTTCTGGCTGGCCTCCAACTCATGAAGCTCTGCCTGCCTCTGCCTCCTGAGTGCTGGGATTGAAGCTCAGCATGCCTGTCCTGACTAGATTTTAATTAGCCAGGATGGCATACATGTGCTAGTACCCCCTCAACAAATGCCAAGCTTAGGTCTCTGGTGGGAATAGGAGTGAGAGAGGCTGCAGCCACCCACATCTGGGGCATAGATCCCATAACCACAGGATATGCAGGTGGTTTGGACTTACTTTTTAGAAGGGGTTGCAATTCCGTCCCATGTCTCACCCTTTGGGGGAAGAAGTATGAAAACAACACTTGGGAAGAAGAAGCTGAGTGGAATGAAAAATAGGGGTTCCCAGGGCAAGGCAAAGTCCATGGGTGATCTTCGCTATTCTTCCTTTCTCTGGGGTCCCACTGTTAAAATTGAGAGACTGATCATCACTGCCACCTCCACTCATTGGCTGCACCTATAACACTGACACCATTCACTGAGCCCCCAACTCCTGTTAGGAATGCCAGCTACAGAATACTGAAAACAGCACTGTATCATCCCTCATTTGGTGGCAAAGTCGGCTCTGACCAACACAGGTCAGGACTGCTGTCCTGTGCCCACAGTTTATACCTGACAATGGGATGTGTAATGGTCTACCCTGCTGAAACCTGAACAATCCTGAGTTTAAAATACCTTTGGGCCCAAGGGTCTGCACTGCAGGGAGGAACCACGGGCACCCCATCTCTTCCATGTAACTCCCCATCTTATCAAGCTTGAGCACACACTAGACCCTCATGTAAGACATCAGGGCCTGAGAAATCAGGGTTAATGGAAGAAGACCCCTTAGCTGGTAAAGCTGATCATATTTGCCACTGAAGTCCCAAAGACCACCGCACAAACCGCCTAGAGAGAAGTGCAGGGCTCACAAGTGCCAAATATCCTTTCCCTGCTAACAGTCTCCATGGCTGTCCTCTCTGGCTGGGAGACAGGAGTGCGTCAACGGCCTTGCTACTTCCCCAGTAAGGGCAGTGGAGGACCCAGGGAAAACTGGTCCAGAGATTCCCAGCCCTATCACTCAGCAAAGCTCTCTCTACCAGTTTTGCTTTCTGTGTTGATGGGCAGGGGAGGGAGGTGGTGGTGGTGGCAGGCTCTGCAGAACTCCACGGAGGTACTCAGGTATACAGAGGAATAGGGATGATAGAAGATGGTAGAAGACGGCAGTGGGATTGTGCCCAGACAACTCATGGATGGATCATTAACTGTATTCTGAGAACTTTGATGTTCCCATCTTGCCCCTGCAGCTGAAAAAGATGAAGGAGAAGAAGGGCCTATATCCCGACAAGAGCATCTACACCCAGCAGATAGGCCCCGGCCTCTGCTTTGGGGCACTGGCCCTGATGCTTCGCTTCTTCTTTGAGGTACCAGGCCTGTGGGGAGTGGATCAAGTCCTCCAGAGCCCTCTGGAAATGGCTCAACTCAATGGGGAGGATAGCAGGCTATTCTCACAGGGAGGCTCTAAGGCATGAGTTCCATTCTGTTGAAGATGGTGCTCTCCATCTCCAGTGTACCAGCATCACAGCCTGTGTGGAGGGTCACAGGGAGTCAAGTCAGGCCCTGACTTTAGAAAGCCTGCACCCAAGATGCATGCCCTGGAAAGGACTAGGGCCTGGCGCCCAGCACCTGGGAGACAACAGACAGAGGAAGGCAGAGAGTCTTTCTCAGCCATATTCTCAGGGTGGGGTGGCTGGCAGAGGCACCAGATGGCTAGCAGGACTTAGTTTAGGAAAAGGGTTGAGGCCCCAGACTGACTCATTCTCCTCCACAGGAATGGGATTATACCTACGTTCACAGCTTCTACCACTGTGCCCTGGCCATGTCCTTTGTCCTGCTGCTGCCCAAGGTCAACAAGAAGGCTGGGAATGCAGGGCCCCCCGCCAAGCTGACCTTCTCCACCCTCTGCTGCACTTGTGTCTGACTACAGCCCCCTGTTCCAGGCCCCTGCCTTCCTGTCTGGCAGCCCTGCTGTCTCTCCCAAGATACTTTCTATGCTTTCCCATGTGGTGTGTCAATGAGAACTGGTCTCCTCTCCACCCTAAGAGACCAGCTGGCCTGCTGATCTCTGCTAAATGCTGCTTAGGGACCCACCGACTGTATTCACCAGTAGCTTCACTCTGTTGCAGAAAAAAAAAGAAAAATTCTCCTCCAAGGCCTCATAACCGCATGTGTACCTGGCAAAGCTCTAGGCCAGTAGATACTGGCCACAACTCCCAACCCAGCAGCATTCACAGCAGGGATTATCTGTTTCCCAGGCACTGCATGCCAGGACGGCCTGCTTTCTCTAAGAAACTGCTATTGCCATTTCTACCCCTCGTCCAGGCTCTGAAAGCTCCCCATTTAGGAAGCTGAAGCCAGGGGAATCAGCTCTGGCCTGGACCCAAGCTTTCATGCCCCTGCCTGGGTCTCATCACTTCTGCAGGTTTCAGATCAAGCTATTCCCCGCAAACTCCTGATCAGCCACTAGTCATTAGCCACACAGAACACCTTACATACATCCTGGTTCCTAGAACAAATCTGTGTGCTCTCCTGGTCTTGGGAGATCACCTGAGTTCAGAGTAGGCAGCTGGCCTAAGGCCAGGTGCTGGTAGGCACAGAGCTGAATACTGGCCTGGGTACCTGGGCTGGAGGTGGGGTACACTGCTGGTCTTTACTCAACATTGGCCCGAAGCTTACTCTGAGGTCCTGAAGGAAAAGTGGGTGCAAGCAATACCCCTGAGCCAGGCCTTACTGGGCCTATGCCATGGTGTGGGCAGTCCTGTTGGTGACAGCCTGGGGGTCAGGGCATGGCAGGGCATGGCAGTCACAACAGCAGCTTTCAGACATCACCTCACAAGTCTAAATCTCCACAACACCCCCAGCTATCCGCTTTCCCAAGGACCTAAGGCTTCCCAGATGTCAGCAGGAAGTTACCTACACCTGTCTGGGATTTGTTTATGTTTCCAGATGGTACCACTTCAAGGGAGCAGCTACCCATATGCAGCCCCCGCCCAGCAGACAGCCGACAATCTTTCCTCAGTCACCTCCTGGACTTTTTTTTTTTTTTTTTTTTTTTGACAGGGTTTCTCTGTGTAGTCTTGGCTGTCCCTGGACTCACTTTGTAGACCAGATTGCCTTGTACTCACAGAGATCTGCTTGCCTCTGCCTCCCCGAGTGCTGGGATTACTGGCATATGCCACTGTACCTGGCTCCTCCTGTACCTTTTAAGGAAGCCAGCTTCACCACTTGGCTTGAATGGTCCTCTCTTCCCAGCTGACCCCTCAGCCAAGCCTTCTGGATGCCTACCACAACAATTTAGATCATCCACAACTCTCTTTATCTCAGGCATCTTCACCTTCCATGCCCCACCACTCTAGGCCCTGGTGGTACCCATAGGCCTCATCCCATTTCTGGCCTTGGAGATTTTTAATGATAGAGCCGCCCATAATGTCACAGGGCACCTCAGAATGTTCAAACCTGGCTCCTGAAAACTAGATCTGACCTATCAGGCAAGGAAGCCAAGACCACACAGTCTGGACTCTGGGGCTCCTTTAAAGAGAAGAGAGAAGCAGAGGGCTGGAAAGATGGCTCAGTGGTTGAGAGTGCTTACTGCCCTTACGGAGGATCCAGGTTCAGTTCCCAGCACCCAGCTGGCAGCTCACAAAGATCTGTAACTTCTAGACGATCTGATCAGATCTGTATTCTAGCCTCCAAGGGGCCAGGCACATATGTGGAGCGTACATGTACTTGGAAGCAAACACACACACACACACACACACACACACACACACACACACATTAAAAATAAATAAATCTAAAAACATAAATAAAGTAAAAGAAAACCCAGAGGGGGAAGAAAAGGGACAGAGTGGGGACAAAGGCACTAAGATAAGAAGGCCTCTTTCACCTTCCTGCTACACCCTTCATCTGGTCTTCAGTCAATGCAGGCACATATCATCCAGGCATATATAAACACACACCCATCAGTGAAATATCCATATATACACGTATCGCATGAGCTCACACACCAGGAAGTCACAGGGTGTCCTGGAGCCAAGTCTTTCCTGGGTCATCACTTTCTTCCAGAGGACAGACTGCTGAATCAGAGCTGGATGTCCCAAGTGAGACAGGCCAGGTGAGACCTCTGAGGCCCACCCAGAAGTAGGTGTCTTCAGGGTGTCCCCAGCCTATCACTTCTCTGTCTTAGCCCACCCCCAGCAAGCAACCCTGCCTCCAGCTCTGCAGCTACTCTTGGAAAATTGGAGGGAGCAAGATGCCCTAGAGCAGGGAGGGGCCACACTCAAAGGCTCTCCCTGGTGGTGCTGCTGGTTTATGAGAGCCTTCTGGGCACCCGGCCGAGTCCGTAAGTCACAGAAGATTAGGAGGCACACTCCAGCTCTCAGTCTGTGCCTCTAAGGTTCCAGAAGTAGCCTTGCCCTCCGAAGCACCTCAGCTCCCATCGTTGCTGTTTGGGGTCCTGGACACAGCACTGAGCTCATTTGCAGATAAGGACACTGAGAACCAGGGATGCTAATACAAGACAGGGGCTAAAGATCTAGCAACAGCACCCCGGGCTTCCCCAGTCTCTCCAACTGTGACCTCCTCCAAGAGCTACATTGACATCTTGGGAGCCAACCTGGATCAGGAGGGGAAAACTGGAAGAGGTGAGCCACCATGCTCCCCAGTGGCCACTGGTGCTTTAAAACTAGCAAGTTGACAATGACTTTGTGCACTGGTGCCGTCCAGCCCAGGGCCTCTGTGTCCTTGGAATTTGGGAGTCATGGCATGAGGAGCCAAAGAGGGCTTCAAGGTCATCCTGCCGCTTAAGGCTCTGGACAGAACTTCCTCTCCTATCTCTCATAATGGGAGATCCAAATCATACGTACAGACACCCCTATCTGTAGAGTGCTTAGAAAAGACATTCTGGGTGCCCCTAGGAGCTGAGGAGCCATACTGCCTGGGGGAGTCTGCTGTATGAGTACAGGGCCCCGTCTTGGGGCAGGCGATCATGTGTACAGTGGTTGTTGGTAAGCCAAGTCAGGACTGTAGGTAGCACTTCAGGTTGAGATAGCCATGTGCAGGACTTCAGATGCCAGGGTGTGTCCGAATGCCGGGTACGTGGTAGAAAATTAGACCACACACACACACACACACACACACACACAGCCAAAGGCGTGGTAGGGGACCCTCTGTCTTAGCGATAGTGAGGGTGAAATGGACACAAAGCACAAACTGAGTAGGCAAAGTCTTAATGGGGGCATTCAGAGGGAGGAGAGGGGAGAAGCGCTGAGAGATATCAAGCTGCCCCTGACAAAGAAAGAGAAATTTTTCTCTATGTGCAGGAGTGGGCTAACCTAGGCAAGCGACAGATTCCGGGCGCGACTTGCAGAAGAACACCCAGCTTGTATCTGAGGAACACCCAGCATGTACCCTCCAGAGCACATGCTGTTCTTTGAAGAGAGTTAAGAAGTAGGCTGATGTGGAAAAGTGTTAGGAAATTAAGAAGAATCAGAAGGAAGAGGGCTAGGCAGATGGGCATGGGATATAGAGCAATCCAGGCAGGTTGGGAGTCAGCCCTCGCTCTGCAACACTTGTTATGTAGTAAGAGCGGGCTGCTGTGGCTGCTGAGGAAAGGCTGGTAGCCTTCCCTGAGTTAACACCTGGGCCCTCCACCTTCACTTGGTTCCTGTTCGTGTCCTAACTCCAGCACACTTACAGAAGACATACTTCAACACAAAATCTAATGCTGTACGTTGTTAACTCAGTTTGAACCTAGTGTTGTATGTTCTCGCTCCTCACCCACACCCGCTCCCGAAGCCTGTTTCTAAGTTCCCTGAATGTTCATGTTTGAGAAATCACAAGTTAAGACAAGGGGCAGAAGCAGAGAGTCTGGGACTCCCAGATCTGGCTGGGGCTTCCCTGACAGGATATGGTTGGAAGGGTGGGCCCTCCTCCCAGTCTGTCACTTCTAAATCTGGGAAGATGAGTGAGCACAGAACCGTCATAGCTGTCCTGGGCCTGGGCATGGGCATGACCACATTCATCCCAGTGTCCAGAGCACATGCGCCTTGGCCTTGGTCCCACTGTTAAGTGTGCACATATACCCTCCTGGCACATGCACTTGGGGCCCACTCAGAAGGAGAGTGTGCCCTACCTTGGACAGCAAGGCAAATGGAGAGGGATAGTGTAAACATTTACAGCAAGATAGACACAACAGTCCATTGTAGCAGCAGCCTGGCTTCCCCCAGCAGGGGAGAGGCAGTTGGGGCGCAGGAGAGCGCCTGGGCGCCCGCCAGGACCTGCACGCAGAGGTGTTTTTGTCTGAGGCAGTCTGCGTGCTGCCGCCTGCCTCTGTCAGTCTGCTA
The DNA here is from genome assembly GCF_030254825.1 of Meriones unguiculatus. NCBI lineage: Eukaryota > Metazoa > Chordata > Mammalia > Rodentia > Muridae > Meriones > Meriones unguiculatus. The sequence goes on along the minus strand of NC_083356.1, from coordinate 69,750,835 downwards.
CTGAAATTTCCTGTCTCTGTTATTCTCTTCTTCAGGAAGAGATCTGAAACCCAAAACTTTTATTGCTCCTTTAAAAGGGCTTTACGGCTCCCCACCCGCTCCACAGACTGTCCTGCTTGAAGAGCTGGTATTGTAGTTAGGGGCAGCATGCTGGGCACTGGGTCTCTGTGGGCAGGCCAACCACAGGGTCTTGGCTGAGGAGGCCCAGAAGGAAAGAGGAGAGGGAGGAGCTGAGGAGCTAGAGTGGCCCAGGGCAGCTGGAACGGGCTCTATGCACCATGTGTCCATCCTGCTGGCTGGTGAGCTGGGTAGGCACATGCGGGGGACCCAGGACCACATACATCACATGCCCCAATACCTCGGCTGACCTCAGCCCTTTCCTACCTCTGCTTATTTAACCTTAAAAATAGGACAGCAGCTTCAGCTCAGCCTGCTGTTCTTTGAAGAGAGTTAAGAAATAGGCTGATGTGGAAAAGTGTTAGGAAATTAAGAAGAATCAGAAGGAAGAGGGCTAGGCAGATGGACATGGGATATAGAGCAATCCAGGCAGGTTGGGAGTCAGCCCTCCCTCTGCAACCTCAAGCAAGCATCATAGGTCCTCTTAGCCTCAGTTTTCACATTTTAGCAGAATTTGACACATTTAAATCTTCTCAAGATTAAATGAGACAGGTAGGGGCTGGGAAAGGGTTCAGTGGGCTCAAGTGCAGTGTTTTCTCCATTTTTAGGATTTTTTTTTTTTTACTTTTTATTTGTGTATGTGCATGTGCATGTGTGTGTGGTGAGAGAGAGAGATTGAAAGAGAGAGAGAGGTGAGAGTGTAGGCACACAAATGCCACAGCACATGTGTAGAGATCAGAGGACAACTTTTGGGAGTTGGTTCCAGGGATTTCGGAAATTGAACTTAGGCCATTGGGCTCTCAGGGCAAGCGCTTTTACCCACTGGTCCATTTTGCAGTCCCAACACAATATTTTTAATGACTCTCTACAATGTTTTAATATCTGAGAGTGTGCGCACACGCGAGAGTACATCACTGCAGGTCATTTGGAGGTCAGAGGACGACCTCAGGTGTCGTCCTTGCTTCTACCTTGCTTGAGACGGGGCCTTTTTGTTCGTTGCTCTCCGGCCTGTGAACTCCCAGGGTTTCTCCAATCTCTACCTGATACAGTCTTACTGTGGGAGTGCTGGTCTTGCAGACAGGCACCATGTCCAGCCTTACAGTGAGCTCTGGGGATCTGGATTCAGGTACAGCAAGCACTTTGCCCACTCAGCCATCTCCATCATCCTTTAATGATGCTTTTCAGTGGTGACCATCAGCTTTTTTTTTTTTTTTTTTTATGCTCAGTGCTCCCTTGGGATTATGCATTTGAATACCGGGCCTCCAGCTGGTGGCACTGTTTAGGGGGTTTAGGAGGCAGGATTTGAGAGTGTTTAGTGACACCCTGCTTTCAGCTGCTCCCTCTGCTTTCCGTTTACTCCCTTCTCCTGCCACCATGCCTGCCACTTGCTACCCTGCCTCCACCTCATGATGCTGGATCCCCATCCCTCTGGAACCATGAGACAAAAAAACTTCTCTCTTCCTTAGGTTGCCTTTGGTCAAGGTGTTTTGTTTTGTTTTGTTTTATCACAGTGACAGAAAAGTAACTAATACAGTTGTCAAAGACCAAAATAGGGCTTGTTTATTTGTTTTAGAATTAAATAAAGGATTTTTCTTACTGGGGATCACCCCAGTAGAGCTGCCAAACGTCTCACTCCCAAGAAAGCAACATGCTCTAAATTAAGAATTGCAGACTGCGTAACTCAGGAGGGCATCTTGGAAGAGGCACGTTTGGGACTAAAGCTAGAAAAGCAAAATGACAGGTGGATGAGCTTTGGTCATGGGCTGTTCTGGGGATAGTGAATGGACTTGGTCCCAGGGTCTGAAATTTCAGGGGGCTTCTGACCTGAATGAAGACATGGACAAAGGTGGCTAGAAAGAGGTGTGGTGAGATGCGGCCAAGCAAAAAGAAGCTTGTGAGGGCAGAGAGGAAGTGAGAGCAAGAAGGCTTGCTGGCTACCCTCTGACCTGTCTATGGTGCCGAGCCCAGAGGGTCCCTAGTTGGTGATGACCCACACGGAGTCTCTCAGCTTTGGCCCCAGCCTGCCAGGACTGCCATGTACTGAGAACATTGTCGAGGCCAGTTGTTCCCAAAGCTTGTGGGGACAACTTGCTTTACAAAGCATTATGTCCATTGTCTCGTTAGTGTCTTGCTTCCCTGAACCTTTCATGGAATGGGAGGAAGAGGGAAGGGGTAGCTTATTCAACACAGAGCAGATTACAGCACTTGTCTCCCCACCAGGCCAGGGGACACCTGAAACTCGGGGATGTCTAGAAGCATGGTTGTTATGAGGACATCACCTCTAGCAACGGGGTCCCATGCTTCAGAGTGACATGTCAGGCTTAGATGATTGGGTGGTGGGAAGATAGATTCTCACCTCAGCCTTGATTAGGGTACATTTCTGCCTATGAGATGAGTCCACTCTCAGCAAATGAGCCACTGATGGCAGAGGCCATGCCTTTGGCCCATCTTGACCTCTGCACTCCCTAGCAGCAGAATGGAGACAGCGCTGAAGTGTCCACTCTGCAGCCCCCAGCACCTCCAGCAGTAGCACCTGCTATTTCTGCCAGGGCCACCCAATGAGACAGTGGAGGTACAGGGGCCAACTACCACCCCCCCCCAAAGAACATCCAGAGAATTCATCCTAACTCTGGGCCAGGCACACATGGAACATCGTGTTGCTGTCACCAAATTCTCCAGATGCGTTTTGTTGTAAACTCCACTTCTCCAACCAGCACGCATTGTGGGACATAGAAAGGATAGGGGCTCTGGCTATCCACAAGACAGCCTCTTTTGTAGGAGTTGGCGGCAAATAGCACCCCACATTCAGAGTCAAGCAGGCAGCCTGGCAAAGGCAGGAAGTTGCAAGGGGAAAAGAAATAAGCATGACACCTGGTCGGCCGGGTTGGGCCTCCCTTTCCTTTCCTGTCCCTTCCTTTTGATTCCTTTTCCTCCCAGGCGCTGAGCCTCCCTCACCTTCATTGGGTTTTGTTTTCCTAACAGTTTGGACAACTGAAGACTGATGGCCCTGGTCACAGCTGGAGCCAGGCTACTGGGTAGCTATGGCTACATCTGGAAGATGTTCTTTCGTGTGTGCACACACGCGCGCACGCGCACACACGCACACACACACACACACACACACGCACACACGCACACACACACACACGCACACACGCACACACACACACACACGCACACACACACACGCCAACAGCAGTGTCAGCCACAGAAGAGCAGCTGATAAGCACTGCCACAGCTCCAGACTCTCCTGGGAAGCAATGGCTTCAGACTAAGCTACTGGAGCCATTGACAGGAGGAGAGAGCAGGTTATCACTCTGCCTCCAAGCAGCCAGAAATCATAGGACAGGAGGGACAGAAGACACCCATACCACAGCATAACTTGGAGGACCTGGAGGTCTGGCTCATCACTCCTACAGACACATTAGGCCCCAGGAACCACACCCTGCCCTTCATCACAGTCACTCCACAGTGAACTACACTCCTGAGGGGACTCATTTCTGTAACCTTATTACGCATCTCAGCCATCACAGCTGTCCCATTTTGGTGTACCTGAGACAGTACCCTGAAAGAGCCACAAGTGTCCCTAGTTGGAGAGCATTTGTGGTCCTGTCCCTTGCCCTGGAACCCTGTTCTGGTAACACATGGAAGACATTGCTGTGACTGCAAGCTGCTGTGCATTGCTGGCTGGAGGGGGAGAAGTTGGTTGTTAGGTCCATGCCATTGTCTGGGGAATGACCTCTCCCTGCTGGACAGTGGCCCCCTCTGGCCTGGTACATGTCGGGCAGCATCCTGCAAAATCACAACTGCATAAACCAGAAAATGAACAATGAAGCCGAAGTGACCGTGGGCACATGCAACTACGGCCAGCACAAGCTCTCACCAGGCCTGTGAAGTGAGGGTGTGAGCTGTGTGGATGGTGCCGCTCGTGTCACTCAGCTCCCTAAGGGACTGTGTGGCCCTTATTTAAATGTCACTGCAATGTCTTCTTGTTTAACTTTCAGAAAAGGGGGTTTCTGAGATATTTTACCAATGTCGGTTATCACTCACTTCCAACCAGGACTTAGGGCTGAGAAGTGTCTCCAACAAGCCAGTCTCTCAAAACAGGTAACTTGCCTGAGACCCACAGGTTGACTCTCTTAAATGCCAGTGTGATACCAAGAAATGTTTGTTCTTCACACTGAAGATTTCTTGGGGGGAGGGGGGCATGTACATGCCTTATGAGGGTAGGTGCCCACAGAGGCCAGATAAGGTGTCATATTCATCCCCTGGAGCTGGAGTTATAGGCAGTTGTGTGCCCCATGATTTGGGTAATGGGGACTGAACTCACATCCTTTGGAAGAGCAGTATTGGCTCTTAACCCTAAGCTATCTCACTGGCCCCTCTGAAGATGTATGACCTCATGCATGCTAGTGTGTCTGTATGTGTGTGTGCGTGTGTATCGCTGAGTGTAAATGCCTACAGAGCCAGAAAAGGGTGTCAATTCCCACAGAGCTGTAGTTGCAACAGTTATGAACTGACTAACATGGGTGCTGAGAGCTAAATTCAGAGCCCTGTGAGAGCAGTCTGTGTTCTCAACCACTGAACCATCTCTCTTGCACCATCTTAACTGTGAAGCCTTCCCTCTAGCCCCTGTCTCTACGCTCCGGATGAGATTCTCTCATCAAGCTTTTTGTTTGTGTTGCATAAATCTTCTATATTCTCTTTATGAAAATGCTTGTTTCCTGTCAGTGACTGGGGAATGGTTTAAGACCCCCTTTTCTTGAAAAGAGACCCTTTAAAACAAAGGATGCCAGGTGTGGTGGCACTTGGGAGGTAGAATCAGTAAGATCTCTGTGAGCACAGGCCAACCTGGTCTCCACAGTGAGTTCAGGACAGCCAGGGCTACATAGAGAAACCCTGTCTCACAAAACCAAGCAAGGTGGAGAGGGCTGTGAGGCGCCACGCAAGCCTGAGCACCTGGGTTCAGGCCTCAGAAACCATTCAAAGGTGGAAGGGAGAGAACTAACTACACAGAGTTGTCCTCTGACTACCACACACAGAAGGCACACACAGGCATGCATGTGAGTACACACACACACACCACCACCAACACCAACAACAACAAAAGTAAGGTGGAGAGCCATAAAGGAAGACAATGTGGAATGCTGACTCCACACTCTCACACACTCACTCACCTGTGCACACACACTAAAAATCATTTTTAAAGAAGCAAAGACTCCTCAACTTTTACTTCACACCAAACTGTAAAATTAACTTTAAAAACTAGAACCTTCTATATGACAACACAGAGAAGAGCTTTGTAACATTAGGTTAAACAAAGAGCCCTCAACAGGATACCAAGTGTGACCTATGGTAAAATAATAATAATTATTATTAATATTAACTAATAATAATTAACTAATCTACCATGATTTAAAATGTTTTGTCCTTCAAAATACATTCTAACAAGTTTTTTTTTTTAACTTTTAAAACGTTTTAAAATTTTGTGTGTATGTGTCTGCCTTAGAATTTCCACTGCTGAGATAAAACACCATGACCACAAGCAACTTTGGAAGAAAAGAGTTTATTTCAGCTTACAGCTTGTAGTCCAACATAAAGGGAAGTCAAGGCAAAAACTAGAGGCAGGAACCTAGACACAAAGTCCATGTAGGAACACTGCTAACTGGCTTACTCCCCATGTCTTTCGAAGCCTGTTTTCTTATAAACCCCAGCAACACCTGCCCAGAAGTGGCAACACCCACAATGGGCTGGGCCCTCCCACATCAATCACTAATCAAGACAATGTTCTACAGGCTTGTCCTAGGGCCAGTCTACTGGGGACATTTTTCAACTGAGGTGCCCTCTTTTCAAATGACTCCAGCTTGTGCCAAGAAGACACCTTCAGGACCACAGAGGACAACTTTCAGGAGTTGGACCCAAAGGTTGAATTCCACTCATCAGGATTGGCAGTAGATGCTTTTGCCCACTGAGACAGCCATTTTGCTGTCCTTTACTTAAGATAGAAGAAGAAAAGGAAGAAGAAAAAGAAGGAAGAGAAAAGACAAGCACCAGAGAAAAACATGTATTCGACACACGAGTTCTATGCAGAACTCATAAGTGAATTCTCAAAAATAACAGCGAAAGATATAATAAAAATCAATTTTAAAATGGGCAAAATGTCCCAGAGGCTAACAAATGGCCCAAGGTATACATACATAGTAAAGAGCTTTCACTTTGTTCTTATGGTACTGCGGATGGAACCCAGAGCCACTCACATGCCAGGTGAGCACTCGGCCACTGAGCTACATCTCAGCTCCAGCACCCTTAGTCAGTGTGGACAGCACTGAGATGCGGTTTCACTGACACGAGTTATTTTTATGTGTTCATGTTTGTATGAGTAGGTGGTGCTCATGCCTATGTCTGTGTGTGCTCCAAGAGGCCATTGGCAGGTATTGGGTGTCCTCTACCGTTCCCTGTTCGTTTGTTTAAGAGAGGCTCTCTCTCTGAACCGGTAGCTCACCCATTCAGCTAGCCCGGCTGCCAGTGAGCTCTAGGTGTGCCGCCTCCACCTAGCCGGTGGGCTTATAGACCCCCACAGCACCCAAGCTTACACAGGTGCTGGGGACTGAACTCACATCCACGCAGCTCCCCAGCTCCTCTGTGATGAACATCTTTCTGTCGACCTTGTTAAGCCCCACGTGAAATGTTTGTTGATAGTGTCTGGAGCAATTGGCCAAGCAGAGCTTTGCTCTTGATTCATCCTACCACACGCCCTGACCTTTCGGTCTGAGGCCACCTCCCTCCTGTTTCCTGTTCTCCTGTAAAATGCCCCCCATGGAGGATTGTGGGAGACTTTGATCTTTTCCTTCCCTTGCTAGTCCTTACCCTTTTCTTGGATATCGACTTCTGGGCTCTCAGCACTTTGCAGTGCTTCCACTTTTACGGCTCCCACAGTTGCTACTGAGAAGTTAACTCTGTGAGCTTGTTTGAACGTCAGTGATAGAGTTCTTGCCTTGCTTGTGAAAAGCCCCGGGTTCTGTTTGAAATAATATCTGGGGATTGATCTTCAAAGCTGCCTCAAGGCAGCTTAGGTCCAGCTGCAAATGAACAGAAAACACCGGACCTTGCTAACACCCGCCTCTGGGAATGCAGGTATGAATAAACGCTACAGTTTTATGCAGTGTGGGGGGGCGGGATTGAACCCAGGATATCGTGTGTACTAGACAAGCCAAATCCCCAATTTTTGTCTTTATCTTACAACTCATTGAGTCCCAGTTTTTGTCTAAACTGTTGCTAGGATTGTCTTTAAAGTTTTTCGTTTTAAGTGTCATGTTTGTTTTTTTTATTATCTATCTGTCTGTCTGTCTATCTATCAATCTATTTTATTCATACGTGTACTCCACAGTGTATGTGGAGGCAGAGGACAACTTTCAGGTTCTTACTTTCCATCATTCGGTGCCCCAAGGATCGACCTCCAGTTAGCAGGCTTGGTAGCTGATGCCTCCACCCACTGAGCCATCTAACTGGCTCTATTTCTTGGACAAAATATATGCATCTCAGTTCCTGGTTCTGGTATTTCTAACATCTGAAGTTCAGCTAACTGAACCTTACCACCTGGTGTTTCTGCAGCTGTCAATCTTGATTACCTTATTTCCTCATGAATCCATTGAGTTTTAACAATGAAATTGTTTGCTGTGATACTTGGTAGTAATTGTGGGGTTTTTTAATTTTGTTTTTGATTTTTGTTAGTTTAGGCTTGAGGTGAAAGAAGATTCCTTTAGGAATGCTTGTATTTACTTCTGACAAATGATTGGGGTGCTTCGAAGGTAGGAACCCTAGCATCCTTTCTTTTAGATGTTTCAGAATAATTGAGGAAATGTAAATTCAGGCTATGCACACATACAATCACACACACACACACATACAGAGAAACATACACAACATACACACATACCCAGACAAACATACCACACACACACAGCACCCACACATACCACATACACATACACATAAATATTGCATACACAAACACCTCCACAGACACATACACACACACACATAGACTACACATACATAAGCACACGCACGTAGACCACACACATACTACACACACATACACACCTGAGGATCTGCTTATTAACCCAGAGCGAGGTTTCTTCCTCCTCTCCACAGCACCAGCCCTTGAGGCGGGCAGGGTCTATGCAGCACTCAAGGGCAGATGGATTGTGTTGTTTACCTAGACAGTAAGGTGCAGCACCGATGGAGGTGGCTCCACCACACTCCCCAACATGACCAAGCCCTGCATTTTGCCCTTTATACTTAGCCCCAAATATAGCAAAGACAAATCAGCAAAACCATGATGTTCTAATGTATATGTGAGAGTGAGTTTGGATTCTCTAGCTTCCATGAGAAAAACCTATTCCCAAGAGTAAACACAGGCCAGCTCTGAGCCCATCCCAACATGCCAGTGACAACTAGCTTAGCCACAATCTAGTCCACATGGCTACTGTCCACCGACCCCCAGACTCACCCACTGCTCTCTTTGGGGGCATGACCACTGAGCTTCCTTCTCCACATTCCTTTCTCCCCATTTCACCCTTCCTGGCCAGGGCAAGGCAGAACCAAGTATGCTGGGAACCTTTTATTCAATCTGAATGTTTCTCAGTTTTAGTGAAAGAGCTTGTATTTTGCTGTTTTGGCCAGGGAGGTAGATGCTGGGCTGTATAAGTGTTTTCCCTGCGTGCATGTATGTGTGCTACTTGCCTGCCAGCTGGGTCCTCTAAAACCAGGGTTAAGGATGGTTGTGAGCCATAGTGTTGGTGCTGGGAATTAAACCTAGATCCTCTGAAAGAAATGCAAGTAAGCCATCTCTCCAGCCCTCCACTGGGGTTTTCATTAGGGAGCCTTGGGTGGAATCCCTAAGGATAGCCATCAAGGGGGCAGATGTATATCACATTTGAAGGGCAGGATACTTCCTCTCAGTGGTTGTACCCTGAGCCCCTATAAGGCTCTTAATTTTCTATATTAATAGAAATTTTCTGGTCTTATTTCATAATCATATTTTATTAGTTCTTTGAGAATTTTATACAAAGCATTAGATAATATTTTACACACACACACACCATACACATAATTCCTCCCAGATCCACCCTCACCTTTCTTCCCTACCCACTCAACTTTGTAAACCCATTGTGTAAACATAAACCCCATTTGTATTTCCAACTACTCTCAGGATTAGAGGATTTTCTCTCTTATTTTATAGATGAAGAAACAGAGGCATGGGGCATTCTCTAATTCACTACAAGCCAGAAATGATTGGTTCAGACCTCAGAAGCCAGGCATCCTGACCCTGAGGTCTTTAGTACTGTCTACCATCCTCAAATGAGTGAGTACTGAGCCAATTGGTTCAGTCATTCTCCTGGAGGACCATCTGCATGTGGCAGCAACACTCCTTGCTATGCTTACATGCCCATGGTAGTGGACACAGGGTTGAACGGAAGGCTCCGAGGAGAAGAAGCTGCTGTTGGAACACATAGCAGTGTTCCTGGGGACCCATTGGCTACCCAGCCCGATTCTCAAGGTGGGTCCCCTCTACTAAGTCCCTGGAGACAGCCACATGGAAACCCAAAGCCCAGAGATGGCTGACTTGTGGAGGTCTGCAGCCCAGCCAAAGACTTTTCCTCTTGCCTGAAGAGAGATGCTACAAGCAAGACTCGGGGAAAATCTCTGGCCGAAAGACCCTTCTCTGTAAGCAGGAAGGATGAAGGTCACAGTGGTTTTTCTCTGTTGTAACTCGAGAGGGTAGAGACAGAGAGTGGCAGGCCTTTGATTGGCTTCATAGGCCTGAGTACCATCAAATAGAGCTGTGGACACAACTTCTGAGCCACCAGTGCTATTCCCTAAACTCTAAGCCAAAAGGTCTCAGCCTCTGTCCTGTTACTCAAGGGTCATAGCCCCCACAAAAGGGCCGGCACCTGTGGTGGGGGACTCCTTGGTCAGCAGAGCTGCTAAAGGAGACATAGAACTTTCCCACTGTCATTCAGGGAACAGCTGGGCACAGCTGCATGCAAGTACACTGCTCCAGCCCTGCCTGGAACACAGGGTCAGACACCATTCCCTTCACGGGCCCCACTCCAGCCAGCCAGGCCAGGGGACGGCGTGTCCTCAGGCTTGCCTGGCCCCATCCCAGTTTCACAAAGCAGTCCCCCAGCCTGTGGTGGGAGGACAGTTTTATCCCAGTTAGAGGAACGTGCATGCTTTTCTCTGAGGTCCTCCCAAACTGGATCTGACTGCAAAGCAGGATCAGGGTGCTGGCCTTCTCCCAAAGGGGCCGGGGGATAGCTGGGGAGGGCTTGGAAGTAGCTAGAAGTCTCACTGTGGGAATTTAAGAAAGTGGTCAAGCTGTCCCTGAATCCTGAACATGTTCCATAAAGCCCAGCCTTCTGCTTATGAGCCAGGGCTTGAGGAAGCTGCCCTCCCACCCATACCACCAGGAGACCCCAAACAACCATCCACTCTCAGCTCCTGATCCCTTCTCAGAAACTTCCGTGCAGCTCTCTGCTGGCCTCCTCAGGCCTGGATGGCGGCTCCTAGGGGTAGAATCCTCATTGGTTCCTGTTGCCGTGTCAAATACCATGACAAAAAGCAACTTGGGGAGGAAAGGGTTTATTTGACTTACAGCTTCCAGCCCATCATCATGGGAAGCCAAGGCAGGTGGAACCTGAAGGTGGGAATTGAAGCAGAGACCACGAAAGGATACAATTTACTGGCTTGCTCCACATGGCTCACCCAGTGACGTTTCTTACACTGCCCAGGCCCTGTGGCCCACATGGCTGGGCCCTCCTGCATCTATTAACAATCAAGAAAATGCCCACAGACATGCCCACAGGCCAGTCTGATGGAGGCAATTCTTCAGTTGAGGTTTTTTTTCTTCCAGGGTATGTCTAAGTTTGTTTCAAGTTCACAAAAGTGAACAGGACAGGCAGCTTCACCCACTCTGGCCTTCAGATTTCATGGCCTACCCTCCACTCAGGCGTCATGTACTCTCAACCCTCTCTCTTTCTTCTCTTCTTTCTCTCTTCTCTCTCTCTCTCTCTTTCTTTGTGGTCTGTCCATCTGTCTACATATGTGTGCAAACACAATAATCCTCACCTGATCACCTACACACACATACCTCTTGCTGTTGAAATTTTAAAGGCTCAAATGCTCCCACCCTCTTCCACCCACCCCCAGATTGCCTTGTGCAAACCCTTCCCTCTGCTATCACCCATCTCAGGAGGTGTCTCTCCACCTTGCAGAACCCTAAAAACCAGTACCCAGGGTCACAGACTCAGTTTCCCCTCCAGCTCCTCAACCCTGAGCTAGCAATCTCAGAAAACGATAGGTCAAGAACATCCAGGTCAGCTAGGCATAGTGGCACACGCCTTTAATCCTAGCACTAGGAAGGCAGAAGTGGACAGATCTCTGTGAGGTAGAGGCCAACCTGGCCTTCAAAGCAAGTTCCAGCACAGCCCAGGTTACACAGAGAAACCCTGTCTGGGGGAAAAAAAAAGAAGAAGGAGAAAGAAGAAAGAAAGAAAGAAAGAAAGAAAGAAAGAAAGAAAGAAAGAAAGAAAGAAAGAAAGGAAGGAAGGAAGGAAGGAAGGAAGGAAGGAAGGAAGGAAGGAAGGAAGGAAGGAAGGAAGGAAGGAGAAAGAAAGAAAGAAAGAAAGAAAGAAAGAAAGAAAGAAAGAAAGAAAGAAAGAAAGAAAGAAAGAAAGAAAGAAAGAAAGAGGAAATTCAGGTCTTTGTTATTTGTGTTTTTATTTTGTGTGTGCAGGCGTACTTGCCATAGCATGTAAAGGACAAAGATTAGCCCTGGATGTCTTCCTCTTTTGCTCACCACCTCATCTTTTTTCTTAAACAAGGCCCCTCACTTGACCTAGAGCTCCCAGCAAGCATCTGCTCTGCAGCAGTGAGGTTACAAACACTCCTGAACCCAGCTTATGCATGGAGTGGATCCATACTCAGGTCTTCAAGCTTCTACAGCAAGCCCTGCATCTGCTGAGTCATCCCCACAACCCACTGTCCAGGTTATGTCGTTACTTTAAATTTTGCTTCCAACTTGCAAGCAACACAGAGGTCAGTGATGATTCAGGATGAGTTCGGAAACTTGCACAGTCACCCATGTGTGGTGGAAGACTTCAGGCACACTGATAAGCCAACTATTGCAACAGTCTGCTGACCCTCATGTCTGTCTCTTTGGTCATTGCTGTTCCCAATCCACTATAGGAAATAGCCCACCCAACTTCTGACATGGCCCTTCGTGGTGGGTTGGGCTGCTACCCGATTCCACAGTTGAGGCTTTTAAAAGGCAGGGAAGTTCCCTGTTGTGTCCAAGGTCAATGGAAAGTGACTAGAGCTCCGACAGCAGGCTCTAACGCCCTTTGTCCTGACCACCACAATCCTCCTGGTGCATACCAGTGTCTATTCTAGCACCATCCCTAAAACACCCTGTGTCTCTGCAATGCTATCTCCTATGAGAACCCACCTAAGCAGCCACACATGCTTGCTTCACATCTGTCCCCTTCCAGACCACCCGATCAGCCGGAGCAAGACAAGCAGACAGGAGTTCCCAGGAGGGGGCCTGTCTTGCAGGGATGCATGCCCTGTACTGAGGCCAGCCAGCCGCCACCACACCCCAGGAATTCTTCCAGGAGGCCTGGCTGCTGCTCACCAGCGACTGGAGGAGTCAAGGGTTTCAGCTCCCGCTGGGGGGAAGGCCAAGTCAGCTGCAGCTGGGCTTCCCAGAGGCCAGGGGCTGGTTCCAGGCCATCAACTCTGCACTGGGCCAGCCAGCTTTGGGGGTGGGATGGGGGAGGAGAACTCAGGCAGATGCCAGTCCTGAGCACCAGTGTAGCATCATACGGGTTAGCTGGAGCGCTGGATCCTGGGGTTAGGGACCCCAGATATCCAATTGAGTTCCTCCTACACTTTTAAAAGGCCTCTTGGTACAGGGGCTAACCTTCATCTGAGAGCCTACATGTCCTGGGGTATCAGTTACCCAGAGGAGTGTGTGAGGCTTGCTACACTTAGATCTAGGAGAGAGGGAGCCCTTGTACATTCCAAGTACAGCTGGGATGGATTTTCAAGCCAGTGTACCAGTGAGCTGCAGGCTACTCCATGTAGCCTCTGCAGTCCAGCCCTTAGGGCCTGGAGGCCTTAATGTAGATATGTTGTCTAGACTTCTAAACAGGAGGGACGGACAAGAGCCTAGGATGGGAGGGGCAGTGTGGAGAGGGACCTATAGTACTACCTAGAGAGAAGAGGAAAGCAAGAGAGAGAAGTGGAAGAGCCTGGCCCCTCCTGCCTGGGTGCTGAGCCTGGGAGCACCAGTATCTCAGTGGCCCCTGCACATGCCAGCTGCAGAGCTCCAGGCTCAACACAGCAGCACCCCCTGCTGGCCACAACTCCTGCACAGAGCCTGCGTTGCACAGAATGTGCTACACATGCCTAAAACTCAACAGGCCCTGCACACTAAGACGCCCTTGATGGGCATGACTCTTCCTTGGCAGTAAAAGGTACCCTGTGATTTTTCTCTCCATCTGTATCTAGATTAAGAGAACTCAAGAAAACAGAGAAAGCCACAGCAGTGTCTGCATGGGAGAGTCTCTGTGACGTGCTCCTCAGTGTGGCCAGCCCGTCTTTGATACTAGGATAGTGTATTCACGTGGATGCCACTCACACAGTACCCTAGGAGACTGTGGCTGAAGGAAGAGTGCCAGGCAGCTGTGTATGCAAGCTGTTGGCTTGGTGGATGAAGGGCTGGGCTATGTCCACCGTCAAGGCAGGATTCCCAGCTTTCCAGCCCCTCTCAACACTGCTTACAGTGAGGTCTATAACTGGAAAGAGGGGACAGAAAAAGGCAAGAAGATCAGATGGAAAGGGGTGCCAGTATGGAGTGCACCCATGAGGCCAAATTCAACAAATGTTCAACAGTATGTGTACTGCAATCTAGGCTATTTAGGACCTGGACCAGCCTGGTAGTGCCATCCAGTGATGCTAAAAACTCTGTCCCAACTCCAGTGCTCCCACTAGCCCAGTGTGTCAGGTCACAGAGCAGTTCCCAGTCTCCCAGAGCCCAGATTAGAGGTGTTGAGGGTGCTGACTGAGGGGTCCCCATAGAATGACAGGGGCCCTCAGGGAAGTCTTCCCTCCCACCACTAGCCAGGAAGAATGTGCTGTACTTTTAGACCGTGGCATTTGCCCCACCACCCCCAGCAGTCCCACCAGGTGAAAGCAGGCAATGGAATCCAGCAGTGTAAACACTGAGAAGGATATGTCTGTTGCTCATCTCAGTTTGCTGCTAAGAGGGAAGCTGCCTGGGTCCTGGGTAAGGAAAATACCCAGAGGCACATCCTTGCTGGGTTCTGGAGCTTTCCAGCACCCAGCTAGTTCACTCTCAGTGGGGTCAATCCTACTCATAGGCCTTATCTCCTAAAGCAAGCCCTGGCCTTCCTGCTAAACCTCCAGGAAGGTGGCCAGATCCTGGGTATCCCAGGGTCCTCTGCTGTAGGTGGGAGGCAATGCCTCCTGCTGGTACAGGACAAAGGAGAGAGGAGTGACAGGGTGGGGTAGAGGCAGACAGGTCATACAACAGTGATAAAGAAACAGACCTCAGATGCCCTGAACATCTCCATCTCATCAACCACACATAGTCCATCCCAGGGGAGCTAGTGCGTCCACCTCTCTTCCCCTGAGGTGCCCTCAGGCCTCCCAGCAGAACATTTTTTGGCATAATCTAAACTGTCGGCAAAACAAGATGAAAATTTAGTAATTGCTTTTGGCTAGGAGTCCACAGGCCAGCTCCAGCCAAAAATAACTCAAAGGAAGTATCCCAGGCCACCTGTGGCCCCAGGGGCTCCATCTGGGCTCAGTCTGAATAAGGAGCAGGTGGGGTCTTGGCCTGACCCTGACATTAGCTGATCAGGACAGCAGAGGAGAGGCGGAATACTAAGGAAAGGGGGCAGGGCAGAGCAGTAGGGCTGTTGCTTAGCCCACTTCCGGCCAGAAATATCCGGCCATCCAAAAACTGTAATGTCATTCTTGAGCAAGAAAAGCAGCTGCTTTGCTACTTAGCAGCTGTGAAGAGTTGGCAGTGCCCAGGAAAGGCTGTTAACTGAGGCTACAAGGAGGTGGGTGCCAGGCAGGCAGACAAGTACTTAGTAGCTTTGCCCCTTTTGGGACTTCAGGCTTGGCCAGTCTCATCTTATAGATAAGGAAATTGAGGGGGAAGAGCACACTGTGAGGACTCAAGCCTGGATCACTGGGGAGGAACCCCTGGAATAAACAGGAGCTGCCCCTGGGGTCCCAGATACGATAATGGATGGGGCAGCGGAGGGGACAGAACCTGTTCCTTCTTCCTGCCCCTCTGCATGATGTCTCTAAGACTTAAGGCAGGAGTGTCCAATGTGGAGGGGGTATACAGGTAAAAAGAAGGATCTCCCAGGACAGGGCTCCCAAGCAAGTGTCTGCCTCTCAAGGATGAACATAGTCACTCACCCCTCGCCACCTGCTTCTGCCCAGTTGCCCATCTACAGTGCTGATCCCTTATCCTTCCCTATCTGTCACCCCCATCCCTATCTCCCCAGAGCCTGTGATCTTACAGCACAAGGAACTGATCTCACAGGGGATAAAGAGGATAGAAAAAGATGGAGGCTGGCCCAGGGCCCTGGAGCCGTAGATGGTGCTTGGTGGCATATGTGGATGACCTGGCACTGCTCACCACCTCCACAAAGAAGGTCTTGGCTTCCTACCCTGGGCTGTCCTCCTTTTCCCCGTCTTTCTCCTCTCAGATGACTGCTGGCCCATCTAGAGAGGCAGCCAGGCAGTAGCATAATCAGACTGTCCTGAGAGCCACCTCTGCCTGCCTCTGAAGACAGTGACACTATTTCACCCCCTTCCCTCTGGGTGCACAAATGATGGGGGGGTTACCCAGATCTGGAGAACACGACATGCAACTTAGAGTGTTCAAGCCCTTTATCTCAAGTAAGAAGGAAGCGAACAGCCCTAGTTTATCAGATAGAAAGCCCAAGATGTTTCCATCAAGGGCTAGAGCCAACCCTGCCCCAGAGCCAAGACTCCACTTCATAACTAGAAAAGGCCACAGCATATTCAGTGTCCACCTGCCTTCAGCTACCCTTCTTAACAACAGAAGCTGGACGTGGTGGCACATGCCTTTAATTCCAGCACTCAGGGAGGCAGAGGCAAGCTGATTGCCAGGCAAGGCCAGGCTGGTCTACAAAGCAAGTCCAAGACAGCCAAGGCTACACAGAGAACACCTCCCCCGGCAAAACAAACAAAAAACAAACCAACAACAGAAATCCACTTCTACCCCAAGGAGACACTGGCCTTGCCCCTCTGTGAGCCCTTGAATTCTCCCTGTAAATGTCCACCTGTGTTAGACCTGGCTGGTAGACAGTTCAGCTCTATACTCCGCTCCTAAAGAGAGTTACACATGCCCCTCCCCCTCCCCCATCCTACACCGCTTTTCTGCCCCTGCTGCTGCCACCATAGAAACACCACATGGATAAAGGCAGACACATGCATAGGTATCCACACGTGCACAGAAATGTGGGTGTGTACAGACACACTGTTACATCAACACCCTCTCTCTTCAGGCTTCTGGAGGATGACTCCAACAAGCCCTACTCTTGGACTCTCTGACACACCTGGTAAAGTCCCCGAGCCCATCCTGTCACCCTTTGTAACAGCCAGCTCACCAGAAGCACATATTTTCGTAACCTCAGGCATCTGGCTGCCTTGTGCTCCCTGGAAGAGCCGGAGGGAGGAGACAGGCAGGAAAAAAACCTGAGGCAGAACCACAATGTTTACAGAATGGGCCGCTGAATTATACAAAACAATATTTTCCCTGCAGATGCAATTTCTTCCTGGCCTGCACTCTCCCCAGGTACTTGTGCTGATCGGCTGGGCATGTGAGAATCCAGGAACAAGGCCAGATGGAGTGAGCTGGCCACTGGAAACGAGGAAACCACAAGGCATTTTCACGAGTCCTGTTCAACAATGCATGCACATGCCCTGGCCTGCACGCTTAGCTTGTTGGCGTTGGACCTGTGAGCAGAGCCTGGATTTCAGGCAGGCAAGCCGGGAAGAGCTTTGCCCACTGCCCAGCTCTCCCGAGCCTCCCCGAAGCCTGAAATCTTCATGACTTCCAGGATGATGCTGATACAAATGCCTGAAGTTTGCTCAGTGACCTCAGGCATCGAGAGAAAGGACATTCATGCTCGAGCTCCGCACCTGATCATCTCTCTATGTGGGTGGGAGAAGGTGCCAAGAGAGATGAGGGGATTGTGATCACACCTGACAGAAAGTGACAACTACCTTCACCCAAGGGCCCAGGACAGAAAACCTAGAGAACAGGAGGAAACGGGTATCTCTCTTCTCCAACAGGGATAGAGGTGAGAGAAAAAGACCAGAGGCTCCAGGAGCCATACTTGATGCTCTGTCATTTCTCACACTCAGAGCCTCACTGTGGCAGTCTGGCCCATTGTAGTCCCTTGAGAGTTCCATTTCTCTCTTTCCCTCTACTGCCCTCCTCAGCATACCAGCTCCTATCCTGCTGGTGGAAAGGCATCACCCAGCTCCCAGCCTTTGCCCTCAGTCTACCACCTGAAGTGCCTAACCGCACTGCTTCAGGGGCTACACATATACCCCTCTAAAACTCTCTGAGGCCTCCTAAATCCCCTGTCCACTTTTCACCTTGCTTGGGCAGACAGGACCCAAGTGTTGGACTAAGGCTGCTGTCATGCTCACCAGAGGAGTTTGTCCCCAGTGGGGTACACAGCCATGTGCTTTATGTTCCCAGGAGCAGCACTCTCCGCTGGGCCCCTGGCATGGCCAAAGAATTGTTCAGAAAACACACCTCAGCACTCCCCCTTGCAACTAGCCCCTCCACTCCTGCTTCCACGAATCCACCAAGACTCTGAGTTCCTTGAAGGAAAGCCAGCATCTGGGGAACAAGAACATCCCACAGTCTAAGACATCCCTCCTGGTGATACCAGCCAGTCCATAGGAGCCCCGGATTACTACTCCAGTCTCTGAAAACTTTAGTAAACCCTTGTCCAGGCTTGGTGAAGCGTGATCCTGTGGGATGTGGATACCTGCAAGGTTCTTGAGGTATGTTTGTACCACAGTCTTGCCCTTGAGACCCAACCAGCATATTCCCTACCTGAAGATCATCATGCCTGAGAGAAAAGTCCATGGGACTCAACTGAAGGCAGTGTCCTGAGAAGGGAACCACCAGCAATCCCC
The DNA here is from genome assembly GCF_030254825.1 of Meriones unguiculatus. Taxonomy (NCBI): domain Eukaryota; kingdom Metazoa; phylum Chordata; class Mammalia; order Rodentia; family Muridae; genus Meriones; species Meriones unguiculatus. The sequence goes on along the minus strand of NC_083356.1, from coordinate 69,732,427 downwards.
TTCACACAGACCTCAAGACAGAGAACTGCCTCTCTCTCTCTCTCTAGTGGCTTTTTACAACAATCACAGAGACTGAGATGGGGAGCAGACATAAGTAGCAAATGTCAAAACAGTTCTCACTGGGCAATGGAATCCATGCTCAGCCAAAACCCTCAAAATTTCATGCCTACAAAGAAAAAAGAAGAGAAAGAAAAGAAATGTCCATCCCTGGAACACCCCAAAGGGAACATCTATGCAGGTGCGATAGATCTGCATGCTTTGACCACCAGGTGGCAGCTGAGACCAGTGCATCTTTTGGAGGTGGCTCCTTTGCGCCCCCCCCCCCCCGCCCCTCCATCCTATCAATCTTCTGGGTGAGTGCTGTAGAGTCAGGGGCTATTGTACTGGGAGAGGATATATCACAGAGATGACCCACAGAGAAATCCACCCACTGGGCATCTTCTTCAAAACATCCAGAAGGCACTACCATCACACCTTGAAAAGTGGGAAACTAAGGCCTAAAGTGGAGACGTTGACTACACAATTAGCCTCACTCATTGACACAAGTGCTTGGAGTCATTCAGCTTTTATCTGAAGCCTTCAGCAAGGCTTTCCAAAGGTAGGGAACACAACTAAAGCCAGGCATCAAGAAGAGTGGACCAGGTGAACATGAGCTGCCTAAACATAGTGGTCCAGCTGTGTTCCAGGCTGTATGCGCCCCCCAACACCCCAAAGGAGTCTCCCTAGACAGGTTCACACAACATTGAGTGCATTGTCCTAGAGTGGGACTAGAAGCCCAGCTGTCCTTCTGCCCTCCACTCAGGAAACCACTTAGTAGGAAGCTTGGCAAAGTGGAAGGAGGTTTGGCAGGGTGGCCATGCCAACCAGAATGATATCAGGAGGAACAATAGGATGAGGGCTGCGGCCAGGGTGACAGAGGGCACCAAGTCTGAAGCCTCTGTCTCATGTATGTCATCACCAGGAGCATCTCCAGGGGCATCAGGAGCCCCAGACAGCTGGGTGTCAGAGACCTTCTCCTCTGGGGGTCCAGGGCGGCCCATCTGTGGGAAGGAGGAAGGGTGAGGGGTGGGACCTCTTCTGCATTTGCGAGCTCACCACTTGTTCTCTGTCCAACTCCCTGGTTGGAATTACAGACCAGAGTGGCCACTAGATACCCCACCCAGCCCTGGCAGTGACCCTGTACTCCTGTTTTCTCCTTTGTAAGGGGGCTATTGAAGGGCCCTGGGAAGGCAAGGGTCAGGTGAGCCTCCTTCCCCATCACCACTGGCTTCAATTCACCCTCCATACCTCCCCTTGAAATGCTGGAGAACTTAGCCCCAGAGTCACAGTCCCGGAATGCCACTCTGCCAGTTCCCAGGGCACTTAGAGGCTGTCAGGCTGGTCTGGAAGGAGCTGGGTGAAGCCTGGGAAGGAGATACACTTCATCCCACCAACTGACCCCCACCTACAGGTGAAGTGGCTTCCAGCTTACATCCACCCTACAGACGGGAAACCAGAGGCTCAGCCAGCAGGGAGGCTCCTACGAGGCTCCAAGCATCTACAAAGGCAATTGTGGCCGCCTCAGACTTGGATTATATCAGGTAGCTTCCAGGCAACCAGTCTTAAGAGCCCCTTTTCAGGGCAGGGAAAGACTTGAGATCTTGTGTGCTGGAAGCAGGAGGAGGTGTTTCCATTCTGAGATCTATCTCAAGCTGGGTCCCCACGTTCCTCCCTCACCTGCATGGTCCCTGTGTGGCATCTACCTTTTAGGAGTACAACCCTTAGAGTAGTTACCTTCAAGCCACAGGGGTCTCATATCCTGGGGGAGTTTGTCCCTGTACCACCTCCTCTGAGCGGTTCCAGTTGAGGCCTTTGTTCAGCAGTACCCACCTATGGATAGGGGCAGCATGCCTGGGGAAGAACTAGATAGAGCTGGGCTGTAGAAAACTGAGAGAACCAGCCAAGTGCTACGCCTCCACCCGTGTGGGTGTGTCCACAGAGAGGGGCAGCTAGCAACTCAGAGGAGGGCTGGGGCCCCTCCCAGGCCAGCCTTTATCCATTGCCTGTAACCCAGAGGCTTATACCGGGGAGTGGCAGGTTCAGGAAAAGGAGATTGTGAGTTCAAGTCAGCAAGGGGCTTCCAGATGCTGTAGTGCCCAGTGCTGTGCAGGACGCAGGGTAAGCAGAGGGGTAAAGACCTTCACACATAACCAGAGGCTAGGTCCCCAGACATCTAAGTCAGACACAAGCAAGAGAATGCAGCAAGCCCCCAGCAAGAGGGGAACGCAGCCTTAAAGATCCTTGCGGAGGTCAATAACCTTCAAAATAGATGTTCATCAAATTGTTCAGTTAAAGAAATGAAGTGTTGGGGCTGGAGAGATGGCTCAGAGGTTAAGAGCCCTGGATGTTCTTCCAAAAGTCCTGAGATCAATTCCCAGAAAACATAGGGTGGCCCATAATCATCTAAATTGAGATCTGGTGCCCACTTCTGGCCTACAGGCACACATGCAGGCAGAATATTGTATAAGAAATAAATCTCTTTAAAAATTAAATGAAGTGTTGCGGGGGGAGGGAGGTGCACGCCTTTAATCCCAGCACTCAGGAGGCAGAGGCAGGTGGATCTTTGTGAGTTTGAGGCCAGCCTGGTGTGCAGACTAAGTTCCAGGACAGCCAAGGCTCTTACACAGAGAAACCCTCTCTTGAAGAAACAAAAACAAAACAAAACAAACAAACAAACAAAAAAACCAACTCCCCCCCCAAAAAAAATGAAGTGTTAGCTGGGTAGTGATGGTGGCTGTGGTGGCAATGGCATCGGTGGCAAGTAATCCCAGCAATTCAGGAGGCAGAGGCCAGACTGGTCTACAGAGTGAGTTCCAGGACAGCCGAAGCTACACAGAAAAACCCTGTCTCAAAAAACAAACAAACAAAAAGTGTTGAAGCCACACAAATACCCACAACAGAAGGCCATTAGAAAATCAAGGTTTATTACTCAGCAGAGGCAGGACAGAGCCTGGGGCCCCTTACCAGCTTCCTGTTCTTTTCAATCCAGAAACACCTGTCCACTTAAAGGAACCGCTACACCACAAGCAAAAGGAACAAACCTCAAAACCACAGCACAGAAATGTGCACTTTCCCCCTTTCCCCACCCCACCCACAAGAAGCCTGAGCCAATGGGCACTGGACTGCTGCAAGCCTGGAAAGCCTGATCTGAATCACAGCATACAGCCTACGGGAGGGGCAGTAAGAGGAGAGAGCAGCCACCCGAAAGAACCTTCTGGGCAGTAGTGATGTGTGTCTTAGCTAGAGGCCTCTCCAAATTGTCAGAACCCATGAGTAGATAGACTGAACATGATACACCTTAATAGGGTTGGGGTTTGGGGGGTTAGTTTGGTTTGGTTTGAAACAGGGTTTTACTACATAGCCCTAGCTAACCTAGAACTCTCTATGTAGACCAGACTAGAGTCAAACTCCAAAGATCTGCCTGCCTCTGCCTGCCTCTGCCTCCCAAGTGCTGAGATTAAAGGCGTGCCCCACCATACCTTAAATCGTAGGCAGTTTAGAATGCCATTTCTCTATCCAGAGCCAAAGACAAAATCACAACCCATTCCTTTTTCTTTTTCCCTAGATCTTACTATTTTGACCAAAACAAATAAATACATAAATAAATATATAAAATCATGTAACCAAGTAGATTGAAAAAAAAAAGGAATCTAAGGGCAGTAAGATGACTCAGTGGGTTAAGACACCCGCTGCCACGCCTGATGACTTGAGTTCAGTTCTGAGGACCAACATAATGAATGGCGAGAACTGATTCCCACATTGTCTTCTGATCTCTACTCTCTGTCACACACACACACACACACACACACACACACACACACAAACATACACATCAAATAAATGTAATAATAAATAAATAGATCTATAAACTATCCCTGCTTGACCAGAAAAAAATAGTTTTCCTGTAGTAGAACACTGAATCCTGGTCCCTTAATCCACCTCCTTTTCACACCACATTTTCATTCTTAAAAATAATCAAGGGCTGGAGAGATGGCTCAGAGGTTAAGAGCACTGGCTGTTTCTTTAAAGGGTCCTGAGTTCAATTCCCAGCAACCACATGGTGGCTCACAACCACCTATAATGAGATCTTAGTGCTCTCTTCTGGCCTGCAGGTGTACATGCAGACAGAACACTGTATACATAATAAATAAATAAATAAATACATAAATAAATTTAAAAAAATAATCAAGATACTTCTCCATCCTTAAAACCGGAGTGTTGTCTGAGTAACAGAAGGTGGAGTGCAAGCTGACTGCAAGGAACCAGCCTCAATGACCAAGCCTACTAACGTCTTGACTTTTAATAGCTTCGTAACAGACCCCCTCAAGATGTAGACACTAAAATCACATAGGCGACCAGTGCTGAGTTGATCTGGCTACTTCAGGCTGAAACAGGGTGGAAGGGTTTATGTCTTCAGTGTTGCTGGACTTCAGCCCTTGGAGGAAGATCAGGGGACCCAGATAGATAGAGTTGGGTTCTCTGATCTACCCCTGAGGGTAGATCAGCTCTAAAAAAGAAGGGAAAAAATTAAGGAGGCAGCTAATTACACAGCTCCAGGGACAAATAGAACTGTACAATATTACAATAGAACCTGTTTTGAACTTTCCAGAGAACTAGGGACTTCAAGAGCAATGAAGATGCTATTTAATTCTCACAGATTTATCCATAGGCTGAGTGATCTAAGAAATAAGGGAGGTCCATAGCTTTGATGAGATCTTAGGAGATCAAATCCAGGGATAATTTTAATGGCCAGCATTGGGCTATTGCTGAGTGAGTACCAGTTAAAAGCCCATAACAGAGGAATTTAATGATCTGGGGGTAAAGTGCTACTCAGAGACAAGGCCAAAGAAATGCACTGGAGTCCTTTAATCTGCTTATAGCTGGAGTGGCTGCGATCATCCCACCTATCTTAGTAGCCTGTAATCAGGATGTGTTAAAAACACACAGAAAGGCTGTCACTGGAGTGCCACTAGTGGTCATCTTCAAGAGTCAAAGGCCAGTGTCCTCAACACAAGTGAAGAACTGACTAGAGGGGGTGCTATCAAGGAGAGAACTTAAAAGTTTACCCATGGACTAAAAAGATTACCCAGTGGTTAAAAGCACAAGCTGCTCTTCCAGAGGACCCTGGTTCAATTCCTAGCACCTATCTGTAACTCCTGCCTTAGGGAATTTGAAGCATTTTCTAACCTCCATGGGCACCAAGCATGCATATGGTGCACTGACATGCATGCAAGAAAAGACCCATATACAAATAAATAAATTTAAATAAACAAATGTACCTAAAACAAACATGATGCCTGGCCTGCAAGCCCAGCACTTGGGGGAGGGGCATATCTTAGTCAGGGTTTCTATTACTGTGATGAAACACCATGACCAGAGAGCAAGCTGAGGATGAAAAGGTTTATTTGGCTTATACTTCAGAATCACTGTTCATCACTGAAGGAAGTCAGGATAGGAACTCAAACAGGGAAGGAATCCGGAGGCAGGGCCTGATGTAGAAGCCACGGAGGGGTGCTGCTCACTGGTTTGCTCATCACAGCTTGCTCAGCCTGCTTTCTTACAGAACCCAGGACCACCTGCTCCATCGCAGTACCACCCACAATGGGCTGAGTCCTCCCCCATCGATCACTAATTAAGAAAATGCCTTCCAGCTGGGCAGAGTGGTGCCTGCCTGTAATCACGGCACTCAGGGAATCTAAAGCAGTTGGATCTCTGTGAGTTCCAGGCCAGCCTGGTCTACAAAACAAGTCCAGGGCAGCCAAGGCTACACTGAGAAACCCTGTCTCAAAACAAAACCCCACCGCCAACAAATTGCCTTACAGGGTTGTGTACAGCTGGATCTTTTAAAGGCTTTTTCTCAGTTGAGGCTTCTTCCTCTCTGATGACTCTAGCTTGTAACATAAAACTAGCCAGCACAGGAAGGCAAGCGTGATGATCAGCCATGCTTGGCCTTGACAATGGAGTGACTTCAGCCCAGCCTGAGTGACAGGAAACTGGGGGTGGGGGTTGAAAAGGTAGATCAGAGGCCAACTGGAGGCCTGGGCAGGGGCAATGTTTGGCCATGTACTGTCCCTTCCAGCCTCCCGATGGGTATAGCGTCTATCTGCCAGCTTGTTTTCTCAAGAGGAGCCCCTGGCCATCTCATGTTGCCTGTTTTTGCTCCATCTTGCTCCAATAGCTTTAGTTTCCTCTTGTCTCCTTAGAAAACAGAATTTGTTTAGTTATTTTATGTGTATAGTCACCCTAGGTTTACATACATACACACATATGCCCATGGGCCAGCTAGCCTGAAACACATCCTGAAGAAAAAAAAAAAAAGGAAACTTGCTGCCCTTGTCCCATGCAGAAGGAACAGCTAGAAAATATCACGGGAAGTACAGTCACAAAGGTACTGAGTCAGGTTAGAATGGGTATAGTAGGAGCCAAGAGGACGATGAGAGCAAAAGGAAGCGACTGGAGGTGAGTCCTACTGAAAGTGGGAAAGTGAGGGAGATTCCAGAGCCAGCAAGACTGCTAGAGTAGAGGAAGTTGTAAGCAGAGAGCAGAAGAGAGTTCCATGGTCTCAAGGGAAAGGAGTCCCCACCTTGCCATGATAGAAAAGGAGATCTGATCTCAGCTAGTGGGAACAAAAAAAAAAAAAAAAATGTCACCAGAACTTGCTTTAGATTTGTCCTGGATCCCAATCCTTGGTTTTACAAACTATCAATGGGGCAGGAGCCACTGAAAAAAAGAGCAAGAAGGGGTAGTGGTGCCCCATTTGTGACCTTGCTCTCATCTTAGGAACATATGAAGAAAGTGGATAGAGATGACCCTTTTCATGTTGGTGAGGCAGTCAGGTCCTCATAAATAAAGCTACTAAAAGCACTTAACTGTGACTTAAAGTCTTAGCTTCCTTGAAATCTTCTGAATTAGAAAAGCACTTGGCCAGTGAGCTAGATGGTTCAGTGAATAAAGACACTTGCTGGGAAGCCTGAGGGTCTGAGTTTAATCCCTCGGACCTATGTGGTAGAAAAAAAAGAGCCAATAATTGCAAGTTATCCACTGACCTTCACATGTTCTCTCTCTCTCCCTCTCTCCCTCCCTCCCTCCAGATATCCTGAGGCCTGGAATAAGGCACATGGTCAAGGCAGCACAGTGCCTCCATCTTTTGTCATGGGACAGGCTCCAGCTGCTCTGTTGCTCCCCTCCCTTCCCCTGAATTTGAGCCAGGATCACTCTTGCTTATGGTGGATGAGGGGAAGAAGAAGGCATCCCAGTGAGTCAGGAAGAGGGAAGAGGAAGTTAACTGCTTCACCCGCCTACATCACATCTGCAGCCACTGACCACATAGGAGCATGGGGGAAAAAATGGTTAGAAACAGGGAGCTTGCCTTGCCAGTAGAATACACAAACCTGCTTTGTCCACTCAGTGGAAGGAGAGAAATTGAGCGAGCGAGTACACGCGCGCGCACGCGAACACATGCAACATAAAGAGAGAAGAGTTCGGAGAACAACTTGGAGGTACGTAGTTGGTTCTCTCCTTCCACCCTTTGGGTCCTAGGGGTTGAACTCGGGTTGTCTGGTGTAGCAGCAGGCATCTTTATCCACTGAACCATTCATGAGCCCAGGACAAAGCAGGTTACTGGCAAGGCAACCTTCCTGTCTCTAACCATTTTTCCCCGTGCTCCTATGTGGTCAGTGGCTGCAGATGTGATGTAGGTGGGTGAAACCTTTAACTTCCTCTTCCCTCTTCCTGACTCACTGGGATACCTTCTTCTTCCCCTTGTCCACCATAACCAAGAGTGCTCCTGGCTCAAATTTAGGGGAAGGGAGGGGAGCAGCAGAGAAGCTGGAGCCTGTCCCAAATTGGCACTATAGGTTGGGTGCTGAGACTTTGTCTCAAAACTTTTTTTTAATTTTTCTTTTTAAGGAGCAACTAGGATACTTCCAGGATACATTGCCAGGATACATGCCAGGATACATGAAGTGGGGTTCAAAACTGATTATGTGAGAGATATCCTCAAAGACCACCAAGTTTTCTAGTGTCTGACTACCTACCTAATCACAGGTACTCGGTGGCCCTGGGACTGGAGGTACTGAGGAGGTTTGCGCAGTACTGAGGTACTGTGCTCTCAACTCCTGAGCCACCTCTCCAGCCACCAAAATAAAAATTTTAAAATATATATTCTTGAGCCGGGTGCAGTGGCACATGCCTGTAATCCCAGCACTCTGGGAGGGAGAGGAAGGTTCTGTGAGTTTGAGACCAGCCTGGTCTACAAAGGGAGTTCAGGACAGCCAAGGCCATATAGAGAAACCCTGTCTCAGAAAACATTCTCTCACACACACATTCTTGAGTTTGGATTTGGAGTGGACCACCACTGAAAATTCACCTCCCCCCCCCCCCCCCCAAGCAACAGACTTGCAAAGGAGACACGGGAAGGAAAGAAGAGGTCTGGCCAAGATGGGTGGTTTTCTGGCCTCTACTGCCCTCTGTGCAGTGTTTCTATTGTGGTGAAGGGGAACTGAGACTTCCACAACGCCCTTTACTGTTTTAATAGTCTAGTCACAACGGGTCAGCGTATAAATGTGAACAGGAAGTGAGTCCACTCCTACCTCTGAAGAAGTCCAAAGACAGAAATGGGCAGCTTGCCTGTGGCTTTCCCCACCCCCTAGAATGGACTTCCAGAGAAGTTTCTGTTACGATTTTTCTTTGTTTTGTCATTGTTATACCATTTACTGGAATGATTTTTAATAGTCCCAAGGTATTTTAATAACCAGGAAATTCCAAAGGTCAGAAATGTTGCTCAGGGATAGGTTGCTTGTCTATCTCTGGGTTCTGTCCCCAGCTATAGGTGAGACACCCCAGGGCACCTGGTGGAGTTGCCCCTGTCTCTGCTCAGGCCTCTTCCCACCTACTTCACCCACCTAAAGCTGCCCAGGTTCAACTCGGGTCAAGAGGCAAGAAGTGAGGTAGCAGCTGTAGAAGTGACATCTATGACACAGGAGAGAGCACAGAATAAAGCCTAGCAAGTGAAACAGGAAAAAAAAATTCGCCGTTCGACCTTGACAAGCTTAGACCCTCCATAAAGCCGGAACCAGACACGAAGCAGTCCACGCTCTTGACAGCCTGGCAAAATGGAGCTCAACGGACTTAGCCGTTGGGTCCCAGGCCCCTGCAGGCACAGGTGCCTGCTCCGGCCGCCAGCTGTGGGCCCTGCCCTTGGAGCGGGTTTCCCCGGCAGAACCCGGGGCCTCAGGGCACAAGCGGACGGGCGCGCCCCAGAGCCAGACCGCATCCAGCATCCGAGGCGTGCGGTCGTCCCATTGGACAGCACAGCCCTGCAGGGCCTCCCTACAGCCAATCGAAGCCCTAGGGCGGAGCTTTGCTTGCGCTTGGGGCTCCGGCGGATGCTTCAGTGCTGCGGTGGAGTCCAGCTGTACCGGCTGTCCGCACCGGCCATGCAGCAGCCTCTGCTAGGAGCCGAGGGTCCGGACTATGACACCTTTCCCGAGGCGCCCCCATCGCCGGGAGAGAGGACGCGGGCCGGGTGAGAGTCGCAGGGCGTGGGGTTGGGAGGTTGGGAAGGCCCTACCTCCAAGCAGGTTGGAGATCTTGGGCCACAACTGACTTCTGGTGAGTGGCCACCAAGAGTCATCTGACTCTTTCTTACCGCATGCTCACAAGTCCTATTTAAAGGGTTAGTCCACCATAGAGAAGAGAGCCTCCAAAGGAATACTGGGTGGGGTCCCCACCTGTCACAGATAAAGGCCAACATGAAGAGGAGGAGGGTCTTGCCTAAGATTACAGAGCAAGCTTTGATCATCACAGCAGGAGGCAGGACCCCACCCCTAGCTGACACCGTGGGGATTTCCCAAAGCTTGCTGCTCAGGCCTCAAGGAGTTAACGACTTGACTGGCCCTGGACCCAGGCTTCTCTCCCTGTTATCTGCTGAGCTGGATGGCCACGGGACTCAGGGAAGGCAGCAGTCTGGGTACCCAGGGTCCATTTAGAAGACTTGACCCTGGTCCTTTGGTTCCACCCCATCCCCCACCAGGGCCTTGCAAAACAGAAGGGTGTTCCTGGCCACCTTTGCTGCTGTACTGGGCAATTTCAGCTTTGGGTATGCCCTGGTCTACACATCCCCTGTCATCCCTGTGCTGAAGCAATCTTCTGACCCAGCACTACACCTGAACAAAATCCAGGCATCATGGTTTGGGGTGAGGCCTGTTCTCTAAGTCAGATGGGGTAGTGGGAGGGGAGCATGGACTCACTCAGACTGTTTACCACAGAGAACTAAGATCACCTAGCCTTGGAACCTCCCCTAGAGCTCCCTCACACACTCCTGTCTGCTAGTGGTGAAGACAAGACCCATGAGGAAGAGACATCCTACGGAGTTGTGGGGAATGGCTGATGCGAATATTAACCTATCCTATACCCAAAGCCAGGCTGACATCCTCTGGGTGCCTGGAGGCTGTGTAGCTTTAGAATATCAGCAGACCCTGAGTTAGACTGCGACTTGACAACCGAGCTAGAAAGAGGTTGGGTTTCCCGAGCGTTTCAAGTGGGGTGGGCGTATGCAGGGCACACGCAGCATGTACTGAGCATACGCCAGACACTTTGTGAGACATTTTCATCCTGGGGGTCAACCGTGTTCTCCCCATAACACGGCTATGAAACTGAGGCTTATACAGGCCTCTGTGTCCTGTTCCCACTGTTCATGAGTAACAGAGTCCAGGGAAATCCCTTATTCTACAGCAACTCCAATGACCCCAAAATCTTAAGGTCTCAGGACTTCAAGTCACAGGGTTCTCTTGGGTAGTGTGGGTGCCATGGAAAATGCCTTTAATCTCAGCACTTAGGAGGCTGAAGCAGGATGATCAAGTTTTTAGGCCTCCTTGGGCTAAAACAACAAAACAAACAAACAAAACCACGAGATACTGCTGGACAGAGCCACTGTGGACAGGTGGCCCTACTGCACCTCTAGAGCAGAATAGTAGTCATGGCACCCTTAACATATAGTTGTCCACAGGGTGCTGTGCACCTCTACCGACAGGGAGTTCTCTGCCAACGAGTGCCTGGTGCCTGGGGCAGCTCTAGGGAATTAACTCTAGGCTTTGATGGTGTGAGAGCACTTAAAGCTGGTACGTCTTCTTGCACCCCTGCAGTCCGTGTTCACCTTGGGTGCTGCAGCCGGGGGCCTCAGTGCTATGTTACTCAATGACCTCCTGGGCCGGAAGCTCAGCATCATGTTCTCAGCTGTCCCCTCAGCCATTGGCTATGCACTCATGGCCGGTGCCCATGGCCTCTGGATGCTCCTGTTGGGGAGGACATTGACAGGCTTTGCTGGAGGACTCACTGCTGCCTGCATCCCGGTAAGGCCAGATATCTCCACGGCCTCAGGGCCCTTCTGGGCCACCCCTACCTTGCCCAGGAAACCTCAGCTCCCTCCACCAAAGCAGCTGACATCATTGTCACCAAAAACTTCCAACCCTGTGCTTTGACTTCTGTTTAGTGCATTGCTCAACTGAAGAAAATCTGTATTGAGCAAGGGATGTGAAGGGAAGTTCCTGTCTTCCACCCCCCCCCCCCCAGCCCCAACTGCTTACCTCATGCAGTACTCCCTACACACACCTATTCTCTGGCCAAGCCCAGAAGGAAAAGGGGGTCACTAGGAGAAATACAGGCACTCTGCCAGCCCCAAGTCTGAATACCCTAGGCTTGGTTGGGTTCCCCCAATCCATATCCATCAGAGCTGAGTACTTCTGCATATGTCTCTGCTAGGGAAGGGAAGGTCAGAGGCATGGTCAGCATAAGACCCCTCGTCCCCTCTCTAGGCTCCCAAGTCCCTCTCTCACCCCAGTGGGCCCAAGAACATGCATTCCCACTAAAGTCGCAGGTTGGGGCATGTACCTTGCAGGTGTACGTGTCTGAGATTGCACCCCCTGGTGTTCGTGGGGCCCTGGGGGCCACACCGCAGCTCATGGCCGTGTTTGGATCCCTGTCTCTCTATGCCCTCGGCAAGTATCATCCTGTACTTCAGCATTCAGGTTTTGGAGATGGGGGGAATGGAACTTTCCCTTGAGGAAGCCAGTACTGACCAGCAAGACACCTGGCTTCCTAGACCCCACGGGAACCACCTCTGAGGCCTGTCCTGCTGCAGTAGCCTCAGACTGCCCTCCCACAGCTCAGGGATGTCTTGTATCCTGTCAGTTTATGAGGGAAGCCTATCAAGGAGTTTGCCTGCCTGGGCGATGGGGGTGAGAGCCCCAGGCTCAGCCTTCCCAATACTTTCCCAATATATTGAGACCATTTAAGGATCTCACAGTAGCACCAGGATCCAGACAATCCTTGCAGCCCCTCATTGCCTCTACTACAGAGACTTGGGCAATCAGGGAAAGCTAGGCTGGGAGAGTAATGAGGTTACTCAGAGGCCCCAGCCCCTCACTGAAGCCTCTCTCACCCAGGTCTTCTGCTGCCTTGGCGATGGCTTGCTGTGGCCGGGGAGGGGCCTGTGCTCGTCATGATCCTGCTGCTTAGCTTCATGCCCAACTCACCTCGCTTCCTGCTCTCAAAGGGCCGGGATGAGGAAGCCCTGCAGGCCTTGACCTGGCTGCGAGCTGACTCTGAGGTCCATTGGGAGTTTGAACAGATCCAGGACAACGTGCGGAGACAGGTGCAGCATAGGTGGGACTGGCTGAGCATGCTCTGTGTGGCCTTGAACATTCACTAGGCCTCTTTGGTCCTTGGTTGCCTTTCCTCAAACAAGAGTGGTGTTAGTATGCAGAGCCCATGCATTCTCTGTTGGCCCAGCCTCTCTTGGAAGAGAGGAGGCCTGCCCTAGACCCACAGGTGCCAAGACAGGGTGGCCAGGTCTGGAGAGCCTGGCACAGCCCCTCAGCAGCAGCTTTGTGTTCCAGAGTAGCCGAGTGTCATGGGCAGAGGCCCGGGACCCCCGTGTGTACCGGCCTATTCTCATCGCAGTCCTGATGCGCTTTCTGCAGCAGCTGACAGGCATCACACCCATCCTCGTGTACCTACAGACCATCTTCGACAGCACGGCCGTGGTGCTGGTGAGAACCCACTTGGCCAGCACTGCCCAGAGTCCTGAGGCTGCTGGGGAGAATACAGGCAGGGCAGCCAGAAAGTTAGGTGGCTGAGAGCTACACAGCGCTGATTCGCACCCTGCCTCATTACATTTTTCTCAAGTGAAGCTTAAGTGTTTTTAAAAAACATACAGAAAAACAAGGGAAAAAATTTAACAGAATATGGAACTCTTGGGACCATGGCCCCAGGCTCAGATCCCACAGGGGGGACCTGTGAGGTCTCTAGGAGCCCAATTCCACCCCAGGTTCTTCCTGCAATGAGGTTTGGAGATGAGAATGACTCAGGTCTACCATTATTGTCTAACCAGAGTCTGTGCCCAGTAGGACCAGGAGTAGGCATAGTAGATAAATAGATATGCCCCTGCTGGGAAACCCCACAGTAAAGGGTGGGATGCAGAGAAAGTACCTAGGGCTCAGTACTTATCATAGCTCATGGCAAAAAAGGATAGTGACCCTGGACTTAGGGCTGAGTGCCCTGAAGTACATTAGTTCAGGGTAGGACACAGAACATGGAGCCAGGTCTCTCAGCCCAGTGTCCTGCCCTACAGCCCTCCCAGGAGGATGCAGCCATAGTTGGTGCTGTGAGGCTCCTGTCTGTGCTGATTGCTGCTGTCACCATGGACCTGGCTGGCCGTAAAGTCCTGCTGTATGTGTCAGGTGAGTGTTCCCAGTTTGATGTGTGCCTCTTACTCCTACAGCCACTGTATGAACCACAATTTCTGGGCCATACCCAAGCCTCTCTAGCACATGGTCCAGGACATAGCAAATGGCAGCTGTACAGACAAAAGCAAAAAGCCCACCCACCCAGCTTAGAGGTGTGGCACGAGACCCTGAGCTTGCTATTCTGTGTTGTGGGGAGGGGGTGGTTGCCCTTTCACAAGGTAGCCTTGCCACCCAGAAAGAGGTGCTATGGGGCCTGGAAAGGACCTCAAGCTTGAGGTGCCCATGTGTCCACAGCATCCATCATGTTTGTTGCCAACCTGACGCTGGGACTGTATGCCCAATTTGGCCCGAAGCCTCTGACCCCCAACAGCACTGTGAGCCTGGAGATTGTGACCCTGGAGGCCACAGAACAGCCCACAGCCACAGCCTTCAATTATCTCACTCTGATACCCCTGCTGGCCACCATGCTCTTCATTATGGGTAGGAGGACCCTGGCAGTGGGGACAGTGCTGGGGTGGGCTGTTGGGAGCTGGAGGGGAGGTGGGCAGAAACACAAGGGAAGGGTTTTGTTACTGTCCTGGTTTGCCTAAGCAGTCAGGGAACCAGAGAAGAGGGCCTTTTTGCAACCCGGCAAACAGGCAAGACAGCCTGAGGGTTCCCAGGGCCTGAGCCCAACTGCTCCCCTCTTCTGGGCAGGCTATGCCATGGGCTGGGGGCCCATCACCTGGCTCCTCATGTCTGAGGTTCTGCCCCTGCGTGCCCGTGGTGTGGCCTCAGGGCTCTGCGTGCTGGTCAGCTGGCTTACAGCCTTCATCCTCACTAAGTACTTCCTGCTGGCAGTGGTGAGTGTCTGAACCCAGGACTCCCAGCAAAGTTCCTCCATTAGCATTTTCCCTTCAGCAACCCAGAGAGAGGGGCACCAGCCTTTTATGGGCTAAGAATGGCCAAGTGATAACACAACCAAGGCTATTATAAGAAACAGGAACACTGGGTGGGGGTGGGGTTTGGAGGAATCAGATTACCCCTTAGGCCCAGAGCTCTGCCCATAGCACCCCTTTACCTGCTTTGTTCCTTAACCAACTAGATGCTAGGCCTCTCTAGTATAACCCTGATACCTGACTCTAGCATGGTGTGAAGTCCATCCTAAGCATAGCTCCCAGCCCTGCAACCCAGCAGGCCCTGAAAACACCTGAATGCTGGCCAGCTCCACACTACCAGGGAAATCCAGCTAGGTCGATATAAGGCAGAGCCTGCTCTGCCCATTCAGTGGTCAAGGTTGAGAGGAGGGTTGACACAACCTGCTGCCTACCAGATCCTGTAGGCAGCCCGGAGCTTGGGTGTGGGGGTACCTAAGAGTGGAGTCTCCAACAGGATGGCTGAGGAGCAGCTTGGGAATAGTAGGGAAGGCTGGGAGGTTTCAGAGCAGAGCCAGACGAAGGCTCCACAACTCTAATACTAGCTGAACCCATGAAATTATGGCTGAGGGTTGTGTCTGCTCAGTGACTCCTTCCCCAACTCCCTACTGCAGAATGCCTTCGGCCTCCAGGTGCCTTTCTTCTTCTTCTCGGCCATCTGCCTGCTCAGCCTGCTCTTCACAGGCTGCTGTGTGCCTGAGACCAGGGGCCGCTCGCTGGAGCAGATTGAGGCCTTCTTCCATACCCAAAGGATGTCCTTCAGGCCCTAGTCAGGGGCTTGCCTGTAAGGGGCCAAACCACCCGAGCTGCCTATGCACTGGCCTCAGATTCACATCTGCAACAGGAGCAGCAGCGTCCCTGCCATCAGCCAGAGCACAGGACCAGCCAGAGCACAGGACCAGCCAGAGCACACTTCTGTTCACCAACTGTGGGCTGGTGGGCCCCAGCAGACAACCTGCTATAATACCTCAGCTGAGACCCACAGGGGGAAGAGGCAGGCCAGCCCCAGGCTGTGCCCAGGAAAAGGTTGTTGGGACCTCGGGCCTAGTTCTTCCTATATGCAGGGCCATGATGAAGACAGAAAACAGGAATGGAGGTGGCAAAGTAATTCCGTACAGGGACTTTGTCATATTCTGTTCTGATCAATCGGCTATAAGGAGGACAGGGTCCTATGCCCATAAGGGTCTGGGTACCTTGGGAACACCAGACTTGCAAAGGCCAGAGCACAGGACCCAGGCCAACCTTGGATACCTCTAGTTTGCAAACTGTTCACTGTTTTTAAAAATAAAGTAGTGGGGCCTGAAGCCTCAGGGAAGAAAGGGGAGTGGGATCTACTCCAGGAAGAAGCTCCCTACCCCAGGAGCCAGGCTACCCCAAACCTGGCCCAGACTGCCAGGGCACTTTGGATGTTACAACAGTGCAGAGAAAACAGTAGCTACTGTGGGGCTGAGTGCCAGCTCGCCCTCTACAGATAGGCTCTTTTCTTCAAGACCCTGTGAGCAGGCTCAGGCCAGGCTAGGCCCAGCTGGCATAGACAGGGTCTTTCTGTAGTTACAGGCACTGAAGACAGATAAACTACACATACCAACTACAACCTTGCTTTACTCCAAGGGTAACCCAACCAACCAACAAACCAGGGTGGTGGCAAAGAGAACCACAGAAGACACCCAGACACAGACAAGAATGGGGCTGGTCAGTGCCCATTCTCAGAGGCAAAGCAATGGGCTCCAGAGCCATTGTGCCACAGACCTGCCAAGAACCTCAGGACATAAGTGACCACCCCACACTGGTCTATATCTGAGGGCCTCTACCTTTACATCCCACCCTAGCCTGCCTAGCACAAAATGGACTTCCCTAGTAGGATACAATCTTACTATACATGTAGCCATTGAGTTCCATTGCCAGGGGCAGGAAGCCTGGACAGAAGTGACTTGAGTCTCCTGCTTACACAAGTAACCAGAGGAGCAGGTGGGGCCTTTACTCCTCCTGGGAGGTAGACAGGTCTTACTGTGAACACAGGCCCTGACACACACAATCACACACAGCCCTTGAAGCCCACCTGTCTTGAGAAAAACAGCCTCTGATAAACTGTGAAGGCACCTGTCCCACCAAGCCAGCTACACTATGACATTGGTTCAGCATGGCCAAGCTCTCTGGAGAACTGCTGCTATCCCCAAGGCCCATAGATCAAAGAGCCTCTATCCCAGAATATCCACTACTCCTTATGTGAAACACTAATGAGCTAAAGATCCCCTAGAAATGTGACAACTTCAGGCCTGAGTTCCATAGAGCAGGCCCAGCCGAAGGTCTAGCAGAGGAGGGAGGCAGGGCTCAGAATTCTCCCTATCATCTTCAGCCAGGCCACCAAATGTGCCTAATGGCCCATTTAACCAGCTACTAGTGCCAATATCACCGGACAGTAGGAAAAGATAGCAGTGAACAGGAAGGATAGGAGACAGCCAGGGCATGTCCCTGGAGCTCTCCTCCATCACAGTAGCTCTCCATGCCCTAGCCATGCAGGCATACTCTCTGTGGTCTGGTACCTGAGAAGGGGCCAGCTCTGTATGAGAGGTAGCCCTAGCTCTGCCCAGCTTTACAAAGGCTGCCAGGGGCAGGTTGGGAGGAATACCTGAGGTCAATCCCTACTAATAGGGAGCCTGCCAACCCTGACAAGGAGGGTCCCTGTGCAGGCTAGCAGAAGTACACATCCCCAATACCACACACACACACACACACATACACTTCCTAGCACTGGGACCACGGAACATCCATCCAGCCCTCTGGCTACTGCCAAGGCTGTTCTTCTGGCCAGGAAGCTGCATCCTGGGAGTGGCATGGATTCTCAAAAGACCAAGCATCTCTCCTCCTGTTGGCAGTAGCTGCCCTCAGGACACTGTTGTACTCATTCTCTGCTCTGAGGACAGGTGCATGGAACAGAACTGTAGTCCCAACTGCCAGCACGCTTGGACCTAAAAAGGATGAAGCCTGAAATGGCAGGAGCCTGGATGATCAGCCTCTTAATCAAGTGAGGACCAATGTGTTCAAGGGAGGCTGCTCTTAGGTCTGGGAAGGGTCACTAGCACAGAAATCTGCACCATAGGCTGACGGGAGTGAGTTCATCCCATTCATATCCTACGGCCCAGGCCTTCAGTACTAGTGGGGCAAGAGCTCCAGGTTTAGTAGGTCCAGAGAACAGGGTAGGCACAGGAAGACTCGAGGCATGGAGACTTGCAGGGACTCCTCTCCCAGGCCATTTCACAGAGTTGATACTCAGCCTTCTGCAGAATTCACATAGAACCCAATGGCGGTAGGCAATGAGGATAGGCGGCTGTGCCTCACCTCACAGCTCTCCCTCCAGAGTCTCAGCCAGCTTCTCCTCGTCTGCCTGCTGCCTCTGCTGCTGGATCCGAGCATAAGAAATGGCATCACCCCTGGAGAGAGAAAAGGAGGTATTCCATAGGCACAGTCCTCCCACCACCAATTCCCAGGCTGAAACCCAGGTGTGGTGTATAGTCAGATTCTCCCAGGACTGTGCTCCCCAAAGGCCACTGTCTAAGGGGCAGAGGCCTTGATACTCTGAGAAGGACACGTGTTGCCTGGCGCTGACTGAGCTAGGGAAGAGATGGCAGCTGTCTGCACTGTCTGGTGCCATACCTCACTGTGTACAACCCAAGCAAGAGGGACCACCTAGGTTATCCCTCATTGCTTGCCTCTCTTCCTGAGATTATGGATAAGTCACTTGTGGCCATTACGTAACAACTAGACAAAGGGCCCCACTTAGACCTTCCCCACATGAGATGGGGTAGCAGGGGCAACAGAGGAGGCCCCACCCTGGGACTGAAATGCAGACGCACTTTTTGCCCAGGGCAGACAGTCCGTACAGCACCCCGGTGGCAAAGGCGATGGCGTTGCCCAGCAGTGTGGTCAGGGTCAGGCTCATGACGATGGGGACGATGGCCATCCTAGGAGAAAACAGAGGTCAAAGGTGCATCCCACCCCATGCTGCCCCTGTGTTCTCCTCAAACACCCCTAAAAATCCCATCTATTCCGGGGACAGAGTCCAAAGCCATATCAGGTCTTTGTGGCAAAATCTGTGAGCCACACAGGGTTAAGTAGCAAAGATCTGGGTAAATGTCCCCATTATCCATGAAAACGGTGAGGCTAGACCCAGAGTGTCTGGGGTATAGTCCATCTGTGACCAAGTTATCCTCATAAGGCTCTACTCTGCTGTACAGTGGGGTCGAACCTGACATCAAGGTGAGGGCTGCTGGCCACTTACCTCACAACCACATCACAAGCACTGAGTGAATACTCTCATCAGTACAGCCAGCCTGGGCCAGCTGTGTTTCAACAAGCAGAGTGTGGGCCATCTCACACTCTGGGGAACACTGGACCCAGATGGGTATGGGGCTTCAGTGGCAGCCTTGCGCCACCTGGTGGTGGGTCCATTCAGCCCTAAGAACTTCTAAAGCGCAATCTTGAGGGATGGGATTTTCCAACATGAGGTGAATCCCAGAAATGCTGACCCAGGAAGATACTGGAGCCTGTAGCCCAGACCTCAGTCCAGTCACTTCTGGAAAGGGGGCTCACCAGGCAGGCAGAAGATACTCAAAGCCACCTGTTCCCCTTGGACTTCCGGTGTAGACGTCACTGAGGCAGAAGTGCTTCAAAGGGCGGAGGGTCCTCGGCTTGGGCGGTTGTGCTTGCGGCACTCAGCAGACACTGACTAGAGTGCTGAGCCCCAAGCGTTATGGGCTACCTTCTAAGATATCATCCCAAGTCACAATGCCCAGGATCAGGGCTTTAAGCATGGTGAAGGTTGGCGGCAGCTGTGTTTGGTAGGTGAGGTATGCTACCATGTTTTCAACAGAATACTGGTCTTACCAAAATGGAAACCTGCCATAAGTTGAGGATCCTCTATAATAAAATAATAGAAATCGCAAGAGAAAAGACCACAGCAGGAAAAACATTAACATTAAAGGCAAATGACAGGGTGGAAAAATCAGAATGGGAAACGTAACGAAGAAATCTGAGGTCTTTAATACTGAAAACACACAGCCTGAAAGTCAAAAATTAAGGCGCTCAAAAGAGTGGACCAGAAACCTTTTAAGAAATAAAATGAATGTGAATACACAGGAGCATGTATTACTTCTTAGACAATGAGTATAACATAGCTCTAGGCATCTGGGTGCTCTTGAGAAAGCAACTGACTCATGCGTGTTCAGAGCTTTTGAATGATCATAACCTTTGGCCTGGTAATTCCACACCTAGAAACATGCCCTAAGGATGTCATCATGGTAGTTCTGGCAGACAGATAGTAAACAAGACTTGATCGATATCAACTCACAAATTAAGACAAAGGCTCTGAATAAATGTGCTTAACATTATCATTAAAAGGAATGTCATAGTTTTTTGATTCCATAGCAAGTCATAAAAGCAGGTACAAACTTATGTATAACAGTTATAAGCATGTTGAAGGTGAGCTTCGAAAGTGTCTGGATTCAGACTGGAGGGACACATGCCAACAAATGGATAGGTAGTGAGGTCTGGAGTGATCATTTTCTACTTTACACGTGACTTTTGATAAGCATACACTACTGTCAGCATCATGACAACACATCTTAAAAATCCAAAAAGTCATATATGGTGACTAATGCCCTTAATTCCAGCACTCTAGAGGCAGAGATAGATAAACCTGTGGGTTCAAGGGCAGCTAGGTCTACATAATGAGACCATCTCAAATACAAAGGGAAAAGAAAAGGAAAGACGTGAGGAGATGGCTTGGTGGTAAAGTGCCTGCCGCACAGCCGCAAGGGCCTGCTGGGATCCCCATACAAACCCCAGTCCTTTGGGGCTGGTGAAGTAGAAACAGGAGGACTCCTAGAGCTCACTGGCCGGGCAGTCTGGCCAAATCTTGAGCTCCAGGTTCAGTGAGAGACCCTGTCTTTAAAAATAAGTAGAAATGAATGGGGAAAGTACCTGCTGTCTACATCCAATATTTTCCACACACATGTGCACCCACACGTATGCATGCATGCACACATGCACGTGTGCACATCACACCATGCTACACTGATTAGAACTGTTTGATCCTATGAGCCCTTGAGATTTAGACATATGAGAAAAGTGCCAGCAAGCACATACTCATTGTGTATTCTCACTGTAAAAGCCACCAAGCCCCTACCAAACATAGGTCTAACCTGATCATAAATATAATACTAGTGATTGTGATACATACTTCTGCCTAGCAGGGCTCTCATGCAAATACCCTTCTTTAGAGGCTCCACATATTAAGTTTACCTCAGAAGTGGTACAGTCTATGTATGCCATACTACACTTGTCAGAAATAAAGGAGAAAACATGTATTTAGAGGAAAATGATGTTTTTTGCTCTGCAGTCACCTGTCTTGACCTCTCCTCCTCAAGGCTAGCTACACTCCTCTCAAGGCTTCACAGTGCCCACACAGATCTACTACGACCTGTCTGGAAGCTCCCAAGCGAAAGAGCGAAACCCAGCTGCCTCCCTGTTCCTCCATGTATGTACTTTGTGTGGCCGTAGCTGCCACCTGAGCTCCAGGAGGTAGATACTGAGCCCCATTCTTTAGCAGTTGTTCTTGCATTGGCCAGTGGATGTATCCACAGCTATATAATAGATGCTTCTGCAGAAGAAAAGACCTCAACCTTTTCCTGCCCCATCCACCTCACCAACATCTGCTTTAACCAGTAGGATTTTTGAAGAACTATGCCATAGGCCCCCGCCCAGTAGCCCCTCACCCGCAGTAGAAGACAGCTTTCTGCCAGGAGCGCAGCCGGTCCACCTTCTCAGCTACTGTGTTTGCAAACTCCACAAACTGGCAGCAGAAGGGCGCCTCACACAACAACAGGATAAAGGCATTCATGCTGCAAGGGCAAAGGCAGAAAGGATGATAGTTGATAACCTGGGGCCCTCCACTTCTGCAAACACCTAGATACTATAGGGTACCAGTTTCTGTCAACACCCCACCCCACCCCACCCCATCCCACCTAATTGCCCAAGCATCCTGGAGGAAGAGCCTGGTGTCTGATCTCTTTATCCTTCCAACTGTAATATGAAGCACTAAGACCCGCTGCCTCGGTGTTATCTTGAGCCAGTGGCATGTTCATCCATAAAAGCTAGCCACACTACCAGTCAGTAGTACTATCACCATAGTCACTAACACTGCCATCGAGGGCTGGGTAGGCCTCACAGTCGCTGAGACCTGGGAGCATGTGGATCAAGCAGATAGATGCTCATGCTGGCAGCCTTCACTCAGTAGCCTTCAATCCTTGTCCAGCTGCTGGGAGCAACTAAGCTGTTGGTGCTGAAGACCTTTGCTCCCACAGGTGTGTAATGGTCATGAACAGACAACTGGGCCTTTGCCAGGCCCCACATCTATCTGGGAGGAAAGTGCCATTGACAGTCTGATTAACAGACACAGCTCTTGTAACTCTAACCACTGCCCATGTCCCCATCACCCACTGCCAGTCTTCCAGATACCAGCTCACTATTCCCCTAATCTGTACACAGCTTCTATACAGTGCCCATCCTTGCTGCCTTGGGCCAGCACAGGCTCTTGTACACATCACCACAAGACCCAAATCATCCTGGTCTGAAGCCTAGGGCAGGACCTCTACCTTGCCCCAGATGTGTACCCGCTGTGGCCACTAGCACATACTTATGTACAATGCTTCCCATGCGCCTAGAACAGCCCTCACTCTGGCCCCTTTCCCTGGGATCCAGCTGCGCAGGAAGAGGGTGCCAAGAACCTCACCTGTGGATGCTATAGCCACCAGTTTCACCTGCATCTGACCCGCTAACTCTAGCCCCACTAACTGCCTCGAAGCTGACCACCCTCCTCTCTTCCTCTTAGACCCTCAACTCTGACCTTACGCAACATGGCACTGAAGCTCCCAGAGGGAAAGACCCATTGTAGCAGATAAGGAGTCTATAGTGTATGGCTGGGTAGATGCTTAGCAACTGTGCCTGTGACCTTGTACCCAATAAAGGCTCAGGTGGCTGTGAGCAAACCTAAATGTGGTAGAGCAGGAAGAGGGATGAGACCTGTATCACAGGCCTCAAACCCCAGCAGGGGAGGACATTGACAGCTACTCACATCATCCATACACCAGCTGCGATGTTCAGAGGGTGGATAGTGACACAATTGAAGAGTCCAGAGATGGCACAGGCTTCAAAACAAAAGACATGGGCAGGAGTTAGCAAAGTACAAGGCAGGGCTCATAGAAGGCTGAGTTGACACTGAGAACTCATGGGTCTTCCTGTAGATGATCAGTATTTGGGCTTTCCTCAGCAACACCATCACCTGAGACAGCTGAGAATAAAACTCAGTCAGTCTACTTCTGAACCTCGAATCTAGCTACTTTCACATTTGGGGGACTGTAACAGCAACACCCTTCTCAAACCTAAGGCTCTGATGGGCCAGCCTTTGGTTCCTAGCTATTATCAAAAACCCCTTGAGAGGTCAGGCCTGTTCTGCCTTCAGTGAGAATCTCAGCAAGGGCAGCCTTGCTGAGATTTATTGTTTGTTGTTTATGCTTGCTTGGTTAGGGTTTTTTTTTTTTTTTGTTTTTTTGTTTTTTTTCTTTGAGATAGAGCCCTGCTCTATAGCCAAACTGACCTTAAACACTATGTTGCTTCCTCAGCCTCCTGGGGGCTGGGATTACAGGCATGTGTCACTACGACTACAGCTTGGATTTGGGTCAGGACAGGGATGTGTCTCAGGATACACTGATGGGCACCAGGTAAGAGCCGAATGGCACATCTAAAACCAGCCACAGGACCCTGGGCACGTTAGTTTTCTTAGCTCATTTTCTCTCCTACACATGGGCATGGTATGTCCCAATACTAGAACAGAAAATGACAGTGTGCGCTCTTCTTCCCCAGACTGCACTCCAGTGTGGAGCCTGAAGCTCCTCCCTTCTGACTGCACCTTGAGGATGTAGTCTGCCTCACCCACCCACAGCCTGAAGCTGGCTTCACCTGGAAGTCCCTCACCAGGAACTCTGGGAGCCTCTGAGGACATTCCCGGGAGCTGCCCAGCCTGGCAGGACATAAGCCCGGTTATCACCAGGGAGGGGCAGAGTGTTGGTCCTCTGAGGCTGCAATTAGCACCAACTCATTAAACTTGCAGCAGGCCTCCGGCACCTGATCCCTCCAGTGGGCCTGGAATTCCACCATTTTCCACTTTCCCGTGTTACACTACGCAAATGGAAGCTGATGCAGGAGAATGGACCAAGTGACCCACTCTGAGTGGCACAGCTTCTATGCCACAAAGCCCCCTTCTCTAACAAAGAACTCAAAGCAACACTCATCCGCATGTGGCTCTGGCAACAAAGAGTGCAGGGCCACAGAAGAGAGGGGCTATCTACCTCCTCCTGTGTGGAGCTATGCCAGGTCTCCCCTGAGAGGCCTGCACTGCTGCCATCAGCATTCATCTCCAGCTCTACTCTACCCACACGTCCCACACAGCCAGCTTCGGGAGGACCAGGTCACAGCCCCGACAAACGGGAGTCCTCTGACAACCAGGGACATCCATCCACTTGGAGTGCTAACGCTCACATCATCCATTAAATGGAGATGTCACCATACAATCCTTTCTTCTTCATAGCTATTGTCTACAGATACCTTTAGGACCAGAATAAATCCCCCCAAGATCCTTTCCTCCAAGAGAGGATAACCCTATGCCAAAGTAACCCATTAAGCCACACCTCCTGTCAAAACCCCTACTGAGTTTCTAAAGCAAACACACTTTTTTCCTTCCCCCCTATGATATGCCAGTGTTCAAATCCTTGATGCCCCCAAATCTGCAGGCTCAAAGAACAATTCAAGTTAGTGCCACAAGTCTCCCCTAAGGTTTCAACCCAGCAGGACGGTTGGGGAGGCCTTCTGGAGTTGCACCCACCTTAGGAAGCACAAGACTGGGTGGGATTTCCAAGGTCAATCTAGAAGTCACCTGGGTCACTGATTGCATGACCAAGATGGAGGGAGGGTGGCAGCCTCCAAGGTAGGGAGTAGGTGGGTCTGCCCTATCCACACAGTTCCTGCTCCTGTACAAGTTAGTTAATGGGATCCTCGGACCTTCATTTCCTGAGACCAGCACTCCCCTGGGTTTACAGGAATTCACAATGAAAGGGACAGACAGGATCTAGCAAACGCATTCGTTTCAAAGGTCTTGTTTGGAAGGCCAGCAACATAGCTGCACTTAAGAGGCCGACCTGCCTTCCTCTTTACCTTTTGAAGCTCGAGCCAGGAAAGCTTGCTGGTGAGGCACCGGGCCGTTTGGACAGCAAGAAACCGAGTAGAAGCTGTCCCTCCACCCACTGCCCAGCCATCCTGAGGGGCCATGTAGCCTCTTGCACCATCTGACCCTCAAGCAAACTTCCTAGCCTGTGGAGACCCGTCCCCGCCCACACTTATGAACAAGCTTTTGTCCAAGGCTGAGGATTTGGTAGTCCCACCCCAGCCCAGCTGAGCATCACCAGGCCGAGGAGGGGTAGGGGAGGGACAGACACGAGTCCTTCGTGAGTCTCGGCGCCTCTAGACAAGGGCAGGACGGCTCGGCTGTGGCCATCGAGCTCCAGGAGGCAGAACGCAGGCCTGAAGCTGGGAGCCATGACAACCCCGGGGACGCCCGCTCCCCGGACTGGGTACTCACACACCGCCCCTAACACGCCCGCCAGGCGGCACAGCCAGCGGTACCACCATGTCATGCCCTCCTCCTGTGCCGGCGGAGCTGGACTGGCGGGCGCTCCGGCGGCGCCCAAGCCGCTCATGCTGGAGGCTGCGCGCAGCTCCGGGCGCGCACAAAGGGACGTGGCCACCCGCGCTCGGCCTTGTGGGAGAGGAGGTGATTAGCATAGGGGCGGACCAGCAGGCCACAGCGGAAGGGGTGGGGGTCGGAGGGGGGGGGCCTGTCTACATTAGCATAAGGGGCGTGTTTACGATTCGTTAGGTGCCCCTCGCTAGCCGAGGTCCAGCCGGTGCGTGCTTCCGCACTGGCTTTTTCTCTTTCCGAGATTGGAAGACGTCGTCTAGAAGTGTCGAAAGCCCTGCTCAGACGGCCAGGAACTCCACCTTGCAGTAGAATGAGCTTTCAAGTCAGGC
This sequence comes from Meriones unguiculatus, assembly GCF_030254825.1. Lineage (NCBI taxonomy): Eukaryota > Metazoa > Chordata > Mammalia > Rodentia > Muridae > Meriones > Meriones unguiculatus. The sequence goes on along the minus strand of NC_083356.1, from coordinate 69,706,590 downwards.
TAAGGTAGGTTATGGGAGGAAAACAGCAGTCAGGTTTCCTGTATCTTTTATTAGCAACAGGGGAGTGGGAGGGCGAGGGGAACAGATGCTGGGGCTGCTTTTCCGATCTTCACCTCCCAGTCCAGCCCTTCTGCACCTGGACAAGGTCACTAAAAGAGATTCCCTAAGGCTGGCAGGCGTTTAGAGCTCAAGAAGCTAGAGTTGAACACTCCAGGGACTGTCCCTTAGGTGTGGAGTTGCCTCCCTTTCGGCGGTTGGATAGAAATTTAGGACAGAGCCAGGCTGTTGTCCTGCTCCAGTTTCCTCGGTGGGATAGTCCAGTACTGACCCTGGAGCCTGGCCTGTACCTCCAGGAAGCCAGGGCTAAACTCCAGTTCAGCCTCACTGCCTTGGGACTCCCAGTAGAGCACCTGCTGTCCCCAGAATGTTGTGGTCCTCAGACTGTGGATATCTCTAATCTGGGGAAAAGCAGGTAGCCAGGACAGGCATTGAGTGATCATTATTTAGGACCTACAGACTCCTCGCTTATTCAGAATCATGTTTGATTTTTACAGGAGCCCACATGTTCTACCCAAGAAACTGAAGCTCAGAGACTTTGGGCCCCTTCCCGGGACACACAGCCTGGTGCCAGAGCTGGGCTCCTGCTCAGGACTAATTTTGGGTGATCTGATGCCCTGTAGAGCACACAAAACTTCAGCCCTACTTATACTCTTCTGAAAACAGAAAATTCCAGGCATGAAAATGATGCTTCTTCCCTGGGTCAACAAGCAATCTACTTCCCAGAAAGGTCTTCCTTCTTCCTTAATGCAGAGCAACAAGCATTTGCTAGTGAGTGAGTGGAGGGAACCCTCCTTCCCATTCTTTCAAATGATTTTGAAGTTTTGGGTGAGAAACTGAAAGGGTCCCCTCAACCCAGTACCTGCATCCTTTTTCCTAGAGATAGCTCTTCAGAATCATATCAAAAGTTACTCCATTTCTATCCATCCTGGTGGCCTCACCGAGACATATTTGGCGCTGGTCCCCTCAGAGTCAGTGCCCATGTCACTGGTCAGGGCACGGATGGCAATGCGGGCCTGTGGGGCCACGCTGATGAAGACCCGGCAGCTCCTTACATTCCTTCTGTCTGGGTTCCGTGGGGGACTCTCAATTTTACCCCGGGGTCCAAAGAGCTGCCTGTCACAATCTGCAGGCAAAAACACGGGGATAGATTAGGTGTGGGCCACCTCAGGAAGACTACTGATAGCAGGGTGGTCTCTGGCAGACTGTCCCCTCCCTCCCTGCTGCTGAGCCTTCACTGTGACCACCTCTGACAGATTAGCTTCAGGCAGGGATCTGAAGTGGGCAGGCAGGGAAGGTTGAGCTGGACACAACTTGTGTCTGATTCCTAGGACCTACATGGTGGGAAAGAACTTCTGACATCCCCTCAAAGACACACTTTTTTTTTTTTTTTAAGGGAAAGGATGACTGATGAGATGGCTCAGTGGGTAAAATATCTTGGTTCTTGCCTCACAAGCCTAGAAACCTGAGTTTAATCCCAGGAACCCATGTTAAGATTAAAGGAGAGCTGGGTAGCAGTGACATATGTCTTTAATCCCAGAACTCAGGGAGGCAGAAGCAAGTGGATCTCTGTGAGTTTGAGGCCAGCCTGGTCTATAGAATGAGTTCTAGGACAGCCATGGCTACAGAGAGAAACCTTGTCTTGAAAAACAAAAAACAACAACAATAAAAAGATAAAAGGAAAAAAATGTCCTCCATATCCACAGCATGTCATGCTCATGCTCACACACATACATCATAATAAGTAAAATAATTTTAAAGGAACTGAAAGGCTCTAAGCTTTGGTTCCCTCCACTGTGAGAAGGGAACAGTAGCATACTTTGGGCATGGGATTTTAAAACAGGATTCAATAAACTTGGACTACAAAGTACTTAAAATATGAAAGGTTGAGTTTCAGTTATGGCTGTCCACTGCTATCATCAGTAGTCTGTGGGAACCCCACTTCCTGTACCTAAGCCTTCCTCAACACGGAATATCTGCATGGGAGAAGTGAGGAGCAATGAAAACGAAGCTAGGGGCCAGCAGGACTTTGATACACCTGCACACTCAGCCAGCAGCACAGCTCACGGCTGGTGGTGGCTGCGGGAGAGGCTGGTGACGTCAAACCTTGGCAGAGACAGTGCTCCTGCTGCATGACTTTCGCATAAGGCCATGCAGAAGTGTCTGGAATCAGCAAGGGAAGACATCTTCAGTCACCTCGCACTTCTACATCAAACCCCTGAGGTGATCAAGAGGGCTCTTACCCATCAGATGCCCTCCTTCTGAGGGGTGTGTAATGTAGGCATCTTACTTGTGGGTGCTAGTATACGTATACATGTCACAGGAAGCAGGCTGAGGAGAAGTGACTCACAGACCTGAGAGGACCTTGAAAGAACTGGGGACCAGGGTCAAAGGAATGAGGCAGTGGCCCGATAAATGTGAAAAGGACATGGACCATATCTGCTTCCACCCATCTAGCTTCACGACCACAGAGGACCTCCATTCTGACCATGTGGAAGACATTGCCTGCTCCTACTTTCCATCGTGGTCAGCTGTCTCCTGCCCTGCCCATGGCCCTGTTGAAAATGCCCTGTCCACAGCAGCACAGGCATAGCTACCTGTGAGGTGTGGGGAGGCGCAGGCCCTTGGCTGTACCTCTGTTGAAGGTCCCAGGGCCTGGTTGGCTCCGGTACTGTAGCAGCACTCCATGTCCTGGCAGCACACGGTGCTGCCTCACCACCAACGTGTTGGTTTTGGTGCTGAAAGTCATGCCAGACATCTTCCAGCATATCTTCCTCCATGTAAACCTACCCCAAAGCAGCAACAGCTCCCCTAGAAAGGGTGAGGCAGTGAGCAACAAGCACCCCCACTCCAGGTAGGCAACAGTGGCTCAAGGCTGAGTTCAAATAACCACTCTCCCTCTTACTGACTAATGTGACTAAGTAGGGGACATGTCACGAGAGAGCTCATCCCCCAATTTTCTATCTTACAAATGGAGACCCCCACACTTCAGGCGTGAGACAGCCTTGAAAATAAAAAGTAGGAACATAATAGGGGCCAGAAATGGGACACACTGGAGTTGTAGGGCCAGCCCCAAGCCCAGCGGTTGCCCACGTACCCCTGGATGTACCTGTACTACACTTGAGGGAGCTCTCGAGGACTTCAATGGTCACCACCTCACCTAGAGGCCGCCCAATGGCCACCACACAGTCTACCTGCCCTTGACCTCGCATGTCAATGGTTCCTTTGGGCTCCAGGTATTGCCTTCCACAGACACCTAGAGAGGACAAAAGGGCAGTGAGGTGACCAGAACAGGGCACAGCTGGAAGTTGGGGCAGGCGGGGGGTGAGAAAGCAGTAGTCACCATCCAAGGCTCTAGGCCACTTCTGTTTGCCTCAGGAAAAGGGAGGCAGTGTGGTGTGTGGGCTTTGGGCTGCATGGACCTAAGTTTCTGACCCTGCAACTTCAGGTTATTTGAAAGGGACAGAAGTAAAAGTACAGTTTCTAAGCTGGAGAGATGGCTCAGTATGTAAAGTGTTTTGTTTTGTTTGTTGTTTTGGTTTGTTTTTTAAGCACTGGGACCTGAGTTCAATCCCCAGAACCTACATTATAAAGCACAGGTATGGAGGTGCACACTTGAAGTCCCAACACTGGGGAGGCAGAGATAAGTAGCTCCCTGGGCTCAGCCAGTCAGCCTAACCTATTTGGAGAAGCTCTAAGCCAATGAAAAACCCAGTCTAAAACAATATAGACAGTTTCTGAGAAATGACACCCAAGGTGGCCTACACACACACACACACACACACACACACACAAACATAAACATGCACATACAAAAGTGTGGCATGCACATGAAGGTATGGCTTCCCTTTGCCAGATGAGAAGGAGGCCCTGAACCCAATGGTATGTGGTCTAGTGCCTGAATGCTTGTCCTGCGAGATGCCAAACTCCCAACAGGAAGCAGGAAGGAACCTAACCAGGCTCTTCCAGGTTTTCCTTGAGCCCCAGAGACTGGGATGCTGGAAAGAGGGTGCTGGCCTGGGCTTGGGGCTGGGACCACTTCGGAGAAGCAGCAGTAACAGCAGCCTGGGTCTGGCTAGGAAGCATAGCTTCCTTGTGAGGCAGTGAGCTGGGAATTTCCTGCCCTGCACAGGGCCCAGCCCAGCAGCTCCTCACTGTCACTGGCTTGGGCAGGTGCTGGCAGAAGTTGGCTGGCACAGGCACTTGTGCCTGGGGTCCAAGACAGGTGTCATGCCGGTGCTGGATGCCATCCCCACAGGAGACGGAGCACTGTCAGAAAAGAAGTGGACGATCATGGTGGGCTTGTCAAAGAGAGGCAAGACAGAGTGACCACAGGATATTGTACTGTCTCTGCTTTACAGGAAAAGATACTGAAGCCAAAGAGATGCCTTTGTGGGGGCTCAAGTGTATATAAGAACTGAAATTCTGGTCTCAGTGCCCTGTCTCAGCCTCTCTGTTCCTCAGAGCCTTAAAGAAGGGACTAGGATGACCCTCCATGGCTCCACAGTCCTGTGTTTGCCTTGCATTTCTGCAGTTTCTACCTTTATCTGATGTCCAGAGTCTTTCTGACCAAGGTAAGGTGAGGTAGGGGAACAGGCCCCTGAGGACAGCAGTTTTTCCTATCTATCTGTATGCTGTCTACCACTTCGAATGAGCTCCTCTCAGGGGAACCAAGATCTACCCACCTTGGCCTCTCTAGTGATTTGTTGGGTGCTTGTCACAAGATGACACTAGTGTCTTTAGTAGTGAGGCTTCCAGTATACCTGCAGACCCCAGGCCTCTCACAGCCTAGCTGTCTGGGTTTCCATGGCTCCGAGTGTCCACCACAGCAGAATCCCCTCCTCCCAGGGGTCATAGTGAGTAGGGACCACAGACCCTCTTGTGCACAAAGACCCTTTGCCTTCCTTAGCTAGAAGTCCCAGGACCAGGACCACACTTACCTCTGTCCAGGTGCTGATGTGCCACCGGTAGGCACAGTCAGCAGTGAGGCAGGGGACAGTGGCCTGGGGCCGCACCAGTGCCTTACAGAAAGTTTCGTCCACCTCACTGTCATGGCCTTGGTCAAGTTGCATGCAGGCCACCATTCGTGTGGCAGTGCCAAGGCCACAGCTGGCTGAGCATGGCCCAAGGGACAGGACTTTCCATCTGCAGGAAGAAAAAAAATCCCAATGACAGCTGGGCCTCTGTGAAGACTAGGTCCCTTGTGACTCTTGAAGGATCCTCAGCTTCTTCAACAGTGCTCTGCACACATTCCCTGGCCATGGGTTTCCACTGACCTCATTGAGCTGCAATGTTGCCCTTCATGCCCATGTCATTGGTTGGCCCAGTGATGCTTTGGGACCCAGAGCAATGGTATAAACCAGACCAGGACTTCACCTCAGGGGCATATGGTCTGCATATTGCCACCACTGGCATGTGACCATTTGTCCTGGGCATGGAGTGGGGACCGTCCTGTGCATTGTGAGATGGGCATGACTAGCTTCTGCCCACTAGGAGCCAATAGCAAATATCCCTAATTGTGACTGTTAAACTGAAGTTGCCCATGTGCTCTTCAAGGCAGAATCGTGCATGGCTGGGCAACTAGTGCCCGAGAAAGAAGAGACCACAGGACAGATGAGTGCAGATTGCAACGTGGTTACACAGCACCCCAGGGGTAAACAGAACTGTGTGCATGCAGTTCCCCTTTAAAAAACAAATCTTTAGCTGTGTATGGCACATGCTTACAACCCCAACACTTGGGAGGTGAAGGCCTGAGGTTCAAGAATTCAAGGCTATCTTTAGCTGCATAAAGAGGTTAGCCTGAGCTACAGAAGATACTCTCAAAAAAAAGTAAAAAATGTAGATCATTCATAAATATGACATGCAGAAAGAAATAGGCACACAGACGGAAACTTCAGTAAAAATAAAGAAGGCAAGACACGTGCTGTCGGTCTCGAGTTCCAAGCTACAGAATTTAAAATCATGACGTATATGAAAGGAGAAGTAAACCAATCTGATAAGAAGCCTGGCAGGCTGTGGTAGCAGCTCTCCTGATTCTGCTGGGTATGGCATCCCCACTTTTTCATTCAGAGCTGCACCTATAGAACTCACTACCTGCCTGTCATTGTACTTGAACCTCAGCCTCCACATCCAGCATGGCCTGCCAAGCAGCCCTGTCTTCTACAGTGTCTCTGGGCTACCACTTGGCCTTGAAACACTCCTGCCTGGAGGAGTCTGTGCACTGGGCATGCTCCTCACCAACCCCTCCCTCACCTGGGAGGACATGGTTCTTGGCTGCAGGCCTCAAGGGGTTCAGGGCGAGGTAAGCCCTGGCACTGGACATCAGGCAGGATCTCCTCTTCATTATCCTCTCCACGAGCCTGGGCACAGTACAGGATTCTCCATGCGAGCCCTCCCCCGCAGCTCACGCTACAGGCTGCCAGCTTATGATGCCACCTGGGAAGAACTGAAGTTAGCGGGACCCAAAGGACAACAGGCCTTCCTCTTATTTCTCCAGTAAGAAGAAAGGGTTGGAAAAGGCATAAAGAGTTTTTGCTCCACCAGGAGGCAAAGCTCAGCAGACAGTCTTCAGACCAATTCACTTCACAAAAGGAGAAACTGAGGGTGATAAAAGAGGTTGGGTCCAAAAGGTGAGGGGGGCCGGGATACCATAAGGAACCTGCAGAGCTGTCTGTCTATAATGAAATCCTAGAACTGGCCTCACTCTGGAGCCTGCCTCCAGCCCTTCCAACTTCCCAACCCACTGTGGTTAGCTCTGTTGCCCCAAATACTGCTTATCATACTGACTCATTCATAATCCTCAACTATGTCAGTTCCAGGAGGATCAGAACATCTTACTTTGTCATTGCCATGTCCTCTGGCTGCAGATAGCACCTACACATAGCAGGTATTCAGTAAATTAGAACAAGCCCTGAATGAATGTTCCATTAACATATGTGCCTGACTGGGTCAGGTGACACAAGTCAAGGGTCATAAGCTAAAAGCCTTCCTGGGCTACAGAGTGAAGTTAGTGAGCATCTTACTATTATTATTTAATTTATGTTCATAAATTAAATTATATTAATAATTAATTTAAATTAATTATTATTTAATTTATGTCAAGTTAGTCTTGACATAAAAGGTAAAAGGCGGGGCTGGGAATATAGCTCTGTACTAGAGTACTTGTCTAGCATACACAAAGCCCTAGAATTAAAACACACACACACACACACACACACACACACACACACACACACGTGCACTGGCCAGGAATGGTGACACACACCTTTGAGGCCAGGGCCACAGAGTGATACCTTGTCTCATAAACATTAGATAAATCGATTTTTAAAAAATGTACCTGCATTATCACCATCCCAGACCCCACAAGTGTACTTTACATCATGTGGGGGGTGATGGCAGAGCAGAATGCAGATCTAGGGCTGCCTGTCTCTCAGGCAAGGTGCTCACCTAGCAGGACAAGGCTCAGGGCTGCAGTCCTTGAAGGGGCCTGGCCTAGGCACTGGCCAGCACTTGGAATGAGGTAGAGACACAGGGTGGCCATGGTCCATCTGCACACAACGGACAGCCAGTGGCACTCGTCCCCCTCCACAAGTCACTGGGCATGGTGCCAAAACTTGAGTCTCCCACCTGAAGGAAAAAGGCCAAGGCTATAGGACACCAACCCTGGGATCAAGTTCATTCCCTGAAATCACACTACCCGACTTACCGAGCAGGACATGGGCCAGCCCTGCAGACCTCCCACCGGCCCGGGGGCTTGCTGGCCAAGTCACATAGCTCTTCCTGGACAGGCATCTTAAGGACAGAATCCATGCACAGGAAACGTAGCTCCCTCAGACCTGCCAGGAGGAAACAGGGACGTAAGTCAAATCCATAGAAGAAACAAACACATAGGTGGCCAGGGTCTGGGAGGTGATGAATGTTAGTGTTTAATGAAGGCAGGGTCTAGTTTGGAAGGGTAGAATCTGATGGCTGCACAAGGGGGGTATGATAAATGCTACTGACTGAAACATTAAAGATGTTTAACAGTTGGAACTGGGGGCTGGAGAGGTGGCTCAGAGGTTAAGAGCACTGCCTGCTCTTCCAAAGGTCCTTCCTGAGTTTAATTCCCAGCAACCACATGGTGGTTCACAGCCATCTATAATGATATCTGGTGACCTCTTCTGGCATGCAGGGGTACATGCAGGAGAACATTGTATACATAATAAATAAATCTAAAAAAAATAAATACATAACTTATTTAAAAAAAAAGAGTTGGGGCTGGTGAGATGGCTCAGCAGTTAAGAGCTCTTACAGCTCTTGCAGAGGACATGGATTCAGTTCCTGGCACCCACATGGCAGCTCACAGCTATCAGTAACTTCATTTCTAGGGGTTCTGATGCCTCCTTTGACCTCCAAGGCTACACACACATGATGCACAGACCGACATACAGGTACAGACACACAAATAAAATAAATATTTTAAATGGCTAAGAGATCTGTGTGTGTATTTCATAATAAAGAAGACAGAAGATACCATGCATCTTTAAACTGATTGTTTTCAGCTTTGGTGGTTGGTTTGGTCCCAACTTTGTAGGACTATAAGGGACTCTGAGGTGCCAATCTTCCTGGGATTTATCTTTATCGTTCAGTCAGGGGTGGAATGCATTTAGAGGACTTATTTGGGTACCAAAGTCACACAGTTTGGCTTTCTGGTAGCCCCCTTTTCTTCAGCACAGATCTAGGCAGAATGTGGGTAGATAAAAAAAGTAATAGAATATGGGTTTCATGAATGTCCTCAGGGTCTCACCTCGCCCACAAGAGATGGAGCACAACCCCACCAGAGGAGTCCACACATGTGCAGCCTGAGCCTGTGGCTTGTCGCTGCCCACTGGGGATGGAGCCTCTTGTCCTGGAGACACGGTGTCCAGCTAAAGAGAGCAATGAGCAGATAAGTCTGGCATTTTCACTTCTGCCTCTGAGCTGCCAGCTTCCCTGTACCTCCTCAGGAGGGAAGAGGGATAACACACCAGGGTTCCCTCCCTGTTGTTCTCTAGGGAGGCCTGTATCTGACCCCTGGTGAAGCCCTCACCATGCACCTCAACTTGGCCTGTGCAGGCTCTTTATTATTCCAAGTGTTGTCTGTGGGATGGGGCTGGTAGCTAAGAAGCGGGAGGGGATTTGAAAGCACACTTGGCCCTGCAGTCCCTAGCCTGTAAGAATTCAGGGGCCTCCAGCCCGAGAGCAATGTCATCAGCCTAAAGCCCGGGCAAATGATGGAAGAATTAATTTCATAGCAGCTGGAGAACTCTTTCTTTCTGTGCCTAGTAGCACAGGCCTGTAGTTCTTACAGCTTGGGAGGCCTACACAGGAGGATTGAAAGTTCAAGGTCTACCTGGGTTGTAGACAGAGCAATTTAGTGAGACACCTGAGCAATTTAGTGAGACACTGTCTCAAAACTTAAAATCTATGAAGAAAACGACCAGGGGTATAGCTCAGTGGTAGAGTGCTTGCCTAGCATACTGACAGCCTTGGATTTGCCTCTCAGCACCCCAATGACAACAGAATGATCCCCACTCATTGTTTGATGCTTCTAACAAGCTGTATTTTCTCTCAACCTGGTTCACCCCTTTCAGAAGCACTTTAAGTGTGTACTCTGACAGAGTGTTCCTCAGACAGCACCCTGAGGATGGGGTCCTCACTCTGGCCTGCAGGAAGATGACAACCTGTGTTTTTCATCCTTACAACTAATAAAGGATCCAAGAATCCTGGCCCCTCTCTTGCCCCATCCACTCACCTGACTCAAGTCTGGAGAACATGTGGTCCTGAAACAGGGCTCCAGCAGAGGTGACGTTTCATCCATGAGGCAGGGACTTGCAGTTTCTGGCTCCTCCAGTACACCCACCCTGGGCACACATGTCACATTTCTTGGGGCAAGATCTGCTTCACAGGCGGACGACATGCAAGGGCCAGGGTCTGACACCTCCTGTCTGAAGAGAACACACGTTTATCATCAGGCCCTGCCTAGCAGAATGTGCAGCACCACTCCTGGGGTGGAATGGGGCATGGTTGATGTCTAGGATCCTAATATGTAGACCCTATTAAGCAAAATTCAGGCGCTTTCTCTGAAGCATTGGTTCATCACACCTCAGGTTTCCTCAGCAAGAACTCTGTTGGGATAGTGAAATGGCTCAGTGACCAAACACTTCTGACTCCAACCCTGACACTCTGGTCCCAGGGGTCCCATGAGGTAGAAGGAGAAAACTGACTGCTCTTAGTTGTCCTCTGACCTGCACTCTTGCACCATGGCTTGCTCATATGTGTGCACACACACTAATTAAACTGTAACTTTGTACATGCCAACCACACACTCTACCTGTGGCTAGGGGGTGAGAAGGCAGAACCCTGCTCAAGGCAGAAGCACATGTAGACCCCTCTCAAAGCCATCAACAACACACTTCATGCCCCGTTGCAGAAGATGAGAAACAGGTGCCATGTGCATTCAGAGTACCAGTTGAAGGGCAGCACATGGTTCACTGTATACCATCCATGGGCGGTGGCTGCCTAGAGCACCATGATGTCAAGAATGCTGAGGCTGGATTGCACTTTCACAGGTAAGCGAAGGCGTACAATGTAGAAGAGGAGGGAGCCAGGGCCATAGGTAAGCCACCAATAACTTAGGGCTTTCCCACTGGAGAGAGAAGCCTGAAGCCAGAAAAGGAAGAAATTCATGCCAATCATCCAGCCTGTTGGCAACAGGCAGACCAATAAGTCAAGATCAGTTTGGACATGAAGGATGTAAGACACAGCCACATGGTCACTGCAGGATACATGAAAGTGATGACTGAGGATATCAGCTTTACATTCATAGTGCCACACCATCCTCAGAGCCCTCCTCCCCACAGCACCAGGTGCTAGAAATTCAAAGATGAGCAGTCCAGTGCCTCTTGAATAGTGAGAAAGCTGGTGTTCAGTCACCAGGATGGAGCTGATGAGAGCCCTCAGGAGGAGAGAAGCCCTCTCCAAGGGTGGGTCTCAGTGCAGGGACATGCCAGGCCGAGGAACCATGCTGCAGCCTACCTGGTGGGACAGGGCTGGAGGCTGCAGCGTTCCACCTCCACTGCAGGCTGCTGGGCCAGCGCTCTGCACCGGGCTGGCGGCAGTGTCTTTAAGATGCCATCCTGGGCCTCCACACAGTGCACTGGCCGTTCCCGAAGGCCCCCGCCACAAGACACACTGCATGGGCTGAAGTCTCCAGCTATCCAGCTAAGGAGGAAAGGGACAGAACATCAGGCCTGGGGCCAGGTCCCTCACTTGGCTCAGGGCCATGAGGTGGAAGGCAAGCGAGTCTGTCTCACTGATCCTGATAACACACTTTCTCAGTCTGGTCCAGGTCCTATGTTCTCAAGCTGCTGCTCCAAGACCAGCCTCAGGCTGGAACCTCCCCTAACATACTTCTGATCCTGAGGATAGGTATTTTATAGTGTTTGCTGGGGCCTCCCTAGTGCTACACCCAGCAAGACAACCTTGCCCTAAAAGTATTCTGTTACCAGTTGACAGAAACCAGTGCCTGGCCCTCCCCTCATTCTCCATGGTAGGGTGGTCACCACCATCTTGCAATAAGAACCTGAGCTCAGAGAGACTATAGGACACTCAGACAAGGTGGCAGAAGATATGATCACACATCCGACTACCTCTATGACTGTGTGTCTCAAGTCTTGATGTCCTCAGAATGGGGACTGACAGAGCCCAGCCCACACAGTACTAGCTAAAACTGAAAAACAACACACAGAGATGCTTTCCAGCTTGCCTAGGTCACAAGAGTCACCAGAAATCAGGTGGCTATGCAATTTAGTACTTACTATGGGGGACAGGGGCCAGAGTCACAGGGCTCTTGCCATGCATGTGGCTGTGGGCTTCCTTGGCACTGGGCACTCTTCACTGACTCGTTTTGAGTTTGATCCTGGCAGCTGTAGGTCACCCATCGAAGCCCTGGAAGGGCAGAGCAAAGACTCGGCCACCTCCACACTGAGTTAAGTAGAACTGGAGGCAAGCCTCACCCGGAGGCTCACCTGCCCCACAGGTCACTGCGCAGGGCCCACGCATAGCGGTCCACACCCAGGCTGCCTGCTGCTTCGGTTGAAAGTAGGTAAAGGTAATGTCTGGGTGTGTAAGATCTCCATATTCTTCTCCATACCGTCTGTATACCTACATCAGGACAGATGAGAGCTCAGGTCCTGAACAGGGCACACCCAGGAGTCTCACACATATGTCCCCAAAGCATTCCAGTATTTCAGTTCTCTAGTCCCCATGTTCCCAGAATCCAGGAGGCAGACAGGGCTTGGGTGTCTGCCTCCTGTACTATGGGTCAGAGAAGGCATGTACCAAGGGGGTGGTAGGTCTGGGATAGGGTATGATGGGAGTGTTGATGAGGTCAGGAGTGGTGTCAGGGCAGGGAATGGTCCAGCTGAAGTGTTCTGGGCCAGGCAATTTCAGCTTTGGTCCAGCTATATACACTCTTTCCAGCACAGCACACAGGGGACATACACAGGTGAGGCACATCTTTGAGGGCAACCCTACATGCAACCTTTCAAGGCCACAGAAGAACAAGAACAACAAGAAGAAGGAAGAAGATGATGAGAAGAAGAAGAGAAGGAGGAGAAAAAGAAGCAAGAGCCTCCTTCCATTACTTGAAGAGCCCCACATGCCAGCTGGTACAAAGACTCCTTGCTTGGCCTACTCCCCATTTCAGAGGATTGCCCATGGCCAGTCCTGGTTGGGGGAGAGTCCCTGATTCGAGCATAAAGTCTACTTTCTCTTTTACTCTCAGACCTCTGAGGCTGTCTGCATGCCCTGGACACAGGCACATTTTCATACTGATTTGCAATACACTAATCCTGTGAGTGGTTTCTGTTGCATTTTATCTTCCACAGAGCCCCTCTTGTCCCCAAATGACTGCTGCAAGGATTAATGAGGGAGTGAATGAATTACACATAAGCAGATATCCAGAGCCACCAGGAGAGGCCTGCTGACTTTCCCCCCAGCTTGGCTGATTGGTGACCTGGATCTCCATGTCGTCCTGGACAGGTCCTCGGATGTGAATCTCCTCTAAGTGGGGCAGCTGGTCCTCAGTGAGGGTCACTGTGTACTCCACACGGCAGTCCTCCAGAAGGGAAGGGTATGTGACGCTAGGCGAGATGCTGGTCTTCCCCGCCACAATGTAGTGCCCCTGGATCCTCACCGCTTTGAGAACAGGGCCATTAGTACTTGGGAGTAGTCACCATGCCTCTTCACAGGCCAGCAGTCTATTTGGTGGGATAGGACCACTCTTCACAGGACAGGCTTAAAGATGACAGCAAGACAAGGAGCAGGAGGATCTCTGCCAACAGCATCTAATCCCCAGACCATGGCCTTAGCTCCTTCCAAGGTTCCAGACCTGCCCTAAAGACCTGGCCCTTCTGGTGTCTCAGTCATATGGCATCTTCATTAACAACAACCAAACCCCTTGCATGTACACCCAACCCTTGCATGCACCCAACCTTGCATGCACATACAACCCACCCAGAGGGTTTTCCCACAGTGGTGGCTCTTTCTGGTGAGGGTTGTGACCTCTGACTCCATGGAATGTGCTCACACAAGGCTCCAGGCCCTAGGACCCAGGGCTAAAATTCCCTACATGGTATCTAAGGTCAGAGGCTAGCCTTCAAGACAAAGGAGAAGCCTCATGAAACAGGATCTTCAAAAGGAATCCAGTGAAAATTCTGACACTCAAAAGGCCAGATTCCTGGGTATTCTGGGACTATGTCATGCCCTGGTACTGGAAAGCACCAGTTCCTGGAACCTGGAGCTGTCAAGCCTGCTCCCCTTCATCCACAGCAGCTCTCAGTGGGGTCTGGGTAGCTGGGGCTCCTCCCACCTTGTAGCTGGTGTCAGGAGACTAAGACATAGGTGGCTCAAGTGCAGGGAAGCATCCTTCAGTCATCTCACCCAAGTGTGTGAACAGAGGCCTGCGGTTGACGATGTGCACGTGGGTCATGTTGGGAGTAACTCTCAGAAACGTGACATATTCTGGGGACAAGCACAGCAAGAGAGCTGCTTGGGATTTGAGGTCACCTATACCACTGCCAAAGAAGATAATCCTAGCTGGACAGAAAAGAACAGGGTCATAGGGCTGGTTTCGTTGACAGTGAGTTCCCATCATAGGAACATGTCAAAACAAGAGTAGAGGGTCACCTGCAAAGACACTGCCCAGGCCAGGAACACAGACCAGACACAAGGTTCTTGGCTGCAGGCACAGTCAGAGAGGCAGGACCCAAGTTCTCCACTGATCTTACAACTCAGTGCTAACAAATGATTTTTACTCTGTATATACAGATCAAAGTCAAGTTTTCATCCCCATTGTCCACTGCATCCTCCTGCTGGGACGCCTGAGTGGGAAGAAAGATGTGACCTGACAATTACTCAGGGTCTGCTTCTTCTTCTCTCTCCTTCCCCTCCCCCCCATCACAGCTACAGTGAGGGAATTAGTGTCGTGCTATGATCCCAGTTGCAGAGGCTGGAGTTTGAGCCTGCTGTGAGAAGATGTCAGAGAAGGAAGAATGAATGGAAACACACAGTGTGTGAGGTACCCAGAGCTGAGCCAGCATATGGGTGCTATAGCCTGAAAGCCCAGGCTAATGCTTTGTTTGGGTGCTGGGAAACCCATCCTCCACGCAAGGGCAGGCCTACCTCTGGCTTTCCCAGCTGTGAAAGAACCACTCCATGAACTGCATGTGCTATTGTCTCCTCCACACACGTGGCAAGCATCCCAAACCTGCTGTGAGTCCATCCTGCCATCACAGCCAAAAGTCTATGCAAAAGGGGGAGGGTGTTAGAAGGCCTGTGTTATTGGGGTGCTGGTACCAAAGCCCTGCTGGCTGTGAGATTCTGAGATTCACATAGCTTCCCTGAAGCTCTTACTATCTGCATAGTCCCTAAGGGGCTCCCATGACGAGCTTGCCCACAGTCACAGTTTAGGCTGTAATAAAGGCGACTACCAGATCCATCCTGTTCCAACAATTCTCCCCAGCAGACACAGTGCTGCTCCATTGAGCTAGCCCCATGGATCACCTCCCCTTTGCCCTTGACCCAAGCCTTCTACTGGGACAGGAAAGCCTTTAGTCCACAAGGACAGAGGGGCACCTGGGTTGTCCTACACCTACCCTGCAGCTGCCCAACACACATAGGCTTAGGGTCCCATCCTCTTGAGGAACACTTGGCACACAGCGGGTCCCATCTAGGAAACTGTGTCCACGGCTCACAATGAAGCTCTCTCCAACAGCCCAGCACATATGATTGCACAGAGTGTCTCCTGGAAGGGAAGAGTGACAAGGTAGGCTGATGTTCAGAGATGAACAAGGAGGTCAGTGAGCTAGGTAGGAAGTTCCTCTAGGACAGGTTGTAGAGCTAGCTCTGCCAGATGGGGTCTAAGAGGGATGTCTTCCTACCAGACTCAGCCTAACTGCTTTGCATATGTGGCCAGGACGACTGTTCTGCCTCCAAGGTCATATTATATTCTGGTCTCATAAGCATGGCTACTGGATTATAAGCCAAGGATCACATGGGCATTTCCCCTGAAGTATCTCCCTGAATCCCTCTAGTAAGCCCAGAAGAAGATGCATCTAAGATAGAACCTCACTGCTTATCATCTGGGGAGGCCAGACCAAGACAGAGAGAAATACACAGCCTGTGGAATGCCAGAGCATGAATCAGATCCTGTCTAACCAGCATTGGGGTAATGTTGGCTGTAATGGTTAGTGCTGATCTTCCACTTGACAGGATCTACAGTCAGCACCTATCAGACAAGCCTCTAAACATCCTGTAAGAAACTATCTAGATTAGGTCAGCATCTGGTCATACCTGTGAGGAGCTATCTTGATTAGATTAATTGAGAGCAGACCTATCCTAAAAGTGGGCAGCATCATTACATAAGTGGATGTCCTGGACTACTGAATAAGAGGAGAAAGCAAACTAAATACAGATCTCTCTCTCTCTCTCTCTCTGTTTCTCTGTGTATCTGTCTCTGTATGGGTCTCCTCTGCCTCTCTCTGTATGTCTCTCTACCTCTCTCTGTCTGTCTGTCTCTCTCTGCATGTGTTTCTGTCTCTCTTGTGTGTATCTGTCTCTGTGTGCATGTCTCCTCTGCCTCTCTCTCTGTTTTTCTCTCTCTGCATCTCTGTCTCTCTGTCTCTCACACTCTCTTGTATAGTATGACCACCTGCCTCAGTCTTTTGATGCTGCAACTTCTCTGCCACAATGGACCACCCTGGAACCATGAATCAGAAGAAGCCCTTTCTTCTTAAAGTTGCTTTTGTTGGGTTATTTTATCTTTTATCTCAGCAGCAAGGCAAATACTTAACACACTGGTCAACCCCAGGAGCTCTGGCTGGCAGAGGGCCCTGCCCGCCCCGCCAGGCCTCACATCCCACCTTGACTATACTGCACAGCAGCATCCCAATGGTAGAAAGAAGCACTGCCTTGAGAAGGGTGCAGTGGCTGGCTGTCTGTCTGGGCACACTGCTCGGACATGAACTCCAACTGAGTCTTCTCACAAGCCTGGCCGGAGGAGGCAGAGGACAGGTACAGGTCGGGTCCTTGTCAGTGCAAGTCAGCATGCATCCTGCATGCAAGGTCAAGAGATGCGGATAACTCAGCCCCAGGTGTGGCTTATCTCCGCTCAGTAGTCTGTGGGTGACCAGATCTGCCTTTCACTTCCTATAAGGAAATTCCAGATAATCTGTAAAGGACACAACAGCCAAAGCAGAAAGAAGAAAAAACAAAACAAAAAGACAAGACAATGTGGCACTTGGGGTCTCTGATTCCAAGTCCTGAACCTGAGGAAGTGTGGTTGAGATGCATATTCACTTTACAGGTACATCTAGAGCAGGAAATGAGGAACGTGGCCCAGAGACACTGCACCAACTCACTGCACTGGGAAGAAAAGGCTTGGAGTTGACCAGCTGGGGAGAGATGACAACTACAGCTCCCTCCTCTCAAGGTCTGAGAGGCCCTGGGCCTGCAGCAGAAGAAGGCAAAGAGTAGAACAGAGGTGTGTTGCCACATGTTGAATGCTCTCATGGTCAGAAGCCAGAAAACTGCTCCAGTATAAAGAGAAACAGTTTTTTAATTTTTTTAAGCTAGGTGTGGTGATGCAGGCCTTTAATCCTAGCACTTGGGATGCAGAGCCAGGTGGGTCTCTGTGAGTTCAAGTCCAGCCTAATCTATAGTGAGTCCTGGCTACATAGTGAGACCTGGTCTCAGAAACTAAAGGACAGGCCTGGAGAGATAGCTTAGCAGGTAGAAGCAGTTGATACTTTTGTAGAGGACTCAGGTTCATTTGCCATCTCATGTTCAGTTGGCCCATGTCAAGTGACTTACCTGTAACTTCAGGTGATTCCACACCTTTTTATGGCCTTCAAAGGTACACACACACATATACATACACAGAGAGACATACACACATTCATAAACACATTTGAAAAAGTTAAGCATGACTTTTTAAAAAGAGGAAAAAGTTAAAGTTAAGCATAGAATTTCCATAAAAGCACCATTTTACTTTTAGGCATTGCTGTGGTTTTTGAAAATCCATGATGATCTCAGTGCCCTCATACAGCAGTACCAAGAGATGTGGCCTTGAGAGGTGATGAGAGCTCAGGGGCTCCAGCCATGTAATTAGAACTGGACTATTGTGAGAGAGCTGAGGGCTCTGCAGCAGGACTTCTGTCCCTTTTGTCCCCTCTGCCATGTAATCCAGTCCTCTGTAGGATGGGGCACCAGGGACATCTGGAAAGTAGATACCAAGTCTGCCAGGACATTTCTCGGTCTTCCAGACTCCAGAATCATGATAAATTAATTTCTGTGTTGTTAGCAAATTACTTTGCTTGTGGTGTTTTGTTACAGAAGGTCAAGCCAACTAATGCCAACAGGTTTACAGCAACTGGGCTTGCTGTAGCCAAAAGCACAAATGACCCAAACAATGGAAATGATAATAGAAAAAGAGAATTATCCTGTTCATAACATAGACTGTTAGTTCTTTAGCCTCAGAAGGAAGTGATATACTGAGTCATGGTACAACATAGATAATACTTGAAATGTTACATTATATCAGAGAAGCTGGCTCTTGCATAATGGTGCTTAAATGAGATGTTCAAAACAAGTATAAACATTAGAAGACAGAAAGCAGGTTGGAGCTGTGGGGGTAAGGAGGGGAGGCTGCCTCCTGGTGTGGGATGTGCCTCTGACATGAAGAAACGTTTGAAACCACACTAGAGGCAGTGTCTACACATCACTCCTGAGCACTTAACGCCTCTGCGCTGTGTACTTTGAAATGGTTGACTAAACAAGATACATTTCATATTGAAGTCTAAATGAAATGTTTCTCACTGTGCACTCACGGGGGCATGAGCCAGTTCTCATCTCAGAGATGTCATCCCAAATGTAAATAGAAACTCTAAAAGGAAAGCAGTCACATGGGGTCTTTGGTAACCACCATTTCCCTCACAAGGGAGGCCTGGGCCCATGGGTCAGACAGGGTGGCTAACTCTTATTCACACTCAGCTAGGAAACTAGCCTACCTGTGTGTTGCAAAGCTTAGCCTGGAGGTCCTCACCCACACATGCACGTCCCCCAAAGGCAGGCCTGGAAATGTCCACAAAACAAAACAGATGAGAAGTTCTCTGCTGCAAGCAGAGAATGGGATGCAACGACCTACTCTCCCTTCAGGGAGACCTTCTGTGGGTACCTTGGGTTGTTGCACCACCGTCTCCTGGTGATCACACCTCCTCCACAGGATCGGGAGCAAGGACTATGGGGACTCCAGCTAGACCAATGTCCATGTACCGCCACCACAGGAGCAAGCTCAGCTAGGGAGCGACAGCGAGCCTTGGAGCACCACTGCAAAGTAGACAACTCTGTCTCCCTCTCCCACAAGGAGCCAGCACACATAGGATGCAGCCAGCATACATAGGGATACAAACACACAGAGGGACCCCTCCAAAAAAAAAAAAAAAAAAAAAAAAGCTTCCCATCACACATGGAGACTTCCAACACAGGGACCATACCTTTCTTTAGGATCTTTCACATATAGGGATCTCACTGACAGGGTGGTCCCCAACACAGAGACCTTAGTACATAAGGGCCACACACAGGATCTTCCAATAGACATAGAGACCTCCCAAAGCATACAGTGAACCCTCCACAGAGGGATGCGGAGCATAGAGAGGGCACAATCACATACCTTGTTCTGTTTGGGAGCAAATGTTAAAGGGAAGACATCAGGCTGTCAACAGAGGAAGAGGGTCTAGGTACCCAGTGAAAAAGGAAAATTAACCCTAGGGAAGATGGCGCAGGCAACGAGGGCAAGGGCAATCTGAGTGGGGGTTCTTGGACCTTGCTGTCACTCAGTAAACTCTTCTCTGTGTATGATAGAGGGCTGGAGAAAGGAATGGATGAGAAGTGGTGCAGTGTCCTGGAGTAAGACCCTACTTGGGAAAAACATAGGGAGTGCAGAGCAGAGGCTCTGGGTGTTTTCTCCAGATTCTCATACTCACTCACCACCCCTCCCTCTCTCAGACACAAAGACATGCACACAGGCCTCCCCTCCCCTGCTAGCTTCATCCTGCCCAGTACACTAACCTTCTCCACACCACATTCTGTCCCATCCAGGAGAGGAACAAGGAGGCGGCTGCAGCTGCTTTGGTCCAGGGGGTCTGTGTGGCAGGAGAGAGCCTGGCATACATCCTAAGAGAGATGACCGGGTGGTCCACTATGAGATTGCCTGGATAGTGTCTCTTCCAGGCCAGTCAATACCCTGCTATCATAAGTGGCCCGGGAAAACAAGCTGACTGACTTGTCCATCAGGAGGAAGTATGGACCTTGCTAAAGCCTATCATTCTTCTAGAGGCCATGAAAATGTCTTAATATTTAAAATCAGAAGAGAAAAATAAGCTTTTAAATAAAAAAAAAGCATTCTAACATAGATCAACAAACATAATAATTCAGAGAATTTTATATTTTATAAAAATACTAAACATAACTTTTTAAATATAAGGTCTCTGGCCCAGGCTGGCCTTGAACTCCCTATGTAACCAAGAATAGTCCTGACTTCTGATCCTCCTGCCTCTACCTCTAGAGGGCTAGGATTACATATATGAGGTGCCACACTCAGTTTGTGTGGTCCAAGACCAATTTTGGGGCTTTAAATATGCCAGTAGAGCAAGCACTTTCCCCACTAAACTGTATCCCCAGCCCCTAGACATCATTTTTAATGCTATTGTGGAAGAAGTAAGGGGCTTATCTGGGCAAAACGGGAAGGCCCTCCCAAGGAGGAAGTCTGACTTGGGAAACCCTACCCCCTCCACTTACATTTCTCCTACTCTGTGTGGACCTTGGAATCCTCTGCCTCTTGGAAGCCCTTTATGCTGAGCCCACCCCCATAGGTTAGATGGGAAACACTATATAAATCTGGAAGGCAAGGTCAACCAAAAATGTGAGGACTTTGGTTTAAAAAAAATGTTTAATATGCTAGACGCAGTGGTGCATGTCTGTAATCCCAGCACTCGAAGAGATAGAAGCAGGCAGATCTCTGTGGATTCGAGGCCAGGTTGGTCTACAAAGTGAGTCCTGGACAGCCAAAGCTACACAGAGAAACCCTGTCTCAAAAACAAACAAACAAACAAACCAAAACAAAAACCAAATCAAAACAAACAAAAACAAAAACAAAAAAGTTTAATACTTCCAAGAGGAGGATAAAAATGATTATAACACAAGCCTAATGGCCTGAGTTCAATCCCCAGAACGTACGGGGAATGGAAAGAATCCATTCCAAAGAGTTAGTCTCTTACCCTCACAAGAGTAAGCATGCCTGTGCACACATCTCTTATTTAACAGTAAACTAAACACAAGCATTAAACAAGATCAGGCATATAACTGGTGGTTGTATGAACCCTGGAGTTGTCCTCAACTGTGCCTGGTGCCCAGCAGGTGGGGTCAGCAGGGGAAGGTGAGCTGGGCAGAGTAGACTGGGAATTAATGAAGAGTGCACTCACCAGACCCTCCCTGGAGAAGGTGCAGGCAACAGCCCCTGAGCCGAAAGCCACACGACACTGATCGTCTGCACTGTAGTAGAGGCCAGGCTGAGCAAACAGCTGGTGCCTTGTAAGTCCTGACTGCAGCCCAGGTGGGTCCCAGAAGCAGTGCATTTGCCCTGTGCTGTAACAGATCAAGCAGGGCTCAAGACCTGGGTGGACACCAGTGGGGTCAGGGTGAAGAAGCAGATGTGGGGCTAGGTTGAGGCCCAAGAGGGGTGAGTATAGAATAGAGCAGGTAGAGGGCTGAAAGAGTGATGGAGGAGAAAGCCATGGACTAATGGACAGGAAATGCCTGGCATGGAAGGGTGGAATTATGAGGTAGGGGAGGTAGAGGGATGGGTCCGGGGGTGGGACGGGATAGAGGAATGGGTTCAATAAAGTGGAAAAGAGTGACAGAGGAGGATGAGAGGGGATGGAGGAACTGATTGGGGAGTAGAGTGGGTTCTGGGACAAGAAATAAAAGCAACAGAGTGGGATGGGATAAAGGCTGCTGTGCAGGATGAGAGTGACAGCCAACCCTGTCTAGGTGGAAGGTGTACCTGAGCAGATGCCTCAGCTGCCTTTGGCTACAGGAGGACCACTCCAGGGCTCCTCCAGTAGGCACTGCACTATCAGATGCCATCACGTGGCCACTGGCTTCACAGGTGCTGCCGCTGCCTGGAGCACCATCATGGTCCAGGCCAAAGCTGTGGGCAGAAGAGACTGAGAGTAGCCAACTGGAGCTGGGCAGGGCCACCTATGTCCCCTGGACCTGGGCCCTGATACTAGCTAAGCCAGCCCAGCAGAAGTTCTGGAGGCCCTGCCTCAGTTTCCCACCTATATGAGGACGGGAGGGTTGCTGGTTCAGTGGGGTAGCTCTTTCCTCCTTTGGCTAATAAATAGCAAAAAGCTTTGATGATACACCAGATGACTTAATCCATGGCTACAAGTCTAGGGTGTAGAAGCAGGAACTGGGAGCCAGGTAGAGGCCTGGGAGCAGCAAGTTGTTCTAGCAGCTGATGGTCTGGGTGTGTTCAGCTTTGGAAAATCTACCCACACTGCAGCCATCTTGTGGATGAAAAGCCTGAGGAGATGTGGCTGTCCTTCTTGCTATTTCTAGGTGGCAGTTTTTTCAAGCAGAGCCTGAATATCTCCACAGTATCAAGCAGAACAGACCCTAGGAGCCTAAGAGGCTGAGAGTGGGGCCAGGAGCTGCTGGGGCCAGACCCTCTGAGAGAGGTGGAGAGCCTGGCTTCCACCCCTGGGAGCTTAGACCAGTTCAGAGGGTAGGGTACCAGGAGGGAAACTTATTTTTTTACTCTGCAAATTTCTATATCATTTGATTTTTTACAATTGTATATTATATTCCTAACCCAAAACAAACAACTAAAAATAAAAAGAATAGAAACATGTCACTCTAGATAAAATGATAATATGCATGAATAAAGATCTGCGCACAAGAATACATACTAAACACAGTAGCAAGGACTCAGAAACACCCTAACTGTCCAACCAGAGAGCTTCAGTTATTGTATGTATAAAACAAAACAAAATATAAGAAGTCTGTGAGCTGAGAAACATTAGAGATATACAGTTATATTAAAAGACAAGAATTATGTGGGCGGGTGGCATATCCCTGTGATTCTAGCCATCATCTGACAGATACCCCGTGTGAGATCCTGTCTTAAAAACCACAAAAGAGAACCCACATGATGATTCCGCTACAATGGGAGTAGAGGCTGTCTGGTGCCTGCCTTTGGATCTTTCCCCCTTCCTGGGCTGCCTTGACTGGCCTGAAGGAGAAGGGATGTGCTTAGCCCAGCTGCAGCTTGAGGTGCCAGGCAGGTTGGTACCCCTGGGTAGTCTCTGCTTCTCTGAGAAGAAGGAGAGGAGGGAAGGGAGAAGAGCCTGAGGGTGGGACTGAGAGGAAAGGAGAAAGGGGGGCTGGGGTGAAGTTGTAAAGTGATTAAATAAATTTTAAAAATCTGAATAACAATGACCAAAAAACCCACAATAGAATCAAAATAACAATGTATTGCAGAAGCCTTGTATGTGCATATATATAATGACAAAA
Source organism: Meriones unguiculatus (assembly GCF_030254825.1). Taxonomy (NCBI): domain Eukaryota; kingdom Metazoa; phylum Chordata; class Mammalia; order Rodentia; family Muridae; genus Meriones; species Meriones unguiculatus. Next base: position 69,683,379 of record NC_083356.1, on the reverse strand, counting down.
ATTAAATATAAATCTAAAGAGACATTTCCATAAGTTGTGTGTGGTAGTTTAAGCAAGAAAGCACTCCCCCTGCCCCCATATATCCCCAGCTGATGAACTGTTTGGAAAGATTAGGAGGTATGGCCTTTTTGGAAGAGGTGTGTCCTCGGAGGAGGTGTGTGGCTGGAGGTGGGCTTTGAGGTTCCAAAGCTCTCTGCCTGCCTGTGGATGGGGACACAAAGCTTTCTCAGCTACCGTCCAGCACCATGCCTGCCTATGTGCCACCATGCTCCCTGCTACGATGGCCATGGAATAACCCTCTGAAACTGTAAGCAAGCTCCCAGCTAAATGCTTTTTTTTTTTTTTTTACAAGAGTTACCTTAGTCTAGAACAGTAACTAAGACATTGCACAGACCTAAGATAATTTTCTTTACTGGAATTTCCTACAATATTTTCTGGATGGCTCAGTGGATAACAGAACTAGCCACACAAGCCAGATGACTTGAGTTCGATTCCCAGAACCTATGTCAATGTGAGAACCAACTCCACAAGTTGTCCTCTGGCCTCTCCATTCATGCTGTGGCATGACCCTTACCCCACATCTCAAGAGACACACACACACAGACACACACATGCATGTATGCATGCACCTATGCATGCACGTATACACACAAACAAAAATAAATTTAAAAAACTTAAATATTTGGGGCTGGAGATATGGCTTAGCAGTTAAGAGCACTGGCTACTCTTCCAGAGGCCCTGAGTGCAATTCCCAGCTACCACATGGTGGCTGTAGAATGAGATCTGGTGCCCTCTTCTGGTGTGTAGACGCACATGGAGGCAGAACATTATATACAAAATAAATAAATAGATAGATAGATAGATCTTTTTTAAGAATTTTAAAAACCTAAATATTAAATTATTGTTTTCTAATCACTGTTTGCTTATTTAGAAAAAAGAGATTATGTTTGTTACTCAGTGATCAAGGAACATCAGATTTCCTCTGCCTCAGCTTTCCCCTGCCAAGACACTTAGGCTCAAGGTATAGGCTTCTAACAGGCTCTGCAAAGATTTGCTGACCACCTAGGCCCTCCACTCTGGGGCTCAGATCAGCTCTCTGACCAGTCTGGGGATAGCTGGTGAGGCCACATACCTGTGCCCAATCTCATGGGCAATGGTGATCCCCAGGTCAAAGCCAGTGTCCTCGGTGATAAGGCAGCTCCAGGAAGGGGAGCAGGCACCCCCCAGCTGGGTGACCCCCCGAACCTGCTGGTTACCATCAGGTAACTCCAGGTCAAACCTGGATAAGAGAAAAGGAATCACATGGATGGTCCACCAGCCATGTTGCTGGTGCAGAAAGCAGGGAAGTTCATAGTGCAGCCCTCCTAAGCAAGCGCTCCTGTGGGGATCTCAGATACCTGGTTATATAAAGAATCAGGTCAGCATGACTCGGATCCCTGTCATCGTGCGGGTTGATTGTCTGGCCCCACTCACAGACACTCATCAAGGATGAGGTGATGTTGGCTGTGATATTTGGAGTACTCTAGGGAACAACCAAATAGCCTGTTTCTATGGAAGTGGTACCAAGGATGGTGCTGACTGTTGCCAGCATGCTTCTCAGCTGGACCATATTATACAAATCCTGTTGCTACCCCATATTACAGATGGAGAAATTGAGGCTCTGAGAAGCTCTGTTCAGCTGAGCCCCACAGTTACCATCCCCAGTTCTGCAGGATGAAGGGCATAGAGTCAGGGTACATACCCACCTTCAAGTCAGAGAGAATGATCAGCTTCACCAGGTGCACCTGGAACTGAGCCCCCAGGGATGGGTCCCTCAATAGTTCTGAGCCCTGCAGAAGGCAGCAGGAGAGGGAGTGAGGTGATGCAGATCTTTCAGAATGAGTCCAGGAGCCCCAGTGGCTGGGGTGGTGGTAAAGAGGGTGCCCCCTGGAGGCTAGGGGTTGGAGACTAGGGAGTGGTGGGAAGCTCAAATCTTGTCTGTGTGCTAGGCTCCAGACAGTCAGATGAGCCCCTAGGCCTTTCTCTAGCTTATGCCTTGGGAAGACCAACTAACAGAAAGAGTTGATTGCTGGCTTGAGTTTGAACCTAAGCCCTGCCTCTTCTAAGCTTTGGGCTCGGGTCACTAAGCACTGAGCCTCAGTTTTCTTACAGGCTTCTATCTTAGGAAGCAGAGATCAAGTCTTGCCTGGTTAGCAGATTAAGAGATAACTAGATAAATAAAATAGATAAATAAAAATTGATGCCCTGGTTCAGGTTCCACATGCCTAATCCTCCTCAGCCACTGTTCTGAAGCTACCTAATGCTATGACCCTTTAATGCAGTTCCTCAGGTGGTGACCCCCCAACCATAAAAGTATGTTCCTTGCTACTCCATATCTGTGATTTTGCTACTGTTATGAATAGTAAGTAAATATCTGTGATTTTCAGTGGTCTTGGGGTCATGACCCACAGGTTGAAAACCGAACCGCTGTCCTAAAGTATGTTAACAACCCTGGGAAACCCCCCCCCCCCCCCCCCCCCGCAACTTAAAGTCGGAGGGAGGGACTCCAAAATGTAAAGACAATGGTTTCTAATTGGGAGGTGGAACCATTTTTCACTGAGAAAACATCACCCCAGGGGCCTGTAGATCTAAAGCCTGCACAGGTTATTTGTACTTGGACCACACCCACAAATGGGAGGGGCGCCTGGGGTAGACAGTGTGGTCCAGGGGGAGCTCTGGCCCTGAGGCTGGGAAGACAGATGCAGAGAAGACTTTTCCTATCCCCTGAAAAGGTTGATCAGGCTGAAACTAGAGCCATTTTAGAGAGAGCTACAGTGGCTGGGACCAAGTGTTGCCCAAAAGCCATAACCGGGATCTCTTCATGACCACCACCCCTGCCTTATCTGCAGCAGACCCGTGAGAAGATGAGACTGGAACTGTCAGTCACTGGCTGGAACTAGTCCCCAGAATCAGCTGATCATATTTTTAAAAAATGGTTTTATATTTATTTATTTAGTATATGTGCACACATACGGAGGTCAAAGGGCAACTTGCAGGAATCGGCTGTCTTCCTCTACCACATGGGTTTTGGGACTGAATTCAGGTTGTCATGCTTGGTGGCAAGCACCTTCACCTGCTAGACCATCTCTTTCCTCCCTTCCTTCTTTTTTTTATTTAAGACAGCCAAATATTATGACCAAGCTGGCCTCAAACTTGTGATTTTCCTGCTCAGTCTTCTGGATGCTGGGCTTATAGGTGTGTGCCACTACACCCAGCTTAAGTCATCATTATTTTGAAGACACTGCTCCAGGAAATGGACCCACTCTCTTCATATTGGTTCTATATTTTTATTTTTATTTTTTGAGAGAGGGTTTTTCTGTGTAGCCCCTGACTGTCCTGGAACTAGCTCTGTAGGTCAACCTGTCCTTGAACTCACAGAAATTTACCTGCCTCTGCCTAGTGACACCATATAAATGCTTATGAATGCAATTTGTATAGTGTGAATTCACGATGGCCTGGAACAGTCATATTCCATGTGTGTTCTGTGTGTGCCATATGGATGTTAGTACAGTATTTAATGTCCTCTCTAGGAGAAACTTGATATTAATTTTGCCCTGACTAACATGTTGCCATTCTGACATAAGGATTAATGGTGTGAGACATCTCTGCTTGCCCAACCATTAGATCACAGGGAGGAGGAGTCTGTAGAAAAGGGAACCACACAACTTCAGCCATAATAACATCTGTTCACATCTTGAGTGCTCCTCTGCCCTGTGCCTCCCTAAGACAGAAGCAAGAGAACTGAAGAGAGAGCAGTGTGTGCAAACTGCACCCACTGTTGGCCAAAAGAACACTGGGACAGAACTGGGAGGCTATGGGGATGAGTCTGGTGTTGAGAGGGATTCCCTGTCCACCTTTGCTGCAGTAGAGAGAGGGAACTATAAAGACAGTAGTGACCTCCCTTTCTCCTCAGGGCCAGGAGCTCCAACTGACGCTCAGCTTCTATGGAACATCTCAACACAGAGTTCAAGTGTAATGACGTTTGGTCATAAGCCTTGTGAGCTCTGGGGTTTGGGAGAGGTGGGTGGGGGTGAGGGTGTCTGTGTCCAGAGGCTTGGGGGAGAGCCCACCTTCCTGCACCAGCCAACTGCCACTCACAATATTGAGGTTGGTGAGCACGTAGCGCTCTGTGTCCTCCTGGTGAGCCTGGTAGACATCGGGGCCCACAGCCACCAGCAGCTCCAGGTGTAGAATATCCCCCAAAGTCCTTCTCCATCTCAGCCTCTGGAGGTGAGAGGAAGGATGGCCTAGAGGGGAAGGAGAAAACACGCGCTGGCAGCTAACAGAGAAGGCCTAGCCAGTCCTGGAAATCAAAAAGCAGATTTCATGTCCTCTCCCAGGGCCCAGTTCTCAGCTTGTGGGAAGTGGTGAAGAAATGGACAGGAGTACCAGCTCAGGATAGAAAGGGAAGGTGAAGAGTTCTTCTAGGACCCTATAACATAGCTCCCCAATTATGTTGTTTCCTCACAGGGAGCAGGGCCTCAGTGAATTGAGGCTTTGCAAGAGACAGGATCCACCTCCCTCTCCCCTGCTCCTCCAACCTAGGACCCTTCTGCTAAAAAGGAGGAGTTCAGGATTCTTTCTTTGGTGAGAGAGAGGGAGAAATACAGACCTGGAGACAGGGTCCTCCATTAGAACCTGCTCTTCCAAGATCCAGGGTGGGCAGATTGCAAGTTGCCTACTTTAGACCTTGCCTGAAGGTCTGAATCAGTTCTTGGCAAAGCAGTTTCAGTCTTGAAATGAGTGTTCCATAAATGAGCCAACAGGAAGCAAGACACCTCTGGTCCCTTAGCCCTTCAGAAGCCCAGTGATGGGAGGACCCAGTGCTCCACACAATGTGTATCCCACCCAGGCCACAGAAAAGCTGGTTGCAAGTGGAAGAACATCCCCTAGATCCTTGGTACCCTGACTTCTAGCTCCATCTGTCTCTGGACCTTACCAACATCTATGTGGTGTCTGTATGGAAGCAGAAGTCAACTTCGCGTGTTTTAACTCAAGAGCCATCCACCTTGGTTTTTGGTTTTTGTTTTGTTTTGTTTTGTTTTCTGACACAGGGTTTCTCTGTGTAGCCTTGGCTGTTCTGGACTCACTTTGTAGAAAAGGCTGGCCTCAAACTCACATGATTCACCTGCCTCTGCCTCCCTGAGTGCTGGGATTAAAGGTGTGTGCCACCACATCCAGTTTGTCCACCTTATTTTTTAAGACAAGATTTCTCTCTGAGACCTGGGGCTCATCAATTGGGCTAGGTTGGCTGTCTCATGGATTTTCCCAGCTAGTGGTCAGAATAGAAAGGATTATGAGATACACCATTTGTGACTAGTTGTTCTGTGGTCATGGAAGGATGCACACTGGGTTCTACCTCTCCTCAGCACTGGAATAAAAAATATGTGCTACCATGCCCAGCTTCATTTTATATGAATGCTAGGACTAGAACTTGGTTCCTCGTGTTTCCACAGAAGCACTTTGCCAAGTAAGCTAGCTCCACAGTTCACTCCTAACCAGGGTTTTAATTAAAACCACCAAGTGTCCTTCTGGGAAAAGGGATGGCATCCTGAGAGGCAGGGCTATAGGTCGTGGGAAAGCCTTCACCATGAGAAAAGCTACAGGATAGGAGCCAGAGTTGCTTGGCCTGGCACCCACCTTGTTCCCAAAGAAGGAATAAATATTTACTGCTATGGCCAGAAGTGGTAGGTTCTTGAAAATCAGCCAGCCCCATGAAGGCCATCCACAGGCTGAAGAGGCAGCTGATGAACACTCCTTCACTTGTGATACTAAACAGAAGCCTGGGGTCAGGATTCCAGGGTAGCCAGAATACCCAGAACAGCTATTATCAAGTTGGCAGGAAGCAATGAAGCTAATTAACAGAGAGAAAGACGCAGCCTCTCTGACTTCCTTTTCCCATGGCCACCAGAACCCTCATGGCACTGACTCAGTGGAAACTCCCTCAGTCTCCCATCCAGGGCTCAAGAAACTCCTCTGGCTCAGAGCACACCAGGACAGCTACCTGTGAGTTCAGCAGCACGGTGGCCAAAGTGAGAAGATACCTCCATGGGTTCCAGATCTTGAAGAAAACTCTGCAAAACAAAACACATGAAAGAGGAGGAAGGAGACAAGGCAAAGGAAGAGAGGACAACGAAGATATAGGGACAGAACAAGGGAGCGGTTCCTAGGCAGGGAGCAGAGGAGAGTGGTCTACACAGCTCTGTCACGTTTACCAGAGTAAACTAGTTTCCTTATCTGCTAGCAGAAAGACCACACCCATTTCACCCAAGAGATTTGGCAGCGTCCTCTCCCAGGTGATTCCAACACCCTACACCAGATCTTATGTGATCCCACCTTCTTTAAATCAGAGAGCCCCCAGCAGCCCAGAATGAAGAAAGCACCAGTGAGGATTCTTCTGATACTGGCAGCATGAAAAGGTTGGCATGTCACCCAGAAGCAAAGCTGGCTCATCCTTAGAAAAGGCAGCCGATAGCCGGACGGGAGACCTGGTCACTAGGATTCTGGTGAGTGTGGAATGTGACAGACTTCACTTAGTAGCTGGGCAGGAAGTCAGGCAGTGTTTACTCTTGGGAACTTCCTCCCAGGGCAGGGCTATGGGGTGGGCAACAAGCAGCTGCTTCTGCTAGGAACTTGCCTGGAATGGTTCTCCGTGAAGAGCATCCCAACCATGTCCTGTACACCAGGAAAGTTTCAGCTGTGCACATCTAGCCTCCTGGGAGGGTCTGGTCTAGCAATTCAGTCTAAACAAGAGCAAACTCTAGACAGGACCCTGGAAATGTGGGCTGATGTGAAATGACAGGCCCTCTCTTTTAGAATCTCTGACTGATCAATGAGAGGATGCACTAAGGACATGACAGTTCTGCCCCTCAAGCCTCCCTCTTTTCTGGCACCTCCAGTCCTAGTCTCTCTAGATCTCCTGTCCCTTTACTCCTAGCAACGACTGTGTTCCCATGCACTGCACTGCACTTGCAGACACCCTGTGCCTTCACCTCCTTCCTCTGCCCCCAACCCTACCATTTTGAGATTGTCCATCTGGTCTGCACCTGCACCTAGTGGGAAAGTCATGGAGCAGGAAAGTGCCCCCACATCTCTGCAAGTACTGTTTCAAATTGCCTGGCATCCCACTGTACCTCCTGGGAATTTTTCATTCACTTGCTCCAAAACTCTCTCCGAAAACATAAGCATTTTGTTTTGTTTTGCTTTGCTTTGGTCTCAGGTGTGGGATGTGGGACTGATTCAAATGGTCCACAGTAGCAGACTATTTGCTTTGTGTGGGCTCTGAGAGGTTCTCTTTGCCAGTTGCAGGTAGTTCAAATTTGAGGAATCTGGAGAAAGAATAAATGCCAGAGCCCAGAGAGCAAGGAGCTCAGAGAAAGAACAAAGCTGCTGTTGCTTTCCCCTCCTGCTGTTCCTGTTGTTATTGATGCAGTGAGACAAGAAGTTAGAGATCTCCTGAAACAAGGATTGAACTGGCTCCAAGCAACCCGATGACCCTAACCAGCAGGAAGCAGATAACTGTGTCCCCTCTCCCATTAACCCTTTCTCTCTCCTGCCTTGTATTGGGGTATTGGATAGCATTGGGGTGGAGTAGGGAGAAAGAGATATAAAAAATGTAAATAAAAGAGTTTTTTTAAAGTAGGCCAATAACACTCTTGCACACCTTTCACCCTTCCAGTTCTCTAGTGCAGTGTGAATCTTTGGGAAGTTGCTCTTAGTTGTCAACAAGATGGGATCTGCAATGACTAAGAAACATACTTCGAGAAACATACCACTATGGATCTAAGGGTACTTCCTGGAAATATTAACTGAGAGAAGACCCTCCTCCATAATGGGCAATACTTCCCAGCAGCAGCCCTGCCTGCTTTCACTCTTTGCTCATGAGTATCTGCATCCTGTTGCTGCTGCTGCCAACTACCACCATCCTTTGACATCAGAACCCAGCTTCTTTGACCTAACAGAAAATAAAGACCAGTGACTCTCCGGAAATCCTCCAGGCCTTCAGTGCCAACTAGAACTTTTGGCACATCCAGACTCATGGACTGAACAGTTACCCGGTTCTCAGCCTCCTGAGTACACACAGATGACCACTGTTAGACTGCCTATCTGTAGTGGCTATTCTTGGTTGTCAACTTGACCACATTTGGTATTATCTAAAAACCCAAATGTTGCTGGGCATTCCTGGAAGGGGTTTTAGTTAACTGGATCGTTTGAAGTAGCAATCCCCCAAATCTGGGCCATACCTTCATGGTAGCCTATAAAGGACAAGGAAGAAGGAATCTTTTGCTCTTCTCTAGATTCTGATGACATATAGTGAAGACCAAGATAGGCCGAGACAGCAGCCTCATTACTAAATAACTACTGTACTCTTGGATTTTGCATTGGGAGATAGCCATTGTTGAGCTAGCTGGACCACAGCCTGCAAGCCATTTTAATAAATTACCTTTACATGGGTAGATAGATAATTGCACAGAAAGACAGACAGACAGACAGATAAATTCGTTTTATTTCTTTTTTTCCTCTAGAGAGCTCTGACTAGAACACTAGCCCATATCATGTAGGCCAATCTACTAAATTCCCTTTGTGATATATATTCATGCTATCCATTTTAGAGAACCCTGACCATACAGATTTCAAATGTACCTTGAAGGCCCATGAATTGAAGGCTTGATCACCAGCCTGTAGGAGCTGGTGGAACCTTTCAGATGTGGGACCTAGTGAGAAGACGTTAAATAATTGAAACTGTGGCCTTTAAAGATATTGGGGGCCAGTTCTTTCCTCCTCAGCTCATTGATTTTGAATGTCATGAGGTAAGCAGCTTTTCTCTGTCATATCCTTCTGTCATGGTCTTCTGCCTCCTTACGGGTCCTAAGCAACGATGACTGACTGAAACCCATAGGCTAAAAATTACCTTTCCTCCTTATAAAGTTGATTACCTCAGATATTTTGTCATAGTGACAGAAAAATTACCAAGACCCCTCAGTACTGACTACCTTTGTCTTCCCAGATAAACCTGCAGTGTCTCTTAGCCCCTGCACAGAGAGGAAATGCACCCATCTGTGCTGGGCCAGACTGGCTCTGGGTCCCTCCTACCCCCTTGCTTGTTGAGGTAAATTTTTTGTTTTGTTTTGTTTTTTCATTTTATTTTGTTTTGTTTTTTTTCCAGACAGGGTTTCTCTGTGTATCCCAGGCTGTTCTGGAATTGCTCTGTAGACCATTCTGGCCTTGAACTCACAGGGATCTGCCTGCCTCTGCCTCTTAAGTGCTGAGATTAAAGGCGTGCACCACCGTGCCCCGCTGAGTGTACTTTTTTATTAATGAAAAAAATTTGAGTTTATTTTTATTTGTTTCTGTGTGTGTGTGCCTGCTTGTCTGAATGTGCACCACCATGTGAATACAGGTGTCCATAGAGGCCAGAAGAGGGCATTAAGTGCTTGAAACCAAATACCAGTCCTCTGCAAGAGTAGCAAGAGCTTTTGACCACTGAATCACCTCTTCGACTCCTAGATTTCTGATTTCTATTTTTCAGTTATGTGCATATGTGGGGTCGTGCAGGTGAGCGCATATATCACTATGTGGGTGGGGTTGTGCAGGTGAGCGCAGTGTGGGAAGTACTCTAAACTGCTGGGCCAGGGTTTCAGTTCCTCTCTCTGATGTTTTGTTCCTTCGGCATTCCTCTTTCCTGCTTGCATTTTGCCTCTGCCCCTCCAACTACATTTACCCACTTATTTATCCATAAAACATGCATTTATCTGAGCTCCTGAAAAGGGTAAGAAAGACACTGTACTGAACTTCAAGGAAGCAGCTATGAGCCAATCAGAGAACCACTATGGCTGCTCCAACAAGAGAATCAACACAAACCAACCAAATTCACACACCATACAGAATACATAAATAACACCTTGCATTCTATCTGACCACTAAGATTAAAGCTAGATATCAACAACAAAAGAAATGAGAGAGAGTATACACATTCATGGAAGTTGAAAAGCTCATTACTGAATTAAAATTGGTTCAAGACAGAAATCAAGAAGGAAATTTAAAAACATTTTAGAATTAAATGAAATTAAAACACAATATATTCATACCTATGGGGTACAATAAAAGTGGCCATAATAGGCAAGTTCAAACTACAAAGTGCCTACATTTAAAAAAAAAAAAAAACTGAGTATATCTCATATTGGTAACTCGGTGACACATCTGAACAGCTGAAAACTATAAAACAAACAAATAAACAAAAAAATCAAAAAGAAATTATTTCTGGGTAGTGTGGTGTAAACCTTTAACCCCAGCATTTGGGGAAGAGGCAGGCACATCTCTGAGTTCAAGGCCAGCCTGGTCTATAGAGTGAGTTCCAGAACAGCAAGGGCTACACAGAGAAATGCTGCCTCTAAAAAACAAGCAAACAAAAAACAAAACAAAACAAAAACCAGCTGGGTGGTGGCGGTGGCATACACCTTTGATCCCATAACGTGGGAAGCAGATCTCTTTGAATTCCAGGCCAGCCTGGTTTACAGAGTGAGTTCCAAGACAGCCAAAGCTACACCCAGAGAAACCCTGTATCAGAAAGGAAAGAAGGAAGGAAGAAGAAATAGAAAATCAGAAGAAATATTCAAACTCAAGTTGAAACCAACAAAATAGAAACAAACAAAAATAATACAAAGAATCATAAAATGAAGAGTTGGTTCTTGGAGCTTTCTGTCTTTTTATTTGTGTTTATTTTGATTTGGGGGTTTTGTTTTCATGAGAGATGGGGAAGGGAAGGAGAAAGAATATAAAGTTGGGTGGAAAGTGAGGTGGGGAGGTGGTGGAGGGAAACATAATCAAATTGTATTGCATGAAAAAAATTTTAAGGAAGAAAATAGGATGAATATTGACATTATAGGCCACAAAAGTCAACAAATGATTTAAAATCCCAGTTCTTAGGCTAGGAATATAGAGGTAGAGAGAATACTTGTATAGTATGTGTGAAGCCTTAGGTTTGATTGCACCAACAGAAAAATTAAAATAAATAAATCCCACCTCCACTAGAATATATGTGACCTTAAACACACTATTTGAAATTTTTCTGACCTAATATTATTCTATCAGTAAAAACTAGTATTAAAACCGCCATTTCTGTAGGTGTGGTAGTACACACCTCTAATTCCAGCACTTGGGAGGTAAAGACAGACCAATTTCTTGAGTCTGATGTCAGCCTGCTCTACATAGCATTTCCAGATCAGCTGAGCTACAGTGAGATCAAGCCACTTCATGTATAATTGAGATTGAATAAACCAAAGTATGTAAAAGTGGTTGTCACATAAGTAAACATTCAATAAATGAAAGGTTTGGTTACTACCAAGAGGTCATACCAAGCAGGCATTCTGTAATGAGAAATAAGGAAATAAGTAATCGTGAAATATCTAAGAGACTGTGTTCTAGACATATAATACTTTGAGAAAACAACAACCAAAAAGCCCCTGCTTTGATTCTAGATCTCAAACTACTACAGATAACCAAGTAAGTGCTAAAAGTGCAATTTACAAAATGTATTTTCTCTCCTTTTCATTGAACTCAAGTGGATTCCCTGGGGCTGTTTTTGTTTATGGTTTTTCGAGACAGGGTTTCTCCACATAGCACTGTTCTGGAACTCCCTCTGTAGATCAGGCTGTCCTGGAACTCAGAGATTCGCCTGCCTCTGCCTCTCAAGTGTTGGGATTAAAGGCCTGTGCCACCATGCCCAGAGATTCCCTGGGTCTTTAACTTAAGAGGGAGAGGGGTGCCAAAAGTGTTTGGCTCATGTTGCCACCACTGAAGAGACTCTGGCCACCTCCGATGTGGCAAGCATGGCTCTGGCAGGCCTTGTCCTTCTCCCCTATTCCCTCTGCCTTGCTAAAAACTGTTAGATTGCATTTCTAAAGCGAGCCACCAAGGTCTATTCTCTTTATTTCACCACTTCCTCCTCATGAGGCTGATTACCAAGATCCAGCTCTCAATGTATTGAAGTCCAGCAATCAATCAAAAGCCCTCCTTGACTCATTCAATTAATATGCACAATGAAAATTAAACACCTTATCCTAACATGGAGTTTTCCCTTGTACCTTTATAAACCATTTTCCAATAGGCCATGTCTGCTTCCTCTCTATTAAGAGGCAGTCCTTTACCCCCTGGGACAAACAGCCCTTCTACCTCTCCTTTGTTCCCTTCCCCTTCTTCCTCATCCTCTACCTCCTGTCTTTTTCTCTTATTTCCTGTCCTCTGAGGCAAATAAATCTTATACCCAGAACTTGCTCTTGGGGGTCCTGAGCAACAACCACCCTTGGTTCATAACGACCGCCAAGTGGCTCCCTGCCCTTCCTAAGTGACCTGTTGGCTTGCTGCAAATCTTTATGCAGAGAAACCCAAGGTTTTTATTATGAAGGCCTCATAGAAACCCAAGATTTCTATTATGAAGGTAAATTATTATCAAGGCCTCATCTGTGTTAAGTATCGCACCATCAGGGTCAAGCATGGATTGCCGGTCTTTTATTAACACTGCCGTAAAGAAAAAAAAATATATATATATATAATCAATTAAAATCTTGTTTTATCATCATTATTGGAAACTGCTGGCGCGCCTTTGCAACCAGGAAACGGGTCTCGCAAGCCTAGGGAATGCCTGTTCCGGCTGTGTGTGGCGTGCGCACAGGGGAATATGCACAAGTCCCGCCTACGCCTCTTCCGTCCTGTCTCGGAGTGCCACACCGAGAGTAGTTCCCCCCGAGACTTTTCCGATGTCTCAGCTTCTCCTCATTCCCGCCCATCCGAGACTCCGGAACCTCGTGAGGCCTGGGCTCCCTTCTGTCAAACTCTAGGTCGTCAACCGCGGCGCTGCTAACCAGAGTGGGCAGCCTGTAGAGTGCTAAGTAGCGGTCTGGCCGCAGAGTCCGCGTACGTGCGGAACCAGAGATGCAGGCTCGGTTTCCTACAGGTCGCGAAGAGCAGAGCAACCCGGGCTGCCTCATGCCCTGCGGAGGTACGCTTGCCTCTTGGTACGCGTGCTTCCGTGGTCGCCACTGAGTCCCACTCTCTTCCCTGCTGGTCCGGCTACGAAGGGCGAGAAGATGAAGGCGAAGGCCACCGCGCCGGTGCCCCAACCTGGGCTTATCAAGAAGCTCGCTCGGAAGAAAGCCAGGAAGAGGTTCAGGAAGAGCAAAGTGCAGGGAGGGAGCAGAGCTCCGGGAAACCGCCCGGCAGCTGTCGCAGGCCGACCACCGAAGGCCCCAGAGGACTTTTCTCAGAATTGGAAGGCGCTGCAAGAGGTGAGGCGGGCAACAGACCACCTTCATCCCCATCCCGGACTTCCGGTCGGGTAGCCACAGACCCCGAAGGAGGAAGGATGCTGTGGGTGATTTTAAAACGTGTGGAAGGGCCAGTCAACACTGCACGGACTCCTTTATAGTAATTTCGGCCTCTAAACAAAGCGGTAGTGCAGTTGTGGCTGTTTAGGCCTTTTGCCATTTTCAGTAGTGGCTAATGCTTCTGTATGCCATAGAGGTTGATCTCTGTTTCACTCACAATCTTTTTCTCAATCAAATCTCACAGCTAGGTTGTCACCTTGCCAACGTCTTAAACTATGTCCTAGAGTTCTGGCCCAGACTGCTCTGGAACTCATGTAGCTCAGGGTATTCTCTCTCACACACACACGCACACAAGAGGCAATTCTCCTACAAGATGTATCCTCCCAAATCCTGGGATTATGTGTGTGAGCCACTAAACCCTCTCTCACTCATAAATTCTTAAGTTCTAGTTAGTTGCTTTTACTGTCCTGTTTCTTAGATGAGGAAATTGAGACACAGAGCTTAAGGGGTTTGGGTTAAGCATAGCATGTGAACAGCAGAACTGGGATACTAGCCATGCTTTTGCTCCATTGACCTCTAGGTAATCCTCTGGAGTGTATGTCATGGAGCCTCAGTTAATAAGAAATTGAGTAAGGAACTTCTTGAGCTCCATAACACTTTGTTCCTTCGTGTGGATTTTCCTATCTGGACACACACAACCAGCCAAACCCTGTGGACAGTCCAGGCTCTGTGAGCTGGCTCTTGTTCTTTCTCCCAAGAAACTAAAGTAAAATTAAATGGGTGGAGTGTGTATTTATTATGGGAAACTTGGAGTTGGCTCTGGTTTATACAAGAATCTAAATCCTTCAGGGTCTCTTAACTGTTAGGGGAGTGGGTAAGTAGAAACTCACTGCATCATCTCTCAGTTGGTTGCCATCTTACCATGGTCTTAACTGGAGATTTGAACACAAGGAAGAATTGCTGTCCTGGACCTCTGACTCTGCATGGATAAGATTAAATCTATCGCTGTTCTTATCAACCATCTCTCATTTCACGGGAGTTTTTCTTTCCAATGAACTCCCTTCCGGAAGGTCTTATTCAGACTCTGAGCTTTAGTCAACCTCCAGAGATAGTGTAAAGGAAGTAATCATTATGTCCCAGAGTGTTGACCGTGGAAGTCACTCTAAATTAAAGAAGTGAAAATGATGCTCCTGCCCCCAGACACAGTACAGCATTCTGGGATGTTAAGTCACTCAGTTGCATATGGTATAGAATATGGGTTTGAAGTGTAGAATGAAGAGGCAGGTACCAGAGTATGCATTGTAATAAGCAAAGGAACAATATCTCAGTGTGCAAGCAGCTGCATACACTTGTAATCCCACCACTCAGGGAGGTAGTGGCAGGCAAATCGATGTGAGTTCAAGGCCAGCCTTGTCTACAAAGTCCAGGGCAGCCAAGGATACACGGGGAAATCCTATCTGAACAAACAAACAAACAACAACAAAAAGCCTGGGGATGCACTTCCAGAGGATCCTGGTTTAATTCTTGGGCACCCATATGGCACCCCACAACTGTATGTAACTCTAGTTCCAGGGGATACTATGTCCTCTTCTGTCCTCTGTGGGCACCAGGCATACAAGTTATACATAGACACACATGCAAGCAAAACACCCATACACATAAAAATTGTTTGTTACTGGTTTTTGGAGATAGGGTTTCTCTGTGTGTAGCCCTGGCTGTCTTAGAATTTGTCTCCACCTCCCTGGGTGCAGGGATTAAAGGTGTGTGCTACCATGCCCTATAAAATAAATTTGTAAAATGAAAAAAAAATTATCTAATGTTCTATTAATGATAGTGATAAGAAGTGTGTGCATGATAGATACATGTTTGTATATTCATGTACATACAAGTTTCTTTAATCTGTAGTATGTCAGTTCAAAATTTAAATGTGGCTTTAAAAAAATAAATATGGCTTATATTTAATTTTGATTTTATTAGCTGCTGAAACAAAAGTCACAGGCCCCAGAAAAACCTCTTGTCTCTCAGATGGATGACAAAATACATCCTCAAATAATCCAGCAGAATAGAAAAGAGACCTCAGATAAATCAAAGGGAGACAAAAAGAGGACAGAAAAAGACCAGACCACTAGGGGTTCTGTTACGTCTGCATCTAAGAAGGACAGGAAGATACTAGTACCTCCCACAAATATCTCTGGAACAGAGCAGAAGAAAGGAGCAACGAAGAAGACATATAGGGACATCTCTTCTCATCAAGGGGATATCAAGCGTAAGTGGAAAGCAGAGGAGGCAGCTGTCGTCTTGAATCAGTCCACACCCTCTGAGTGAGTATCAGCTCTGCTATGGTGACTGGTACAGTACAGCCTTTGCTACTGGGGCTACAGAAATGATGGTCCTGAATGCACGTGCAGCCTGTGCTGTCTTTACCACCAAGAAGAAAGGACTGTACAGCCGTTTAGCGTTGGTGCAGCCTTCCTCACCCAGCCCTATGATGTTTGTATTGTTCACTTGTCACTTTTTTCCTCTAGAGTGTGGGTTGCTGAAGGTAGAATCTTTTGTACAGTTAATTTGTTTTTGGGCCCCAATATAGAGCTTGGCACAAGGTAAGTGCCAACAAAAACTTTGGCATAATGTGTGCTGTAACCAGAAGGACTCCTATGAAACCAAGTCATGTCTCTTGCCAGTTGATGGCTTTGGGCAGGTTTCTGCATCCTTCCTTCCTCAGTGTGATCATCTGTATAAATAGGGGACTGAAGGGTAGCACGTGTTATTTAGCACCTTTTTGCTACCTGATGAGCAATGTGGTGACACCTCACTCTGCGGGGATATGCTTATAAGGCAGGCTGGCTTCTTGCCAGTTGGACCTTTCCTTTCTTCCCTTCAGTCTAAAGAAAATCTTGGCCCTGGATTGTGCAGTGGTGGGGGTAGGCCCCAAGGGGAAGGAGAGCATCTCCTTGGGAATCAGTGTGGGAAGTGTGTTTATGACAAGCTGTGTCAAGTCAAGCTAATTGAGTCCATGACAAGCCTACAGGATGCAGTTGCTGAACGGTAAAGGGACATAGGTTTGGGTGCTGCTTCTGAGTCCTACAGGCAGGCTGGATTGGAGGGGCAGCAAGGCCTCTCCCTCCTAAGGATGATATAAGCAGGAACACATACAATGTTTTTGTTGGCATTTGTGTGGGGGATCGCGGTAGTCTAATGAAGAAGGCAAAGGAATACATAGCAGGAGGCCTATCAGTTAAGCCTTTTTGAATAATATTATTGAAGTGATAACATGGAAAGCTGGAGTTTACCAGATAACCATGAGCACCCAATATGGACTCTTTCTCACTCTTCCAAAATGTGAAGACAGTGCAAGGCACAAGTTCCTGTCTGTCATGCATCCTCCTAACTGTGTGTATCGATCAATAACTAATCTGTTATTTAATTAGGAAGTGTCATTGAAATGGGTCACATGTTTTTGAATTACGTTCTTTGTGTTTTTTATCTGTAGTTCCTAAGTCTTAGATAATAGATATATTTGCAAATTTAAAAGAACAGTGGTGAGAGGCTGGAAAGATGGCTTAGTATAGTAGTTAAGAGCACTGAGTGCTCTTTCAGAGGCCTAGGTTTAATTGCCATTTTCCACATGGAAGTGCACAACTTTCTGTAACTCTAGTCAAGGGGATCTAATTCATGCCCCCTTCTGGTGGTCACAGGCATCAAGCATGCAAGTGATAAACAGGTAAAACACCCATACAAATCAGATAATTAAGGAAAGAAAGAAAGAACAGCAGTAAAAGTAAAGTGCAGCAGCAGGTTCAGCTGGACTGAGTGTGCAGGGGGAGCAGTCCTGCCAGTTTTGATGGTGCTGCTTTCCCCTTCTCACAGCCTGCCAATTGGACAGAGGTCCTTTCACTTGGCATCTAGTAGCTCAGGTCTTTAAATTTTTTTTTAACAGTTTATTTAATTTTATTTTTATGTGCATTAGTATGAAAGTGTCAGATCCCTTGAAATTGGGGTTATAGACAATTGTGAGCTGCCATGTGGGTACTGGGAATTGAACCTGGGTCCTTTGGAAGAGCAGACAGTGTTCCTTACCATCTCTCCAGCCCCACCCCAGGTCTTTTCCCAGCCAG
Source organism: Meriones unguiculatus (assembly GCF_030254825.1). Lineage (NCBI taxonomy): Eukaryota > Metazoa > Chordata > Mammalia > Rodentia > Muridae > Meriones > Meriones unguiculatus. The sequence continues at coordinate 69,665,903 of NC_083356.1, read as the reverse complement.
GTGCTTTCATCTTTGCCTCATAGGGAAGACATTTGGTTTGATGATGTGGATCCAGATGATATTGAAGCTGCCATAGGCCCAGAGGCAGCCATGCTGGTACGGAAGCGGCTGGGGCAGAGCAAGAGTGCAGTCTCCCTGGTGAAGGAACAGGCCTTTGGCGGGTAAGCTGAGCTCATGCCACTGTTGCTAGAAATGTTCTCCCTTCTGGGGCTGGAATCTCAGGGGAGGAGGAGCAAGTATTGAGCCATGACTGCCCAGCAACTCTTAGGGGTACAAAATGGTGATACATGGGCTTGGCTCACTGGCCTGGAATCCCAGCCCATAATATTTATTACACTGGGGCCTTTGGTTCCCCTCAGCTTGACAAAAGCCTTGGCCCTGGATTGTGAGATGGTAGGCGTGGGCCCTAAAGGGGAAGAGAGCATCGCAGCCCGTGTATCCATCGTGAACCAGTATGGGAAGTGTGTTTATGACAAGTACGTCAAGCCAACTGAGCCGGTGACTGACTACAGAACAGCCGTCAGTGGGATACGGCCTGAGAACTTGAAGCAGGGTATGATGACCATAAGGTTTGAGTGTAGCAATGAAAATGATAGCAGGACTCATTTCTCTCCTACTTCCCCTTTTGTGTTCCAGAATGTGGCATGGACACTTCTTACCTCTTCCCCAGAGTAGCATGCTTTGCAGATACAAAAAGTGCCTTTCCTGGCTGTTACATTGTTTGTGTCCTGTACTTCTTTGCCTCCTACTCAAGACAGTACTCTTAGGTTGCTTTTGTTGTAAGACAATGAGAAATTAAATGGAGTGTGTTAGGAATCAGGAAGGAAGCCATGAAGAACGAGTAGGCTACATGATAGGAGCTGGGTCTCTAGAGTGTGGGTTGCTGAAGGCAGACCCTTTTGTACAGTTACTGGTGTGTTTTTGGGCCCCAACATAGAGCTTGGCACAAGGTAAGTGCCAACAAAAACTTTGGCATGTGTTCTGGAACCAGAAGGACTCCTGTGAAACCCAGATATGCCTCGTGCCAGGATCTCTCTGGGAAACTCTAGTGCAGTGTTGGCAATGAGGCCTCCAGCAGGATCCCTATGGCCATGACATGAGAACAGGGTGGAGGTCAGAAGACTGGTTTTGAGGCAAGGGCTAGATAGAGGGATGGCTGGAAGAAGTGACCCAACGTAGCAGAGGCTGGATCCAATTTGTAATAGGAGAGGACATCTAGGCTGCTCAGAGCCTGCCTCCAGGAGAGACCTGGAGACCATGAGGGATGCAACCTTGTGGTCTCTTCCGCACTCCTCACCACCCATTGCCTGTTTCCTTCTCCTGGTACCCATGGCCAACAAGGTGGCTCCTTGAACCATAGACTGACCAGCAGCTCTTACTTTATCTTAGAAGGGAGGCTCTGGTCCTATTAGCTCTGAACAGAGTTGGTTTTGGAGCCCTTCCTGTTAGGAGTTGGGGCAGGGTGGTCCTCAAAGGATGTCTGCTGGGAAAGAGCAGCAGAGCAGACTCTAGGGTCCATGCAACCCTTCTTAAACTGTCTGTGGGAGAGATCGAGTCTGAGTCCCCTCGGGAAGTCATAAGTATGAGTCGTATTGAATGAGAAGCATGTTGTCAGGTGTCCCTGAGAAAGTCTAAATGTGCTTCTTCTAGGGTTAACTATAGGAGTTTGCTAACTGGTGCTAGTCCACTGACTAGTATTGGCTTTGAGTAGAGCTCTTTTTTTTTCCCATTGTCCCTAGACGTAGGAGCAGAGCACAAGGCAGTGTAGGTTTCCTTGAGGTCCAGTGAGAGACTTCTCGGGGCCTACCTCCATCACAGCTCTGTGCATCATTGACCTGTTACTATCAGTCTGGCTGGGGATGGGAGGAACTTAGAATCTTGGTGAGTTTTGTGTTGTTAACAACTTCTTTGTTTGGTTTTCAGGAGAAGAATTTGAAGTTGTGAAGAAGGAAGTGGCAGAAATGTTGAAGGGCAGAATCCTGGTGGGGCATGCACTGCACAATGATTTAAAGGTGTGGGGCTTGGAGCCATCAGCTCCTTTATGTGTCATACATAGCCTCACATACCTGTCTCCAGAAGTACCACTCTGGGGTTTTTTTCAATTTGAATTTTTATCTTGACCTGGGAATTGTCTAGAAATAGTGTCATGTACCTGAGCTCTGGCTGTTTTCAAGAGACCACATTAGGTACTTGTTTTTGGAGTCCTAACTACACTGGGGTGCCAGTGCCAGAGTGCTGACAGCTCTATGTGGTGGGCTTTGAGTGTCACCTATCTGACCTGGCAGGTGGCCTAATATCTGTGTGCATCATGACTAGACCCAAGTGTCTTTACATTGTCAAAACCTTAAGATTCTTGCTAGGTGTTCAGTTTATATGTAGGCATTGCTGTGATGCTAGAAGCCCATTCTCCTGTTCTGCCCCAGGATCTGAGGAAGACCTAGCCTGGGTTTATTATATGGGTCACTTTAAGTTCAAAAGCAAACTGCTGTCTGGTCCATTTGAGGGTGCACCAGGAAAATGGGAGCATGGTCTACCTGGCAGAAGGGACATCCCTGCTGTCATTTAATGTAGTGGACTCCCTCCCCCCCCCAAAAAAAAAAAAAACCAAACAAACAAGGTTTCTTTGTGTAGCCCTGCTGTCCTGGAACTCTTATGTAGAACAGGGTGACCTAGAACTCAAGAGATCATCTGCTTCTGCCTCCTGAGTGCTGGGATTAAAGGCATGTGCTACCACCATCTGGTTAAGATCATTACTTTTATTGGTAGTTTTGCCTGCATGTATGTCTGTGTGAGGGTGCCAGATCCCCTGGAAGTGGAGGTACAGACAGTTGTGAGCTGCCATGTGGGTGCTGGGAATCTAACCTGGGTCCTCTGGAAGAGCAGCTAGTGTGCTTAACCACTGAACCATTTCTCTAGCTCCAGGATTTCTAATGCCAGGCTTCAAAGCCTTGCTGGGTGCCACTGTGCAAGTAACAGTGTAAACAGCTCTCTTTAAATCCTTTGAGGATTAGGCTTTTGTGGGTACTAGAGTCGAGTTTTAGGGTGTTGGGAGCAGGTTCCAGGAGAGCAGTGGGTATGCCTAGGTATGCCAGGTGCCTTAACCCACTGCTCTGCAACATCCCAAGTTGGCAGAGTTGACTATTGCTGCTGCTTCAGCTGTCCCTGCAGGAGAGGAACTGGATGGGCACTTGTTTCCTCAGTGTGTCATTACAGCCAGTCACCTCCTTCAAAGGCTGGTCACACAATTAGCCAGTTAGGCTAATGAGCTCAGAGGACTCCACCCAGTGCTGGGGCATGTGACATACAGTTTTTGACCTTCTAGATTTCTGTTGATGAGACAGTGAACATTCTCCTTCCTGGGTGTGATCTGTAGTGTCACTGTATTCCTGTTTCAGGAACCGCTAGATGGGAATTTAATTACCGTTCAAATGTTTGGGGCTAGGGATGTAGCTCAGTGGCAGAATGTATGTTTTGTGTGTATAAGGCCCTGGGGTTTCATCCCAGCACTAAAAAGATAAAAATAACAAATGCTTAACAATTGAATATTAACCAAAGTCACCTGCTCAGTGATTCACTGAGTCACCTGACAGAAGACTGCCACCAGGATCATGCCTCCTCTAGTGGGTCACTTTTTAGGGTCATATTAGTCTAGAAATCTGCTAAATTGCAGGGTGAGCTACTAAATTTCATTTCTTGCTTCCTCATGAACAGAACTAGCTTAGTCAGTTGCAGGTTAATTGGCTTTTTCTCAACATCTTTGATGTCAAGATTTTTTCTTTATTTTTCATTTTTTGAAACAGAATCATTATATAGTCCTGGCTGGCCTAGAACTCACTGTATAGACCAGACTTGCTGAACTCACAGAGATCCACCTGCCTCCATCTCCAGAGGGCTGGGACTAAAAGTGTGGAGCATACCTGCCCAAGATTTTTATTAACATGGATCTGAATATTGGGGATCACCTTAAGGATGAGAAGCTCTACCTCTTTCTGAATGCTATACCCTGTGACGCCCTGTGAGATGCTTTTTGGAAAAGGGGGGCTCCATTGGTGCAGAATGAAATGAAGATAATTGTCATTTTCTTCTAGGTTCTGTTCCTTGATCATCCAAAAAAGAAAATCAGGGACACCCAAAAATTCAAACCATTCAAGAGACAAGTAAGGGTACGTAACGAATGAGTCTTGAGCCATGGCTGGTCTCTGGCCCTCTTTTGCTAAAGGGACTTAACTTTGTTTGGTTACTCATTTTAACCTTTAAGAGTGCTAGCTGCATAAATCTGGCATCTTGAGTTTGATCTCTGGAACTCACATGAAGGCAGGAGAGAACCGGCTCCACAAGGATGACCTCAGACATAGCTTAGTGGTTAAGAACACTTGCTACCCTTGCAGAGAACCTGGGTTAAATTCTCAGCACTCATGTCAGGTGACTCACAATCATCTATAACTCCAGTCCCAGAAGCCCTGACATCTCTAGCCTTTCCAGGCCCTGCAATTATATGTATACCTACGTGCAACTAGACATACCTATGTATAACTAATAAAAATTTTTAAATTGGAGCTAGAGAGTTGGCTCAGTGGTTAAGAGTACTGGCTCCTCTTCTAAGGACCTACCCACAGACAGCTTCTGGCTATCTGTAATTCCAGTTCCAGGAGACATCACATAGACATACATGGAGGCAAAACACCAATGTACATAAAATTAAATAAATACATATTAAAAATTAAGCCTGGTGTGGCAGTGCATACCTTTAATCCCAGCACTCAGGAGGCAGAGGCAGGTGGAGCCCTGTGAATTTGAATCCAGCTTGGTCTACAGCATGAGTTCCAGGACAGCCAGGGCTACAAGGAAAAACCCTGTCTCTAAACAAAACAAAACAAAAATTAAATTAAATTGAAGCACTCCACTATGTGGTACATCTCCAGTCCCCAACTCCTCCTCTATGAGCAATGTTGTAAGCCACAGCAGGCTAATGGTTGCATCCCTAAGTGCCACAGACATTCCTCATGAAGGGGAAACTGCAGGTTACCTGTGCTCAGTAGCTAGCTGTGTCCTCCTTGGGCAGAGCCTGTGGAAGCAGCACATTCAATGGTATCCTTCTCTGCAGAGTGGAAGACCATCTCTGAAACAACTTTCTGAGAAAATTCTGGGGATCAGGGTCCAGCAGGCCGAGCATTGTTCAGTAAGTATCACTAGGTAAGAGCCCAGACTTAACACCTAGGCACATGTCACTTGACCATAGAAACAGAAGAGAGGACCCTAGGCAGAGTAGGCTTACAAAATGTTATTGTAGCTTAAATATTTACATTTAACTTGAACTTAATACAGAGAATAATAGACAGTAAGAAATTGGAACAAAATTCACCAGTCGAATTGAAGACTGTTTGTGTACTTCCAGTTTTTTACTAAATACCTGAGATTGGGGACTTTGTGGTAATAAGGCTTAGCTGATTGGAGAGATGGCAAGGAGGAAGGAGCAACAGTTCACTCTTCGTAGAACTGACTGATGCCTCAAGAATTACCTCGTGTTTCTGGAAGCCAGCTCTGAAAGGTCCCACTGCCCCTACACTGCCACACTGATGACCTAGGCTCCAGCACTTGAGGCATGAGGGATAGAGCATTTCCAAAATGTAGCAAAGGTGCTTTAGGGCTTTGTGGCTTGGGGTTCTCAGTTCCAACAGGTCCTCCTGGTCAGGCAATCTTTCAGGAGAACAGGTTCCCCTACAGTGTAGCCTCTGACTCTCTCTTGTGCCTGACTCAGCTCTCTCTGCTGTGAAGCTCTAGCTTCCTTCTGCTGTGGGGTTTCCCTTTCTGCTCCTGTTTATAGAGTGACTGAGTCTGAAGCATAGGAGTGAGCTTGTGCTCCGGTGCTTCTGTGGCCTGTGGCCATGTGTTCTGCTGGATGGTCAATATTGCTGTCTGTCACCCAGGTCCAGGATGCCCAGGCAGCAATGAGGCTTTACATCATGGTAAAACGTGAATGGGAGAGCATTATTGCAGACCGACGCCCCCCAGCTACCACTCCAGACCACAACAACGAGTATGCTTAGCACCATCCTGCTACGGTCACCACCACCCCTGTCCTTCAGTGACTCCTCAATCCAGTGGCAGTTGGGATGGGGTTATGGAGGCCTGTCTGGTCTCTGTACTCCCTCTGGTGAACATTCTCAGCCATGGCTGCAGGGGTTTGGCATGTGAGCTGCTAGAACTTCTGCCTCAACTCTGCTATCGAGGCCTGGTCCTGCACCTGTGTGTTGAGGTAGACTGGTCAGATAGGGGCCAGAAATCAGGGATGTGTTGTAGGTTTAGAGGAAGGAGAGCATTGGGTGAGTGTGCTACAGAGTCCCTGCTGACCTCCTGTGCTACCACTTAACAATGTGCATAGCGGGATTCAGCCTGTGCACTCAACACTTTCCCTAAGGAGCAAGCAGCATTTTCTCCTCTTTCCGGGAAGGGGATAAGCTTTGTTGGACCTAAGGGATCCAGGCTAAGGGCTTTCCGTTTGCTGCAAACCAATCTGGCCAGCACAGGAACTGCTCATTGAGAACTTTCGTCAAGCTACTGGGGTGGAGGTACTTTCTCCTTTGTCCTTTGCTTTGCCCATAATCATCTAAATTGCCAATGTCCAGTACGGTGTTCTCCACACAGCCCTTGTGGTGAGACTTGGGGCACAGGTATACCTGGAGGATGAAGATCCTACCACCCGGGGCAGTGTGAGCAGAAAGGCTATCTGCCCACTGTCTGGCTAGCAACACATACAGAGTGACCAGTGAACTTAATGAACGTGACAACTCTTTGAACAGGTGTACCCATGCACATGATGATAGATGTCTGACTCAGAGCACTTGTCTACTATGTGCAAGACCCTGGGTTCCATTTCCAGTACTGTCAAAAATAAATGGATGGCTAAAAATGGAGTTTGTGGAAGCTCAGTTTCTTCCCATCATCTAGAATTTTCTGAAGCCCTGCAAGGCAGGATCACAGATACCACGGCCAGACATGGGCCAGGAACAGCCTAGGGCTTTATTAGTCACTGTGGAGTGCAAAATACAACCCTGGTCCTGGTGAGACTTTCCCTTACCCCAGGCCTGGAAGGGCAACGTTTCAGGTCTGGAAGATAGGATCTTCCTGCAGTTGCGGGGAGACCTCAGAGGATTCCGGCTCTTCATCAGGTTTAAGCTCCTCCTCAGGGCTGGGTGGTGCAGCTGCCTCTAGTGCCTGAAGTACCAGGTCAGCATAAGAAATCAGCTCCTGGAAGGAGGAAACTAGTGAACCATTTGTTCAGGTAGCTTTAGGATACAGGAGCAATTACTTTGATGACATAACCCTCTGACTGATAGAATCTTTGAGGTGGTCTCACTGTACTTGCCATTTGGGATTGGATTCAGTGTGATCAAGAGTAGTAGAAAAGCATCATGTAGAGCTCTGGGTTGGTGCCATGCAAGTGTTCTGGCTTGATAAGAGTTATCACTCTGACTTACTAGGCTGGAGGTAAAGCGCTCCACAATCACCCGGAGTAGGTCTTTGATGCCTGCAGATTCCAGCTCTGGCAGGATCTCCTCTGCAGTGGAGATGATGATGAGGCTCAGAATTCCTTCCCACCCGCCAGTTAAGGTTGATAAGTTACCACTTTGGCTTGGAGTGAATGAGTGGGAAGTTAAAGGGGCTCTGGGGCTCCTTCCCTTCCTGTCAGAGAGAGAACGAAGTAAGGGTCTTTACTGTAGGAGGCCAGGTGGGCCAACAGCATGCAGATGTTCTCCACCACCTCAGGGTCATCGTTGTAGAGCTGGTAGATATCTTGCAGGAGGTAGAGGCCACTGCTGCCCTCTTCTAGTACTGCCACTCGGAAGGCTGCCAGTTCTGGAGAAAGGAGTTAAGGGAATTTGTGTATATGATGCAGTCTATTACAGCCACATTGCGCCTGTCCTTCTCAGCCCCCTGTACCCCTATCCCTGGGAAGTAACATGACTATGGTCATAGGGTTTCTGGAAGAGTTCTCTTCTGCCAGGAATCCTAGCTTTCTGTGAAGGAAGCTCCTGAAGTCAGAGCTATACCTTGCTCTGTATAAAATGTTGGAAGAGGTAGTTTCACCACTTTGCATTTCTACAGCATAGCTTTGCACCTGTTGGCAATGAGCACCATACCAAGGGAAATAGAGCACTTGGTTCCTCTTTTCCCCCTCCCCCCAAGAAAAGGAGGCCCTGGTGTGACGCTGAGGGGATGGGCCTCCTCTGCAGGTGGCCCTCTCACCTTGTAGCAGTTAACAGGACCTCACAGGGCCTGAACCCTCTCTCACAGGGTACTTTGTATAAAGGTGTCAGGGATATGTGAGGAAAAGCTAAGATTCCAAACTACTTCCAGGAGGCCCCACCAGTTTGGCTAGCCCAGTAGACTGGCATGAATAGAGCTGAGCAAGAGTGAAGCCAAAGAGACAGCTCTTGGAGCAAGGGAGGTGGGTCATTACAGACCATATTCTGCTGGTAATCATTGCCTGGGCCTGGGCCTGGGCCCGGGGTTCTCTATAAAGGACTGTGCCAGTGCTTAGTATGAGAACTGACTTAAGTCTGGACTTGGAGACAGACCTATATGTAGGAAACCTATGCAGCTGTGGGATAGGTGGAGAGGTGGTCCTAAGACACCAAACAGAGAAATTCCTGGAGGCTGGTTTTCCTGTTCCAGTTTGGGGTCACGAGGTGGACATCGCTGGAGGGAACTAGCTTTGTTCCACCTGCAGCTAGCAGCCTGTCCTTTCCCAGACTTACCGGATACCTTTGCAAGGCTGGCCAAGCCACGGCATACATTGTTCACCAGTAGAACGCTGGTAGGGAACAGCTGGATGCTCTTCAGGAACAGCGCTGCCACCTGCTCAAACTGACTGTCCTTTATGCAGCCTACAGAATACAAGCCTTGTTGTCATATGTCTCCAGAGTCACCCTCCCTATTACCAAGGCCTTAGGCTGCTCACCCAACAAGGACAGCAGCCAGAGCACTGCACTGCCAGCCTCAGCTATTTCCACGTCCTCCAGATAAGTGGTCAGCACCCAGGTGGCTATGGCTGAGAGCTTCTCCAAAGGCTCTTTGTTCACAGGGACAACTAGACCCAGGAAAAGGATGAACACCAGGCCAGGTATGAACAGAAGCACCTGCTATATATGTGCCCCTCTGAACTCCCACCAAGAACAGGAAAATCAAGGGGACAGTTGTCCTCAGAGATAGAAAATGGGGCTTTCTACTGCCAGAGTCTGTAGCAGAGTGATCAATAGAAATGGGGAATTTTTGCATTTGTGGTGTTAGCAGGGTCTCTGTGGTATTCTGGGGTTGCTGTGGCTTGGAGCCCTCATCCAATGGACAAGACAGTATCTAGAAGAGGGGAAGAGCAGGCCTGGGAATCCCCATTCTAAACTAAAAACCAGGATAGGACATCAAGTTCCCTCGTTGACCTCTGGAGCCATAGGCTGCCTACTCAATGGACAAGGTATCCTGAAGGCCTTCCTCTCTCACCCTACTTGTGCCTCACTGTGCTTATGTGCTAGGCTCCCAGAAGAGCCCTATAGGGCCTGTGGTTGCCCTCCAGTGCTTAAGGGACAAGATAGAGAGCAGCAATTCTCAAAACTGTGGGTCTTGAGAACTGCTGCTATAGAGGCTCTAGCACCGTGGATCTAAGCCTTCCTAATGCTGCCCTTTTAATATAGTTCATGTTGTGGTGAACCCCTCCCTAACCATAAAATCATTTTTTTTTTTGTTACTTCATAACTGCAATTTTGCTACTGTTATAAATTATAGTGTAAATAACTTTTCTGGTGGCCTTAGGCAACTCCTGTGAAAGGGTCGTTTGACCCTCAAAGGGGTCAAGACACACAGGTTGAGAACTGCTGCTCTAACAGGTCTCATGCAGTGGGGCTTTTGGAGGGAGGGCCTTACCATCCACCAGGAGGGACCAGAGCAGGGTCAGGACAGCGAGGCAGATGTCCCTGTCCTCCATGAAGTGGTCCAGGTGCTCTTGGGCAAGCTGAAGCAAACCCTCCTCCTCCAGCTCTTCGGAGACCAACCCTGTGGGTTCAATAAGCACTTGAAGGAAAAGTCTCCAAGAAGCCTTCCCCAGCATTGCCTTTTCCCCTGTGGGCTGATGCCACAGCTAGTTTGCCTGGTTGGTCTATTTATGACTTCTCCTAATACCTTTCTCACCCAAGTGGGCTTAGTGTGAGTGAGAAGTCAGAGTGGTCCTGTGCCTAACCTTGACTTGACGCACTAACCAGCCATTCTTGGCAAGTGGCTCCAGCTTCCAAGCAGTGCCCATGGCTGCCATTGAGAACAGAGAACAGTTTGGCTATCCATCTTGGGAATGAGCCCTTCTGCTGCCTATCCCCAAGCCCTCTGTTCTGTCTCTGGCTTTTTAGAGCAGAAAGGAAGGGCAGAAGGCCAACAGTCACCTTGGCTAGAGATAATGGTGAGCAGGTTGTAGACCATGGTGATGAGTCTCTCAGAGTCGGGGTGGTTCCGCAAGATATTCACCAGGAAAGAGATGATGTAATTGCTCCTTGGGATCTCAGTTTCTGAGTCTTGTGCCAGTGCTAGATTGGGCCAGAGAAAAAACATGGGCTAACCCCACAGCTAGGGCTCTAGGGTGGACAAGTGCCCTCCCTCTGTAGCTGGGGACAGCATCACCTCTTCAAATTAAAGAAACAGGTCCACCTATTCTTTAGGCACTAGGCAGGTCTTTGTAAACATGAGGGCCTTTCTTACCAACACAGCTAGCTTATAGCATCCTGTTCTAGTTCTAGTCTCCAAGATATTGCTGGGTCCTTCACAATGACTAGCCGAGAACATTGAGTATAAGGTATTCATGAGCTTTTGCCCAGTAGAATGTTTGCCCACCATACAAGATGCCTGGATTTGATACACACAGACCCTGGAAAAAAGACACAATCTGTGTGGTGGTTAGGCCCTCAGTATTAAGACTAGAAAAGTAAAGGGTTTAACTAGATGCTTCAAGTATAAAGATGGAGTTGGTTTTCTTCCTATTTTGAAGAGCTGGGGGAGCTCAGCAGCAGAGGCTTCTACTAAGGACTTCAGTTTGGTGCAGTTTCCTGCTGGCAATCACACTTCCCAGGCCTCTCCTGGTCAGGAAAGCCCAGAAGACCATCCTTCCCAGCTTCTGTGACATAGCTAGGGAACTTATCCAGGATCCCAGCAGGCTGGGTCAGTCCCCATGCAGACCCATGAATTTGTAACTATGCCCGCTATCGCTCTGGAATGGAGTCACATAGGCACAGAAGGGAACAACACCCTGAAGAGGCAGATGCTGGGCATGGGTGGGAAGTTGAAAGAGCTGGTGAGGCAGAGGACCTGAGAGGAAGGGGCTCCCCCCCCCAGTCTGGTACCCACCTTGGCCTAGAATACGCAGCAGCAGAAGGCAAGTGCTGAGCATAATGTCCAGGATCCTCTCGTGCTGTGTCATGATGCTGATCACCTCCTCCACCAGCTCTTCAGGCCATGGCAGGCCTGAGGAGTATACAGCACAATTGAGTCATAGGAGCAGCTGGGCTGTGTGACCCAGATGTGGTGCCCAGAGGCTACTGGGAGCCCACAAGTAAAGACAGATGATCAGGTAGGCAAACACAAGGGCAAAAAAGGATGACTAGCCCATATGTTCATAGTGTGTGAAGTTGACCATCTGCCAAGTCTATATTCTGGGTTGTCTAAGCTAATTTGGAGTTCGTGGGCGCTAGGGGCTCTCCTGCCTCAGCAGCCTGAGTAACAAACCACAACACTCACAACACCATGCCCAGCTCTTCCAAGGTACATACTTGGAACCGCTTCATGAAGCAGGTCTTTCTTAGCAGCCCTCCCTTTTAGATGACAAAGCTGAGAGTCAATGATGAGCATTTGGCATTGAATGCTGTGTAAACCCAGCTTGTTTGACCCCAGGGCCTGTGGCTGTGACTTGAGTTGAGACTTGGCTTGTGATAAGGATGTCATTCAGAACACTGGTACCCAGGAAACCAAGCTCACTCTGATGAGGAAGAGGCAACACTAGGTGGTGGATGAGGCCCACTGTTGGGCATAATATCCCGCTTCACAAAAAGGCAAAATCTGCCTTGTCCTGGGCTTTATCTTGGTTACAGTTTAACTATGAAAGGAACTTTGGGAGAGTAATGGCCAATATGAGGAGTCTATTAAACTCACTAAGGGTCACAACTCAGCCTCCATGTAACAACTTCCACTGTCCTAGTCACTGGAACAGTGCTTTGGTGCCCTTCAGATGTACAGTTGGGTAGATGGAGGAATGGATAGATGGGTGTGTGAACAGATGGAAGGTTGCAGAAAAGGAGAGTGTATGGGCGGCATACAAGTGTGATATTTGAGCAGGAGACAAGAAAGCATGCCTGCAGAATTTCTTATTAAGAAACTTAATACCCATCATCAAAGGTAATGCTGGGAAAGAGCTGCTCTCAAAGGTTCTGGTAGAAGGGCAAGTTGGTGTACCTATGAAGGAGGGCGGATATAGCAATTGCCCTCTGATATCCAGAGGTACATCTGGCAAGTACCTATGGGCAGTATGCCAGTGGGCAGTATGCCAGGTGATCAATCATGGTGTTGTTTATAAAAGTGGAAAATGAGAAGCAACTCAGATACCCATTATAGAGATGGTGGGACCGATGGAAGAATCTATTCAGCCAGGTGTGATGGTGCACACTTGTAATTGCAGGTACAGTTACCTGCAGAAGGATCACAAGTGCAAGGAATTCTGGACTACACAGCGAGTGTGAAATCGGCATGGGCAACTTATCAAGACCCCTTCTCAAACTAAAACAAAGATAGCAGAGCTGGGGAGATAGCTCAGTCAAACATTGCAAAGGCCCTGGGTTCAATCCCTAGTACCACCACAACCTCCAAGAAATGGAGGTTTTAAACAAAGCTTCATCTCCCTATAGATCAGGCTAGCCAGCTCTCAATCTTCTTGTCTCAACCTCCCTAATGCTAAATAGATTTCCTTTTGACCCATTAAAATCATGCCTCTCTCCCGCCCTCCTTTGCATAAGCATAAGATCAAAGAGAATTCCAGTTAGTTGCACTGTCCAGAAGAGCCTGGACAGTTGGCAGTTCCTACCTCCATCTACACAGCTCCCTTCCCATTTCCCAGCCTTTCCCAGGAGCCTCTGGGGAAGGTGCAGGATCTTTACCTAGATCTTCCTCTGGCATTGTCAGAAGCTTGTCAAGGGCCCGGAGCTGGACCTCTGGTCGGGTGGAGAAACTCTGCATGACATCTGCAGGAACAAGGATATGGAGAACCCTACTGGGGATCAAGCCATGTGGCCACAGGCCCTAGCCTTGTAGCAATCCGGCCACAAAGGCAGCACTCCTGTTCTTACTTTCCAAAGGAGGGTGCTCAGGTCCAGGGACTCGCCTAAAATCAAATCCAGGTCTCTGGGAGCCTGTCCCTGAGCCATAGTGCCTACTGTCGTGCACTCTGGCATGTAGTAGACACACGGCTTCAGTGAGGAAGATACCTAGTGTCTAGGGTGTAAAGCCAAAGTCCTAGGAGTATGGAGAACATGGACAGGGAACAGGCCTTAACCGGCTTAACCACACAGGATATGTCCAATGAGAACAGGGGAAAATAGGCAGGGTCAGGCTACTGAGAGCAAAGGAGGCTATACATCAGGTACAGGGGAGAAACCTGGAAACTGTTCCCACTCACTAATCATGCACAAGCAGCAGATGTAAGACCAGGTTGTGGGAGAGAGACACTAAGCCTCTGAAACGAATGCCAAGACAGCTCCCAGCACTGTCTCATGTCCCCACCATTACCTAAGATGTTGGCCATGTTGCCTTCTAGCAGCACATCAGTAATGAAAATGGGAATTGCCTGCCGGTGAATGTTCCGAGTATCACTGAAGTTTCTGAAGGAGGTGCTCGTGAAGATTATTCCGATCACATCCCTGGCAGGGGGGGCAGAGGAATACAGGTGGTTTCCCATAGGGCCCTTCCTCTGCCTTGAGCTGTGGGTGACCCATAATGGCAGACACCAGCCTTCCTGATGGTTCGGGGCTGTGTTCCATGTGTATCTAGTAACTGTCTTTGTAGTTCCACTTCTAGGGACCTACTCTACTCTGTGAAGTCACAGGCCTCATAGTCACTTCCCACCATGACAGAGATCCCAAGGATGTTCCTGAGTCCAGCATGTTTGCCCTCATGATACCGTCTTTAAAAACATATGAACAGGTTTTCTGAAATTCCAGCAGTCAAGAAGCTGAGGCAGAAGGATCACTATGGATTCACAGCTAGCCTGGACCACAGAGTGAGACCCAATCTAAAAAAAGCAAAAACTCCACCCTATGTTTAAGATTAATGGCTGCCAGGTAGTTGAGGAATGTGTGTGGACAAACCAGGACAGCTGTCCATGTGGGAAGGTGGGGAGATGCCCAAAGGTATATTGATAGGTTAAAGGAAGGCCCTGCCCTGAGAGCTCACCTGATGGCCAGTCGATCCGAGGGGTTGATGTGTAGCATGAAGGGCAGAAGGAAACCAAACATCTCTGCACCGGGGAGCTGCCTCTCCTCTATGTTCTTCAGGATGGGCTTCAGGCTGCCTGGGTGATGTCGGATGGCCTTCCGCAGGTGCATTGCTTCTGTGTCCTTTGAAGAAAGAGGGCATCTGACCTGGGCTCTTCCCAGCCATGAAGGTGAAATGCTGCTATCAGTGCTCCCTCACCAGGCTGAGCAAGAGCTGAGACAGGGGCCCGAGGAGAGTGAGCATGCGGTAGCCTACATGGAACAGAAAGGATCAGGGTGGCATGGTAGGTAGGATGAGGGCAGGTGGCTTCCCCCACAAGAAGCTCACATTCAGGAAGGAGCAAGTGGCCATGTCTAGAATGATGCAGCCCAGAGACCAGATGTCGGATTTGCAGGAGAAGGAGAATTTAAGACATTCAGGAGCCATCCAGGACTTTTGGCATGGGTCTGTTGACACAATCAAGGTGGGAGAACTACTGAGTCCTATGCCTCCTCAGGGACAGGGAAGAGGACAGAGCCAGCCTGCCCCACCCCCCAGCACTACCACTCCCCTTTTGAGTGTTTTGAGAGAGGGTCACCTGTTTGCCATATTGGCCTTGAATTCTTGCTCTTCCCGCTTCCACCTCCCAGTGCTGAGACTGCAGGTATGCCCCACCACACTTAGCTACATTGTCCTCATTTTAGTATTCCTTTCCAAGGGCTTAAGACAGGAACCCTTCATTCACCCTCTTTGGGTGAGATGAGAAGTGCAAGCTGTAGGTAGTGAGGTCACTGTCCTGACAGACCTTAATCTCTACTAGGGAGGCTTGTCCATGTAGGCAGGTTTTTGCCAGGCTGGCCCTAGTACCTACCTATCTGATGTATGGCAACAGGCAGGAGATGAGACAGGCATATTCCAGAAAAGCTGAAATATGGCCCTCTTTGAACAGTTTATCCTCTATAAATGGTAGGATCTTAGGGCAAGGTTCTGGCTGAGTTGCCTTAGTCCTAACCCTAAACTCTACAGAAAGAACCAAAATTGCAGGGCCCTTTCCCTGTTATATTAATGTACCTGAACTCAGGTCGTCACTCCATTTCCAAACTTCCAATCCCCAGTCAAACAGCAAAGGGTCAGACTCCAAGGACACACACCATTGATACTTCCATGTGCCCCCTTAATCACCAACCCACACACCCATCTGTCCACCCGTTTATCTACTCACCCATCCATCCTTTGTGTGCCAACGACAACCACTGCTACCACAGAACTCTGAATTTTCTTCCTGGGTTGCTCTGTCTATCTGGGATAGCTGTTACAGGCGTGGTATACTCCACTCCTTTCATCCTACCACCTTTCCATCCCCTGGGTTATTTCAGGTCTTTGTCTAACATGCATGCTCAGTACCTACATCCCAGAGGACTGTACCCTCACGTGCAGCTTCTGTCCTTCTTGGATGCTCTCTTCCCCGCAAGAATTGATATCTTTAGGGTACCACAGCCATTGCTTTGTTTCCCAAGGCTCTCTCTCACATGTTGGGTGTCCTTTGGACCCTGCACCTTACCCACAGTGGCATGTCTACTGTTGTTATGCCCTAGGTTGGTCTCTGGACCTTCTGAGTCAAAGAGCCCAGTCCCAAGAATAGCTACTGTCCTCTGGATATCAAAAGCCACTGCTTCCCTTGTCAGTTATTCCTGGATCCCTCCCCAGCCACCTTCTTCTGCTCGAACATTCCACTTGGCTTCGTGGGTCATCAGTGCCTGTGAGCTCAAGTCCTGGAGTTTACAGTAGTTGCTGCTGATGAGGGCAATGTTGGAAGGCTTGATGTTCCTGCAACCAAGAGCAGGGGCCTCTGGTGCCGTGCAGCTGCCTGGGGTAGGGCTAGCACATGCCTGAGCCTGAAGCCTGCTCTCCCAACCTAGTTCCAGCCCTCTTCACTCCTCAAGAAAGTGCTCTGCTCAGCCCACTTATTAAATAATTGCTTCCTAAAACATATCTACTCAGTTTTTGTACATTAGGGAAGACCCCACTGTAAGTAATGACACTCATTAGAGAAGGTATTCACCATTCTTTACATCTGTTAACATTAACATGGGCATTCTATTCTCTTTATTCGTATGACCCATGTTGATGGAAGCCATTTCCCAGATACTTCCCAGATCTTAGACCTGAAGCTGGGTACAGTGGTCAAAGGCTAGGCTTGGGTTGCAGCAACTCTTACTTGCCTGTCCAGAAACTGTGCCACCACAGCCAATCTCACCTCCCCTCCTTGGCATCTTATTTCTGTGTTTCCTTGCCATTTAGAACCACCCTGCCTGGCTCCCACACTGCCTTTGGGGTAAGTCAGACACTCAGGAAGGGGGGGGATCACAGTAGATGCCCCATACTGCCCACATCTGGTCCCCCAGGCTTTGGCATCTGGCCAGTCTCCAGAGGAGGCCTCATCACCTGTGAGTGATGTCCAGCTGATGTAGGTACTCGACGGCATCCAACACCTGGCTTAGCATGGTATGCATCCACTGAGGAAGAAGCAAGGGACATGGCATTGGAAGGGGACTCTGCTGAGCTGCATATGATCACACAAAGAAGTCCATGGAACTGTTGACATGCTGGAGAGCTTGGTGCCCTGGGGCTGCCAGGGGCCCACTCTGTGAACCATGCTATTCTTGTTCTTGGAAGGTGACCCCTGTGCGTATTACTGATACTGAAGCCCCTGCAGTGCCTGCCAGGGCTTGCACTTCCTGCCACCAGAGTGAAAAGAGCCTGTGAGAGAACACTATGGGAGCAACAAAACGCAATCTAGCGCTCAGGGCTGCCATTTTCAAACCATGTACCTAGGAGTCCTGAATCTCACATCAGGATTAAGAGACATGTTGAGGTACCAGAGATTGGCTAGGTAGCAGAATACCCTCATCCTCCTGCTGTGGCCCCTGTCCTGATAGAGGAGCTCACTTTAATGGCTTCTGTGAACATTTCTGTTTCCAAGATGTCTACCAGTGATGGAGTGTGTGAGCCCACTCTAGAGCCTGACCCTGTGGTGTGAGCAATAAAATGAGCTACATGCTCTCTTTTGTGCCTCTTGGGGAGATGGTGCCTGGCCCATGAAATCACAGAGGAACACTTGCTCAGATGCTCCCTTTTGGGGTGTGTGTGTGTGTGCTGGATCCAAAGGTAAAAGTGAAAGTTTATAAACTCCTAGAAGAAAACTGAGGACAGCCCTGCCTAAGCCAGTACCAAAGGCCCTGGCCACAGGGGGTCATCCATCAACTGGCCTCCATTACACCAAGAACTGCCTTTTATAAGGCAGTATTAAATAAGTGAACTGGAAAGCCCCAGACTGAATAGAGACAAATGGACCCTGTATGTCTAACTATATGTAAAGAATGTCTACAAATCAACCAGAAAACAATTTGAATGGACAGAGGAGTTAAACAGCTAAAGAATAATTCCAAATGGCCAAAATTTTGCTGAGTGTTGTAAAAGAGGCTTATAATCCCAGTGGTGAGAAGATGGAGGAAGGAGTGTCAAGTTCAAGGTCATCCTTAGTTAGTGAGTACATGGTCACCTCAAAATTAAATAAGCAAAACCACAGCATAACAAAAACATACCCAAAATGTGCTTACCAGGACTGCTGATAGGGAATTGCAAATTAAAATCATAACAAAATGTCACTATCTCTTGAACACTTGACAGGGAAAAGACAGGCCAAAGGGCCATATAGAGGGGAGACCCTCTCTGCTTTCTGGGAGAGTAAACTCTGACCAGCCAGCTTCTGCTAGAATGCCTACTGAAGCCACATCCCCTACTCTATGACCCAGCATGCCAGCCAGTCCTCCATGATTAGACAAGAAAGACTAGGCCTTCCAGTGCTCCTGGCAGCCTTACTCTACTGCCCTGCACTGGAGGTGATGGTACGCTCATCAATGCAGGAGAGGCAGACCCACTGAGCACTTCCTCGCCATGAACAATGGCAGCTAGCTGACCACAGGAGAGCATTAAGGCATGGCAAGGCCTCAGAGGCAGGGGGCTGAGTGGACAGTGTGTGTTCAGATTTGAGCCACACACACTGAACTCATCTGAATCTTAGGAATTGCATTACAGTCTCTGGAGGCAGAACCCCATCTGTTGCTTTTGCCTTGTAACCTTCTAGGTCCTAAGCATGCCTAAGCCTTAGCACAGGATTGGTGGCTGGGGCTGCTGATGGTGTGCACACTTGCAGCACATCAAGATATGCAACTGAGATATGTGCACAGAGGATGTAATGACCCCACACTTGGAAGAGAAGCCTAAGCCAGACCCTTCAGTTCCTCCAGTTCCTCTGTCTCCTACTGCAGGGACTTTTAGGAGTATAAGTTTAGGTGGCTCCCAAACTTGGTGTTCCAAATGCCTCCTACCTCACAGTCAAAGGTCTCTTTTGTTTTCCTCTTATTCTCAATGATATTCTGGAATGTTCCATGGGGGGTATAGTCCATCACCAGGCAGAGGAACAGAGAGGAGATCTGTCAGAACACAAGGCCCTTAATAAATAACCAACTGTCCAAAGCCTAGGCCTGGGGTTTATGTAGGAGATCTTGCTTCAGGGCATATTTCAATGGTCTGTGGTGGCAATCCTAACACTGCCCAGTGGTAACCCCTTACTTGCATTGTCCCCATTCCTATGCCCTATGCCTTGTTAGTTGGCCTTTCCTAAAAATTGCAGTTGTTCCTGGCCTCTGCACATGCAGAGTCCTTATGGAACTGTCTTTACCCCTCAACTATTGCAGAATAGTTCCTCTATTAAGACTCTGGGAGCTCCTCTGAGAATGCCGCCCTCTTCAGGTCCCAGTATGTGGCCAGTGGCCAGCTCTGTTTCTTCCAATGAAACGTCGTCCTCCCTGAAACCATCAGGGTGATTTGGGAACTCCAGAGGGTACGTGCAGTGAGAGCCCTCCTCCAGCCCTGAGTTATCAGCCCAGCAGGGAAGCTGATGTGGAGATGGGACACAGTGGAGGCCACTGGGCCTGTCCCTCTATCCCCTTTTGAGGTGTGACTTCGGAAAGTTCCACTCATTGAAAAAACAAGAAATCTTGTTGCCAAAAGGACACAGGCCTGGGAAGCCCCACTCAGGATTCACTAACTGTGAGGTACTTGGGCCTTAGACCTGAAAATAGCGTCCCCACCCTGCTATCCTATGGCCATGGGAGTAAGAGGTCCACAGCTTTGGGACAACATGGGGAGGCTAGAAGGGCAGCTTCTGAGTATCAGCTCCTTCTACAGGAGCCAACACCCCACAATTAAAGATGCAGTCTGAAGCCTAGCACCTGGCCTCCTGCTTCAGCTGTGTTATACCTGAAGAACCCCAAAGTGATTGCTCTTAGCCTCAGCTTCCTACTTCGTGAAATGAGCTGTTAGGCCTCCTAACGATGATGAGGTTGTTGGGGGATCATTAGAGATCACACACAGGACCCAGGCAATGCCTGCCTGTCAGAGTGTTCCATGCTGTTAGCTGCTGGGCTATGGGTGCTCCAAAGACCTACCTCATCATTCCACATGATGAACATCTCATGGTACACAGAGATGTTGGGGTGCTGGAGCTTCAGCAAAGGCATCAGCTGTAGAGAGAGCAGAGTGTCTCAGCTAGTACTGCCCTGCTACATATTTCAACCAAGAGCTGGGCTAACAGCTCTGGGCAGGACAGGGCATGGGTGCAAGGAGGCCTGCTGGAGAGAGGCCAGGAGACTGGTGTGGGTTTCCAGAATGGGGTGATTGTGCTACATGACCAAGCCTTTCCTTTAACCTTTCTGAGCCTCACAAGCACATATAAAAATAGTAACAGGCTGGGGTCTAAGTTCAGGAATAGAATCCTTTTTCTAGCATGCATTTGAGCCCTGGGTTTGGTACCCAGAACAACCTCCAACCCCCAATGAACTGGTGAAGACCCAGGGGGTTGCCAGGAGACAGGCTGGGCTGCAGAAGGTGCTGCGCCCAAAGGCATAGTGAGAAAATACTTAGGAAACAAACCCAATCAAGCAGCAGACATGGCCACCTGGCACTATAGCCAGATGGGCAAATGCTTTGATTGGAAGCTGGGTGGGAAAACGCCTGGCCTGGTAGGGGTCAATGGGAAAGGACAGCATAGTGGTGTGATGGTGGAACCTCCCATGCTCTTTTCACATATCAGAGTATGACTGGGTCCATATCTGACCCAGTGACACTGTATGTGACATAAGAAATATTGACTAGCAATGTGCAAGGGCAGGCAACTCCAGAAGGAAACCAACCCACAAGTGGCCATCATGGAGGAGAAGACACCTTTCACCTGGTTGAAATTTCTAGAGCGGCCCAAAGAAACTGCTCACAGCTGCTATCTACAAAGCTGGCAGCTGCTGTCACCTGCGGCTCTGTGAAGGCCATTTACAGCCCACCATCCTCCCAGCCTAACCCTTTGCTGTCTTCTCCCTTTTCCTTGCTTCTTTCCCTCTGTTCTACGCTGAGAATCAAATCCAGGGCCAGCACATCAGAGGCTGGCGCTCTACCACACAGTCACCTCTCAGCATCTTGTCAGGATCTCGCAGTGCAGTCCAGGCTGGCCTCAAACTCGATCAGTCAACGCTGGGACTATAGGTGTGCACTAGCACACTCAACTCATTGACTAATGCACAATTTCTTTGTAAACATTTTTCCTGCGAATCTCCCAAGCCTTGTTTTGCCTGAATGTCTGTCTATCCATGTACCATGTCTATACCTGCTGCCCAGGGGCCAGAAGAGGGTGTCAGAGCCCCTTTAACTGTAGTTACAGAGAAGAATGGCTAGGGCTGTGTGCCACTGAGCCACCTCTCCAGTGCCATACTGTTCTTCTTTTATAACTAGAAGAAAAAACTGAAGCACATTCCCCATCACTCAACTACAGCCCCAACTCTGAAGAAAAACATCTTCAGAAAATGTGAGATGGCTCAGTGAGTAAAGGCACAAGGAGAGAAATAACTCCATAATGCTGTCTTCTTACCTCCACATATATGCCACGAGCCATGCCTCTGTGTGTGTGTGTGTGTGTGTGTGTGTACATACAAACTAAACAAATGTAAAGAAAACAAGACCAGCCTTAAAAAAATGCTTATTGGGGCTCTACAAGATGGCTTAGTGGGTTAAAATGCTTTCCTTGAAAACTTGACAGTCAAGCCAGGTGTAGTGGCACATGCCTTTAATCTCAGCACGCAGGAGAAAGCAGAGGCAGGTGGATCTCTGTGAGTTTGATGTCAGCCTGGTCTACAGAGTGAATTCCAGGACACTGAGAGCTACATAGTGAGATCCTGTCTGAAAACAAACAATAAAGGAAGAGAAAACAAATCATGACAGTGAGTGCAAACCCCTGAACACACATAAAGGTGGGAAGAGAGAACTGACTTCACAAAGTTGTCCTCTAACTGCCACACATGGCTGTGTTATGTGGTTTTTGTCCTCCTCCAACAACAATAATAAGTAAATACAATTCTAAAAGATGGTTACTGGTAGATTAGCCCTCAGGGGACAGATGTCCCAGGTGGTAATTAAGAAGTGATGTTCTGAGCATAGAGTCCCTTTATGACCTTTATGTCCCATGCCTTCCTTCACCCAGCCACTCAGCAACTGGGCACAAAACACAGTTCCTCTGTCTGTTGAGTCCTGATCCTCTCAGAGGAAAAAAACTGATCATTACCTCCTCCAGGGCCCGATTGGCATGGTGCTCATCAATACACTCCACCTGGAGGGCACAGGAAGACAAGCTCAATTAGTACATGTGTCTTGAACAATGGCTCCTTTCTCCTATTACCACTGTTGTCATCACCCCCTCCCTTACCTCCAATACCACCACCTCCATTACCACCAGCTGTAACACTTCCACTTTGGCCTTTACCTCCTCCTCCTCCTCCACCACCACTGTCACCACCTCATCAGCTACCATTTTCAACACTAGTATTACCATTGCTACCACCATCATTGATAGGAAACTTAGCCAAACATAGTAAAATCCTTCAGTGGGCATGGTGGCTTGTGCTTATAATCCCAGTGCTTAGGAGGTAGAGGCAGAAGGATCTCTGTGAGCTTGAGGCCTCGCTGGCCTCATAAAAAACCTAGTGTAATATTGTCTCAAGAAAAAAAAAAAAAGCTAAAACACTTATTCTAAAGTAACATAAAGAACAAAATGGCTGGTGGTGGCGGCACACACCTTTAATACTAGAACTTGGGGGGCAGAGGGAGGTGGATCTCTGAGTTTGAGGCCAGTCTGGTCTACAAAGCAAGTTCCAAGACAGCCAGGGCTACACAGAGAAACCCTGTCTCAAGAAAAAAGAAAAAAGGAAAGGAAGAAACAAAGAAAAAACAAACAAAGAAAGAAGGAAATAAAAAGAAGGAAAGGCAGAGTTGAACCAGTAACGTTAGTGATGGGATGTAGCTCAGTGGTGGAGTGGCAGGTACATGTGTTTAATCCTAGCACTCCGGAAAAAGAGGCAGGTAGATAGAGCTCTGTGAGTTTGAAGCCAGTCTGGTCTACATAGTGAGTTCCAGGATAGCCAGGGTACATAGAAAGGTCCTCCAATAAATAAATAAAGATAAATAAGAATAAATTGAAGAAAATCTTTCATTATTATTTCATGGATTTTTTCCTCCTAAGGAAGTCATTTATGCTTAAGTGGGGAAGGCCCTATAAAGATCTCTAAAGATATTTATCACAGTTGTTTATACTGGTGAAAACAAAGCAAGCTAAAGCTGTATTAGAGGACAGGCTGCCCAGCTAC
The DNA here is from genome assembly GCF_030254825.1 of Meriones unguiculatus. Lineage (NCBI taxonomy): Eukaryota > Metazoa > Chordata > Mammalia > Rodentia > Muridae > Meriones > Meriones unguiculatus. The sequence continues at coordinate 69,642,660 of NC_083356.1, read as the reverse complement.
AGTGCAGGAAGCTCGTTGGGAGGAGACACAGCTGTCAGATAGGAGAGGAGGAAACTGTGGTGACGACATGTGACAGTGTCAATAGATGAGATGTTATCAACCTCAGCACCATTCTTATGAACACGTAAGAGAAAAAGACACACAGACTCCTGCCTATAACCCCTCACCTGATTTTCATTTGGAGAAACCAAATGTTTAGTTTTGCTTGTGTTTGCTTGTTCAGACAAGGTGTTACTGTGTAGCCCAGGCTGGCCTTGAACTCTAGGTCTACTTGCCTTCCTCCCAAATGCTGAGAGTATAGTAGTGTGCCTTCATGCTTGGTATGGCTAGCTTAAACAAAAACTCAGGCAGCCACTCTGGCAGCACTGGCCTGTGATATAAGGCAGCTGACCCCACGACTGATTAGCAATAGAGTAGATAAAACCTCCAGGGCCAGTCCCTGGGCTGAGGCTGCTTGGGAGGCCTAGCAGAATGCGGTCAGACTCCATCCCCAAGGTTCCTGTCACCACCCCAGAGGAAGGTGTACAAGGGACTTGCACAGCAGTGCTCCTCTCTAGAGTACGCTTGTGGGCTGGCACCCCACACCAGCTGTGTAGTTATGTGCTTTGTGCTCAGCTTCTGTGACCCCCCTCAGGGCCTTGTCCTCCCCCCCATTTTCTCTTTTGATAAGACCAGTGGCCCTGTACTAAGCAGTACCATGCTACCCCTTATCAAATTCAAATCCTCTTGGAAACTGCAACGTTAGTGACGATGAGACTCCTGAGTTTCACAGTCTGGCTGTGAAACTGGGGTTGTTGTTCTGGGCTGGCAGGGTTGATGGGTTCAGTGATGGGTGGCAAGCATGCAGATGAGCGTTGTGGTTAGCAGAGTAAAACTTTGGCAAAGAGGGAACTCCAGGAAGTCTCATGCTACAGCCTGCCCCAACGGGGGGGGGGGGGTTCTTTCTGGGAATTTGAGAAAGCTCTCTAACCTGGGATGGTGAGCTTGGGTTTGGGAGAACCACTGCTACAAAACTGTACCCCTTGGCTCACCGGGCTCAGCATCTTACCTGTTTTATCAAGTACCTGGTTTCCGTTTCTATTTCCTCCACCACCAGGTTCACCCCTAAGGCTCCAGGTCTGAGCGTTTTCAAAACCTACCTCAAGGAAGAGAGAGACTTTGAGGAAGTGCACACAACGGCTGTGTATTTCCCACATGGGCTACCTCCACAGTGGGCCGCCCAAAGGCAGGCATCTTTGCTCACTTTTGCTGTAGAGGAAATGGCCTCAGGTGACCGACCGAGAAGGCCTCCACTGTGGAACCAATACAATTTTCCTTGAAACCCATTCTGGAGCCCATATTTTATAGCCTCATGACCCTGCCCCAGCCTGCAGGGCTGACAATTAAAAAGTACATTCGGACAGGGGCTTAGTGGTTATAAACTCCAGTGATACCAACTTCCAGCATCCTTCCAAAGAGAACATCCACACAAGGCCCTTTAACTGATATAAGTGGTGTTGTTACAGGCAGGGCTCAGCATTGCAGGAAGTGCTACCCAGCCGCCCTCTGTGACTGCCACCGGTGCTACCTATTGAGAGATACTGAGGTCTGGGGAACAAGGTCCTTTTCTGAAACTATGGCACTCTGGAGTCTGAGCTGGAGCTTGTGAGGAAGCCACACCTTCAGAACTGGCCTGCAGAACAGAACTTTGCAAGGTCAGGGCTGTGGATTAGATGGCTGAGATCTCTGAGTGCTGAGATGGTTATCAGGGTGAAAAGGGGACACAAAAGCAGTACAGGAAGGATAGAATCAGGGAGTTCAGGAGTGAGTCTATCTCAGGCCGGGCCAGTGAGCTGTGAATTTATTTATTTATTTATTTATTTATTTAATTTCTGGCCACAGGAAGTGCATCTGTTTGGCTAAGGCCTGTAAACCTTCTCTCAGAGAATCCTGCAAAAGGGAGGAAAATCTAACGGTAGCAAAGTGAAGCGTTTATAAGCTGACTCTAACATTTAATGACGCTAATGCGTCAAGAAAAAACAGCAGTTAAAAATAAAAATATCCATTCAGGCTTTTGTTCCCAGTGTTCTGCCTCTAAACCCCAGCATACACGGAAAAAGGGCACTTGCACCATTCTCCAACCACAGGTCAGATTGGGTATTGGTCATCATTTCAGAGAGGGAGACTGAGGCCCTTGGAGGTGAAGTGGCTAGGACACTTCGGGGATTATGGGGTTAGCCTGTCAGGGAGGCTGGCCCTGCCTGTGTAGCCTTTGGACCTGTCCCCGCTGCCCACGAACCCTGGATCTTGGGAGTGGGGACATCGCAGCACCTGATAGTTTTCCATGGTATCTCGAGGAGACACTCTGCCTCCCTGTCCGACTGCCGGATATAGGGAAGTAATCCCTCGAGCCAGACCGGTAGTCGAACCCTCGACTGAGCATGCTCGATAGTGACTGCTCCTTGCGCCTACTCCAACTCCTCAGCCTCACCACCTGACCACGACGACCCTCAAACCCGGGGCGTGTCTGCCTAGCCCTCTGGCTCGCACGCGGCGTCCTGGCACTCCGCCCCTTAAAGAAGCCGCAGAGAATAGGTCTCCGCGGATTAGAAGAAGGGCGGGGCCTGGTGTGTTAGGTCGGATGGGGGCTGGGCAGGTGGTATGACGACACGGCAGGCGGGGCCTCAAGCGCAACGGGCGGGTGACGAGGGTGGCAGGAAGTCTACTAGCATGGTGGACTGGATGTGCTGCTTGGTGAGGGTGTAAGGTGGGCAAGGCTCCGGGTTCTAGGGGCGGCCGCAGAAACTTGAGGGGGCGGGGCCTGGGCGTGGGGGCGGGGTATGCTCGTGGGAGGCGGTGCTTCGGCTGAAGGCCCCCGAGCGTGGCGGGCGGGGTCTGGAGCGTGAGGGCGCGCAGCAGGCGGGGCGGGGCGGGGCGCGGCGGGCGGCGCGGCCCCTTTAAGGCTTGGCCTACGTGGCAGCTGCTAGAGCCGCCGCGGCGCAGCGAGGCCGGCCGCCGGGTACTTCCTGTGGAGGCCGCAGCAGGCGCGAGCGCCGAGGACCAGCCAGCTGAGCCTGCCGCCGCCGCCATGGGCCAGAACGACCTGATGGGCACGGCCGAGGACTTCGCCGACCAGGTGCGGCCCGCCCCACAGCCCGCTGGCCCTCCGGGCCCCACGGACGCCCGCCCTCGCCGTCCTGCCTGCCTCCACGGCGAGATCCGCGGGACTCTGGGCCGGGGGCGGCTCGGGAGGCTTCTCTGGGCCCGCGGTGCTGCGCTCTGCCCTCTGCCCTCGGAACCGTGGCGGACCGTGGGGGGAACCTCCGGGGAAGGGAGTACTCGGTGCGCCCCGCTGCGTGGCCCCTCCGCTCTCTGTCCGGGACCGTCCTGCCCCTCCCTCCTCGCGTGGACTCTGCTCCGGCTGCCCGGTATGCGTCCACGCTGCCGGAGGAGAGGAGCCTGCCTCACGGCCCTCCTTCCTAGTGTACAGGTGGCATGTGAGCCGCAGGGAAGGCCTGGGACGAACTTGGGCCCGAGCGACTAGCCGGGCAGGGTTAGAGCCCGAAAGAAGCTCAGGTGGCACCCACTTTTTAGAATTAAGTTAGACAGCAACGGGGTGGGTGGCTGTTGTGTAGGTGTGAGCCTTTGCCTTCTGAAATTGCCCCGTTAGGTCTGCGAAGTAATAATGGAGCCTGAACTATCCCTGTAGGCTGAGTGGTGCCAGGCCCACCGCCAGCCTGTTCTGGTTCGCTTAGTGTGTTCGTGGCTGTCGGGAATACGAGGAAGGATTTTGTAGCCTGGAGTGCTGGAGGACTTGGGTGTGTGTGAGCATCTTCAAATGAGCCGTGGGTCGAATGAACTCTGTTCCTCCTTTTGAGGGGTGTCATCTCCCATGTTTTCACTTGGTTCTGTTGAACTAATTTTCTGTGAGCTGCTATTTTTAAAGTCATTTTCACCCTCTTTGTAAAAGTTTTTCTAAGGTCATGATTTTGCATTAAAGACACAATTTTAAAATTTGTTCTCAAGGACCAAGGTCTTCCTCATGTGCTGGGTTTCATTGACATAATTTTCATTGACCCAGTTTTATCTTGCTTAGTACCAGCTCTCTAAGAAGATGGCTCCAATAGCCAAGGGAAGTTTGTGAGCTGCTCACCTCACGATCTTCAGCTGGAAAACCCTCCATTTTGCAAGTGGATTTCACAACCTGACCCAGATAAAATATCTCCAAGAAGCTGCCAACTATCGAATGGTAGATTTCAACCAGAGAAAGAGCTTATTTATTTTTTAGGAAGTCCTCCATGCATTTTGTTTTGCTTTAAGTGAAATAAATGAATTTTTGGACTGGACAGGCTTTTGTGGGAAACACAGTGTCCACCTCCACCAAGTGACTGGTTTTGGCTCCTGGAATTGCCAGTGGCCACCACCCAGGAAGAAACCCTGGGTCTTCCACTGCAAGGCAGGTGTCCAGGGCAGCTTTCCTTTAGGGTCTGGAGTTATGTTTCAGCGGAGTTATGTTTCAGCTCCACATCAGTGGGAGGATACCAGTGCTGCAGACAGCCTGTTGCCTAAAACCGGAATTCCCAGTGAAGGTTGCTGCTGGCAGGGATGAGCCTCAGAGTGCACCTGGAAGAGAGCAGAGGCTACCACAGGAGCTTCTGTGAGGCTGCCAGATGTGACTCCTGCTCTTCTGAACCAGTGTCAGGGCCTTTTGATGGCCCCAGTGTGACCAGTCCTGCGAACTTTTGTGTTGAATATTCAACTGCTGCAGCATTGAAAACAAATTGGCTAATGAGGAAGGTGCTGATAGTCTAGCTTTCTAAATGGAAGGCTCTAATGTGTTACGAAGTGAATTGCTGCCTCTAAGGTATTGTCAGGTATTGTTACACATCCCTCTCGACTTTAGAAAACAAAAGTAGAACTGACATTGCAAAAATAGATTTGCCCAGAAAGTTGGCCTTTCCAATTGAGACCTGGAAAGGTGTTTCTGACAGTGATGACAACAACACTGAGCCATTAACTGGGCATCCTGTGAGGCTGGCCGTCTTCCCAGGGACACAGAGAAGTTTGTCATGATCTGCATAGTCCTAGTCTTGTTACCCAGGGTCAGCATTTCCCTGTTTTGGTAGAACTATAGTCTTTCCTTTTAGTGTGGTGGAGGCTGGTGCCCTGGGCTGTACACTGCTGTGCCCCTGCTGGCAGGCTCCTGTGAGCTACATCTCTGACCTGGCATCAAGTGCCTTGCCCTTTTGCAGCCAGGGATGGTGTCCTCTCCCTGAAGTGATGAGATGCAGGAAGTAGGCCTGCAGAAAGCCATCAGAAACCAGGTGGGAAAGAACCGGGAACTCAAAATCTCGCCTGTGTCCTGTGTCCACTACTTGATTCGAGCTAAACAGATTGTAGGGTAGCTTCCAGGTGAATTCACACCAGGAACCAGGAACATTAGGGCTTAATGGATTCTGCCTGATGGCTGTTACCAGGGTGACAGGAAGGCTACAGGAGGCCTTACTTTTCCCAGTGTGGACTTTGGTGTGTTGACATGTCCTTAAGAGAGGCAGAACTATGGGCAGTGGTGGCACAAGTCTTTAATCCCAGCACTTGGGAGGCAGGCGGATCTCTGTGAGTTTGAGACCAGCCTAGTCTACAGAGCAAGTTCCAGAACAGCCAGGAACACACAGAGAAACTCTGTCTTGAGGAAACAAGAACAAAAACAACAAAATAGTGGCAGAACTAGACCGAGGAGCTGGTGTGTGCTTTTTCTGAAGTAGTGCCAGAGTGGACCTGATACGGGCTGGATAGGGCTTGGTATTGGGCCCCTGAGCCTTTCATTTTCCAGTGCTTTGTCATCTTGTACCTCTACCTTAAGGATTGGGAAGCTGACTCACTTCTCTGCTAGTCTTGACTGGAGGTTGCACAGTGCCCCCTTCTGGAAAAGTGAGGTAGAGACGCTAGGGACTGGTTAGCCCCTGGCAGATGAGCCCCAGTCCTCATAGACTGCAGCCTCTTAACTGCTCATTTTAGAAAAGGAAGGTGGTCTTGGAGCTCCTACACCCATGATGCATTGGAGACATGCTTGGACGATACTTTCTGGGGGTCCTAGAGTCCACCAAACTGTTGAGGTGACCCTGCCTATCTGTTCCTATGCTTATGGATGGGGTCCACCAAGGCAGGAAATCTAACCTTCCATTTCCTTAAAGATCTCCCAAATTGAGATCCATTTTTGTCCTAAACACAAAAGAGGAGGTTGGTGTTTCTACTCTGCATGTTGACAGCAACACTCCCTGGGTGAGCCTGACCTATTTCCTGGGTTCCTATCATAGGAAAGATAGTATTATGTCCTAAATCCCCTCAGTCCTTTCAGATGATGGATAACCCTCTGAGACAGATGTAGCCTTCCTCATTTTTTATGTATGTGTATTGAGTGTTTAGCCCTAATGCATGACTGTGTACCACTTGGGTGCCTGATGCCCAAAGATACTGAAAGGGCAACGGACAGTTGTGAGCTATCATTTGGGTGCCGGGCACCAAACTTGGGTCCTTTGAACTCTTTCCTTCTGAACCATTTCTCCAGGCCCTCTTATTCTCATTTCTTAGCTACTGGGATGCTTCACTGCCTGTGAGCATTTTGTGCTTGTTGCAAAGCTTATGAGAAGCCTATTTATCCAAGTGGGTTGGCTTGATTGTCTTCTCTTCTCACAAGCTTTTCTCATCAGCATCCACCACTGGCTTTTCCAGGCTCTGTAATGAGAACCATGGTTATGGAGTTTCTCTGTTCTTGGTATTCATGGCCGGCATGAGGTAGGACACTGGTAGTAGCTTGCAAGCACAGAGGAGATGTGGCTGTGGGAACACTTTGCAGTAGTATAACATGAACCTGAGGCTGTGAACAACATGCATGTGCAGGATCTGTCTTTGTTGCTAAATGTAGCTTTTCTCCTGTGTTCAGAGGTCCATGAAAGGAGGGCTCTGTGCCCACTTGACAGAAACTTGTCTTTGGAAAGCAGAGTCCAGCAGCTGTGCTTAGTTCAGTATATACTGCCTGCAGTTCTGTACTTTTTTCTCCCAGAAGTAAATCACTGCACTAGTCTCCTAGCCATGGTGCTATGGAAGGGACCATTACTGTCTTCTACTCTTTAATCCTCTTGATCCAGACACTCCAATTAAGAGTAGCAGACTTGTCAGGACACTTTAGCTACATCTAGTGGATTGTGCTAGACTGTGTGCGTAGCAATTGAGCATCTGTGGTGAGCTTCTTTGAGGGAGTAGCTGACTGCAGCAAGGCTGGGCTGGTGCACCCAGTGGGTGCAGCCCCAGTGTAATTGTGTCGGGGAACAGTTCTCATTTGGAAGCAAGTCAGAACTCCTCCAGTGTCTGGCTGCCTGAGTGTGCACACCCTCCTTTGGTCTGCACAGCTCCCTTTAGGTGTGTGACGAGATGAGGGGCATTTCCCATATTCTCCATGGTGGTGATGGAGATCCATGGTGCTGCTCTTTATCTCTTCCGTAGAATGTTGGTGATTGTGTCGCTGCTGGCTATTTCTAAACATTAGAGCCATGAGGAAGAACCTGGAAGGGTGAGTGGTGTCACCTGTCCCCTCACCTAGTAGGATGTAGTATGTGTGTTCTCTTCCAGGGCCCTAAAACTCAAGCATATTTGAACCTCTTTTCCTTTTGTATTTACTGTGAGATTGAGTCCTGTGTTGCCAAACATAGCCTTGAAATAAATACTAGGCTAAGTGAAACTCTTGCCTCAGCCTCTCTAGAAGCTGATATCACTGGCCTTGTGTCTCCATGCCTGGCTGCTTTTCCTATTTTAAAGCATGTCTTCTTTTTCTTTTCTTTTTTTCTTTTCTTTTTTTTTTTTTTTTTTTTTTTTTTTGACTCTGCAAGTTGGGAAGGAATCTAAGCAGCCAGTAATTGCATGGTCTTACTTGTTGAAGGGTGGCAACCCCTCCCACCCCACAAAGTAACTGGTTCACCATGTGTGGAGCACATTGCTGGCCAGGGTTAGACAAAGTCAGACAGGGTGAAAGCATGTGGCCTGAGTGCTTGTGCCTGGTTCCCGGAGCTGCTAGCTGGTCTCTAATGATAAGCCATCTCTTCAGTGGGGCTTAGAAAGCATGTGCAGATACACACCAGGGGTACAGGCAGTTCGTCTGAAGAATGTGGGCATCAGCGCTGTGACTTTTTCTATTCCCTGCTGTAGGTAGAACCTGTCTGCACTGCTGAGAGGGCCAAGCCTGGGCACTACTTCCTGGGCTGAAGGCTGATTGGAATACCCAGGTGCTTTGAAGCTGAGATGGCAGCTTTCGTAGGATCTTGGGAAGCAGCTTTTAAAGTGCTGAGAATTCGGCCATATTCCTTATGTACATCCTCATCTATTCCAACAGCAGATTTATCAGCCCTGGGAGGGCCTGCACAGCCCATGTTCTCTCTGCTGCCCTACTGGGGTCAGACTCTGCCCTTCAGACTCTTCTTGACACGTCAGTCCATGGGTGGCTCCTTGATCTTTCTCCTGGGCCTCCTTGATATCCTTGGTTTTTTTTTTTTTTTTTTTTTTTTTTTTTTTTTTTACCTTGCGACTCAGCTCTGAGACTAGTATGAGAGTCCACCTAGCTTCAATAGGGTGTGCTGGCCTCCTAATCAAGTCATCAAATGCTGTCTGCATGGGGACAGAAGGGAGCCATGAGCATGCATTTCACAACTGCCCTTTGCTGGTGATTTGCACGCTTGATTGTCACTACACTCATTATCAGTCTCATATTTGGCAGTTTTTGCTTTGCTTTGGGTCCTCAGTGGTGAGAACATCCCAGTGTTGTCTTTGTATTCCATAGCCCAGCTGTTCATCTGTACCACAGTTGCCTCATAGGATATTAAACTTTCCAGAGGGATTTTCTTGGGGCAAAAATAGAGGCATTTATTTTGGTGCCACAGTTGGAAATGCTGCTTGTGGCATCTTGTGGGTGGGGGTCAGGGTGCTCTGCTGTATTCTTCAGTGCTGGGGATAGCCCTGGATGTGAGGGAGCTGAAGTGAGAGAATCCCTGGGCTAGAAGATATCTGAGAGCCTCCCACTACTGTGCCTCCCACTTGTTAATGTACCTCACTGGGCATGGAAACTGTGTGTCTTGTGGCATTTTTGCCTTGATGGCTGTGGAGGTGGAGCAAAGGTACTACATGTCTCCTTGTGGTTCTGGGCCACATGCATGAGACATTGGCTTTGTCTCTGGGACTGAGTGTTAGGTCATCACAGGTGTCCAAACTTAGGAGGGGGCCACCTAAAGCAGGTACTGAATCCTACATCTGCCCTGGGAGGACACTGGAGGTGCTGAAGGCCTCTGCCTTGCAGAGAGCTGGCTTGTCTCCTCTCACCTGTTATCCTTAAAATGAGGTTGCAGCCATGTCATCAGTGTGTTCTGTGGTCTTACAGTTCCTTCGAGTCACCAAGCAGTACCTGCCTCATGTGGCACGCCTCTGCCTGATTAGCACCTTCCTGGAGGATGGCATTCGAATGTGGTTCCAGTGGAGTGAGCAACGTGACTATATTGACACCACCTGGAGCTGTGGCTACCTGTTGGCCTCATCCTTTGTTTTCCTCAACCTGCTGGGACAGTTGAGTAAGTGGCTCTGAAGCCTCTCTAGGATACTTCTGGGGCATCCTGAACCCCAAACTTAAGATTGTTGGCCATTGAGAAGCTGTGTGAGCTTGAGGCCTGGGTGAACAAATACTTAGGAGCTTGTCAGCTGAGATTATAGCCCTGGGCTTTGAAACATGCCAGCCATGGTTTGGTTCTTTGAGCTTTCAGATGGATGGTCCATACCCAGTTCCCTTGTACTCATTTATTTAAAATTACTATAGAAATTGGACACAAGCCTGGTGTGACTGACATCTTATTTATTTATTTGTTTGTTTGTTTTTGGTTTTTTGAAACAAGGTTTCTCTGTATAGCCTTGGCTGTCTTAGACTTACTTTTTAGACCAGGCTGGCCTTGAACTCAGAGAGATCTGCCTGTCTGAGTGCTGGGATTACAGGCGTGTGCCACCAGACCTGGCTTGTGACTCATGCCTTTCATTGTAGGTAGAGGCTATCTCTGAGTTCAAGGCCGACTTGGCCAATGTAATAAAAAAAGTTTCAGGCAGCTGGGTCTATATAGTGAGACTCTGCCTATAAACAAAAAAGAAGTTGGTCACAGTCTCTGCTTATAAATACAGGAGGAGATGCTATGGCCTGGGCAGTTAAGGAAGTCAAAGACAATGTCCAGAAAGTACAAAAGGTTTCAGTTGGCACAGAACCAGGGCATTTGGACTCAAATTGATCTTCTGACAGCCCATCTTCTGGTGGCAGCTTTCTTGCCTTTGCATGTTAGGAGGTGAGAAAGAACTTATGCTCCTAAGCATTGTTGGATTGCTCCATAGTAGAACATTTAATCCTGCCCTGATAGACCCTGGCACGAGGAGCTATGGCTCTCCACAGCAAAATATGGTCTAGACTAGTGTTCTTCAGAAGCTGGGCAAGCTCCAGGGCCATGCCTTGTGTGCCATTAAAGCCCTGGGAAGGTGCTTTGCTTGGGGTGCAGCAGCTCAGCAGCACTGGAATAGAGGTGTCTTGTTGCCTGGACACACCGTAGCCCTAACTCTGTCCTCTTTCTAGCTGGCTGTGTTTTGGTGCTGAGCAGGAACTTCGTGCAGTATGCCTGCTTTGGGCTGTTTGGAATCATCGCACTGCAGGTACACAGTTCTCACTTGGGGTACATAGGGTGTGGGGTAGGTCTTGCTTTGCTTTGATGGAGCTATATTGGATCTGGCATCCTCCCTCTTCAGCCCTTCTGTGTATCTGCCATGCAGAGCTGCTTTTTGTTTAGGGGAAGTGGCTAGTCTTCTCTCCTAGCTAGGACTTAGGAGCAGATGGCTCCAAGCAGGTGCTAGCCATAGGTACTGAGCCATCATTCTTTTTTTCATGAACTTTCTGTGACAGAGACATAGGCCACAGATTAGGTGGAGCTCTGTGTGATCTGGGAGTCAATGCATTTGACAAATAAGAGTGCCTAATAATCCAGAATGGCATAAGCAGGATAGTTTGACCAGTACTGGTGGTCTTGCAGTCACTTTGTGCTCTAGGATATCACAGCACACCTCTGATAATCAGACCCAGAGTCCTCACTGTGCTCTCTTGGAAATACTGAGCTAAGTGGTCCTACTGATCTGCCCTCAGCACATCTTATGTTCTTATTCTGTTGGGCGATCTGCTTCATGCTGCTATGAAATCTTTAGCTATGGGTGTGAAATGCTGATTCATTTTTTTCTCTGTTCCTTTAGACAATCGCCTACAGCATTTTGTGGGACTTGAAATTTCTGATGAGGTAGGTGCATTTTGTAAGAACAGAGTCTTAGGCCCTCTCACCTGAGCACCTGTTGGCTAGTGCCTTCCAACTTCTGTAGTCCACAGTGTGCCTCTGAGAAGCAGGTTTTCCCCCACAACCAGAATCCTGGCTTGATAGAGAGGGGTCCTGTCTTCTAGCCCCATATTGCATGGGTGTGTGCAGTGACGGTCTGAGTAGAAAGGGGCAAAGACCAGTGCATCCAGGTTCCATGTGATCATGTTGGTTCAACTTGGAAGGCCCTTTGTACTCAGCTTGGCCTGGTCCCTTTGAGTGGTGGTTTGTTTTGGAGAAAGGAAAGGGTGGGCCTTGATGTGTTCATGCTAGGCTCTCTCTTGCTCTGGCCTGGTAGACAGTTGCCTGGTAAATGTAGCTGACATTTCTGTTCCTCAGGAACCTGGCTTTAGGAGGAGGTTTGCTGCTGCTCTTGGCAGAGTCCCGCTCGGAAGGGAAGAGCATGTTTGCTGGTGTTCCCACCATGCGTGAGAGCTCCCCCAAGCAGTACATGCAGCTTGGAGGAAGGGTCCTCCTGGTCCTGATGTTCATGACCCTTCTTCACTTTGATGCCAGCTTCTTTTCTGTGAGTACCCCTGAGCCATGTGCTACCTGTTGTCATAGCTGTGCCTGAGTACAGCCTGAGGAGACAAGCTCATGCTTGTAAAATGAGCCTATCCAGCTCTGCTAGGGAGAGAGGCCAGTGCCCTCTCTGTAGACTCCTGACTTTTTTTCTTCAGAGTTCAATTCACACTGTTGACTAATACATTCTGGTTTTTATATGTCACATGTTAGAAGCAGAGATGGCAGAAGGGCATTGTTGGAGAGGTGTTTCCAGCATGGGTGGTGAGGTGGGTGTAGATGAACAGAACCCTAATAGAGTTCTATATAGCACTTAAGCTGTTACTCATCTTCCCCAATGCTTTTTTTTTTTTTTTTTCCATTGGTTGTCCTGGACTCCCTTTGTGGACTAGGCTGGCCTGGAACTCAACAGCAATCCACCTACCTCTGTCTGCCTAGGTGCTGGGATCACAGGCACATGCTACTGTGCCCAGCTCTCAAATCTTTGACACTGAAATAAGGTGCTTAGGAACTGAGAGATGGCTTATCTGTAATCATGAGGACCAGAATTCAAATCTTAGCATGAAAGTAGCCAACTAGGTATTTAGCAAATGCCTATAAACTGGCCTTAGAGGGGAGAAGAGGCAGGAGGATTATTCAGATTCCTCCTTCCACCCTAGCTGAGATGAGCCCTAGGTTCAGGGAGACCCTTCTTCAAAAAGGAATGTCTGGAAAGTGATAGAGGATATCCGGCACCCTCTTCTGACCTCTGCCCTCTTACACAGACACACATACAAACAGTTTTTCTTAAATTCATTATTTTTTTTAATGTTGCTTGGCCAGATATGGCATAGGTCTGAAATCCTAGTGACTGGGAGGCAGAGGCAGGAGGATTATAAGTTCAAGGGCAGTCTGGGTTTCATAGAGAGACCCTGGCAAAGGCATCTTTCATTCTCTACCACATGGCCAAAGAACTTCCCACGTTTTTCACATTTCCTTTGTTATGAATTCAGTCTTTGCACCCTTGTTTGTCTCACTGTTAGCGGTCCGAATCCAAAGTATTTATGTGTCAACTTGAATGCTTTGCTGCAGATAGATTTCTTCTGCCAGATATATAAATTCTGTATTCTGCAAGGTCCCTAGGCCATGGGCACAAGCAGCTGAGTTCATTGCAGCTTTCTGTCCCCCCATTCCCCTTTTTGGTTTTTCAAGACAGGGTTTCCGTCTGTGTGACCCTGCCTATACTGGAAGACTAGGCTAGCCTCGAATTCAGAGTGCAGGATTAAAGGCATGTGCCACAAACCCTGGCCTTCATTGTAGTTTTCTAACAAAAATGGCCTTTGCTGTGCTTTACAGACCCTTGTTTCATGTTTACTGTTCATACTGTAGCAGGATGCTGGCTCAGGCAATTGAATACTACAAAGTCCCTGTCTTTCCTTTGTCTTATCTTCTCAGCTCTTCCTAGAATGGCCTTCACTGCTCTCTTCATGACAATATGTTCCTCTAAATGCCTCCAAGTCTGACCATTACCCATTCCACAGTCAGGTGCTTCTTTAGCAATAATCTTTGTTCATTTTCTATTGCTGTAACTGAATACCACAGAAGGGGCAATTTATAGAGAATGATGTCTTATTCAGCTTATAGTTCTGGAGACAAAGAAGGTCAAGAGGACACATCTGGTGAGGATCTTGTGGTATGGACTCTGTAGAGTACCAAGAGAACACAGGGTATCACATGGTGAAACCTAAGAAGCAAGTGTCCTTTCATGGCCTAATCACTCACCGAAGTCCTAACTGGAAAACACCACTGATAGATTTGGGACTGTAAAGCCACGGCATCTTTTTATTCACCAAGTCCTCGTGAGAGTTATGTGAGCCTGACTCAGATACAGGTGTGCACAGCTTTCTTCCTGACCTTTACTCTGAATGTCTTTTCTTTGAATCTGTGCAGATCGTCCAGAACATTGTGGGTACAGCTCTGATGATCTTAGTAGCCATTGGCTTTAAAACCAAGCTAGCAGCTTTGACTCTCGTCGTCTGGCTGTTTGCCATCAACGTGTATTTCAACGCCTTCTGGACAATCCCGGTCTATAAACCCATGCATGATTTCCTGAAATATGACTTCTTCCAGACCATGTCAGTGATTGGAGGCCTGCTCCTGGTGGTGGCTCTTGGCCCAGGAGGTGTCTCCATGGATGAGAAGAAGAAGGAGTGGTAACATACAGACCCCTCCCCTCCTTGGCTGAGGCACAAGGCCCTGGACTGATTCAGGGTAGAGTCAACAAACTGCCAGCGTTTTATGTGTCCTCTTCCCTTCCCCCTCCCTTGGTAAAGGCACAGATGTTTTGAGAACTTTATTTGCAGACAACTGAAAATTGAAGGTAAAATCTTTGGAAACAGTCTGGAGTCTGACTGTCCAGGGCTGGCCAGCTGGACAGTCATTCCTTAGCCAAGGCTTGGAGTAGACAGTGTGGTGGGCTATGGTCTCAGTCCTGTCTTTGAGTTCCTTTTTGGGGGTGAGGGACTTCAAGTTGTACTGAACTGTACTTTATCATTCAAAGCGGTTTCCCTTTTTAGTTTTAAGTTTACATCCTTAGCTCAAACTACTAAATGATTTAGGATGGTCCAGCCAAACACCAGTTAAACCTCCAGAGTTCAGAATCTTACCAGTGGCCCCAGCATTGCTTTTGCCATGTATTATAGGATCAGTGAAAATGTTAGAGAAACACCAAGCCTAGAGAACAGTTCAGTATTGGAGAGGTGGGTGCTACTGCTGGCCCAAGTCCTTGATGTCAGTGGGTTGGATGCCGTTTACTGGGTGAAAGGTACCCTGGGAGTTTTCATGGCTTCAAACAGGGATGGGGTGGAGTCAGGCAGGAAGTTCTTGGTTTGGGTACTGCTATTCCTCAAGCTTGGTTGTGGGAGGGCAGGAGAGCAAGGTGCTCACAGGTGACCCTCAACCACCACGGAACCAGCCTGGGAAGCAGTAATGCCTTGGGGCACAGAAGTAAGGAGCCCCAGGACTCAAGACACCCAGGCTCAACCCAGTTACCTCACACTTGACCTTCTCAGAGCAAGGCCTGGACCTCACAGGCCATGCTCCAACCTCCCTAAAAGCCCCAGCTTGACTCCCTGTTCTAGGCTGAATTCACCCATTGACAGCCCTGATGCCACCTGATGCTTGCTCAGATTTTTGTCAACTTCCTCTGCTGGATGCAGCCAAGATACTTTTTACAATGTGTGATGCCTTACCAATTTGATCTCAGTCCTGTATTTAAAGTTTTCTAACATTGCCTTACACCGTGTTTCTCTTTTTGGGGGTGGGGTGGCTGATGGTGTGATCCTGCTCATTTGCATGGTAGTGCCATGAGGGTAGGTTAGGCTTCTTCTGGACCTCCCCCAGCTGTATTGGAGGGAACATAGACAGGCTTAGAACCCCTGCAGGGAAGCTGGCAGCTCACACCACCGTTGGTACAGTCTGGGAGGCTGTCCTTTCTGGGATCAGCTGGATAGGCAGGACTGTATCTTCTGAGTCACCTTGAGTCAATCCTCTTTCCCTTGCCTTGCCGGCTCTGCAGTCTGAATCCCCCTTCTCAACACCTAGCCCATGTTCTACTGCAGCCTTACAGCCTGCCTACTCCCACTTATGTGAGTTCCAGCCAGTGGCCTAGGCCACGGTACTTCTTTATCACTCGGCTGCTTGACAAGCAGAGCTGCCTCAGTGTACACCCATCTGCTCCTGTTACCTGCTATGGCCACCCCATGACATTCCGGTTTGGCATGGGGCAGACCGTTGGAGGCAAGCACATGCCTTGCAGCAGCAGCCCTCATCCCAAGGGTGCCCTGGCCCATCCACCAGCTTTCTGTGGGCAGAGCTGGGGATGGGAGATAAAATGATCTACACATTGGTTTGGCAAAAGGTTTCTGAAAATGCTTTAGCTTTATGTGGGAATAGGTATAAACCTCATTTTTATGCTGTATTTTATATCTTAGTTGTGTTTGGAAATGTTTTGATCTTTGGAAACATCAAAATAAATAATGGCATTTGTGGTATATAGTGTGATCCTATGTGGTGACCAGCCAGGGTGGGGACCTGGCCAGGCTCAGGATGCTACAGCGAGCTACAGCAAGGATCACTGAAGACTACCAAACAAACAAACAAACAAACAAACAAACAAAAACGTCATGCTTGGAGAAGAATCTTCAAGTCACTGCTGCTGCTGTCTTCTGAGCAGAGCCTCCAGGTCCACTCCGGGCAACAGCCAATGTCAGGACATCAGTAGCCAGTTCCAAGCTACCCAAAGGCTTCTTTGCAGGTTTCATCTCCCCAGCTGCTTAAAGACACTGAAATTCTTGGGCTTGTGATGACTGCTCTTAAACTTCTTGGTCAACGAGGTAGGCTGCTTCTAAGTGAAGGCAGAAAATCCAGACCAGACCCTCTACAGGCTCACAGGGAAGGCGCTGCCTGTGTGTCTAAGGAGGCTCACAGGGAAGGCGCTGCCTGTGTGTCTAAGGCTAAAGATTCCTTTGTTGCCAGTTAGCCCTTCTATGGAGCCCAGGAGAGGGCAGCATAGTTACTACAGACTACCCACCCTGTTCCTCTAGGACAGAATCCTCACTCCTGACCCATAGAGAAGGAGCTGTGCCCAGCAGATGAGCCCCTGAGTCCTGTGTTGTAGGGCAGGGCCACCCAGCTCAGAGCTGAGAAGCCAGCGGTTAGGACCTACTCCTGGAGATCTTCTGAAGTGGCCTTGGCTTCCATATTTATAGGCTATGACCTGACAGTGTACTTGGAGAATTTGCCAAAACCATGGGGGAATACTAGCTATCCAGCTTCACTTAGCTTGGGCTGTGTAGCCCTCCTGACCTCAGCACTTTGCAGCACACTGCTCACCTTGAGTTTACGGCCCCTCTTGTGGTCCACCTTGGCTTCTCCCCCCTTTCCAGTGGCCTTCTCTTTTGAATGCTTTGGTTTCTCATCCTCTCCGTCTGTCAGAAAGTCTTCAGGAGTGTTACTGTTCTCAGGCTTGCCCAGATCTCTTTTTGTGAACAGCTCAGCTGGAAGGAGCAAACACCTAGATGAGCTACACCACAGGTAAAAAAAACATCACTTTCCTGGGAAAAGTGGCTAACAGAGCAGGATCACAAGATACCTAGTAGGAGACACACATGAGGCAGGGATTGGGCTGTGCCTGCTTACGTGGGTATAGGTCTGCCATGCTGTCATCACTCAAGGCTCCTCCCTCGTCACTGGAAGCTGGCTCCCAGAAAGCTGTTCTCTGGCTGGGTAGCTCATCTCCATCCATGTGGTCCTCCCTCTTCTTCCTCTTGTGCAGTAGGCAGGCAGGGACATACTCCACACCTTGTTTCTGACACTCTTCATCTAGGAGACTAGCAAGATCATACTGGTGCCCTCTTGGTGCAGAGATAAGTTATGGGTTGTACTGTGCCAGGATTCTATTATTTTACTCTACTGGATGGGGCTGAGCAACCCAGAGGCTGTGGAGCTCAGGGGAGGGTCCATGCTAGGGTCACCACTGAGGTACTGACTAGTCTGAGCTTGGACTTCCCACTTGGTCTAGCACCATTGCTGATGGAGTGACAGTCTTGACTGGGACCTGGCATCTGATGGAACTGCCTGCTCTGCTATCTCCAGGGCCTTTTTCCTACTTTACCTCTGCCATTTGCTTTTAGGATCACTGTGGCTTCCTCATGAAAGCAGCATGAAGTCTCCTCCCAGTGCTCTCAGCAGGCCACTTAGCCACAGTGACTTCTAGCCCACCACCCTGAAGTGGCCTCACTGCATTTTCATTTTGGCCCCATCTCAGCTCTTTGGTACATTTTTATAATTCTCCAGCCTGGCACCTGTGTCATAATCCAGCAGATGACAAAGCTAACAAATGCACACCCAAGCCTTAGCTGCCATCTGTCAGTACAGCCCAGGTGCCAATTCCAGGAGCTCCAAGATGTGTGGCAGGATCTGGCTGTGCCATGCCAGGATACAGCCTGTATATTCCTTACCTTCCCACCCCAACTGAAATCTACATAAAAGGGCAGGACAATCCCTGAAGCCTCCATCCTCCCTGTCAAGGCCTGCCTCTGCCTAACTCCCCCAAGTCTCATAGTCACTTTCTTCATATTCTCGTGATGGCATGGATGGGAGACCTTTGCCTCCCTTATTGCTTAAGTTGACCTCATCTCTTCTCTCCTGGCCTGGCACCACCCTCCCTCTCTAACCCATCTGGAAGTTAACCACAGGAGTCTCCACTCTCAACTATTTAGGATGCCTTCCCACCAGTGGCTTCAACTAACAGATACCTTCCCTGCTCAAAATACCAACCCTTCAACAGCAAGTCCCCTCTTCCTCTGCAGTCTACAGGACTGTTTGCACCAATACTGGGCTTGATAACAGTTCGAAAGACTCTCCTGATGACTTTCAGATGATTATGGACCTGTCCTATAACTAGAGCACTGTGGCTTCAGGCTGGGAATCATCTTACGATTGTCCCTACTATGTATGGGAAGGCCTCCATATCACTCCTTCCCACCTACTTCTGGCTTTGCAGTGGTGAGGTCAGGAGCCACTGACCTTACTGTGCAAGACCAAGGAATTACATCAACAAAGGATTAAAGAAGAATGGCCAAGGTACCTTTGTGGCTTCATGGGGCAGGGGGCATGCACCCTAAGGCCTGAGCCTCTGGAGGTGACTTACACTGCTGAAGTGCTCTCTGATACCGCCGGCCCTGGGTGTGCCTCAGTACATGTTCTGGGATCTTGTTGATGTGTCTCAGTGTGAGTTTGCAGAACAGTTGGTGCCTACAAGACAAACAGATGGGTATGCCAAGGACTCAAGCCTGTGGGCTACCACCATGGCTACATGCTGTAAACAAATAAGATCTGCTGGGGATGCTCTGCTTTTATTCTCAGTTGCTGGACTTTGAAAACGGCATGGTGGCCTTTAATCCCAGCACTCAGGAGGCAGACACAGGCTTTGATGTCAGTTTTGAGCTATATAGTAAGTTGCAGGCTAATCAAGTTACACAGGCTTACTTTCCTCCCCCTTTCCCTTTTTTTTTTTTTTTTGGTTTTTCAAGACAGGGTTTCTCTGTGAAGCCTTGGCTGTCCCGGACTCATCTGTAGATCAGTCTGGCCTCGAACTCACAGCGATTTGTCTCTGCCTCCCTTAGTGCTGGGATTAAAGGCTTACTTTCATTTCAAAAACAGCTTCCCAAACAATTCCACTCAGTATCTGGGATTAAGGACCAGCTGGACCCATATTGTCACCCAAGGAAAAGAAACTGCAGTTTCACACTGTTCCGAGGTGCATGCTTTGGGAGATAGCTAAGAAAGTTCCATATGAGGATATATCAACCACACAACCATAAATAGGCCCCAAAACGGTGAAATTGGCACTGCCTAGCCTGGCCCTCAGGTGACTACATTGCAAGAGTCACAAGCCCTAGTCAGGAAGTGTCAGAGTGGGAGGCAGAGGCTCTGCATCTAGTTGGCACTGGCTAGCCAACTACGTACGGATTCTTTGTGCTGGGCACGATGTGTGGCTCGAAGGCTGTGTAATCGAAGACAGAGGAGGTACCCGACAACCGCTGGTACTTCTTGCCGCTGGTGTAGACCTGAAGCTCCGGCAGACGGCAGGGCAGCTCATGGCCGGTTAGAGAGCAGCGCACCTGTGGATGGACCGCCTGTTAGGAGGTGGTTCTTGTCAGCCCCGACCCTCCCGGTTTTCTAACGACCTTTTGAGTGTTGGGCAGCAGCCTCAGGCTGGGGTGCTGGCGCAGGAAGGCCTGCACATCGGCAGGAGGCTCGCCCATGGTGGCAAACGCTCTTCTGACGCCGCTGCCACCGCGTGAGGCAGAGCGCCGTTCGGGAAGGAAGCAGATTTCTTGGCCCCGGAAGTGTTCAAAGATGGCTGCTGTGAAAGCTTTGGCTGTGCTGCGGGGACGGATGACGCTGTGGCCGAAATGGTCCTCCGGGGGGCGGGTAAGAGCGGGCCCTTGGAGGATCCTGCCCAAGAGAACTTAGCCCAGGGTAGAATAGTGGCAGGGAGGATCCTTGTTCAAGAGGACCTAGCACGAAGTTGAACAAGGCTGGGTTGGATCGTGCCAGGTGCTCGCGCTTGGCAGGCATGGGGTTCCTGAGCTTAGCCCCGCGGCCTGTTTCCCGCAGGCCCCGTTCTGCGCCGCCAAAAGGAGCCTCCTTGGGCTTTCTGCCCGGTCAGGTGAGAAGGGCTCAGACCCGGATGCGGTTGTGACACCTGTCTTCATTCAGCCCGTACCCGTGGTCTACTGGGTGTGTTATGCTGGGAGAGGGTTGGGCACAGGTGCTGTTTAATTGCCCTATTTCCCTACATTCTCTGGCGCATAACTGAATTCCTCTCGAGGAATTTGCCACCCAGTTTTTCTAGGGCTTCTGACCCCATGCCATTACTGTAAAACTCCTTCCAGGTATGGTCTGGAAGCCAAGCAGGTGCTGCAGTTCTACTGCTGAAGCAGCCTCCGGTAAAGCAGAGGACGACTCTTTTCTGCAGTGGTTCCTGCTTCTCATCCCTGCTACTGCTTTTGGCCTGGGGACTTGGCAGGTGAAGACTGGGGTCTAATTTGGGGTCTGAGCCTTGGCCCCCACTGAAACAACCTGCTTAGCTCATGTTGTTTCTGTAGGTCCAGCGTCGGAAATGGAAGCTGAAACTGATTGCAGAATTAGAGTCTCGAGTCATGGCTGAGCCCATCCCTCTACCCGCAGAGTGAGTGTGACTGCTCGTCCTGCCCATGCCACTGAAGAGCAGCAGTGGGGCTCTTCTTCTGTTCCGTGTCAGTGATTTCTCTGTCCTTTAGCAGGAGCTTTCAGAGTTTCCCCTCTAGACAAGCTGCTGACTGCCTTTATGAAGCTGCCCTAACGGGCACAGAACATTAATAGAAAAGATTTTTTTTTTGTGCCAGATTTCCCTTTTTCAGGTCTTTAGAATCCCCCATAGTGGTGACAGTTCCTTGTACCACTGGTGGATGATAATGTAGATTTCAACATGAAGGTGACGGTTTTTAAAGTGTCCTTACTGTACTACTCTCTCGAATTTTAAAGTCCTGTCCTGCAGGGTAGGTAACAAGTGGCATTTGGACTCACATTGTTATTTTATGTAGTCATATAGAAACCCACACTTCCTTGAAAAAAAAAAAATTGGGCTCTGGTAGCATAGATTTGTATTTTCATTTGACATCAAAGGCTGCTGCTGAGAGCACCCACAGTACAATCTGATTTTCTTCCCTGGGTCTTTCTTACCCTCTCTGCCTGGTGCTCGTTACCTTGCAACCTGCTTAGCTGATTGATTCTGACAAGCTGGGCTTGCCCACAGCCCTCCCCCCTTTCTCCTTGTAGCCCAATGGAACTGAAAAATCTGGAGTATAGGCCAGTGAAGGTCAGGGGTCATTTTGACCACGCCAAAGAATTGTACATGATGCCTCGGACCATGGTGGACCCTGTCCGAGAGGCCCGTGATGCTGGCAGAATGTCCTCAACTGAAAGTGGAGCCTATGTAGTTACTCCTTTCCACTGCTCTGACTTAGGGTGAGTAGACCATGGCTGGCCTGGTCAGCTTTCACTGCGAACCTTATGACCCTGGGGAATTCATGAGATCCAACTAATACTGCCTGATAATATCCAAGCAACTGTCTTAGCTAGTTTATTGATAGGGGTTGAGTCACTGAGGCTTAGCAGTGAAGACTACTAGATCATCTTCAACTAGCACCATTTCTGTTGAACTGCCCATATTGACGATCCACTTTGGAACCGTTCCTCACTCAAAGGGACACTTTTATTATTGCTCCAGAGTCACCATCCTGGTTAACAGAGGGTTTGTCCCTAGGAAGAAAGTGAATCCTGAGACCAGACAGAAAGGCCAGGTAAATCTTCAGCCTGGGAGATACACAATTAAGCCACCCAGTCCCCATGCAGGACTCTTACAATCTCCCCTTCATTTGTAGGTTCCAGGAGAAGTAGACCTTGTTGGCATAGTGAGGCTGGCAGAAACCCGGAAGCCCTTTGTTCCTGAGAACAGTCCAGAGAAGAATCATTGGCATTATCGGGACCTGGAGGCTATGGCCAAGATAACAGGCGCAGATCCTATTTTCATCGATGCAGACTTCCGTATGTTGTAGTCAGCGTGCACTGGAAGAGCAAGCACTGTTGGATATTGTCATTACTGTCTACCTCTCCTTCCCTCGCCAGGTTTCCATCCTGGCATTTAGTATGGGGACAGAAGGCCTGACAGGAGTGACCCATCCCCGTAGATGTGCACTAAATCCCATTGTTTCTGCAGAGAGCACAATCCCTGGAGGACCCGTAGGAGGACAAACGAGAGTGACGTTGCGGAACGAGCACATGCAGTACATTATTACCTGGTCAGTCCTGCTGTCCCTCGATACCTGACCTTCCCCATGGTTCTCCCCTCCCCAGTATAAGCTGAATTCCTTTTAATCACAGGTATGGACTGTGTGCAGCCACATCATACTTGTGGTTCCAAAAATTTGTGCGGCGGACACATCTATGAAGTTAACGAACCTGCTCCTAATCCAGAGATTGCCACAGAATAAAGATTCCAATTTGTAAAAACCTGGCTTGGTCTGAGAACATTTTACAGGGGACAGGGCCAATTTGAACACATCTTTGCAGCAATACAAATAACCAAAGGCACAGACAATTTTGTAATTATATTTATGTACAGAAAACTTAGCAGTGTACATTTAACCCAGTTTAGTGGCGAGTTCTTTAGCCTTTGCCTTTTCCAGCTTTGCAATGCGAGCCACAGATTTAGGGCCCAGGACGTTGCCTCCCCAGTGGCGACGGATCTGAAATGACAAAAGCAGCAGTCAGTTTGGCCTGACTCTCTAATGTACCAATATTCTGGACTCTGGACACCCAAATGCAACCAGCCGATGCCAGGTTCTGCATAGAGCTGCTCACCTCATCATATCTGTCGTTGTAATTGGTCCTGATGGCCTCCACCAGCTTAGCAAGAGCACCCTTATCTTCCCTGGGAAGGCAGGGAGAAAAATTGTTACTCTTTGGGAGGCAAGAGTAGAAAGTTCCTAATTATTTATTTGCCTCAGACACAGTATAACCACATAGTTGATTCAGGTGAAGAAATTCGTAACCATCATTGGCAAATGGTCTCAAAGAAAAATTTACAGATAAGTCCAAATACTCACGAGTTAACCTGTGTGAAAGCAACAGTGGTGCAAGTCTTCCTGTGAACCAGCCGCCCCAGCCTGGCCTTCCCTTTGATGATGCAGTAGGGGACGCCCATCTTTCGACACAGGGCAGGTAGGAAAACCACCAGCTAGAAGCAAGCATGAGCTGTAGGTGTTTGGGGCAGAAGCAGTAGCTGCCCTGCTACTCTGTGGCAACTGCTCAGGGTTAAAAAGCTCACTTAATTGCACTTCAAGGTCACTTCAGTCAAAGATTCACATCATTGCAGGAGCCACACAAATCCAATCCTTCAAACTTAGCAAAATGGACCCCACCCTTCCAGAAGCAACAGGATCCCAGTTCTGCTTAAAAACCTGCCAGACCTACCTCAATGGGGTCTACATCATGGGCAATCACCACCAGCTGAGCCTTCTTGTTCTCCACCAAGGTGGTGACTGTATTGACCCCTGTAACACATAACCACTTTGCCTGAGTGCTTGGCCCACTACAGCTACAAAAGGACAGTTCCATCAAGCTGTGACTCAGGGTTAAAAAGCTCGATTTTACTCTTCACAGTAATATCAGGTGAAGAAATTCACACATCATTGCACAGCCTTCCCTACCCTCCCCCTTTTCCAGGGGCCACCAACCTGCTCGAAGGACAGGTGGTCTCTTAGTTGGGACGTCTCCTTTCCCAGCAGCTTTCTTCTCAGCACGGGCCAGTAGCCTCTGCTTCTTCTCCTGCTTTGTCTCTGGCCTGTACTTGTGGGCAAGCTTAAGCAGCTGGGTAGCTGGGAAAATATTCAGTTAAGACTCTTACCAACTTCCCTTAAGATTCTAACCTAGCATTCAACACCAGCAGCAAATTAAAGTTAAAAATAGAAATCATGCTGGTGGCACATGCCTTTAATCCCAGCAACTTGGAGCCAGGTGGAACCCAACCAGTTAGTTCAAAGCACACCTGGCCTGCACATTGAGCTCCAGAACAGGAGACCCTGTTTTCACCACAAAAACTACCCTTGTTTCATAAGGGCACAGATGAGGCCATAGGTCAACGTTAGGAACCTTCCTCAATTGCTTCCCACCATCACTAGACAATTTCTGGTATTACCAAGAACCCCCTTCAATCTCTCCCTGCCAGTCATATCCGGGTGCTGAGCCTCCTCAGCTCTCATTCACCCACACAGCAAGCGTACCATTCCTACTGAAGCCGCACCTCCCAGCCTCGTTATTACTGTTTTAAAGTGCCATGCACTGTAAAAAGGACGTACCGAAGACCATACTCTGAAAACACTAAACCGACTACATGCCACAGAACTTCACCTGTTTGCCGGTCCAGGGCCTGCGTGAACTGGTTAATGGCAGGAGGTACCTTGAGCCGCTTATAGAGGATGGCCCTTTGCCGCTGCAGCCTAATGTAGCGGGGCCATTTGACGAAGCGCGTGAGATCTCTTTTGGGCTGGATATCCTGCCCTGGGAAGCAAAGAGGGACAGTGCAAATGAGGTACCTCCACCGAGCCGGCTTGCATCTGAGGCAGTCAGAAAGGTACTGGTGCATCAGCGATCTTGGTGGTTCAAATGTCATCACCATTTTTCTGATAGCAAATATTCTTTCACATCATCTGCACACAAACACCGCTTCCCTTCCACGGAAGAGCCACTGGGCCGGCAAGCACAACAGACGAACCCGCACTGGCTGTCTGAAAGCCAGGGTGGCCCTCTAAGGCCACTATCCGCGTCTGTTTACGAACCGAACCCAGTTTTCAAGGATTAGCTCCAATCCCCACCCTTACAAAAGGCCTGACTCAGGGCTCTGAAGCCACGGCCTTGTCCTCGGGAAGGCACTCTGACTCCACTTCTTACCAATGCCGAAGTTCTTGGGCCTTTTCTCAAACAAAGGATTGACCACCTTTTTGGCCTCCTGTTTTTTCACGACGGCGGGGGCCGGGGCCACCTTCTTCCCCTTGGCCTTCTTTCCTTTCGGCTGGGTAAAAGAGACAAACCCCGTGAGGCTCTATCTCCCGCCGTCAGATCGGACAGCAGAATCACTCCCTGTGCGCCGCTCGCTGCCGCTCCCTTCCTGTGAAGGGCCCCGAAACGACAGGGGCGGCCAAGGACTGCGCGCGGCGGCAGCAAGTGGCGGATGGAGGCGGATGGAGGCGGACAACGCACGGGACCACAATCACTCACCATCTTGCTGGGATAGAGAAGAGAGAAAGAAAATGGAATTGTGGGTAATATGTAAGCGTCCTCGGAAATCGCGAGAGCTGGAGCCGGCGCGGGATTTCGAATTTAAAGCGACAGGACCCACTCCTCACTCTGTCAGCGGGGGCGGGGCCTGATAGCTGGCTTATGTAACCCCGGGTGCGCGTTCTTTGAGGCCCGCGCGACCAGACGCGGTACGGCGAGTTGGAAGAGGTTGCGGGCGGCGGCCAGCGGGAGGAGGAGACAAAAACCGCGCCCGGGAGTAGGTGCTTTACTCCTGAGCGGTAAGGGCCCGCAGTGGGCATGTGTTCGCGGAGAGAGCTGTTCTAGCGACTCCCCCTTCCTTCCAGCTCTGAGTGCTGGGTTCAGGTCAGATCGGACTGTCGTTCTCACCCAGGTCCCGCCATGGCCCAGCAGAGAGCCCTGCCCCAGAGCAAGGAAACGCTGTTGCAGTCTTACAACAAGCGGCTCAAGGACGACATCAAGTCCATCATGGACAACTTCACCGAGATCATCAAGACCGCCAAGGTTCGTGGTTGCTGTTCGAGGTGGGAGAAGGCAGGAACTGGTTTTCCCTGAGGCTTGGATCCGTGGGTCTAGACTCTGCTACGGGGATGGGCATTCAATGTGACAGACCTGCTTGGTGCGGGTAGGAACGATGATGCGTTAAACAGAAGAGCCAAATAATGACAGACACAGGTAGAGCGGAGTAGCGGACTCTAGCCCAATTGCCAGGGCTCTACTTTAGTTACTGGGCACTAGGCACCTGGGCTGAGTTTCCTCCATCCATAGATTGTTCTGATGACTAAGGAATTTGACCGTTTAATACAGTTCCTCATGTTGTGCTGAACCCCAGCCATAAAATTATTTTTGTTGCTCCTACATAACTAATTTTGCTACTCTTAGGAAATGGAAATGTGTTTTCTGATGGTTTTAGGCAACCCCGTGAAAGGAGACCTGTAAGTTGAGAGCTGCTGCTCTAGTTAAATACTTTGTAAGATGCATCAAGCCCACTGAGGTCTTCGTTATTCTCCAGCTGGTCCATCTGTAAGCTAAGAGCAGCAGTTCAGACTTTGTGAGAGAACTTTGCTTAGTCAACTGCTCAACATGGTGCCTGCCCAGGAAGGGTCACTTGAAAAGACACTTTCTGGCTGGGGATGTTGTTGAGGTGGCAAAGTGCTTGCCTACCAGCCACAAAGCCCTGTGCTCAGTCCCTAGCACTGAACAAACCAGACGTTTGCACAGCGCTTTAATGCTAGGATGTAGGAGGTAGAGGCAGGAGGATCAGAAGTTCATGGCCATACTCAGCTACATAATTGAGGCCAGCATGGGTTACAAGAGACCCTGCCTTAAAAACAAAGATCACACATTTTTTTTGCTGGGCATGGTGGAGCACGCCTGTAATCTCAGCACTCAGGAGGCAGAGGGAAGCGGATCTCTGAGGCCAGCCTGTTCTACAAAAAAAGGGCTCTAGGACAGCCAGGACTATTACGCAGAGAAACCCTGTCTTGAAAAACAAACAAACAAAAAAGTCAATTTTGGCATGAAGTCACCTATTGTCACCCATAAAACGAAAGGGGGTTGGAGTGGACATTGCCAGCTCTCTAGATAGGAACTGGGGTGCCGGGTCTTCAGGAAGCCCTGATAGACAGGCAGTGTAGTGGCTGTTAGCTGTTGGGGTCCTGTGAGCCAGGCTCAGCCAGATGGCTGCCTGTATTGATTCTAGGCTTTCTCTTTTGCCCTCAGGTCGAGGATGAGACACAGGTGTCACGGGCTGCTCAGGGTGAACAGGACAATTACGAGATGCACGTTCGAGCTGCCAACCTCGTGAGTGACCGGGGTGGGGGACACCCGTGTAGGGTTATGGATGGGGTCGAGGGCAGCAAAGGAAAACAAGGGGACGTTGGAGTGGGGCAGAGCACATCGTAGGAGATTGCCCCTAGTGGGCAGTGGGAGGAGGGCCAGACAGATGGCCGTGTTCTGTGTGGCAGTCGCAAGGCAGCCATTCTTGCTGACGTGAAAATTCCCCAAGGTTGGTTGTGAATGGAAAAACAAATGGCTGAATGAATCCTGTGTGAAATGTGAGCCCCTCTCTATGTTGCAGGGAAAGCCTCGTAGGCTAGTGTCTGTGCAGTGGGTACCGGCAGATGACAATGTGTGTGGCACAGACCCCAGTGAATCCTGCCCAACTTGCAGTTGTGCCATTTTTGGGAAAGAATGAGTCGGGAGGAAAGTCAGGGCACAGTCTTCTGTTGGCTTTGAGTGGAATGCACAGGTGTGAGCAGTGTGCTTGGGGAGGGAAAGCTTCTGGAAGTGAGCAAACTTACCCCAGCTGTGGTTGGGATAGGTGCTGACCTTTCCTCCCCAGCTCCTCTGTCCTCTCAGAAGGCTCTATGCAGAATAGGACTTTCTCTGCAGACCATGAAACTGAGACTTCCAGGGAGCCTACTGTTGGACCAGCAGCAGTTCCACGTAGCCGGGCTACTGCCTGCCTCCTCTCATATTTACCCTGATCACAATGGTGCAGGTCCGCGCCGGCGAGTCACTGATGAAGCTGGTATCAGATCTCAAGCAGTTCCTGATCCTCAATGACTTCCCGTCTGTGAATGAAGCCATCGACCAGCGTAATCAGCAGCTTCGCTCCCTGCAGGAGGAGTGTGACCGCAAGCTCATCACGCTGCGGGACGAGGTCTCCATTGACCTGTATGAGCTGGAGGAGGAGTACTACTCGTCCAGGTACAAATAGGGCTGGACTCCCATGCTGCCTGTCCAGACCAGCTAGGGCCTGCAAGGGCCTTGTGTTTCTCCAAGTCTTCCTTGGCAGCAGAGCCCCTGACTAGAGTGTTTGATGGACAGACAGTCACACCAGCCACTAGCTGGTGCTCAGACCTTGCCCTCAATGAAGAGGGATGAAAACACAGGACTCGTGGCCAGCGGCTGAGGCCAGCAAAGGGCATCCCCCCGGGGTTGAGGAAGCCCTCCTGGGCAGCACAGTCTCTGCCTTACTGCTTTAAATCTGTCTGTCTAGACATTTCAGCCAAGGCTGGATTAGCACCTTGTTGCCTTCCGGGTCTATAACTGTGCCCACTCTCTGGGACATCACTGCCTGCTGCTTGCTCAGAGATTCCATGTGGATGCCATCAAACCTCACATTGTAGAGGCAGGAAACCCTGGGAAGGAGCAGGAAGGAAGGAGCTCAAGCAGAGTGGCTTTGAATACTGGGCCTGGGATACTTGATGTCCTGTTTCTGGTCAGCTTAGCCTTATTCATGGAGCCGGAGCCTCCTGATTCATGGAGCCGGAGCCTCCTGGGGTCATAGCAGCAGGTAGGAGCTGTCACCTAGCCCTCCTCAGTACCACTTAGAATCTGAAACCTGAGACTTGCCCATCCAGAGAGGCCTTGAGAAAGTCAGAGTCCAATGTGAAATATGAGGGAGACTGAGGCTGGAGAATGGAGACCTTGCTCCCACCCCCTTAGCTTGAAGTTGAGGTTTTGTCCAGAGCACCCTGTCCTAGGCAAACCTATATTCCCCTGGTGGTAGATTTGCTGCTACTGCACAGAAGCTACAGCAGGAACCGCAGATGTCCAAGCTGCTGTGGTGTGTGCTCTAAGGCTTGTTTTTCCCATCTTAGACTCAGTGTCACTGCCCAGCTGGAGCAGTTCTAAAGTTTTCCAGAGAGTTCTGGGGCTGTCCTTGGTCCCAGTATTCATCAGCTTAGCATACAAGTGGGAGCATCTTCTGTACCCCAAGAAGTCAGAGACTTAGACCCACCCCGGGTGAGTTCTTGTCACTGCCCTTTAGACAGCTACCAATTCAAGGGCATTTAGGTGGATAAGGGCATTGGGACAATGTCTTGCCCCTGCTACAGTGGTTGAGGGAGGAGGGGATGAAATTGCTAAGACAGGAACCCAGAGTGCCTGCCAGGTTTCCAAAGCCTCAGTGCCTCTATCATCTGCATGAGTTTTTGGGACAACCTGTGTCCCCTTTGGATAGTTATCTCTCCCATATTCCTCATGGTAAAGTAGCTGCCCCTCTGCCTATAAATTACTTTAAATGACAGGGCTCTTCTGTGTGGGGACCAGTGGGCTTCATCTGACCCTATTAGCCTCATGCCCACAATACCACCAGCTGCCTAGCTTCCCCTCTGCATGGCTATTCTTGCCTATAAACTCACTGCTTGCTCCTTCTGCTTTGCCTTCCCTCCACTCTCCTGGGGATGGTACTCTTTTTGTCTTGGCTAGTTCTGGGAGGGATTGCTGGGGACAGGCATGTGAGAAGGCCAGGGTCTTGTACATATTAGACAGCTGTGGAAACAGATGTGCTCCAGGTAACCACTACCATGCCTACTGAGGCATAATCCTTGCCTCTTCTCACCTCTGGTCTTCCCTGTGTAACACAGGGAAATGAAGTGCATGGAGCTTGGGGCTTGAAACTCTAGGGCTAGAGCAGTGGTGTGTAGAGAAATGCCCAGACATCTGTTCCTGTTATCCACTTAGGTCAAGACTCTGGTAGGGACAGACATAGTCTCTGTCACCAAGAGCTCTCTGTAAAATTTTATCCCTGCTAGTAAGGGGTGGGTGGGCAGTCAGGATAGGAGGAGACCTACAGGGACAAGGAAAGGTCCCATGTGTCAGGAAGGACATGTGGTTCATGAGATGAGCTTGCCTCAGTCACATGGCCTGTTGGTGCCATCTTTGGATGCAAGGGTGGCCAGAACTGCTTAGAGGGGCCAGCACAGGGGAGAGGAAGGGGAGGCAGTCTGGTGTTGTTCATTTCTTAACTCTGCATCTGTCTTGCTTTCCCCTCCCTGGCTTTTCTCTGCCTGCTCCTGTCACTCCTGGGGGTTTCTTGTGGTGGCAAAGCTCAAGTCTCTGCGAAGCTAATGACCTGCCTCTATGTGAAGCTTACTGGAGGCTGGACCTCGACACAGATTCTGCTGATGGCCTCTCAGCCCCTCTTCTGGCGTCCCCGGAGATTGGTGCTGGTCCCTTGCAGTCTGCAGCCTCTGCCCACTCCCATGGTGGTGTCCCTGGCCCCACGGAACACACCTGAGCCTCTTGGGGTAACTTCTCAGGGCAGCCCTCCCTAGGACCTGAGTTCATCAGAAAGGAAGGCCTGTGGATGCCCTCCACAGCGTAGCTTTTTTCAGTCCTTGGCTCCCACTTGGGGACTTTGGGATGAGGAGCCATTGTAGCCACAGGAATGAGGCCAGTTCCCCATGATAGTTGGGGAATGTTGTTTAATTATTTATGGGCAGTTGGCCTTTCATCTGTAATAGCTACCTTCCTGATTGTCAGGGGAACTTTGTCCCATTGAGGACCTTGAGTGAGGAGGGTAACTGGTGATAGAAAGACAGCTTCAGCTCATTGTTTAGAATTGAGGTGCTCAATGGACCTTAGTCAAGTCCAGCCACCCATCCTTAGGCTCAGGTTCCTATATAAAGCCCTGTCCACTGCTGCCTGGAACACGAATGTCTGTGCCACAGCTGACAGTGCTAGCAAAATTGTGTGAGAGGCAGCTAGCCAGGGCATCTCTCTGGATTCTGCCACCATTTCCATTTTGCTATTTTTACAATGAAGACTTTTGAATAAAACATCACGTTTTTGTGTTGCTCATCTTTCTTTCCCAATCAGTCCAAGATTGCCATGGGTTTCTTGGGTAGTTACGCCCCTTGAGTTCCCAGGTATCCCTCCCCCCACCCCACTAGCATCTATTAAGTCCTTGATATTTGGTAAATGAATAAAAAAATCTGACTTTGCTGTAAGCTGTGTAACTGCAGCACCTATACCTCTGGTGCCACCTGTTTTTGCCATCCCAACTTAGCGCTATCTTGAGGGATTGCTCATAGGCTTGAAGTTACGTGGCAGAAACAACTAGGAACTCAGACCCCACTGCCTCTCAGTACTAGGCTCATCACCGACATGCAGAAACCATGGTTCTGGGCCAGGTGTATGCTTTCAGCCACTTACTCCTAACTACAATCAGCAGGCTTCCATCATGAAAGTAGTCATTCTGGGTCTACGGGGAACATGGGCTAGTGAAGTGTGGCGGGAGTGGCTCTGGGGGCTGGGTATCCCCTACCAGCCGGGCTATAGGCTTCAAGCTGATAGTAGGGAAAGGGCAAAAATGGCCGGGCGCGGAGGGCGGGATGGGGTCCTGAAGCTTGGCGGAACCTGTACGCTTTTGCGGTACAGACTGCCTCTGGAGGAACGCCTCCAGGTTTGGGACTAGCCGGCCCCTCAGGCCTGGCTAATCGAGCTCAGGATTGACAGCGGCTGCGTATTCTGTGGCTTCCGGGGCTGGCTGCCTAAGCCTGCCACAAATACTTGGGTGGTGGCTTCCGGTGCTCCCCAGCAAATAGCGACCATTGGCCAGGCGCCTGCGCATGAGGTACTTCCGGTTTGATCAGGCCTGGCAATCGGTCGCCGGGCTGGTGGTGTCTGCGCACACGGTGCTTCTGCTTGGGCTCAGGGCCGTGGAATCCGGCGACTGTGTCGCCAGTCCTGGTTGCCAGCCATGGCCTCTCTGCTGGCCAAGGATGCCTATCTTCAGGACTTGGCCAAGAAGATCTGCGCGCAGCCTGGCCCTGAGCGGCAATGGAACAAGTGTGGTAAGGGAGCTTTTGGAAGTGGACGCTTAGGTCGGGCCCTGGACCCTCCACTCGGGTTACTAGAGTGAGCGGGTACTGGTGGGGACAGCTACGGTTTCTGAGGGCGCTGGGCCCGGATGGAGGGAAAAGTAGTTAGGGAACTACCACACTCGAACGGAAAGAAAAACGTGCTTGCAAGTTTGAAGAGGTAGCTGAGTTTTCTCACTGCTTGTCTTTCAGTTCTTGCCTGTATGTGTTCCGTGTTGAAAGAACGCACACTCCATTTTTCACCCTTTAGTTTAAAATGCTAACGTTTCCTCATCGTTGTAAGTGGAAGTCTTAGATCATGAAGAGTTCATTGCAGCTGGGCCATTAGTGGAGAGGCTGAGGAGAAGAACCTCGAGGTCAAGGCCCGCCGGCCTCCCAGGGCTACAATGATAGATTACCTCTGCGTGGGCAATTTCAGGAAATCCTTCCAAAAAGTAAAGAGAGGGGTTGGAGAGATGGCTCAACGGTTAAGAGCACTTGTTACTCTTGCATAGGAGCCAGGTTCGGTTCCCAGGTCCCACGTGGCAGCTTACAACAGTCTCTAATTCCAGTTCCAGGGCCTCTTACATCCTCTTCAGTGATACCTGATACATAGGCACTGTCTTGATGCACAGACATACATAGTTACAACACTTATAAAAAAGTAAACGAATTTTTGGGGCTGGCAGTGATGGTCCACGTGCCTTTAATACCAGCGGTTGGCAAACAGAAGCAATGCTGATCATTCTGAATTTCAGGTGACCAGGACTGCATAGTGAGACTCTTTGTCTTTTTGTTGTTTTTTTGAGGCAGGGTTTTTCTGTAGCTCTGTCTGGCCTGGAACTTGGCTCTGTAGACCAGGCAGGCCTTGAAATCAGATTCACCTGCTTCTGTCTCCAGCCTGCTGGGATTAAAGGTGTGTGCTAACCGCCCAGCTTGAGATACTACCTAAACAAACAAGAGGAGGAAGCTAGAGAGATGGCCCAACAGTTACCTCTACCTACAGCTGTGAGAGTGCCAGACTGGTTCCAGCATCCACCCCTTTTTGGATTCCACGGACACCTTCATTTATTGTGCACATGAGTAAAATATAATAAAAAATAAACTTATAAAAAGGAAAAAGAAGGCTGGAAGTGTGATTTATTGTGAGAGCACTTGAGTAATGTGAGTGAGGCCTGTTGTATGGTACCTTGTAGGAAGACACAAACAAGCATCCAATCGGCCAAGATAACCAGAAACCCACAGCCCTCATCCAAAGCAGAATAAGTAGCTTACTCTGGAGCCCATTTTAAATGATCTTTGCCTGGGAACATGGATTCAGGTTGCCCCACATTTCATTTTCCAAGGGAAAATTATTTTGTTTTTACAAAGAAGACGCTTCTTTGTAGCTTTGGCTGTCCAGAGCCACACTGATGAAACTCAGAGATCCACCTGCCTCTGCCTCTGGAGTGGAGTGCTGGGATTAAAGGTGTGCTCTACCACACCTGGTGCTGATGACATTCTTAACTTTTAGATTGCTCTACCAAGTTAATAGATTCCAAAAAGCTAATAGATTCCAAACTTTTAGGTTGCTCTACGAAGTTAATAGATTCCAAAAGTCACATAGAGGTGGCAAGGAATGGATTGTTCATGGGGCTAAAGCTAACCTGAGGTAAGGTGATTAGCCTTCAGACTTGCAACATTCCAACCTCTCCACATCACTGCAGTTCTAAAGAGTCAGTCTTCTTTCAAGGAGTTCTTATTATGAATACTGCCAAAGTTAAGCTTGGTAAACCACTGAGCTTTATCAAAGTGATTTACAGGAACAGAAATAATTAAAAAACAGCTGTATCACCAAAGCCCACCACAGCTAGGCTGATGGATCACAAAAGCGGGAAACCTGGAGTGCGGGACACAACCTGAGGCAGCCCAACAGGTTGGAGAGTGTCTATGCCGTGTGCTTCTGCTTGACTAAGTGTTGCTGAGCCTTCCTCTTATGCACTTAGGGATGGGGCAGGGCTAGTGAGTCGGGTCAGTTTCAGGGACTTCCTGAAGCCTTGGTGTTTACTTCCTAAGTTTAAAGAGCTTGCCTCAAGATAGGAAGTTTTATTTAGGAAGCGATTGCTGCACATGGGCCCAGTGTTCGGTTGAGGGCAGTGAGGAGAAAATGTTGTGGGAGTGCCATCATTTATTCCTGGAAGTGGGTGTTTATGTTGAGATAATGTGATAGCCTGAAGCCAGACTTTGTGTGTCTCAAATCTGTGAGTGCATTTTGGGTTTTTGTTAAAAAATGTTAATGTCTTGAGGCAGCATTTCACCGTGTAGCCCAGCCTAGCCTCCTAGTGTCTTAGCCTCCAAATGCTGGGATTACAGATGTGTGGCCACCTGCTGTCTAGGCAGTTGGTGGCTCTAAGCTTGGAATAGGTGTCACTGGCTTAGCCAGTTGGTCCTTTGCATCACTGGGATTAGTACCTTGCAGGACTTCTTTACTGAGTTAGCCAGAGAGAAGGGCTTCAGCTTGTCTTGCATTTCAGCTGTCAGAACAAAAGGCTCAGAAGCTGCCAGGCCCCCCAAAAAGAAAAGGAAGAAAACACAAAAGAAATCTTGGGAACAGGAACAGAAAGCTACAGAGCAAAAGACTAAATCCTTGGTGAAGAAGTCTCCCACCTCTTCAAGGGCCAAGCAACCAGTGGAATCCAAAGAAGAGAACTCCAGCTTTCTGGAGTCCTCTAAAGGTAAGGGTCTCCAGGACATATGTGGTCAGGGCCAGGATGGGCTTATATACAGATGTCCCCACTGCTCAAAAGTACAAGCAGGCTTACAGTAATGACACAGGACTTTTTAGTGAGGGGCAAGATAGCAAACAGGGAATAAGAGCTTATGGTCCTATGCTGCATGACAGCCAGATGACAGGGTTCTGTTTGCTTTTCTAATATAGGGACCAATCTCACAATGCAGTTGTTGGTAACCTGTTTTAAGTAGCTGGGGTAGAATTTACTGGTGGCCTGGTAAATCCGAGAGTGGCCCTTGGAAGGAGAGAGAAGTGGTGGTGGGGGCAACTCCCCTTTCAGCCTAGTTTCCTTCCCTGCAGATAGCCAAGGCACAGCACCTGATTCTGTCTTTGCATTGGATTTCCTGCGACAGCGGCTACATGAGAAGATCCAGCTGGCCCGGGGCCAGGTAAATGGGCAGTCCTCCTGAGCACCTGGAACAGGCTTGTAGCATGTTTTCCCTTCCTACTTCTGTGCTCAGGTGGGATGTGGGGCACACTTTTTGGCTGACGTAGTATGTATAGTTCCTTTCTTGGAGTAAGGTCTCCTGCCTCCTGGAAGCTCTGTGTTCCTCAGAAGAGTGGCCTCCTTCCTTTGGGGAGCTGACTCTACAGATGCCACATGGATATGGTGCAGCCTGAATTGTCGCTCTAAACCTCAGTGTCCAGGGGTGAGGTGACCCGACAAGCCTCGACTCTGTGCTGTACTGTGCTGGCTTCCCTGCCCACCTTTCTAAGGCTCTTTTCTTGAGCTCTAGCTCCTCATCCTCCCAGGATATGCCAGTCACTCTCTCCAGAATCCTAAGTGGATTGGAAATAAAGGCTCAAGGCCCTCTCTCCTGTAGCACAGGCCTGGGTTGGTCAGATACCCAGCAGTCTCTCTTGCTGTGGCACAGGAAGGGATGCAGAGAGCATTTAACCTGTGAGTGTCGTGAGCAGAATACATAGGGTGGGCACTCTAGCTGAACTCTAGGACATTGGGTGACCATGTGCAAGATGAAGTGGGAAACATGATGGTATGGACTTGTGGCCTGCATTTCAAGCCATATTGCAGACAGGGACTTTGAGGTTGAAAGAACCCTGATGGCTGAACCCTCCACCTTTTATCTTTCATCCTCAGGGCAGTGCCAAGGAGTTGTCTGCTGCCACTCTAG
The DNA here is from genome assembly GCF_030254825.1 of Meriones unguiculatus. Taxonomy (NCBI): domain Eukaryota; kingdom Metazoa; phylum Chordata; class Mammalia; order Rodentia; family Muridae; genus Meriones; species Meriones unguiculatus. The sequence continues at coordinate 69,606,833 of NC_083356.1, read as the reverse complement.
AGAAAAGACAGCGGAGAAAGCAGGAGAGGGAACGGAAGAAGAGGAAGCGGAAGGAGCTTCAAGCTAAGGTGAAGGCTGAAACAGCTGAGAAAAAAGAGGAACCAGCCAAGATGCCCCCACAAGTGGCCTGCAAGGAGCTACAGGAGTCGGGGCTGATCTTTAATAAGGTAGGGGCTGTCTGGGCTGAGGACCTTTGGCCCAACTTTGCCTCTTGCTGATGGTATTGATGACTCCCGTCTAAGGGGACAAAAGCTTTGTCATTGGTCTGTGTCACTGGTGAGATGGGGTGGGGGTGCTGTGTGCCATCTCATTGATACGCTTCTTACCTGTAGGTGGAAGTGACTGAAGAGGAGCCGACCAGCAAGGCCCAGCGCAGGAAGGAGAAGCGGCAGAAGGTGAAAGGGAACTTGACACCACTGACAGGCAGGAATTACAGGCAGCTGCTGGAGCGTCTGCAGGCGCGGCAGGGCCGCCTGGAGGAGCTTCGCGATCAGGATGCAGGCAAGGCCCAGGAGCTGGAGGCCAAGATGAAGTGGACCAATTTGCTGTACAAGGCTGAGGGTGTGAAGATCCGTGACAATGAACACCTGCTGCAGGAGGCCCTGAAGCGCAAGGAGAAGCGCCGGGCACAGCGGCAGCGCAAGTGGGAGAAGCGCTCAGAGCATGTGGTGGAGAAGATGCAGCAGCGTCAGGACAAGCGGCGCCAGAACCTGCGAAAGAAGAAGGCGGCTCGAGCTGAGCGGCGGCTGCAGAAGGCCCGTAAGAAGGGCCGAGTGCTGCCACAGGACCTGGAGCGTGCCGGCCTTTCCTGAGCAGCTTGCTACCTGCCAGATTCCTGGCCAGGCACCCTCCCCACCTGGATGCTATGTACATCCTTGAGGGCTGAAGTGGTATGCAGTGCTGGTTCACATTTAGGTGACAAACTGTGTCTCCTGTGTGAGGTCGACCCTTGTACCCCACAGCCATAGTGCCAAGATATTTCAGCAGCATCTTTAAGCAGAACAGTGTTCTCCAGTCCCTGATAGGGGTGAAGGGGATCTGTGCTCAGAGTGCTGTGAAGGGTGTGTGTGTACATGTGAGTCAGGAAGAGGTTGGGATGGGGCACCCCATTGACCTCGGCCTGCCCACCTGTATTTCCAGTAACCATTAGAACAAAAAGCCTTGACTACTGGTTCTGTATCCACAAGTCCCTGGGAACAGAAGAGACTATGGAGCTCTTGGAAAATCGGCTCCTGTCATTCATGTCTCTGGGCCAGAGCTGTCTTGATCTGCCTGCTTCTTCCAATTTCAGTCTTGTTTTCCTGGGAACCTCAGTGGTCTTAGGCTAGCATCCAACTCAAAGCCCAGAGTCCTTCCTGAGTCCACAGGCTGTGCATTAGGTCACACGGCCACCTGTGATCCAGTTCGTGGCCGAGGCTTTGGTTGTAGTGGTGTGCTGGTTAGTTTTATGTCAGTTTGACACAAGCTAGACTTACCTGAGAAGGTGGAGCCTCAACTGAGAACCCCCCCTGGATTGGCCTGTGGGTGGCATGTGGTGCATTTTTACTGGTGAGTGGTGTAGGGCAGTGCCACTCTGGGCTGGTGGTCCTGAGTTGTGTAAGAAAGCAGGCCAAGGTAGCCAGGGGGACAAGCCAGGAAGCAGCACTCCTCTCTGGCTTTTGCTTTAGTTTCTGCCTCCAGGTTTCTGCTCTGGCTTTCCTTGGTGATGCAGTGTTATAAATACATAAATGTAATAATGAGGTAAACCCTTTCCTCCGCCAAGTTTTTGGTCATGGTGTTTTATCTCAGCAGTAGAAACCCTAAGACAAGTTAGTGTGCTTTCAGAGGCAAGGAGGGAGACCCTGTTCTAAAAAATGGAAACAGCTGGGGAGATGCCTCAGCTGGTAAAAGCAAGTAACTGCAAGCCAAAGTGCAAAACTTTAGTTTTTGAAACCCTTTTTAAAATCCAGATGTGGTGTGTACCTATAATCCCAGCACTCACTAAAAACTGTGAGGTGGAGAGTCAGAATTGCCTGGGAGCAGCTAGGCCCAACTAACCAGGAGTACAGTAGCAGAAGAGAAGTCCCTGTATCAGTAAGATGGAAGTCACAGCCAGCTGTGGACGTAGCCAGGCACACATATACCCCCACCCCAACAAACAAACCAAAAACAGCTGGTGAGATATCTCAGTGGGTAAAGCACTTCCTAGTGAGCCTGATGACCCAAGCTTGATCTTCAGAGCCTGCAGTGGAAGGAGAGCACTGGCCTTAAGACAGTACGGTGGCATGGCTCTCATACACGGAAAAAAAAGATCTAGGTAATTGGGCAGATACAGTTAGGCAAGTGGCTAGATTTTTAAGTTATGAAGGAGTTGAAAAATTATAAAATATTCCAAGAAAACCACTGGTTATGGTTTAAATCCATAATGTCCTGGAAGGCTGTGCCTGAATGGCTGATATCCTAGCAGTGCAGGTACTTTGTGGGAGGTTCCCTTGTGAAAGCTTTTCCCCCCTTACCAGGTTATCCTGGCAACTTACTCTCTCCTGAGCCAATTAGCCAATCAGAGTGTGAAGTTAGCCCACCAACGGGATCAGACATAGTCACCACCTGAGCTGAGGAGAAAAGACTGGCCAGCTTGGCCATGTGTACTCACAGCCTCATTTGGGTTCCAGTGTACCTGTTTTTACTAAAAGTGCATTGTTGAGTTACTTTCACTGTGAGTTTCTTTGTAGACAGTGAAGTTATTTTCTAATAGTTTGGCTGGCAGAGACACTTGATGGACCCAAGGGCAGGTAGCCTACCTTGCTTCCATCTAGTTCTGTTTCCTGAACTTTTGCCATGTGACCACCAACTACCTCAAACCCACGATGGATTACAGGTTTCCTCTACCCAGTCTGGCAAAACAAAATGTATATCAGGAGCTCACAACTAGGTCTGGAGAAATGGTGTCAGTGTTCTGAGTCTCACAGGTTGATTGGAGAAAGAGACACTGCAGGAGGTTAAGGCCTTGCTGGTAGCTGGGAGATCAGCCTCTGGACTGAATCTTTGTCAAAAGCCCCACAGAAGCTTATTTATTGATAGCTTTTGTGTAAAGTAAGTTCCTCATACCCAAGTCCCTGATCTAATTTATATGTTTCCTGAAGGAAAGCATTTCACCCTTGTGGCCTCAGTCCTTATTATCCAATGCAAGATATTCCAGGTGTGCCAGGATTATCTTGTGACCAAACACATGCAAAGACTGTAGAGCTCCTTGAGAAAAACTACTCTATAGATAACAGAAAACAATCACTGTTTTCTACAAAGTTTTTTTTTTTTTCAAGGTCTAAGTGCCATGGACCGACCCAGCTGGGTCCCACAATTGCGGGAGAATCAGGGATTTTGGATATTAGGAAGGCACCGAGATAGCTTTGACTCTGCTGCAATTTTACTGAAGTCAGGCTAATAATTTTATAGTGATTACAAAGGGAAACACCTTAAAGTTGGCATACTTCCCAGAATACTTAGATTTTTACCAAGAATACAAAGTTTACATTTTAAAAGTGTAGCCAAACATAAAGCAGTGCCCACAAGAAATCTTGGCCTGAGAACTTCTTGACCAAAGCAAACAAAGGACAAAAAAACCTCAAACTGCAGTTTCATTATTGCTAACCAGTGGAGAGGAAAGTCAGGGGCTAAATCAGATACCTGCCAAAATCTTTTTCTGCATCAAAGTCTAAATACACCTTTGTTTTGTTAACCATCCTCCCATATGTCTTGCTAAAGATTTATAATCTTCCTTAGAAACAAGACGCCAAAGGGAGGCATGCTCGAGCCAGCTGTACTTTCCTATGCTCTCTCTTCCTAAGGAGGAGCCCATTATTTTTTCACTATTCTTGTAATGTTTTCTGATACTGAATTTGATTCATTACTTCTTTTAAAATTTTATTTTTCTTTCATTCTATTCTAGTTAAAGCTTTTAGTAATCTATCAAAAATGTTTCCTTGAATAGTTAATTGTGCTGTTCCAAGAATCATAGAGAAAGATCAAAAGACTCGTTAATCGAACCCCACAACCGCAACCGAGAAAGCGTAGAAATCTCAGAATATGTCTTTTTAGCTTAAGTGGTCGCTAGGGACCTCCAGGGAGAGTATTTCCGAAGAAAGCGGATCTCCCGTCTAGTAGCACAATCTATTGATATGCTACTCTGACGATGTTGGAGTGGGTGTAGCATCTAAGTACTTAAAAAAAAAAAAGCTTTTCATTCTGATAGTTACCCTAGATACAGGAAAACCACTATTTCATTCTACTGTCTATCCTAAATACAGTGATTCTAGAATTCCGTTTACAAATGGCTTCTCAACACCTATTTTTGCAGAGGACCAAACAAATAGCTCAAAAGTAACCCACTCCTATGATAATTAGCTATTATTGCTAACAGGGTGGGCCCCCTCTGGAGAGTGGAAGACTTTGTTTGAACAGGGCTTTTGACATGTTGCCTAGCTTGGTCTTGAACTTGCTCAGCCTCCTGAATGTTGTTGACTATCAGTGTGTGCCACCACACCTGAGTCCTACTTCTTTTTTTTGTTGTTGCTTTGTTTTTTGTGTTGGCATACTTTTTTAAAAGCTTTTGCTTCTTGTATCTTTCTATTCCACCCCAATCCCTTCCAGCACCCCAGCACCAGAATAGGAGAGGGTTACTGGCACAATTCTCTCAGCTACTTCCTGCTGGTTGGGGTCCTCAGGTTCTTCGGCAGCTGCTCTTGTCTACACTGACACATACTTTTTGCTGTTGAGCCTCGAGCTAGGTTCCAGCCAGAAGTTAACCAGATGTTCTTGCCAGAAATGGCTCATTTGCTTCTCTGGCAGAGCCGTACCGTATCTGAGTTAATGCACTGGCCGTCTTATGCTCTGAGGCTGCATCGAGCATTTCGAGATCTAAAACTTTCAGCGGCTACTGGGAAAGCTAATGGTGTTAATGTTTTAACCTGAGGCTGCTCCTCTGGCACCTCAGTTTGCTCAAGATTAACGTGTTTTCTTGAAACAGGCCTTTTGCCTTTAACCTTTCGCCTGTACAGTCTTCTGCTCCTCTTGGCTCCCCAGCCTGTCCAGAGGCTGTGGGACCTTGACACTGAAAGTGCACGGAGCAGAGCTGGGCAGCAGTTGTGGAGCATTCAGGTATTCTCCCTTTACCAATGATGCTTTTTGTTTTCCAAACATTTCAGCCTCTACCTGCTAATTTCCTACTCTCATTGCCAATTCTGCAATGAAACAAAACCAAAGAATCCCCTCTGGGAGAAAAGTGGGAATAAAACCAGCGGTGGCAGCCTCCGTTCTGCTCGTGTCCTGAAACGGCCTAGTTTCTCTGTGCCCTACTGTCTCCTGTATGGCGTGACTCATTATTTTAAGTCCAATATCTGGGCACCATTTGTTGGTGAACTCTTAAAAAACTTTGTTTCTTATCTTTTTCTCCCTACTCCACCCCAATCCCTTCCAACACCAGGTAGGAGAGAGAGAGGGTTAGTGGGAGAGGGCGCAGTTCTTTCTTAGCTGCTTCCTGCTGGTTAGGGTTGTCAGGTTCCTTGGAGCCAGTACGATCCTCATTTCAGGAGATCTCCAACCTCTTGTCTCACAGCAGCAAGGGGGAGCAAAATTGTTCTTTCTCTGATCTCCTCTCTGGGCTCTGGTATTTATTTTCTCTCCAGAGTCCTCAGATTGAAACTATCTGCAGCTGGCAAAGAGCTCCTCTCAGAGCCCACATGAAGCAAAGAGTTTGCTGCTGTGGACCATCTGAATCAGTCCCCCCTCCCACACCTGGAACCAAAACAAAAACATGTTTATATCCACAACATTTTTGTTTTTTAGAATTGCTGTCTCTGCATAACTTTGGCTGTCACAGAACTCACCCTGTAGACCAGGCTGGCCTTGAACTCAGAGATCTACCTGCTTCTGCTGCTTCCTTAGGGCTATGATTAAAGGCTTCTTACCACTACTCCTTAACACACAGGCACACATTTGTGCAGCTGAATCCTAAGTGTGGGTGGAGGAGGGACACTCAAAACAATCACTTAAGGACAAAATGGCTCCACTAGGTGTGGGCAGAACATCAGTCCTCAAGGACATCAGGAGCAGGTTTTCACAGCCCTTTTCACAAAAGCAGGAAATGCTGCCGGGGAAAACCAGACAAAGACATGGAAGCTCAGGTTTGGGGGCATGGAACATCTGAGAGCTGAAAGTAAGAATGTATATTCTTGGGCCTGGCACATGCCTTTAACCCCATAGAACTCACTGTGCAGACCAGGCTGACCTCAGTCTCTCAGAGACCGATCTGTCTTCTAAGTGCTGGAGTTTAAGGTGTGCACCAACCTGGTCTAGTGATTAACTCATTAAAAAAAAAATCCTACTAGGTTTTTATTTTTTGAAATTAAAGTGTAATTACATCATTTCCCTATTTATGTAACAACCCTGGCTGTCTCTCAAATTTATGGCCTGTTTCTCTGTTTCAAATGTAAGTGCATATATAAATACAACAAGCCCAGTTTGTATGTTACTTGTATGATTTCATGACTGACTACTTGGTATTGAATATCTAATTTGGGGGTATGTCTCTGAGGAAAAATATCACTCATCATTCCATAGTTTCTAAGGCACCATGAGATTTCCCCCCTTCCCTGTTAGCATATCTATTGCTGTTCATTTTGGGAGTGGTTTCCAAGACTGGGATTCTCTCTATATCCCTGGCTGTCCTGGACTTACTTTGTAGACCAGGCTGGCCTCAAACTCAGATCCGCTTGTGTCTGCTTCCCAAGTGCAGGGATTAAAGGCCTACACCACCACACCCAGCTCTATTGCTCTTACTCAGATCTTGTTTAGGCAGCCAGGTTGATGAGGCTTTAGGGGTGGAGCTTCTAGGAGATGAAACCTCATTACAAACTTCTGGTCCTCTAACAATTTTGCCTCTTCTGTGATCCCTGAGCCTCAGGTGCAGAAGTTGTGTAGCAGCTGGAGTCTCATATACTTGTCCTCCGCAATTTGATCAGTTATGTTTTTGTTACAGCCTCTTGCAAGGAGAGGTTTCTGTGATGAGTTGGGTTTTTTTTTTAATTATTATTTTTGCTTGTCCCTCCTCCCAAGATGTATTTATTTTTACCATAGATGAGTGTTTTACCTGCATGTAAGTGCACACAGGTCCATCGATCCCCAAGCTGCCTTCAGGGTAACCACGGTAAGGTTTGATTTGAGCAGATGACACCGTGAAGCCCCACTGACCAAGGTGTAGCCCCACCCAACATCATCTCGGCTCCAGTGCTGTGAAGAGGTCTGGATTGTTACTTTGTTGCAAGCTATCTTACTCTTTCTACAAGATGCTTACTTTTGTTCCAGAGTAATTGTGCCCCTCTGTGACTTTGGGGGTATTTGCTTTTCCTGTAATCCAAAGTATCTCTAGAGGGAAAGGTTAATGACAGCTTTATGCCAGACATGGTGGTGCACACACAGGCAGAAGCAGGTGGATCTTAATGAGTACAAGGCCAGCCTGGTCTGCATAGTGTGTTCTAGGACAGCCAGGACTACATATAAATCCTGTCTCAACAAACACAGCAACAACTCCAAAACCAAACTAACAAAAAAGACGATCTATCTCTATCCCTTCAGCCCAAGTGAGGGAGATAAATGTCAGGACAGGCAGAGGCACCAGTTTCGTCTTGTGTTTAGTCTTCTTGTGTGTGCCCAAAAGCATGGCCAGCACTTTTAGCAAAAACAGCACACATTTTGGTTCAGTACTGTTCAGTCAGTTGCATGGTCCTGGGACAACACGGCTCTGAGGTGATAGCCATTGGCCAGCTAACAGGTTGCTTTTCTTCATATGCCTATTGTCACAGCTAATTTTCAACTTGATTTTGTGGGAAATGAAATGTGATGCTTATCCATCACAGATAGCTTTGCCTTTAAAGAGTCAAGTACGGCTTTCAAGAACCAGCCCTAGTGTTATTCTTAACAACAACAAAAACAGTGTTGTTATTAACAAAATCCCAATCATTTGATTTTACCAATAAAGACTCAGGAGCCAGATGCTGGGGTGAAAGCCTACTAGCTCAGGCAGAGAAAGCATCCAGCTCATCTTCCCCACTGTCTCCAAAATAAAACATCAACACCCTCAAAGTCAATGCACCTTTCTTCTTTATCCTCCTGACTTCCTTTTTTTCCTTTTTTATTTTTTCTTGAAACAGGGTTTCCTTGTGTAGCCTTGGCTGCCAAGGACTTGCTTTGTAGACTGGGCTGGCCTTGAACTCAGAGATCAGCCCACCTCTGCCTCCCCAAGTGCTGGAATTACAGGCATGTGCCACTGCACCTGGCTTCTGCACCTTGACTTATGGTTGACTTTATTTCATCTTGTTCAAGCAGAAAGCTCTTGGAATTAAAAGTGTGTGCTAGGGCTGAGACACACCACAACTAGAAACAGGTTTTTTCTAGTAAACAACACAAATTTGGGGTTCACAGTATGATCACATATCGTGCAACATTTCTCCCTTTTTGTCTAAATAAAAAGGATTTTTAACTCTTAACACAGAAATTTTTCTTCACTATTTACAATAATGAAGCTATTTCTGCCAAGCTTTCCACAATGTCCAGCTTGGCAATTTTTGGCAGTTTTAGGAGTAAGCATTCTTTAAAAAAATTATATCTGCATGTAAGCCTGTATGACAGAGAGAGCATCAGATCCCATTACAGATGGTTTGTGATTGCTGGGAATTGAACTCAGGACCTCTGGAAGAGCAGACAGTCTGCTTAATCACTGAGCCATCTCTCCAGCCCCAGGATTATGTAATTTTGTTTTGTACAATGTTCATGTCAGTGTCCTATGAACTCAGCAATTTGAATGTCCTGAACAGTTTGTAGCCCAAAGCTGATCTTTGGGTGGTATTTGTCAGCTTAGTGGCAATCCCGGCTAGGTAGGACACAGCAGTCCAGTTTGCACAGGACCGGTGGCAGAAGAGACATGGGGCAGTTTTGTCCAGTGCTTAGTGTTACCACAATCCAGGTAGATTGATCATTGCAGGGCCCCATCATCATGGAGACCTCGAAGATTACTGTTAGGACTGGTAGAAAACTTAAACATTATAAATGCCATAAAGCTTATTTCTACAATTAATGAGTACTCTGTATAACTACTAGTAAAATGACAATTTATACATACATAATAATCTTACAGATCTTGAGATAATATTTATACCTTAAGAAAGGTTTTAAAGAGTCAAAACCAAAAGATTATGAGATTGGGAGCAATAGAATAGTCCTTTATTTTTTGTTTTCCCCTGTCCCATACCAGGTGGCTTTTCTGATGTGAGACAGAGATTTTGGATTTTTCCTTTAACGGGCATGCTCCAACCCTAAGGCTGGCTTTAAATTTTAGTGGGATTGGGACCACATAAAGACCATTTGGCCTTTATGTTGTCGAAGACAGCAAAGATAAGCTGGCTGCTGGCGATACCACTATGGCAATTTACTTTTTCTTGGGACATTTTCTCTTGATGATCCATGCTTTTTCTTCAGATGTTTTATTTGTCCATTTATCCCTGGGCTCCTTAGTTGGATGCTTTTATTCTCCTGGAAAGATAAAAACAAAACTCTGTTGGCATACTTTTTAAAACTTTTATTTACATTTTTTTATTTCTCTTTTTCCCTACTCCACCTCAGTCCCTTCCAAAATCCCATCGCTGGTAGCGAGAGAGAAAGGGCTAGTGGGAGAGGAGGCGCGGTTCTCTTTTCTGCTTCCTGCTGGTTAGGGCCATCGGGTTCCTTGCCGCTAGTCCAGTCCTCTTTTCAGATCGCCAAATTCTTGTCTCACTGCATCAATGACAGACGCCGAAGCGGGGAAGCAGCAGTAGCCTTAGTCTCTCTCAGAGCTGCCCAACACTCTCCGGGCTCGGCATTTGTCTCTCTCCAGAGTCCTCAGATTTAAACTCTGCCGCTGGCAATGAGCTCCTCTCAGAGCCTCCATGGGCCAAATAGTTGGCTGCTATGGACCGTCTGAATCAATCCCACACCTCACACCTGGGATTAAAACAAAAACATGTTTATAGCCACATCAAAACCCTGTCCTAAGTCTAACTCTGGGGGGTTCATTTTTTGGCAGGTTATATATTTCCTAGGGCAAAATATTTTTTGGCAAAAGTATTGCCTTTCAATTAATACTAAAAAAAATATTTTGAAAACTTGAAACTAAATGTGTATTATTATGTATGGATAAAATAGCTATATTCCTTTTTCTCTTTATATATAAATTCAAGGTTTAAGTTTTATTTTTAGATCACAAAGGACATTCACTTTGAATTTCAGACCGCCTTTTTCAACTGGCTTTTACATTTAAATCAGTGTAGTTCTTATGTTCCTGTCTGCCTCCCAAGGGCTGGCATTTAAGGTGTGAACCACAGCCTGACTATGGATTCTTTATAATAGTTATTCTCATAGGGTTGTCCTGGTTTAATTTGAGATATTTGTTCTTAATCTGCCCCCCCCAAATTACTGCAATTTCTTTGCCAGTGTTTATTTTCTGCCCATAATTAGGCAATTTCAGCATTAGTAAAAAGTATGATAATTTCTGTTGGATCTATTTCTGCTAGTTCATGAAGTCTCGTTTTTCCTTTCAGAATCAACCCAAGAAACCTTTTCTACATAGATCTTTATTTTTTTACTCTTTTTGTGTGCTAAAAATATCTATTCTAATCTTCCTTCTGCATAAGAATTCCCGTGGGAGCTGGATGTGTTGGTGCATTCCTGTAATCCCAGCACTCCAGGAGGCAGAAGCAGGGGAGATCTCTGTGAGTTCAAGGCCAGCATGGTCTACAAAGACAGGCAGGACTACACAGAGAAACCCTGTCCTGGAAAAAAAAACAAAACAACCCAAACAATAATAACAAAAAGCAAGAAGAATTCCTGTGGGAGAATGAGTAGAGTCTGAATAACCAAAATACAATCCAGCAGCTTTGGATCCAAGGGATCCACGTGCGCATCCTGTAGTCTCTTTTCCGCCAGAGCAAATTCTCTCAGCCTCAGCTGATAGTTTTCTTCAACTGTTTAAGTCCTTATCACCTTGCAAAGTTTGAAATAAATTGGTTAGCTCTTGAAGTTAATCCAGGCCCATATTTGTTGACTCTGTTGGTTTTCTTATGGAGCTCTTGTCCCCTCTGGGTCTTTCTATTCCTCCACTCTTTCCTACTCTCTGCACTCTGCCCAAAGTTTGGCTGTGAGTCTTAGCACCTGCTGGGTAGAGTCTTTCAGATGGCATCTATGGTGGGTTCCCATCCTGTTTCCTCTCTTCAACTGCTTCTATTTGCCCCTCTGAATCTTCCCTAGGGTCCTCCTTGTTGATTTGTACTTTCTGTGGTTGAAATTTCTATAAACCTATTTTATATCCTAGATAATTGAGAAAATCCCCTCTTTATATTTTTTTCAGGAGCAATTTGTAATTCCCAGCAAGGCATAATTCTCTTTACCTTATTAGGCATTTTTCCCTCTAAGGTATCTGCTTCTGAGCCAGCCAATAAGATATCATTTATATAATAATAAATTACAGATTGAGGAAATTGTTTATGTATTATTTCTAATGACTGTTGTACAAAATAATGGTATAGTGACATTCCATTTGGTAAGACTTTCTAATATCTTTTTATTGGACAACTATTATTATAAGTAGGTACTGAGAAAGCAAACCTCTCCCTATCGTGCTCATGCAAAGGGATTGGGAAAAATCAATCCTTTAAATCAATTACTATCAAAGGACATGATTAAGTAATAAAAAAGGCAATGGGGTTCCATGCTTTAAAGAGCCCACTGGCTGAATCATCTTATTTTTGGCTCTTAAATCTGTTAACATCATCCATTTTCATGATTTCTTTTTTATAACAAGTACTAGGGAATTCCATGAGCTGGTAGATTCTTCAGTATGTTGAGCATTTAGCTGCTTCTGTGCCAGCTGTTTTAGTATCCGTAATTTTTCCTTTCTCATAGGCTTTTGTTTTACCCCAATAGGTTTGTCAGTTAGCCATTTTAAACGCAGGGCATTGGTAACTTTGAAAGACCAACAGCTGTTTTGTCCTGAATGGTTTGTGACTTCTTAATAATACCTCTTCATATTTTTCTCAGAAGCATTCTTTATTTTATGATTTTTTTTTCTGCGATTGGAGGAATGTTACTCTGTGCTTTCCATTGTTGCAGCAATCACGTCCCCATAAATTCATGGCTATATTAGCCACATATGGCTCTGATCATTTATAACAGTTTGCCAAAAATGCTTGTTTTGTGGTCTTTCCTGAATTTTTTGTTTCATCTACTAAAGCTGTTTTGTCTGTTTTCATCCAGAGCAGTGTTGTTTTTAAAAACAGGGATTAAATCTTGTAATTGCTCTGTGTATGAGTTTCTTTAATGCTGACAGAGAATGGTTGAATCAAATTTATATCGGGGCCTATGGGAGGCTCCCTAGGGTGTTTCCAGATGGCAAAGGGTTACCTGCCTGTCCCTTGTTGATCTGCATTCAGTAGTCCAGTGCTGGCCTTTGCCACACTTCCTGTATACACCAGAAAGCTGGGGCCTTCTTTTTGGGCTACCTCTAGAAGTAACATCTCTTACAAATGCCTTGCCTACAAACCCTTTTCAAACGACCTGGCTTGCCACAATTAAAACATCTGACATTTTGATTTTTCTTAAAACCTTTCGATATTATTCCTTCTATCAGAGTGGCATTGTAAATGTGAGATCCAATGTCAGTTGTATTTTTAATCCATTCATCTATTTGGTGGTGATCTTGTCTTTAAAGTCCTGATCACCCTTTTGCATTCTGAATTAACATTATCTGACTTCTGAATCTGATACTATTTTATTTACATCTGAAGTCAATCTTTGCAAAAAAAATTAGTGAAGGCTTCTTTTGAGCCTTGTGTAATTTTAGTAAATGACTCAGACCTCTTTCCTGAGTCTTCAATTTTGTCTCAAGCATTTACAGCTTCTAAATGGCATAGTGCCAATGTGTGATTATCAAGTTCAAGTTGCCTTTTTAACTTTTCAAGTCTTCAATTTTTGTCTCAAACATTTAAAGATTCTAAGTGGCATAGTGCCAAGATATGATTATCAAGTTCAAGTTGCCTTTATAACTCAGCATATTGAGCTTCACTTAGCAACTGATCCTGGGAAATATTAATTCCTCTAGCCTTATGTCATTGTTCTATGGCCCTAGCTTCCTCTTTCCACAATGTTCACCATTGTAACTGAGGATCAGCTTCCAATATTGCTGTTGCCAAATCTTTCTAGTCTTAAGGGATAATTCTGTTCCGAGTTCCCCTTGAATTTAATATCTGCTTCACATAGGATGAATGCATACTATATGAAATGATTGCTTCCTTAAATCTCCTCAAATCTAATCTGTCTATAAGGTTCCATTTAAATTCATTATAACCTTGGGGATACCTGTTGTCTCCTGGTAGATCTTATATGGTAACTGGATAAACTAAGATTGGTTTTCAAACAACCATGGACAACCCCTTTTCAGTTTCATCATGTGGTGGCATGGTAGGTTCTTGTCTAAATTCCTCTGTGTCTGAGTGTTTTTCTCATTTTTTATTAATAAGTCTAAGTTTTCTTCTAAGACTTGTATCTTACCAATTCATTTTTCATATTTTTCTTTTTCCTGTATCTATAAAGCTTTTTTTTTGAGGGTACAGAAAACCACTGTGGCTATTAAGGATAAAATATGACATGTCAAAATGATAATAATCATAATTGTTATTGAGCCAATTTCAGTTGAGTCATTTAGGTTTTCATTTTCTGCTTCTATTTTCAAGCTGTCTAACTTAGCACTATACAGGCTCCTAATGCTTTGTATTATGGTATTTCCCAACCTTAACTCTCTCCTTGAGGACTTCCAAGGTGACTTACTAAATCTAATGGCTTCTCAATTTGTCTTAATTCTCAGCTGTCATAATTTCTGTCTGTGTGGCCATGCCACATGTTGGAATGCCAAAATGTTGCTTTTAACAGAATTCCAATCATTTGATTTTACCAGTAAAGACTTGGGAACCAGATGCTGGCATGAAAGCATAGAGACAGCACCCAGCTGACCATCCTCCTCAGCTGATGTCACAGGAGAAGAAAGCATCCTTCCCCATGCTATCTCAATCTGTGGATTGTACTATGGATATTCTGTACTATAAGTCTATTATCCACTTATAAGTGAGTACACACCATGTGCATCTTTCTGGGTCTGGGTTACCTCATTTAGAGTGATCTTTTCTAGTTCCATCCATTTGCTTGCAAATTTCATGGTTTCTTTGTTTTTAATAGATGAGTAGTGTTCCATTGCAGAAATGTACTACAATTTCTGTATTCATTCTTCAGTTGAGGGACATCTAGGTTGTTTTCAGTTTCTGGCTATCATAAATAAAGCTGCAATGAACATAGTTGAGCAATTGTCCTTGATGTATGGTGGAGCGTCTTTCAGGTATATGCCCCGGAGTGGTATAGGTGAGTCTTGAGGTAGCACTATTCCCAATCTTCTGAGAAAGCACCAGATTGATTTCCAGAGAGGTTGTACAAGTTTGCACTCCCACCAACAATGGAAGAGTGTTCCCCTTTCTCCACATCCTCTCCAGTATGTTTTGTCACTTGAGTTTTTGGTCTTAGCCATTCTGACTGGTGTAAGATGGAATCTTAGAGTTCTTTTGGTTTGCTTCCCTGATGGCTAAGGATATTGAAATTTTTTTTCAGTGTTTCTCAGCCATTCGAGATTCCTTTGTTGTGAATTCTTGGTTTAACTCTGTACCTCATTTTAAAATTGGATTATTTGATTTGTTGGTGTTTAATTTCTGAAGTTCTTTGCATATTTTAGATATTAGCTCTCTGTCTGATGTAGGGCTGGTGAAGATCTTTTCCCAGTCTGTAGGCTGCTGTTTTATTTTATTGACAGTGTCCTTTGACTTACAGAAGCTTCTCAGTTTCATTAGATCCCATTTATTTATTGTTGATCTCAGAGCCTGTGCTGTTCAGGAAGTTGACTCCTATACCAATGAGTTTCAGACTTTTCCCTACTTTGTCTTCTAATAGGTTTAGAATCTCTGGTTTTATGTCAATGTCTTTGATCCACTTGGACTTGAGTTTTGTACAGGATGATAAGTATGGGTCTTTGCATTTTTCTATATGCAGACATCCAGTTCAACCAGCACCATTTGTTGAAGATGCTTTCTTTTTTCCATTGTATGGTTTTGGCTTCTTTGTAAAAAATCAAGTGCTGGTAGGAGTGTTGATTTATTTCTGAGCCTTCAATTTGGTTCCATTGATCAACTTGTCTTTTTCTATGCCAATACCATGCAGTTTTTATTACTATTGTTTTGTAGTATAGCTTGAGTTTAGGGATGTTGATACCACCAGAAGTTCTTTTGTTGTACAGATTTGTTTTGGCCATCCTGGGCCTATTATATTTCCAGATGAAATTAATGGTTGCTCTTTCTAGGTCTGTAAATAATTGTGTTGGAATTTTTTGATGGGAATTGCATTGAATCAGTATACGGCTTTTGGCAGGATGGACATTTTCACATGTTAATCCTACCAATTCATGAGGATGGAAGATATTTCCATCTTCTAAAATCTTCTTCAGTTTCTTTTTTAAAGACTTGAAGTTCTTGTCATATAGGTCTTTCACTTACTTGGTTAGAATTATGCCAAGATATTTTATACTATTTGTTGCTACTGTGAAGGGTGGTGTTTCCCTAATTTCTTTCTCAGCCCTTTTGTCATTCATATAATGAAGGGCTACTGACTTTTTTCAGTTAATTTTGTACCTAGACAGTTTGCTGAAGGTGTTTATAAGGTGTTAATCTGGTAGAAACTTGGGGGTCACTTACATATACTATCATATCATCTGAGAATAGTGATACTTTGACTTCTGTCCCCTTGATCTCTTCTACTTGTCTTATTACTCTAGCTAGAACTGCAAGTACTATATTGAAGATATATGGTGAGAGTGGGCAGCTTTATCTTGTGTCTGTTTTTAGCAGGAATGCTTTAAGTTTTTTTTTTTTTTTTTTTCCCATTTAACTTGATGTTGGCTATTGGCTTGCTGTATATTGCCTTTATCATGTTTAGGTATGTGCCTTGAATCCCTGGTCTCTCCAAGACTTTAAACATGAAGGGGTACTGGATTTTGTCAAAGGCCTTTCAGCATCTAATGAGATGATCATGTAATTTTTTTCAGTTTGTTTATATGTTGTATTACATTGATGCATTTTTATATGTTGAACCATCCCTGTATTCCTTGGATGAAGCCTACTTGATCATGGTAGATGATATTTTTGATGTGTTCCTAGATTAGGTTTTCAGGTATTTTATTGAGTGTTTTTGCATCAATGTTCATAAGGGAGATTGGTCTGAAATTCTTTCTTTGTTGGGTCTTTGTGTGGTCTAGGTATCAGGGTAACTGTGGCCTCATAGAATGAGTTTGGCAATGTTCCTTCTGTTTCTAGTTTGTGGAAAAGTTTGAGGAGTATTGGTATTAGTTCTTCTTTGAAAGTCTGGTAGAATTCTTTGCTAAAACCATCTGGCCCAGGGCTCTTTTTGGTTGGGAGGCTTTTGATGACTGCTTCTATTTCCTTGTGGGTTATAGATTTATGTAAACTGTTAACCTGATCTTGATTTAACTTTGGTAAGTGGTATCTATCAAGAAAATCATCAATTTTATTTGGATTTTTCAATTTTGTGGCACGCAGGTTTTTGAAATACTACCTAATGATTCTTTGGATTTCCTTGGTGTCTGTTGTTACATACCCCCTTTCATTTCTGATTTTATTAACTTGTATACTCTTCCTTTGTCTTTTAGTTGTTTTGGCTAAGGGTTTGTCTATCCTGTTGATTTTCTCAAAAAAAACAAAACAACAAACAAACAAACAAACAAACAAACAAAAAAACCCCTGAAAAAACAGCTCTCGATTTTGTTGATTCTCTGTATTGTTCTCTTTGTTTCCAGGTTATTGATTTCAGCTCTGAGTTTGATTATTTCCTGCCATCAATGCCTCTTGTGTATGTTTGCTTCCTTTTTTTCTAGAGCTTTCAGGTGAGCTATTAAATTGCTAGTTGGAGTTTTCTCCACATTGTTTATGGAGGCGCTTAGTGCTATGAACTTTCCTCTTAGCGCTGCAGTTTGGGTATGTTGCCTTCATTTTCATTGAAATCTACAAAGTATTTAATTTTTTTTTCTTTATTTCCTCCCTGACCTAGTGGAGGTAGAGTAAGTAGAGAGTTTTTCAGTTTCCATGAGTTTGTAGACATTCTATTGTTTCTGTTGTTGTTGGAGTCTAGCTTTCATCCATGGTAGTCTGATGGAATACAAGTTATTGTTTAAATTTTCTTGTATTTTTTGAGGCTTGCTTTGTGTCCGAGTATGTGCTCAATTTTGGAGAAGGTTCCATGTCGTGCAGATAGAAGGTATATTGTTTTGTGTTTGAATGGAAGGTTTTGTAAATATCTGTTAGGTTCAGTTGACTCATAACATTGGTTAGTTTTGTTATTTCTGGATGATCTGTCCATTGGTGAGAGAGGTGTGTTGATGTCTTCTATTAAGGTGTGGGGTTCAATGTGTGATTTAAGTTTTAGTAATGTTTCTTTTACAAATGTGGGTACCCTTGCATTTGGGGCCTATGTTCAGAATTGAAATGTCATCTTGGTGGATTTGTCCTTTGATGAGTATGAAGTGCCCTTCCCCATCTCTTTTAATGAATTTTGGTTGGAAGTCTATTTTGTTAGATATTAGAATAGCTACTCCAGCTTGTTTCTTTGTGTCCATTTGCTTGGAAAACCTTTTTCTATCCCTTTATTCTGAGGTAATGTCTGTCATTATTACAAGATATCACCATACCTTGTATGATATGCTTCTTGTATCCAACAGAATGATGGGTCCTGTTTTTATGCATTCATTCTGTTAGCCTGTGTCTTTTTTGGGGGGAGTTGAGGCCATTGATGTTGAGAGATAGTAATGACCAGTTGTTGTTACTTCCTGTTGTTTTGATGTTTGTGGTGGTAGAGTTGTGGGCATGCTTCTTTTCTTTTGGTTTTGAGGCTCTGAGGTTGTTTCCTGTGCTTTCATGGGTGTAGTGAGCCTCCTTCAGTTGGAATTTTCCTTCTGGTATCTTCTGTAGGGCTGAGTTTGTGGCTAGCTACTGTGTAAACTTGGTTTTGTTGTGGAATATCTTGTTTTCTCCATCTATGGTGATTGAAAATTCTGCTGGGTATAGTAGTCTGGGTTGACATCTGAGCTGTCTTAGTGTCTGCATGACATCTGCCCAGACCCTTCTGGCTTTCATAGTCTCTGTTGAGAAGTCAAGTGTGTGTGTGTGTGTGTGTGTGTGTGTGTGTATGAAACTGGTCCCTCTCCCCTAGGTTAGCCAAACAAGGGAAGCCAGACTATTAATGGTTTTGGTGGCCTTCCTATAGCCAATCAATTCAAAATGCAACATCCCCTTTTGTGTTTCAACCAATAGACGCTTGCCAGGCAGGAATTCCCCTGCTTTGGGAGTGCTGGGAGGGACTGGACTCTTTAAATCACTCACCTAACCTGAGCATGAGGCTCTTTGCTCTCAACCACTGTGTCGGTGAGCTATAGCTTGTAATGAAAAGATCCTCCTGTATTTTGCAACATACTTGACTTCTGGTGGCCTTTTGGGGTCTCACAAATTGGGCACAACACCAATTTATTAAGTATATGTGATTTTAGGCTTTAGGCTTAACTTTGAAAATGTTTACAGAAGGCTAAATAAAACTTGTCATTAAATGAGAAATTTATGCATTAGTTAGGATTTTAGAGCTTTATCCCTGCTAAGTTTGAGCCATAAAAATTTGAGTTGAAAACTTAATTGAATTACCAACCCTAAAATATTATTATCTATACAAAAAATCCATACCAACCCACAATATTTTAAAGACCTGTTGTTTTCTTAGTCTAAAAACAAGACACATTCATAAGCAGAGGGCTCACTAAGACTAAGAAATTGTATAATTGTTGCTTTATGCTATGCATTCTCTTAAAATGGTGAAGTCACATGACATATACTCTTTAACCTTAGCAAATATGGCTGCCAGCCACGTGGCTGCTTTCACCTTGATGAAATTTGCCAAGATGGAGAACTGCTGTTCAGTTGGGATCTCCGGTTACCCTCCCCTCCTCCACATCATCCGGTAAACCCCGCTTTCTCTTTTCAACCCTGACCCCTTTGAGAAAAGCCTTCACACTCCTGGCATTTCTGAAGAGTGCCCCAACCCCCTCACCTGGAGCCACCAGCCCCCTAAGGCCAGCAAGTGCAGACAACTCATCTTTCTTTGTGCCTACAATCCTTAAAAACCCCGCCCACCATAGCTGGGGCACAACATCCTATGACCTTGTCCCCTCAGGCGCTGAACTCACCCAAGAGCTTCAGTTCCCAAATAAACCTGCCCTTTTTATACTTTTAATCTGGCTTGGATTGGCTTATTTCATAGGTGGAGATAACCCATTAGCTACATGGTTGCTACTTAAAAATTGTGTGGAGCTGTTTGACTTCTGCCTGCTTGGAATCTATGATGCACATTGTGTCTTGCGTGGTACAGTGAGTTTCCATCCCTGGACCGCAGGTGCTGCTTTGAGCTTTGCAGAGGTTTGTTCAACTGTTTAGACTTGGCAAGGTGTGCATATGAGAACTTGCCTCCTGCTTACCTGAGAACTGTCCTCCCGCTTTTTAGAATTTCCTTGAGAGTATCCTGCTTTGCGATTTTCACTGAAACTAGTTTCTCCCCCCGAGTTGCCCATTCTTACTCTTTATAAGCTGTAACCTAAAGTACAATAAACCGAGACTTGATCAGAATTCTGTCTTGTCTCCATTCTTCGAATCTCCTGTTCCATCTCATTCCCACACCCCCTCCAGGTTCCACGCTGACAGTCCTGCGGGTCAGGACAAAAAATATCCAATCCCCCAGTTTCAGCTCATCTCCTAAATGGTTCTAGGGGCAAGTCTGGAATGAGGAATGTTACAGTAGTTTTGGGGACTACTGAAGAGGGATTTCAGGGCTCTGGTGAAGCTGATTAAAGAAAAGCTTTTCCTCCTGGTTAAAAAACAACAACAAAAACTCACGCCTTGAGTGGAGACACGACATTCTGATCTGCATCCGAGATTAAAACATCAAATACCATTGTCTCTTCCTTCCAGAATTAATTTAGCTGGGCCTGTCAGTCACCTGACTAAGAGACTAGCCCTCAGGAAGACTAACTTACCCAAAGCTGTGCTAAGGAGAGAGGAGAAATAATTATCTTTTAAATGACAGAATGTTTTTGTTTTCCCTAGAAAACATGTCTTCCATACTGTGATTACAGTTTCTCCAACATGTGATGTTGTGGAGCCTTTTCTTTGCTATTTATTTATTTTATTTATTTATTTATTTATTCATGGTTTTTCAAGACAGGGTTTCTCTGTGTAGTCCCGGCTGTCCTGGAACTCACTATGTAGACCAGGCTGGTCTCAAACTCAGAGGCATCTGCCTGTCTCTGCCTCCTGAGTGCTGGGATTACCACCACGACCTGGCTTTTCTCTTTCATTCAAACAAAGATTTATTTTTCTGAATGCACACATGTTTGGGTACCCACAGAGGCCAGAAGAAGGCATCAGATGTCTGTGAGTTACAGGTCACTGTGAGGTGCCAGGCATGAGAGCTGTGAGCTGGGTTCAGGTTCTCTGCAAGATCAGCAGGCCCTCTTACCTGAGGAGCAGTCTCTCCAGCCTCCTGCTTTTCCTCACTCAGGGAAGCAGAACCTTTTCTTTTTTGTGCTTTTCCTGAGCTTTGGGGTTGCTACTCTTCTTTGGTCTTGCTCAACCCTAACCGCTTTGCTCACCACAGGGTGCTTACAAATAACATGGCTTTCTCTCTTCTTCTGCATCTTTCTTCTCTGCTCAGCCATGAGTGGATGTCCATTGAGCCATCTTCTCAGCCCCAAAGGTCATTCTTTAGACATGTCAGTGGTTTTGGCAGCTTGAAGCAGATAAAGCTATCACAAATCTCTCCAGTTAGTCGTTGGCAGGAGGCAGTACATCCACAGTGCCAGCGATAGCATGGCTAGTATGTGTGTCACTTCTCCTTTGCCTAAGCAGCTTCTGAAGCCATCACTGAAGTGGCTGGAAGCTGGGGAGGTGGATGCTGGATCAGGATGTCTCAAGAGAAGGAACAATACTCTTTGCTTTTATACTTCTGGAAAGAGGAGAGAACTGTCCAGGCTTCTTATTAGATAAACAGATGTATTAGTTTCATTGTGGTTACTACGGTGGTTTGAAGGAGAAATGCAGGCATTTGAACACTTGGTCCCTAGTTGGTGGTACTGTGTGTGTGAGGTTTAGGAAGTATAGCCTTGCTGGAGGAAGTATGTCACAGTGGGTGGGCTTTGAGAGTATAGAGTCTCACCCTGCTTCTAGTTCACTCACTCTGCTTTGTGGGTGTTTCTGCTACCATGTCTGGCACTTGCTGCTATGCTTTTCCTGCCATGATGGGTTCATTCCTCTGGGTCTAAATGCTAAAATTAACACCTTCCTTAAGTTGCTTTTGGCCACAGTGTTTTATCACGGAACATAAAAGTAACCAATACAGCTGTAAATACATTATTGTTTCTGAACATTTGAGTTGGGGAATGGAGTGCTGCAATCATTCCATCAGACCTCGTTAGCTGAGTCACAAAGCAGAAGTTGTAAAGACAGAGATGACTGAAGAAACAAGACCCAAAGAACAAGAGATTTCCCTGCCCCTAAGGCAGTGCCGGTGTGGCTGCTGCGTCACATGTGCGTCAGTGGGTGGCAGAGAGGAAAGAGGCTATGTTAATGCTCACTCTTCTGACCCTGAACATCTGAATGATTAGTAACTTCACACTTGATGGAAAAGGCGAGTTTGATAAGACCATCAGTTCGGTGCCATGCAAGCCAGGATGTGGGGAGTGAGCCAGAGCTGAGATAAACCTGTCTGGGGCGCACTTGGGCAGGCCTGGGTGAGGGGTGATCCCAAGATGATGACCAGATGGGCACCGTGGGGCCCAGACAGGGAGCTACCCTGAGATGACCATTAGTCCAGCATTTTGTAGGTCTAGATGGCACACCATATCCAAGACACCCCTGCCTGGTGCCATAATACACAAGTGGGGCATACCACTCCTGAGACCATGCCTGAGACAACAAAAGTAAGTGGTAGAGAAATGGAAGAGAAAGAGAAACAGAAGGATGGGGGCACAATGAAGAGAGGCAGAACTGGAGACTCAGGGTGGTGAGGAACAGCCTGATGTGAGTAGCTGGTGATGCCACCTGGGACCATGGTGAGATCCTGCCTTGTGCTGCCAAGGGTTGGCCATGTTGTGGGGGAGCTGGCCCTGGGGTGTGAGAACAGGAGATATGACCCCACCTTTAGCCATCTGCAGTATAGGGATATCACAATCATGACATCTTTATTAATTATTATGTGTTCCCTTCCTGGGAACATGTATGTCGCTATGTTGCATCTTCTTAGAAAAAAATCTCTCACACAACATGTAACTTTGTTCCCTAAACTCTTTAGAGATTTAGAGGTACAGAAATGGGGCTGGAGACAAGGCTCAGTGGTTAAGAGCACTTAATACTCTTGAGAGCACGTGGGATTGGCTCTCAACACCCATACATCAGACAGCTCACAACTGATCATAACTCCAGCTCCAGGGGATCTAATGCTCACACACACACACACACACACACACACAGAGTCAAACAATCAAACCTCTCTGTTAGGTTTTGCAGGCAATTCAACTGGCCTTCCCTTAGGGAACTTTAGGGTCCTGACAATGTCCTATGTCAATACCTATGTCCTATGGCATCATCTGGGCCAGGTACACCTGTCCGCCTCTCCCACTCTCTCTTATTCTGGCCCTTTCTCTCTCCCACTCTCCTGCTCTCTCTGTGGGGGTGCCCCCTCCTCCACCATGCCCAACCGCCATCTCCATCTAATAAGCCTCTTTCATATAACATCGGTTGTGTGCATGGCATTTCTATATAAACACTAACATTCTCAAAACAAAAACAATGAAAAATGAGGTTAAAAATTTAAAAGAGATCAGGAGCGTTGTAAAAATGGCTAGAGGCTGGAGATTTGGCTCAGTGGAAAAGGACATGTACTGCTTCTGTAGAGGACCCTGGTTTTATCCCCGGAACTTAAAATCTCTCTGACCTCCTTGGGCAGAAGGCACGCAAGTGGTACACATACGTACTGTTGTGGGCTGGCTACCAGAGAGGACTGCTCAGACATATGTTTAAGCCACTAGAGAATCTTTATTAGCTGGCTGGAAACTACACTGGGTGTTCAGGATCCCAGTACAGCGCTGAGAGTTCCTCAGGGTGAGCTTTTAACCAAAAAAGCATGTTCTGGGTGGACACACTTCAGTTAACAAGAACAGTTAGCCAGAAGCAGAACTACAAATGCCAAAAAGCAAAGTTAAGTCATTTAAAGACTTCCAGAACTATGGACTTTGATAGATTAGGTCTTTGTTTTTTGTTTCCCGAGTGGTGCTGTGTATATGCTGAGTTTTATGGCTGGAATGGTACTCCCATAATGGAGTCAGTAGACCTCATTGTTCTCAGTAAATGAGTAAATTTGTAGACTCCTCCTGCTCTAAAAAGGTCTAGTTGGTCCTAAGGGCCATGAATTTTACTGAACTGATACACAATTGTTTACATAGTTTAAGATTCAGGGCTCCACCAGAGTTCTATCAGAATGAGAATTAAACACCCAGCAAGAGCTGCTAGCAGAGTAATTAGCCAGGGGGGGCCAGAAAACAGAGACTTGTACCAAATATCTGATTAATGTCATTGCTCTCTTTGAGGTATTTTTTGAAATTACTCCTAATCATTTAGCACAGAAGCAACAGGTTTTCCATAGAGCCAGACTAAGTTTCCTTCATCTCGTGAGTGTAAGTCTCTCCAATTTTGTCTGACCATTTCTGCAATTTTGTCTGACCATTAACTGCTGTGTTAATAGCTCTATGTCCTGATCAACCTGTCTAGTTTGGAAAGCACCGGAAGAAGCACATTTAGTCAAACCATTAGTACATGGCCACCAAGTGGTCTCAGGGTATTGGTAATACGGCTGTCATCCAGATGAAAAGCCCATAGGCAGAAGAGCGGGCATCGGAATGAGAAGTGGCCAGGTGACAGGCTCTGAATAAAGACAAGTTTTAGCCTCTTGTAAGTCCGCTAACGTTAATTCCGGCTGCTCCTGGGCACAGGACGTCTTGTCAGCTAATGGGCTGGCAGTCTGGTTAGTTCTACCCCATGTAGCATGGGGGCTGGGTGTCTAAGCATAACCAGCAATCCTGGCCAGTTTCTGGCTGGCAGTGTTTAGCCCTATCCCCAAGGTTCCTTCCTGTAGCACAGAGACTGACTACCCAGGTTTCCCCTGCTTTCCAAAGGCCAGACTATTCTTCAAGAAATTCCCAGGTATTTATTTTGTGGCCATTGGATTACATGGTGGGGGACTTTCTTTGTATATATTCATCTGTGTGTGGTTTTAGGAAGCCTCTGTTTTACAATCTCAGTGTTGCAATGGAAAGTCCCTTGTTCCTGTCAGGTAGGGGCCCAGCTGCAGGGCAGGCATAGAATTGTTAGCGCTTTACTCCTATCTCAAATGATAAATTCCCACATCTTTTTTTCCAGGACAACCAGACACTTAAAGTGGCAGCAGTAAGCAGGGGTCAAGGAGGAATACAGGTTGCTGGCCTTTAACCATATTACCTAGCCCCTCCCCTGTATCTGTCTTCCTCAGCTCCCAGGTCCAGCTTGAGGGTGGTGGGGCGGCACCATGACCCTGTGTTCATAACCAAATACCAGAGGAGGAAGTGGGCAGAGAATGGGATCCCCTGGGGTCTCAGTGAAACTGTAACTTCTAAAAGGCCCACAGTCTGGCGATAGGCCATTTGGCAGCATTCATGGCTTCTGCTTTCTTGACCTGGGTGTGGTGGGTATAATGCCAGCTGCCTTCACCGCTATAGCAGTGGGGAGAACCATTATGGGGGGCCCTTTCCAGTTGGTTCCAGTGCCCCTTTGGCTACCTCTTTTTCTCAGACAGTATCACCAGACTCAAGCAAGCTGAAACTGATGATGGACTCTAAGGTCAGCTGGGTTTCTCAGATAAATAGACTTCATGAAGAACTGGAGGGCCTGTCATGACTTGAGAGGAATGGCTAGAGAGTTCTGCCAGCTCTGATCTCCAGTTGGGAGATCAACAGCTGCCTCTAAGCTGGGAAGCAGTGGGAAAGCAGCTGGTAAATCCCTTTCTATACGGAGTGCAATGGCCCAAAGCAAAGCAAAGAAGAAGGTCTGTCCTTTGCTGGGCTCTAGTGAGAGTTTTGTTAGAATTTCTTTTAACGTCATTATTATTATTATTTATTTATTTTTCTTACCTGTCCAGAACTCTTATGTCTATATGCACAGTGATGTTTTTTACTTTAGGTCTAAAGCTTTAGTGAGGTTTTGGCTATGAAAGCCAGGCCATTGTAGGACTCATTGCTAAGGGAGGTCAAATCGAAAGACCACTTTCTGTAGGGAGTTTCTACTTACTATTTGAGCAGTTTCCGTCCAGGTGGTGATGTTTTGCTCACTTGGAAAAGGTACCTACAAAAGCTAGGAAGTGATCGCACCCTCCCCTGGCAGGCCAGATCTTGGTGAAGTCAGTTTTTTCAGAGACTGCCAGGATGTTGGTCTTTTATTTGGACCTAGTCCTGGGCAAGGGCTCTCTGTTTGGATTTGCTTGAGTATAAACCCAGCATCTGGCTGAGACATCCTCCACCATACTGTCCAGTCTAGATCTAACACACTTTGTTCTGAGGAACTTGGAGTTTTTTGTGGACTCCAGATAAGTACCCTGGTGAAGGTCAGTTATCAGAGGCCTGCCAGGGGTTTGTGGAAAGATGATTTTCCCTCTGGTTCCTCCATCAACCTGTGGCTATCTTCTTTACCATGGTCTCAGAAAGAACTTGGTTAGGGAATGTCATCAGCATATTAATTGGCCCCACTGCTCTTATGGCCATTTATCATTTGTCAGGCAGCCAAGTCAGCATTCTGGCAATTTGTAGGCAAAGCCAAATAGCCTATAGGAGGGCCAAGACTTTTCTTCAATTTTAATGATTTTTACCCAGAAGTGAGAAGCCATATTTTTTAATAGGTCATGCTATGAACATTCCCACTGGTAAAAACATAGCAACTATCCATGTGCATGGTGGTGCACTTTTCCTTTCCCCACCGGAAAGCTTGGGTGAGATTAATCAGTTGTGTTGCCTGGGCTGAGGTACCTGGCTGGGCCCAAATTGTTTCAGCTAAAGTAACTACTGCAATTGCTATGTACCTGGTTTCATCTTTCATCTTGTGACAGTCATGGATGAGCACATGTGTCATCAGGCAAAAGGGTAGCAAGATTTGATGGCAGCTGGTTTCTCAGACTGGACTCAAGTTGGTCCAGGAGTAGAGCTTGGTGCTGGGTCACACTGTCATTACACAGCCAGTCTTGGTTGTAGTGTTCCCCGGAGGAGGGCCTCAGCTATGTCATGGGGGTGGCTAGGGTATAAGATTCTCATCCAGAATACTTATTTAGTTTTTTAAAATTATTTTTAGACTAGCAGTAGCTGCCACAGCTTTTAGACAAGTGGGCCATTCTGTGGCTACAGGGTCCTGTCATTTGGGCAGCTATGTCCCAAGGTGTTTCCATGTCCCCAAAGTTTGGGTGAAAAGCCTTTTTGTCTTTTGTTTTGTAGTCAAACATAAGGAAAGGTTTTGAGACACCAAGAAGTATGAGGGCTGGAGCCAAAGTCAGAGCTGTTTTTAAAGCTTCAAATGTCTTTGGTTTAGACTCAGGTCAGATTAGGGCTCACTCCCTCCTCACCTTGCTGGTATCTACAGGCTCTTGTTCCCACAAACTCTAGTATCCAGAGGCCCCAATATCCAGCTGTGCCTAGGAACTCCTGAACCTGTTTCTTAGTCTTTAGAGTTGGGATCTGAAGGATGATGGCAGCAATCCTACTCTGAGACAGGCTCCTTTTGCCTCCCCTCAGCAGGTAGCCAAGATAGGCGGCCTCCAATGTACAAAGTTGGGCTTCCTTAGCCGACATTTTGTAGTCCAAGCTTGTAACTCTGGCAGCGGCTCCTCACTGTCCCCTTTATAATCCATTTTCCAGGAAAACCTCTCCCAGAAAAGCTGGAGGCCAGTATTTAGTGTCTCATCAAGTAGTGTTGGGAATTTTTAAATGTCTGGGACAACCTGTCCCATGTAAGTTGCCTCCTGTAACCTCCCCTCTGGGTCTGTCCCCTTATAAGCCATGATGGGTTAATTCACCTCTGCTGATGGGAGGCTGAAGAACACATCTTTCAGACACTGTACAGGTTTCTCTGGAAGAATCAGGCTCATGAGAATCAGAGGTCCCAGGTTTCTTCACAGGTAGGAGCAGTGTATTTCAAGGTGACTGGAAGGACACCAGAATGCCTGTCTCTTTGAGCTAAGCAATATGGACTGTAATTTCCCCTTTCATTTCTAGGGTCATTAGGTATTGTTTAATGTGGATGGAGGTAACTGAACTGGTTATTTGAACAATTGTGGGAGCTTGGTGTTAGGCCAGTCCTGGGCTTGGTTTCTGCCCATACCTTGGGAATCTTTGTTGTCACTCTGAGAGACTCTGACTGTATCTTTTGATTAGAGGCAGACCTTTTAGTTCAGAGACCATCTTCTGACAGAAGGTCAGACACCAAAATTTTGCTGGTTATCTGTAAGTCTAACTGAGTCTCATTATCAGAAAAGGTGACAGTAACTTCAATAAGGTCTTATCTCAATCAGTTTTATGTTAAACACCTTTTGAGCTTTCTTCAGCAACTGGGACCTACTTATGCCTTTAAAATAGTCCAACTTTTGAGCCAAACATAGTGGCACATGCCTGTAACTGTAGCACTGAAGGAGGCAGAGGCAGGCAGATCACTGTGAGTGTGGGGCCAGCCTGGTCTACAAAGAGAGTCCATGACAACCAGGGCTACACAGCGAAACCCTGTCTCAGAAAACCAAAGGGAAAAAAGGTCTACTTTTTATCTTTTTCCTTTCTTTTTTCTTTTTCTTTTTTCAAGATTTTATGTATTTATTAATTATTCAGTATTCTGCCTGCATGTGTGCCTACACACCAGAAGAGGGCACCAGATCACATTATAGATGGTTATGAGCCACCATGTGGTTGCTGGGAATTGAACTCAGGACCTTTGGAAGAGCAGCCAGTGCTCTTAACCTCTGAGCCATCACCAGCCCCAGTAACTTTTTTCTAATGTCTGGGTCTGACTGGGTGACAAAGGAAATCTTTTTAGCACCTGTCTTTAATCCTTCTGAAAAGGACCTTGTGTAAAAACACATTCTTGGTCAGTATTGAACAGAAGGAAAACCTGTTGTTTAGGCTGCACTCTCTGACAGTGATTCCCCCTTACAGACCAGGAGAGGTGTTTCTCTTTTTCAGAGAATGTTCAGTTTGTATTTTTCAATTATATGGATCATTGGTCAAAAAATGACATAAATCATGAAAGCAGAGCTTTCTCTTTTCCTATGGGCTCAGCCTAAGGAAACTTTTCTCTTTCCCTGGGGCTGCTTGGAGCAGGTAAGCAGAGGAACAGAATGAGTGAGAAGCTTGGGGAACAACTTTCCCCTCCCTTTGTGCTTTCTGCTTAGGTGGCAGGGGCCCTGGATGAGCCACCCAGCCCCTCCCATCTTCACAAGGGACCAACTCTGACCAAGACCAGGAGTCAAGCAACAAAACAAACAAGCCCTCCTGCTTCTGGAGTGGGACAGGTGAAGATTTCTTTTTCTTTCTTTTTTTTTGTGGGGGGGGGGGAAGACATACCTCTGGGCAACCTGGCAGGTACAAAACTATTTGGGTCCTCAATAGGAGGGGAGCTAAATTTTAAGCAAGGGGATTCTCACACCACAGAAAGCCACTATTCAATATAGAGAAACAGAACCTACAAAAACACACAGAAACACACACATGCAGAGAGAGAGAGAGAGAGAGAGAGAGAGAGAGAGAGAGAGTAAAGACAGCCAAGGCTGCTGGCACACATTCATCCACTTGAACAGGGGAACCAGGGATGTCCCACACCTTGATCGCACTAATCAGACACTGGATCAGTGGCCTCATCTGAGCTCTCCTGTGTGTCAAACAGAAGGCACCTCAACCAGATGTACCTCGGGAGGTGATGGACCAGGTGACTTTCTAATTTATATCCTTTTGGGGTGGAGCTATCAGAGCTCTCCAAAGCTGAGGCAGCAATTAATTAAAGGGAGTCACGGAAACCTGGAATGTCTCAGGTTGCACACCCTGTAGGAGTCCCCTGACAAACACACTTTTCCTGGGTCCAAGGTGATCTGAGACCCGTGTTGTCTTGAGGTCTGGTCTCTGGGATCATGGCAGGACTCCCAGAAGTGTTGTGTACTCACTAGAAAAGACGGCTCAGACATGGGTTTAAGCCAAGGGGAAATCTTATTAGCCAGCAGGGGACTACACGGGGTATTCAGGATCCCAGTGCAGCACCAAGCCTTTCTCAGGGTGAGCTTTTAGGCATGAAAACCATGTTCTGGCTTGACATGTTTCAGTTAACAAGAGCAGTTACTGGGAGGTGGAACTACATACCCCAAAAGCATGGTTAGCACATGTAAAGACTTTTTCACAACTATGGGCTTCTATGGCTTAGGTATTTGTTTTCCTTTTGGCAAGTGGTGCTGTGTATATGCTGAGTTTCATGGCTTGAATGGTGCTCCCAGCATGGAGTCAGTAGGCTCAGGGCACCTACTATGGTCTGAGGACCTGATACACATACACAGGCAAAACTGTCATAATCATAAAATCACAAAATAAGCCTAATTTTAAAATGGTCAGTCATGATGGCATAAGTCTGTAATTTCAGCACTTTGGAGGCAGAGGGAGGAGGATCTCTGTGAGTTCAAGATCACCTGGTCTACATAGTGAGTTCCAGGCCAGCCAAGGTTCCATAGTAGGACTTTGTCTTCAAAAATACTCACAAATAAACAAATGAAGAAATGCCCCCATAAAAAATGAGGAGCAGGACCAGCTTGTTTCCGGGTCCTAGCGAATTAGAAACTTCCAGCTGTATGAATGGGAGGTAAGGTAAGAATGGGCAGATTCTCCTACCCCCTGGACACTCCCCCCATCTCACCGCTATTCCAGGTGAGGCATCTTCTACTTTATCAGGAGTGTGGGATGCAACTCAACACTGAAGACATTCAGTACTGAGATGAATACAGCACTGAGTAGGTAAGCTACTTTGTAGCACTGAGTAGATACATACAGTTCTGAGATGAAAACAGTACTGAGATGGATAGAGCACTGAGTAGGTAAAGCACTGAGTAGATACAGTACTAAGTTGGTATAGCACTGAGTAGGTACAGTACTGAGTATGTACAGTACTGAGTATATACAGTACTAAGTAGATATAGTGCTAAGTAGATACAGTACTGAGTAAACACAGTATTAAGTAGGTACAGTACTGAGTTGGTAACAGTACTGAGTTGGTACAGTACTGTGTAGATACAGTACTAAGTACATATAGTACTGAGTAGGTACAGTGCTAAGTAGGTACAGACTGAGATGGATACAGGGCTTGACTATATTTTTAAGACCTCCTGAGCCTTAACCCTGCTACTACAGGGATGTAGCTCTTGGCATCCTGTGCACCTCTGGAACTTTAGAGTTCCTGGGCTCTACAGCAGGAAATGGCAGATAGACAGCCCTAGAATAGACCCCTGTGCTGGCCCGGGGCTCAGAGCTGTCTAAGTCTAGGTTTATACGCAGGTGATGAGATCTGTTGCTGGCCCTGCTGTGGGACACGCTTGGCCTACGCACTTCCCAGCTTGAGCCTAGCTCCTTGCTGCACATAGCCCTTGCTTGTCAGTGTCTGACTCTCCTCCTTTCCACAACTGAGGCTCCTATCCTGTGCACAGTCCTGGATTCAGACCCTGGGGTAGCTCAGTTTTCAACGACAGACTGCACTAAAGATGGCACCTAGCCAGCCAGGCCTGGTGGTGTTCCTTTAATCCCAGCACTCAGGGAGGCAGAGGCAGGTAAATTGTTGAGTTTGAGGTCAGCCTGGTCTATAAAGTGAGTCCAGGACAGCCAAGGCTACACAGAGAAAGCCTTCACCCCTCCTGCCCCCCAAAAGAAAGAAGGAAAGAAAGAAAGAAAGAAAGAAAGAAAGAAAGAAAGAGGAAGGAGGAAGGAAGGAAGAAAGGAAAGAAGGAAGGAAGGAAGGAAGGAAGGAAGGAAGGAAGGAAGGAAGGAAGGAAGGAAGGAAGGAAAGATAGATGGCACCTAGTCATGGCCTTCTGAGTCAGAGTGGCAATGTGGCGTTTTCCTCTACCACTGACCTGAAAACTGGAGGAATCACTGTCTCACCAAAATCCCAAACTGGATTTGAAGCTTGTTAGGATTGGAAGCCTCTCCTGAGGGCAGGACTCCTGACCTTCATGTGGCTTTCCTTTTGGAAGTGGTTTCTGTTTCCTTTACCCCTGTCAGTGGGCAGCCAGGCTGAGGCTAATCAGATTGCTTCTCTCTTAGCACATCTTTCCCCAACCCTCCTCCCTACCCTTTGTCCTTTTCCCGCATCCTTTCATGAACTTCCATAGTTCTTTCTCTTTGTTTCTTGGGATAAAGTTTATTTTTATTCTGACCCTCTCATTTATTGGCTCACACAGAAGAGCCTGAAGTACATGGAAGTACTTCACTTCTGCCATCTTACATGGAAGTCTTCACTTCTTCCTTTTTCCTGCGTGTGGAACCCCAGCCCATGAAATGGTGCACTGGGGAGAATGGAGCTAGATTTTTAACCAGAATGTATCACAGGTGGCCTCCAGGCTAGTCTTGGCCCTCTGAAACCTGCTAGGCTGGGCTTCCACTGGCCACATTTCTCTTCATATTCTTGATCTTCTGAATTTTGA
This sequence comes from Meriones unguiculatus, assembly GCF_030254825.1. Taxonomy (NCBI): domain Eukaryota; kingdom Metazoa; phylum Chordata; class Mammalia; order Rodentia; family Muridae; genus Meriones; species Meriones unguiculatus. The sequence continues at coordinate 69,574,850 of NC_083356.1, read as the reverse complement.
CCAAAATGGCTCACCAAACTCTATGTAAAGAATTCTAGGGATTTTCTAATCCACATCTCCACTCTCTTCCACTATTCTCATTCAAATTAGTTCCAAAGACTTTCAAACCATATGGTCAGGTTGATTACAAGGACTCATGTTTTCTTTGAGTTCTAGTCAGATGGAGAGATACAATGATCTTTCAGTGATTTGTCTCAGTCTTGCTAAACAGACTCCTTGCAAGAGCCAAGTGAGAAACAAAACCAGAAATCTATGCTTGATTAACAGTTTTGTACCTGTCAGGCAAGGACTTCCTGGAACCTGTTATTAGCTTTTCATGAAAAACCTTCTCCACTGTTTTCTCAGCTCCCATGGAAACCCTAGCATCTAAAATGAGAGTGTGACTGTTTGCTTTAGTGACCCTTTGGTCTGTGGAGAGTGAAGAAATCTTTTGCTTGCCCATTACTGCTACAATGTCAGGCTCTCATGACTAGGGCATCAGTTCTCCCAAACACTCAGTATTGATTTTTGTGTTAGTTACTTTGAAGTTGCTGTGGCTAACTACTTGACAGAAGCACCTTGAGTCTTCACAGCTTGTGGTTTGAGGGTCCTGTCCATCTTGGCCAGGAAGACATGACAGCAGGAGGCTGATCACATGGCATGCACATTCTGGAAGCGGAAAGAGATGCATGCTGGTGTTCAACTCACTTATTCCTTTGTATTCAAGATCCAACTCATGGGATGGCTGTGCTCACATTAACAGTGGGGCTTCTCTCCTCCATTAAGCCTCTGTGGAAAGATCTTCATGGATACACCCAGAGGTTTCTTTCCATGATGGTTCTAAATCCTGGCAAGCTGACAATGGAGAGAAACCATCACGGTGTGAGACCCGCTTGAAATTAAAGCCCCATTTGAGACTCCGCTAGAATCTAACATAAGATCTGGCTTACTCAATGACAGGCCTCAGTTCACTGTCAAAAGGAGCAGGCCTACGTTTCCATTTCCTTGAAGTGAGTTAACATTTACTCAAAAAAACCTCAGAAAACGGGCAGCCAATCAGAGGCCACCTGACCCTCTGCTGGACCCTCTGCCGGACCATTTGACAAGGCAGACACAGTTGCTTGACTGCTGACCAGCCCAAGAGTTGCCTGCACTTTTTGTTTTGTTATACCCAGTTCGTGAGCCCCCAAAAGATCTCCAGGAATCGACTCCGTTGCAAAACACATGAGGGTCTTTTTATTGAAAATTAGAAGCTGCAGCTTGGGCTACACAGCCCCACCGCACCGTGCCCAGGTTAGTTGGGTGATATATAGATTCTGGTTCCTCCCAGCATGCCCAAGGCAGGGGCAATTCCTGCCTGGCAAGCATCTATTGGTCAAAATGCTACATTTTGAATTGATTGGCTATAGGAAGGTCCCCAGACCATAATGACCTGGTGTCCCTCCCTAGAGGGATGGGCCAGTTTCCTAGCAACTCTAGTAGGTGGGGAAAGAATGCAGTAAGGCGGTCCTTCCCCTCAGGGCATCAACAGACTTCTCCACCCACATAGTTCAGCCCTTAATAATAGCTGCTAATTTTGAATCATTTTTGGTCTCTCAGTTTTTGCCTCTGCTTATAAGTTTGCATGCTCCAATCACACTAAAGAGTACCTAACCCACCCTGAAATTCCCCCTTGAGTACCTATAAAAGAAACCTGTCAGGTCAATTTGCGATTCTTTGCCATTTTGCTTTCCACAGGCCGGGACCCCAGTGCACTGGAGTTCTGCAGAATAAAACTGTCTTTGCTGTTTGCATACTATTTGAGTTTGGGGTGTTTTCTTTACCGAACTCTGGACTCTAACATAGGTGCCCAACTGGATTTACTGTAGAAAGGCAAGTGTGTTAGTCACCTTCCTCACTCCTGTAACAAAAGCAGAAGCACTTTAAGGGCACCCGTGTATTTAGTGTAGGGAGGGCATGGAACTGTCTTGTTTTAGCTTCTCTGAGGAAACCCTACCCTCCTCACTAGAGGCACGTATAGAAGTATTCACAAATGAACCGAGACTAAAAGTGATACAAAGGTGCTCACTGTCGCCAGGATTAGCTTTGTTCTGGAGGGGTCAGCTGACATCAGATCTGGACAGATGAGTTGTGGGGCCTGACAGATGAGTTGACCTGTGGGCCTGACATTTGCAGTTTCTCCAGCTGAGGGCCGTATGGCTCAGTATGTGAGGAACTCCCCAAGAACAGGGAGGAGCTTGGCTGCAGGTTAGCCAGAGGGATGACTGGAGCCCAGCACCTGGGGTCCAGGAAACAGGATTTCATTCAGGAGGAAGTCACCAGTCACCTCATTGTTTTGCCCTCCCAAACAAGGGAACAGAAGGTCCCAGAAGTACATTTTGAAGAGACTTTGAGTTCCTGATTTTTTATTCCATGAGTTTAATCAAATCAGATGATATTTCATCTTCTGGCAGTATAGATTATGGTGAGTTTGTAATAAATGCATAGGAAATTAAATATGAGCTGGGGGTGTGGCATATGCCTTTAATTCCAGCACTCAGGAGAACAGAGGCAGTGGATTTTTATGAATTCTGGTCTACATAGTGAGTCCCAGGATAGCCAGAGCTATGTAGCAAGACTCTGTTTTTTTAAAAAAAAAAGCTAAATATGAAAAATTAAAATTCCACAATTGACAGATGTGTTACAGGTATATTTATATGTGTGTTACAAAAGCCTTTCTATGTCTCAGCTGTGAAATGTATTTGTACTTTCACAAAAATTCAGTACATAATGTTGAACTAAAATGTGGAATGAGGGCTTGGAATATCATTCAATATGTTAGAGCACTGGCTGCCAAGCATGAGGGAGCACCTGAGTTCAAACCCTCAGCTCTGTGGAGGGCAGAGACAAGACAATTGCTGGAACTGCTGGCTGCCAGCCTAGATCCAAGTTCAGTGGGAGAAACCATTGCAAGGGAGTAAGGTTGAGAATGATAGAGCAGGATACTGGTCCTTCTCTGGCCTCTGTACGTGTGTGGGCATGTGCACTTTCCGACACATGTGCATACCCGCCACCCACATGGCATGGAATAAGAAAGCTAAGGCCTTAACATTCTGATAGAAGTCACTGGGTGATCCCCAGCATGCCACTTGGGCAACACTTTTTTGAGGAGCAATGTTTTGGTGCACACTGTTTCCAATTTGATGTCGATCACCTATTCAAAAGTACAGAAATTGAGAAAGGAAAAGATGTTTGTACAAGTTATTAGACCGTGGAAGCAACTGCCCCTAGAGGCAGATACCTTTCAGGCCAAGATCTGACTAGTCAAGGCTGCCATGGAAGGACTTGAACGCTGTGTCACGTGTGTCAGTGGGTGGCTGAGAGGAGAGAGCCTGTGTCTGCTCTCAGCGTTCTGACCTCTGAGCCTCTGAATGATTAGTAGCCTAACCCTCCCTGAACAAGCTGGCCTGAGATGACCACCAGTCTGGTGCCAGGGGTCCAGATAGGGAGCTAGCGTGATATGACTGCCAATCTGGCACCACATAGTCCCAGATGGGTTCCCAGGGCAGGGAGTGAGCCAGAGACAAGATGAACCCCACCTGTGACCCCAGGCCCTGGGTGAGGAGCGAACCTGGGATAACCACCAGACCAGCGCCATGGGGCCAGACAGGGAGCAAGCCTGAGATGACCACCAGTCTGTTGCTTTGCAGGCCCTGGGGTTGGGGGCAGGCCATGCGTGAGATGACCTTTGCTTGGTGCCATCATGCATGGACAGGTGGTAGCTCTCCTGAGACTACTGCTGAGATGACTCCAGACACTCAGAGCCCCAAGTGCCACTAAGAGGAAAAAGTAATTGGTGGAGAAATGGAAGAGAAAGAGAAACAGAAGGACGGGGGCATGATGAAGAGAGGCAGCACTGGAGACTCGAGGGTGGTGAGGAGCAACCCGACATGAGTGGCTGGTGATGCCACCTGGACCAGCGATGGGTTACCAGCCTGTGCTCTCCCCGCCCCCCCCCCCCCCGGGGCCAAGGCTGTACCCACGCTCCTGCAGCAGCAGAGCAGAGTTTTGTTACCACCGAGGCCGGGTGGAGGGCCCCACCGGGAAACACGGTGATGCCTGAGGGCTGTCCAGAACTGTTTCTACCCCTCACCTGGGCATCACGAGAGAGATGGCCCTTGGGCATGAGAGCTGACCCTGCCTTGAACCAGCTGTAATACATGGGAGAGGGGGCTGGGCACATTGTAGGCTGTGGGTAAGCCGGCCTGAGGATATGAGCATGAGAGAGCTGTCCCTGCCACTCATCTCCCGTGTGGTAGAGGTGGGAGACCTGGCCCTGGGGTCATGATAGCAAGAGAGCACTCCCCGAGCCTCACCAACTGCAGCACTGCAGAGAGAAGGCCCTGTGCCCCTTTTGGACAGCTCAGTAGAGCTGACCCTGGTGGTGCAGGTGAGAGCAAGCTGGCCCTGCCACTTGTCTGCTCTGTGGTGACATAGGGAAGGGAGAGGTTCTCTCATTGCCTCTAGGCATCTATGCTAGGCAGGAAATGTGGCTCAGAGGTCATCAGAGCAGGAGAGCTGTCTCTGCCCCTTACCAGTATATTCCAGCACTTGGGAGAGTGGCCCTGCACTTTGCCTGGGTAGCATAGTGGAGCTGGCCCTGGATGTGGGGATTGGGGGTGGACTGGCCTTGAGGGCATGAGTATGGGAGAGTCAGCCCTGCCGCTTGTTTACTGGGTTGTGGTGGAGGTGAGGGAGAGATTCTCCTCCCCTCCCTTTTACTCAGGGTGTGAAAGAGCTGGACCTGAGGGAGTCAGGAGAGCTGTCCTGCCTTCACCTACTGCTGCACTTGGGGGAGTACTCAGTGTTGTCAGGGCAGCATAGCAGAGTTGGGCCTGGATGTGGGGGTTGTAGGTGAGCCAGCCCAGTGGGCATATAGGAGAGCAGGCCCTGTCTCTTGTCTGCTGTACCATGGAAGAAGAGGGAGAGACCCTCTCCTTTCCTTCCTTGTCCCTTGCCATCTATAGCAGGAGGAAGAGCTAGCCCTGGGGGCATGAGAGGGGAGAACTGGTCATGTTCCTCACCAGCTACAACACTAGGGGGAGTGTGTCCTGCACTCACTTGGACAGCAGGGTAGACCTGGCCCTGGTTGCAGAGGCTGCTTGCTGGCAAGCTGGCCTCAAGGGCATGAGAGTGGGTGAGCGGAGCAGCTCAGATACCTTTCAGGCCAAGATCCAGGGCTTTGAGTTGGCCCACCCTAACATCTACCCCATTAATGAACTGCTGGAGTGCATGAAGGGTCTGGTCCTACAGATCCAAAACTACAGCATCTCCACGACACAGAGTAACAACAGGGTTTCTAAAAGGCATCCCACTGAACTTCCACTATTGATAGAGTAGCAGAAGCCAGAGGTCTCCTACATCAGCGAGTGTTTACAATGGATATTTGCAAGCAAAGAAGTGTGGACAAGAGGATATACTGTGGGACACATTGTGACACACTACAGCTTTCACAATGAGATTTTTTAATTCACTATTGCAGGGGAGGTTGCAAGGGAGGATGGAGGGTACTAGAGAAGAGAGAGACGAGTGGAATTGGAATGCATGATGTGAAATTCACAGAAAAGCAACAAATAAAAATTAAATAAAATAATTTAAAAATAATGTGGATGCAAATGCTAGCATAACTTGGAAAAATAAAATTTCTCTTTCTAGAATGTTCATGAAGAGTAGTGTTGATCTTTAAAGTGATGCATCTGCATTTCTTTGATTAAAGAATGAAACAGAAATATGGGTGGAAGGAGGGCCTGTGGAGGCACCTGTCATATGAGAGCTCTGGAGGTAGGGTGGACCTGGGAGACCTGGGACAGGGTCAGAGAGAAGCTTCTCATGAGGAGCTGAATAGGACCATGGTGGCCATTGTGGTCTGCTTTCTTCTTGAGGCAGCCAGAGGGGGTCTGTTTTTCATGTTCTGGACACGTTTGGAATCCATCTCATCTCCTTCTGTCAGTCTCCAAGGCTTTAGCCTGGGATAACGGAGTGAAAGAAGATCTTGCTTTCCTGAGTGTTTAGAGCAGTCCATAACCCCAAAACTGTGCAGATGCGCTGTGGGAGTTGAGGACAGTGCTGTCTAAGTTCCATGGCAAGTCCAAGGCTGGTGGAAGAGATGAACAAGGAAGGCATGTTGGCAGGAGGCTGAGGTGGCTGGTCACATGCATCCAAGTCAGAAAGCAGAGAGAGGAATGCTGGTGCTCACCCCTCAGCCCAGGGACAGGTGGCACCCTTATCCAGGGAAGGTCTTCCATTCTGAGTTGAACTTCCATGAAATGCCTAGTAGAGGTTTGTTTCCCACCGTTCACTTTAAAAATATGGCTTTTGCTTCAAGGGGGAAATGACAGAGTTCATTCTGGAGCCAAATACGAGTGATCATGGCTCAGGAACACAGACTTGAGGTACCCCACTTTCCATATTCCAATGTGACAACAGTTTGATGAGGGTTTCATAGAAATAGAACAAGGAAAGTCACCCATCAAGGCACTTTCAAACATCAGCTAGGTGCAGTAAATCCCAGTGGGGATCACTGCTGCAAGCCTCTGATACTATCTGATGACATTCTTAGCCTTTTGATTGGTAGAGAGAATGGTATGTTAGTTAATACATATTTTATTTTATTTGACTTGTTAGTCTCCAATATATCAGGTTATACACAGAAGTGGGCAAGTAATGGCTATTAAGGATGGTGAAGATAGCCCAAGGTTAAGTGTAATTAGACTCTTGTATGGCAACAGTCCAGCTTCTCTATAATCAGTTAATCAGCCTTGTGGAAGGTATTTGGAAGGTTTAGCTACTTTTGAGGAACTTTAGTTCACATTATGTTTTTCTAAATTAAGTTAACAAGATTAGCTAGAACTTTGGAGTTGGAGACAGGAAGATCTTTGTGAGTTTAAGGCCAGTATGATCTACATAATGAAGTCTAGGCTAGCCTGGGATACATAACATCCTTCAGAGACATTCAGAGAAAAAAATATGGGGTGAGAAACATGAGAAAAGGAATTGAGAGAGATAAGAGGAGGAAGAGGAAGGAGAGGAAGAAATGAGAGGGAGAGGAAGGAGAGAAAAGAGAGGGAAGGAAGGAAGAGAATGGGAGAAAGGAAGAGAAAAAATGAGAAAAGAAGGAGAGATAGGAAGGAGTAGGAGGGAAAAAGATGAGAGAGACAGGGAGAGAAAGAGAGAGAGAAAGCCAACACCCTAAAACAAAACAGTCAGATGGGGAGAGCTTGGGGAGGCTGCTAGCTTAAGGAAGAAACGTAAGCTGAAGAAGACAGTGGGACAGATTTGGGGGACCACAGCAAAGGCAGGCTAGAGCATGACAGGAGGGAGAAGCACCCGCAATCCCTGGGATATGAGGTGTGGATAGATACTGCCCGTGGCCCTGGGGTAGCTGGCTGAGGACACCTGCTTCCCTTAGACACACTGGGCAAATCAGGAGCCTGCCAGAGTTTTACCCCGCCCACAGGTGTTCAGAACTGTGTATTGTCTCTCCTGAGGGTGAGTCCTGCTGTGTGCCTGAGGTCTGAGCTGTGACTAACAACTAGCTGCACAGAAACAGAACCATCCTGGGCCCTGCCATGGACTTCAGAGGTGAGCTGAGGGGTGAGGAAAGGGGCTGTGAGTGCTCTCCATTGATTGCTAACTATCTGGTTGGGCCTTCATTGCTGCTGGGGCAGGGCTAGGAGTGCTGCATGGTCAGGAACCCCAAGAATCCCTGGATCTGCGTGTTTGTGCATGTGAACTGCTGAGGGGCGAGGGAGTGGGGCAGAGTTCTGTCAGAGTGGGAAGTGCTGATCTGACTAGTCAAGGCGCCATGGAAGGACTTGAATGCAAGTGACCTGTCCGTCCCTCTACTGGGTATCCCCTTCTCCACCTGCCTCGGTATTCCAGGACAGAAGTGGGGTCAGTGGCCATGAAGCTGGCCTTCCAGGTGCTCTGAGGAGTCCCGATCACCTGTGGGGAAAAGGGGAGGAAGAGGGCCAAGGAGAGGAGTCTCCAGGTGGCTGAGTGGCAGTAATCCTGCATGGCTGGAGAGGGGGGGTGATGGTTGGGAGGGTGGGTCTGGCTCTCCAGCCCTCAGTTGGTACAGCCAGGATTGTTTGGTTACAAAAGAATATTCTTGGTGTTACACAAAGATACACACAAAGCAAAATTAATCCAGGAAGAGGATTTCTTTTTGCCAGAGGTGCTTGTTATGTGTGAGCACATAGCTCATGAGAGTACAAGGCCCACTTAGATTTTACTGTGGCTCAAGGGGTGACTGTGTCTTGTCCCATTGGTGGGATCTGGACCTTCCAATCTGATGTCATTTGCTTAATCCTAATCAACATAAAGGGTAAGGGTGTGCTAGAATCAACAGGCAAGTACAGGAGAGTTTTACAAGATGGGGGAGATTATGGAGTATTCCCTCTTGACAGCCATCTGCCTTAGATATAAAAACTCATTTCTCACTCTCCCTCCTTTCTCTCTGTGTAAAATGCATACAACAAAATTATTATGTTAACCATTTTTCCCCATAACAAAGGAGACAGAATTTTCTTATTCACGTGGGCTTTGTGAGGAAGTCAGAAGGCAACTCTGTGAAGATGCTTCTCTTTTACCTCAATTCTATTAGAAAAAATAGTAACTTCCATGTGAGACAACAGATCTCATTCCCTTATATTTTCAGGTATGCCTGCCACAAAGAGCTGTCTAGATTCTCTATGTCCTTTAGGGCCTCTCCATTTTAGCATCTCAGAGCTCTTTGTTTTTACCTAGTTTGGGATTCAAGACCAATCAAAGTGGAGGATGGTGACTGAGTAGGCCTCATTTTTGTGCCCAAATATTATCAATAATAGTGACATCAGCACCAGTATTGATAAGCCCAGAAAAGTTTTCATGACTTAAGTAAAGAGTAAAAAAGAAGGTTTTTCCTGGTAATGAAATGTGACCACATGATGTGACACTTTCAGTGCTTCCAAATCTCTGGAATCCTATCTAAAGTCTTTGTTTCATGGTCACATAAAGTAGTAACAGCAATTGAGGAAAAGAGCGTTCCTTGTCAATAGACAACATTCCTCTTGAAGACATTAGTACCTGAAGTTCTCAATACAATCTTCAGCAACTACACCAGGAACATTCCTTTAAGTTTACATTACCTTCCCCCAAACCTCGAGGAATGGGTCCTCAAACTCCTGTAGATACTGTTTGTATGCCCATGGCAATTATAAGAACTACATTTCCAGGTGCTTGTAGGTCTAATTCTGTACTTTTGAGGTTGCTGCTGGGATGAGTATGCCTTTTGGTGTCAGAAGTATAGAAAAAAGGGAGCTGTCAATCTTTATCAAACTTGTTCTCCATTAACGGACACATATAGAATGTGGCATATTAAAATTACCATCAGTCTGCAGGTGTCCAGGCTTCCCACAGCTAAAGCACATTGGCCTAGCTGGCCTCAGTGCTTGCCCTCGATGGACAAAACTTTGTTTTTTGACTGAGTAACAACCTGTGTTTTTACTGCTTTTGTAAGGCAACCAAGAAAGTCAGCAGAAGATTCTGAGAGGCCCAGTAATATTTTGAGGAAAGCCAGGGTAGGTTTCAGACAGTTTTTGCCATGCTCACAGTGCAGCCAGGAAATACGTTTCTTTCTCAGATGAGGCTGTTGACAACAGGCTGTGATGGTAGTGTGGCAGCCATGAGAGAGGCACATGTACCAGGAAGAACCTAAGGGAGGCAAGCATGCAGCAAGGCTCCTCCCTGGACCCTCAGTATCTGGGCCACAGAAAGGCCTTGTCCACTCAGTTAATGCTTCCCGAAAAGGCCTTTCCAGAGATGTGCCTTAGTTGCTTATAGATCTTACCAAATTGACAGTTAAAGCTAAACTACCATGGTAGGGTTGGCTGGTTTTATATGGTTGGATTATATGAATTTTTTTATATACTGTGGATGATATTTCATCAGATAATTTTTTTTCTGTCAGTTCATGCCTGTCTTTTTTTTCCCCCTCTATGTTAGAGCAGAAAATATAATTTTAAGGAATGGTAGCGTTTAATCATTTTTTTTCCATGTATCTATCATTGGTATTGTATCTAAAAGATCATCACCAAAACTCTCATGGTCTCCATTTCCTCCTGTGGGATCCCCTGGGAACTCATTTGCATTTAAGTGTGTGAGCTGCACTGAAGTGCTTGTGAAGGCTGGGCAATGTCTTGCTTGTGTGCTTTGCATGTGAGCATTCAGTGGCTCCAGAACTGTCATTTCTCTACTGTGCTGGGCCTCACTCTTTGCTAATGAGCAGTGAATGGGTAACTGTGGGTATATTTCTGGGCTCCTTGTCCTGCTCTTCTGACCTATTGTCTAGTCTTTCAAATACCTTGCTGTCTCAGGAAGTGTGAGTCCTCAGGCTTTACCTCTCAGCAATGTGTTGGCTGTCCTGGGGACATCTTTTGCATCTCCACATAAATTCTAAAATCAGTCTGTTGTTGAGACAGAATCTCTTATCTCAGGCTGATGTTAGACTCACTATGTAGCCAAGGATGACACTGAAATCTTGATTCTCCTGCTTCCGTCTGCAAAGTGCTGGAATCTAACTCCAGCTTTGTGGATGCCAGGAAAGCCACTCTACCAACTGAGACAAACTCTCAGTTCTAAATGAGCCTTTTGATAGTCACAAAATAACTTACTGGGGTTTTGATGGTGCTCTATTGATTCTATATCATATGCTGGGACAGGCAGGTAGCTTCGAGTCTTCCTGTAAATCACCTGTGATTTCTTTCTCCTAATGGGCCAAGTGATGAGAGGAGGGAGAGTGGAACTTTGCAATTTGCTTGGGTGGTTTCCAAGTTCCCTGGAGAGCAGGCCAGCTAGCTCTCAGCCAGGTAGTGGAAACTTGACAAGTGGCTAGGAGAAAAAATGGATCCGTGATGCGATATGATATGGCCCTAATGTTCCAGGTTTCTTGCACACAGTGCACTTCTATGCAGTGTAAGACTGAGTCCCTGGGTCACATGTCCAATGGTAGTGGGAGGATGAAAGCTGACGACGATTAGACGACAGGGGAAAAAGAAATATGAATTAAAATGTTAATACGTTGTGGGGGCACAGACTCCATTCTGCTCTATCCTGTCAACTCTGGGTGATTCTGTGTTCTCATCTACTAAAAGTGGATTAGGAGAGCACTGCCAAGAAGCGGTGTGAAGAGGTCTCTAACGGTCCTGGAAGTATCCTCCAGAATAGGGCTCCTCCCTGTAGAGTATGGTGTCCCTTGCCGGCCTTGGCCTCCAGGCCTCACCAGCCACAGGACAAAGCCTAGGGCTTGGGGTAGGACCATGGGACTTGGGACGGGGAGGGGTGCTGCCGAGTCCTGAGAACTGGAGTTGCAGTGCGTAACCAGCCACTAGTGTTAACTTGCAGGGAGCTGAGGGTCCCTAGGCAGGAACTGCTCAGGACATGGCGGGTGGGACTAATGCGAGGGGCACGGGTGTGTGTCCCTAGGCTGAGCAGGTGCCCCTGGATGATGGTCTGGACTTCACATGCCGGGAGGGGCGGGGCTTCTCAGCACCAAACCTGGAGTCGCCACCTTCGGTCTGCGGAACGGTGGTCATTAGGAGGCTCGGGCATCAGAGGGTCTGTGTTCCTGGGTGCATCCCTACCAGCCTGCATCCTTGGGGCGTTGAACTCGGATGCTGCGGTGAAGGAGTGGGCTGGAGCAGGTGCGGCAGAGCAATGACGGAGACCCGGTTAGGTGAGTGACCCCTTTCGGGCAGCCTTAGGCAGCATGATCTGCCACACTATGGTCAGAGCCTCAGACGTATCTGATCCTCCCCAGATATTCCTCTCCATCTGATCTTCTCTTTTCTAGTCTCACCATGCAGTGGCATAGTCGCAGGTAGCCTTCTAGAACAGCTTCTGGTGTCTACAGGGAAATGGGAGCTTACACCTGGAGTGGGCACAGAGGAAGGGAGAGGGACTTAGAGGTTCCCTGCAGGTGGGTGAGTACCCGCCCCTGCCGAGGTGCCTCAGGGTTTTCTTTCAACTTTTTACCTCCTTGAGTACTGGACTTCGCTCCATCACACCTTGTACTTCCTTTCTCCTCACACTGAACATTTTGTATTTCTTCTTGTCCAGTTTGCCTCTTTTCATTATAGATCTGCACAAGCCTTTTCTATTAATCGTACCACACAGTCAATACTAGGCTGTCTTGAAATCTCTTCGGTACTAAAACTCTTCAATTTAGCCTCAATTTACATTTTGGACAAGGGCAGAAATCAGCCACGTTCTTTGCCAAAATATCATAACAATGGTCGTTAGGCCACTAACTAATATTCTTCCCCTCTGAAGCTTGAGCTGAGTCCTCATAATTTATATCACTCTCAGCACTGCTGTCTTCCATGCTCCTACTAGGTAGGATGCATATTCAATCTCCCTTAAAGAGTTCAACCACTTTTCTACTCCAAAGTCAGAGTTTACATTCTGCCAACAAACAACAAGGTCAGGCCTGTCACAGCTCGTTCCCTGGTATGAATTTCTGTCTTAGTCACTGTTCTATCGCTGTGAAGAGACACCATGACAGTAACTCTTTTTTTTTTTAAAAAAAAGTCTGTATTTATTTATGTATATGAGAGCTTTAGCTGAATGTATACATGCATGACAGAACAGAGCATCAGATCCAATTATAGATGGTTATGAGCCATCATGTGGTTGCTGGGAATTGAACTCAGGACCTCTGGAAGAGCATCCAGTGCTTTTAACCTCTGAGCCATCTCTCCAGCCTTCTCCTCCCCTTCCCTCCCTCCCCCCCCCACAGTAACTCTTATAAAAGAAAGCATTTAATTGGGGTTTGTTTACAGTTTCCGAGCTGTATAGTTCATTATCATCATGGCGGCATGCATGACACTGGAGCAGTAGCTGAGAGCAACATCCTCATTCCCAGAGGTCAAGGGAGAGGGAGACAGATAGAGACAGAGAGACAGAGAAAGAGACAGACAGACAGAGACACAGAGAGAGAAAAGAATGAGACAGACACAGAGACACACACAAAGAGAGACAGAGACAAAGAAAGAGGCAGAGACAGACAGAGACACAGAGACAGAGACAGACAGACACAGAGAGAGCAAGAGAGAGTGCTTGGCATCAGCTTTTGAACCTTAAGGGCCAACCTCAGTAACCTACTTCTCCAACAAGGCTACACCTAATCTTTCTCAAATAGTGCCCCTCCCTGGTGACTAAGCATTCAAATATATGAGCCTTGGGGCTATTCTTATTCAAACTACCACAGTCCACTTTTGCTGATATAATTTTAATATGACCACATGTTCCTACAGTCTCGACTCACACCCATACCCTTTTAGGGTGAATCCCTTTTTATTCCCAAGAATAAGTCATTTATCATTCTGTGCTGGATGAACCCAGATGATGGAGCCTCTTATGGCAAAGCCTAGGGTGAAGAAAACAGATTTCTAGCATATGGAATTACTCAGAGCAGGGCATTCCAACACTCACTCCAGCACTCAGTGTTAGTGTTCACTCAGCCATGCTGTGTTTAGGCTCACTGACCTCTCCTTGGAGTATGAAGGGGTGAGCTGTTCTCTTTTTGCTGTGGGAGAGAGGTTTGGAGAAAGACAGTGGACGGGGTGAATGGAGTTGGGGTGGTACAACTGCCATCTCTGCTCCTGTCACTGGGAATTACTTCCTGGACTGTTTTGTCCTTTCTTTATCCCTCTATCCTGTCCTTTATTTGTTATCTTTTCTTTCCAATGAATGTTCACACTTATTATGTAGTAAAACATACAGTGTGTACAGTTTGGTAATTTTGATATCTGTGGCACAGTCTCCATTCAAGATAAGGAGGAAACCAATTCTTTAGTTCCTCCTGCCCTCAGGTCAGAGACTAGTCATTTGACTAATTCTGGGACCCTCAGAGGACTGGGTTTTTCAGTGGGTGTTCATACCCTTGAGACACCAGTTCAGGGTCTGGTCCACGCCTGAACCTGAGACAAAAGTCTGGAACCTGACAAACTAGTGTCTGTTCTTAGGCTACTCACATTGTTTCATATCTGTTCGTCCCCAGTGAAGTTTGTTGAACACTGATGGTATCAGGAAGCCAGGTTCTGGGAAGTGTGCCTGTCACAGTGAGCAGGAATAGGAGCTAGGCCTGGAGACACGAGTCTCCATGTAAATGAGAGGCCTGGTGTGTGGGAGTCTGGGAAGTAGTGTGCCCTGAGAAGAGCCACTGCAGGGGAGACCCAGGGCTAGAAGCTGGTGGGGTGTGCTGGAGGTAGAGAGGGTCCCACCAGAGAAAGTAAACCTGGAGTTTAGATGCAGTGATGGCTGGTGAGCTGGTTAGGCATGGTTGCTGTGTGGAATGGCTTCTTAGAAAGTGCTGGCTCCAGGAGAACTTCTGGAACATGAAGTGCATGTGGGGTTTCTCTCTCTGCTGTGGGTTTCCTCAGTGCTTGACATGAATGCTTATTGAACATCTTGGAAGTGATCATGTCCTGAAGAGACCTCTTGTCCAAAGCCTGACTGAACACACTTACCAACTCTTCATTCCACATAGAAATAGTGACTGACAATTGATGATACAAAACAACTCGTAGCGTAGCGCTGGCCAGTGTGCAACTCAGAGACCCACACCTGGCTCTTACTGTGGTTTTGATTTGTGCTTCCCTAATAGCAAGCAATGCTGAGCTGTTTGTGTTTCCGTGGTAAAATGCCTGATAAGTTTTTTTTCCCTTTCAAAGAAGTTAAAGCACCCCCTTTTGTATTTCCTCAGTTTTGAGAATTCTTTATATGTGTGTGTAATTTTTTTTTTGAGACAGGACTGTGTAATGCTGACCAACCTTGAACTCACAGAGATTTTCAGGCCTCTGCCTCCTGAGTTCTTGAATTAAAGGCCTGTGCCAATATGCCCAGCTCTTCATATATTGTTAATGTACATAAAGTGTGTATGAAAGCACATTACATTACTGAGAAATTGTTCCTGCCTTCCCACAGTGTGTTTTGCTCCTGGAGGCTAGACATTTCAAGTCCTTATTGATTGCATATCTTCCCCTTTCTGCTTATGCCTGTGGGGTCATATCTGGGCTTCAATCAGTGTTTCTGAGGTTCAGACTCATGTTTTTTCCTCAGCGTTTTCTATTGGTGTCAGCGCTGCTCTTTCATTTTGATTTTAGTCACTTGTTTCCCAGTATCTTTTTTGTTTTTGTTTTTTGAGACAAGGTTTCTTTGTATAGCCCTAGCTCTCCTGGAGTTCACTTTGTAGACCAGGCTGCCTAGAACCCACTAGCCTCTGCTCCAAAGTGCTGGAATTAAAGGTGTGAGCCATCTCTGCTCCATCTTAATCTCTACAGTATTTGGAGGGAGGACAAATTTGGGGTTGAAGGTTTTATGGGTGGGTTGGTGTCCCCTCCCTCCCCTGGAAGTCCCACCTGGCTACAGGAGGTTGTGACTTCAGGCTCTTTAACCCTGCTGCTAGTAGTCTCAGCTAGGGTCACCCCCATAGACTCTTGGGAGCCTCCCCTGTTCCAGAGATGCCCCCCCCACTGATTTCCATTCTTTTTTCCTAACCTCCTTTACCCCACCACTCCTGTTACCGTTCCCACCCTCTCCCCCACCTACTTCCCTCCCTCCATCTACTTTAGATGTCTATTCTATTTCCTCTTCTGAGTGAGAGTCGAGCATCCTCCCTTGATCCTCCTTGGCTTCTTTGGGTCTGTGGATTGTAGCATGGTTAACCTGTACTTCATGGCTAATATCCACTCATAAATGAGTACATACCATGCATGTTTTTTTGGGTCTGGGTTGCCTCACTCAGGATGATATTTTCTAGTTCCATCCATTTGCTTGCAAATTGCATGATGTTTTTGTTTTCAATAGCTGAGTAGTGTTCCATTTTGTAAAAGTACCACATTTTTTTTTTATCCATTCTTTGGTTGATGGACATCTAGGTTGTTTCAAGTTTCTGGCTATTAAGAATTAAATTGCTTATAAGTGAGTATATACCATATGTGTCTTTCTACTTCTGGGTTACCTCACTCAGGATGATCTTTTCTAGTTCCATCCATTTGCCTGCAAATTTCATGATTTCCTTGTTATTAATTGTTGAGTAGTATTCCATTGTGTAAATGTACCACAATTTCTGTATCCATTCCTCAACTGAGGGATATTTAGGTTGTTTTCCAGATTCTGGCTATTATGAATAAAGCTGCTACAAGCATGGTTGATTTTAGACAAGTAAAATAGGATAATCATACTAAAATTTGTACACCTAAAGAAGCTCAGCAAGAAGGAGAACCCGGGGTAAGATGTTCAATCCTCATTCAGAAAGGCAAACAGGTTAGACATTGAAGAGGGAGAAAACAGGGAACAGGACAGGAACCTACCACAGAGGGCCTCTGAAAGACTCTACCCAGCAGGCTATCCAAAGCAGATGCTGAGACTCATAGTCAAACTTTGGGCAGAGTGCAGGGAATCTTATGAAAGAAGGGAGAGATAGAAAGACCTGGAGGGAACAGGAGCTCAACAAGTAGAGCAACAGAACCAAAAAATCTGGGTCCAAGGTCTTTTCTGAGATTGATACTCCAACCAAGGACCATTCATGGAGATAACCTAGAACCCCTGCATAGTTGTAGCCCAAGGCAGCTCAGTGTCCAAGTGGGTTCCCTAGTAAGGGGAATAGGGACTGTCTCTATGTAGGTAGATCTATTTCCAATTTTCTGAGAGACAGCCAGATTGATTTCCACAGTGATTGTTCAAGTTGGCTCTCCTATCAGCAATGGAGGAGTGTTCTCTTGTTTTACATCCTTGCCAGCATGTGCTGTCACTTGAGGTTTTTGTTTGTTTGTTTTTATTTTTAAATTAAGACCATTTATTCAGCATTATTTAAAATTTTTGAAATTTTAATTAATTAATTAATTTATGGACTTTACATCCTAATCGTAGCCCCTCCCTTCTTTCCTGCTAGCCACACTCTTCTTTCTCCTTCCTGTATTCCTCCTCTCCTCCTTCTCAGAAAAGGGGAACTCCCCCACCTACCTATCCCAGCACATCAAGTTGTATCAGGACTGAACACATCCTCTACCACAGTAGCCTGGCAAGGCAGCCCCACTAGGGGGATATGATTGAAAAGCATGTAAGGGAGTCCCTGTCGAGATAGCCACACGCCCACATGAAAACCACACTGTCCACGGGGTACCTATGTGTAGAGAGGGTAGGTCCAGTCCATACCTAGTCCTTGGTTAAGTGTTTCAGCCTCCACAATCCCCCCTTGAATCTGTAGATGGCTTTGGGTAAGATGGCCTTTTTACTATGTTAATCCTACTGAACCATGAGTGAGCATGGGAGATCTTTTCATCTTCTGATATCTTCTTCAATTTTCTTCAGAGACTTGAAGTTCTTGTCATACAGGTCTTTCACTTGCTTGATTAGAGTTATACCAAGATACTTTATATTATTTGTGGCTATTGTGAAGATGTTGTTTTCATAACACCTTCTTAGCTGGTTTTTTGCTTGTATACAGGAGGGCTAATGATTTTTCATTTTTTATTTTTTTGAGTTAATTTTGTATTCAGTCATTTTGTTGAAGGTGTTTATCAGCTGTAGGAGTTCCCTGGTAGAATTTTTGGGGTTACTTGTGCATACTGTCAATCATCTGTGAATAGTGATACTGTAATTTGTATTCCCTTGATCTCCTTTAGTTGTCTTATTGCTGTAGATATGCGAGATGGTGGAGAGTGGGAATCCTTGTCTTGTCCCTGATTTCAGTGGAACTGCCTAAGTTTCTCTCCATTTAACTTGGTATTGGCTATTGGCTTGCTATATATTGCTTTTATTGTGTTTCGGTATGTACCTTGTATCCCTTGTATCTTTAAGACTTTAAACATGAAGTGGTGGATTTTGTCAAAAGCTTTTTCAGTGTCTAATGAGATGATCATATTTTTTTTCTTTCTTTCAGTTTGTTTTTATGGTGGATTACATTGATTGATTTTCATATGTTGAACCATTCCTACCTCCCTGGGTGAGGCTTACTTGATCATGGTGAATAGTATTTTTGATGTATTCCTGGATTTGGTTTGCAAGTATTTTATTGAGTATTTTTGCATCCATAAGGAAATTTGGACTGAAATTCCTTTTCTTTGTTGGGTCTTTGTGTAGTTTAGGTATCAGCGTAGCTGTGGCCTAATAGATTGAGCTTGTCAATATTCCTTCTGTTTCTATTTTTTGGAATGGTTTGAGGAATATTGATGTTAGCTTTTCTTTGAAAGTCTGGTAGATTTCTGTACTGAAACTGTTTGGCCTTGGGCTTTTTTTTTAATTTCTTGGGTGTCTGTTGTTATGTCCCCTTTTTCATTTCTAATTTTGTTAATTTGAATAGTCCTTCTATGCCTTTTAGTTTCACTGAGGGTTGCCTATCTTGTTGATTTTCTCAAAGAACCAGCTCTTTGTTTTGTTGAATTTTTGTATTGTTCTCCTTTTTTCTATGTTATTGGTTTTAGCCTTGGGCTTGATTATTTCCTGCCGTCTACTCCTTTTGGGTGTGTTTGCTTATTTTTGTTCTAGAGCTTTCAAGTTTGCCTTTAGATAGCTTATTTGAGATCTAAGTTCTTTTTAAAGGCATTTACTGCTGTGAACTTTCCTCTTAATACTGCTTTCACTGTGACCCATAAGTTTGGGTATGTTGTGCCTTCATTTTCATTGAACTATAGAAAAATTTTAATTTTTTTCTTTATTTTCTCCCTGACCCAGTTGTCAATGAGTAAAGAGTTGTTCGGTTTCCATGAGTTTGTAGGCATTCTGTTGTTTCTGTTGTTGTTGAAGTCCAGCTTTAATCCATGGTGGTCTGATAGAAGGTGTTATTTCAATTTTCTTGTATCTGTTGAGGCTTGCTTTGTGGCTGAATATGTGGTCAGTTTTGGAGAAGGTTCCATCAAGTGCTGAGAAGAAGGTATATTCTTTTGTGTTTGGATGGAATGTTCTATAAATATCTGTTAGGTGTAATTGACTCATAACATTGCTAAGTTTTGTTATTTCTCTGTTTAGTTTCTCTCTGGATGATCCGTCCATTGGTGAGAGAGGGGTGTTGAAGTCTCCTACTATTAATGTGTGGGGTTCAATGTGTGATTTAAGCTTTAGTAATGTTTCTTTTATGAATGTGGGTGCCCTTGTATTTGGGGCCCAGATGTTCAGAATTGAGACATCATCTTGGTGGATTTTTCCTTTGATGAATATGAAGTGCCCTTCCCCATCTCTTTTGATTAATTTTGGTTGAAAGTCTATTTTATTAGATATTAGAATAGCTACTTCAGCTTGTTTTTTTTTTCCAGCCCTTTATTCTGAGGTAATGTTTATTTTTTGTTGCTGAGGTGTGTTTCTTGTATGCAACAGAAAGATGCATACAACCTGCTTTTGCAACCATTATGTTAGTCTGTGTCTTTTTATTGGTGAATTGAGAATATTGCTGTTAAGAGATAGTAATGACAAATTATTGTTAATTCCTGCTATTTTGATGTTAGTATTGTTAGTGTGAGTGTGTTTATGAGTGCTTCCCTTCTTTTTATTTTGCTGGTGTGGAATTATTTCTTTCCTGTGTTTTCTTGGATGGGATGGAGTTTTCCTTCTAGTATTTTCTGTAGGGCTGGATATGTGGCTAGATAACTGTTTAAATTTGTTTTGTCTTGTAATATCTTGTTTTCTCCATCTATGGTGACTGAGAGTTTTGCTGGGTATAGTAATCTGGGATGAAATCTGTGATCTCTTAGGGTTTAGAAGACATCTGTCCAAACCCTCCTGGCTTTTAGAGTCTCTGGTGAGAAGTCAGGTATAATTCTGACAGATCTGTCTTTGTATGTCTTTTCCCTTGCAGCTCTTAATATTCTTTCTTTGTTCTGTAGATTTAGTGTTTTAATTGTTACGTGGCGAGAGAATTTTCTTTTCTAGTCCAATCTGATTGGTGTTCTGTAGGCTTCTTGAATGTTTATAGGCATCTCTTTCTTTAGGTTGGGGAAATTTTCTTCTATGATTTTGTTGAAAATATTTTCTGGTCCTTGAAGCTGGGACTCTTCATCTTTTTTATTCTTATTATTTGTAGGTTATGTCTTTTCATAGTATTCCAGATTTCCTGGATGTTTTGTATCAGGGATTTTTAGCTTTAACATTTTCTTTGACTAATGTGCCAGTTTCTTCTATTGTGTCTTCTATACCTGAGATTCTTTCTTCCATCTCTTAGATTCTGTTGGAGATATTTGTGTGTTATTTCTGTTCTCTGACCTAGGAAGGAATCCATCTTCAGGATTCCTTCAGATTGTGCTTTCTTTATTGCTTCTACTTTCATTTTTATGTCTTAGACAGTTTTATTCATTTCCTCTACCTGTTTAATTGTGTTTTATTGTATTTCTTTAAGGGATTTATTCATTTCTTCTTTAAAGGCCTCTGTCATCTTCATGAGACTGGATTTAAGGTCATTTTCTTGTTTTTCACCTGTGTTTTTCACCTGTGCTGAGGGCCTCCAGGTATGGGGTGCTGGACCTGGAATGGGGTGTGCAGGCCACTTGAGTTTTTGATCTTAGCCATTCTGACAGGTGTAAGATGGAATCTCAGAGTCATTCTGATTGGCATGTTCCTGATGACTAAGGAAGTTGAACAATTCTTTAAGTGCTTCTTGGCCATTAGATATTCCAGAGATTGAAGGAATGGCAAATCAATGACTGGCCCAACTTGAGAACCACCCCATGGAAGAAAGCCACCCTTGTCACTGTTCATGATTCTCTGCTTTGCTTGCCGACAGGAGCCTAGCATAACTGTTTTCTGAGAGGCTTCATCAAGCAGCTGATTGAAACAGATCCAGAGACCCACAGCCAAACAATAGGCTGAGCACCGGGAATTTTGTGGAAGAGTGGGAGGAAGGATAGAAGGAGCCGGAGGGTCAAGGACACCACAAAAGGACCTACAGAGTCAACTAACCTGGGCCCATGGAGACTCATGGAGATTGAACCACCAACCAAAGAGTATGCACAGGCTGGACTAGAACTCCTACACAAATGTAGCCAATGTGCAGCTTGGTCAACATTGGGGTTTCCTAGCAATGGGAGTAGGGGCTGTCTCTGATTCTGTTGTTTGCATTTGGATCCTTTCCCCCAGCTAGGTTGCCCTGTCAGGTCTCAGTGGATGCACTTAGTCCTGCTGCGACTTGAGGTGCAAGGGTGGGTGGTACCCCTAGGTGCCTCCCCTTCCCTGAGAAGGAGAGGGGAGGAATAGGGGCTGGGGGCCTGTAGAGGAAGGAGGGGGATGGGATCAGGCTGTAAAGTGAATAAATAAATAGATAAATAAGTTAATGAAAAAATCTTTAAACGAACATCTTGATTTAAAAAAAAAATCACTGTACATTCCAATCGTAGCCCCCCCATCACATCATCCTCCCCTCTTTCCCATATCCCCCTACCTCCTCCCCTTAGAAAAGGGGAGCACCCCCACCTACCCATCCTAGCACATCACGTTATACCAGGGCTGAGCGAATCCTCTACCACAGTGGCCTGGCCAGGCAGCCCCACCAAGGGGAAGTGACCATAAAGCAGGCAAGACAGTTCTTGCCAGAGACAGCTTCCACTCCCCTTGCTAGGGACCCACTTGAAGACCAAGGTATCCATCAGGTATATATTTATAAGGGCCTATGTCAAGTTCATATATGGTCATTGGTTGGTGTTTCAGTCTCTGCGGGCCCCCTGGGCCCAGGTTAGTTGGTTCTGTTGGTCTTCTTGTGGAGATTCTGTTCCCTCCAGGTCTTTCTATCCTTCCTCCCACTTTTCCACAAGGCTCCCTAGGCTCTGCCCAATGTTTGGCTGTGAGTCTCAGCATCTGTTTTGATCCGCTTCTGGGTGGAGCCTCTCAGCAGACAGCTATGCTAGGCATAGCAGAGTGTCCTGAATAGTGTTAGGAGTTGGCTCTCTCGAATGGTGTGGCCAGGTGATATTGGTTGGATATTCCCTCAGTCTTTGTTCTAGCTTTATACCTTAACATCTTGTAGACAGGGTAAATTTTGGGTAGAAGTTTTTGTAGGTGGATTGGCGTTCCTTCCCTTTCCTTTACTTGGAGTCCTGTCTGGTTAGAGGCTGGTCTCTTCAGTCTCCATGGCCCCCTTGTAAGGGTCTACGCTAGAGTCACCCTCAAATCCTCCCATAAGCTTGCCCTGCTGTAGGTCTCCAGCTTGTATCAGAGATGCCCCAGGCCATGGTTTCTCTTCTCTCTTCATGGCCTCTGTCTTCCTTCCTTCCCTCTCCTGCCCTCCCAACATCATATCCCCACCCTCATTTCCTTCAGCACTCCCTCTCTTATCCTGTTCCTCTCTTTTCGAGCACTTCCTCTGTCTTGTGAAAAACAAAATCTTAAAAAAAAAAAAAAAAAGATGTGAAGAAGCAGGTGAACCTCTGTGAGTTCGAAGCTACCATGGTCTGCAGAGTGAGCTCCAGGACAGCCAGGGCCACACAGAGAAACTCTCAAAAACAAAACAAAACAAAACAAAACAAAACAAAACAAGGTGTGAGACACCACTGCATGCTTGTTTCTTAGTATCTTATCAGCTGAACTATTTCTGATTTTGTTAATGTTTTCAAAAAATTAACCTTTAGTGTTTTTGATTTTGCCTCTGTTTTTTTCCTCTGGTTTGTTTAGTTCCACTCTTTTCTTTATTTTCTGTTTCTTTCACTTTGGGTATAATTTTCTCTCTTTTCTGTTTGTAGTGATATCAGAAAGGAGCTTAGATATTCAACGAATACTTTTTTTGTTTTATTTTGTTTTTTTGGTCCTGAGTCGTTGTCCCTCCCAGGCCTTTAACTTGGCTGTAGCTACCCACATCCATATTTCTCTTGTCTGCATCAGTTTCTTCTGTCCTCAATTTTACCAAAAATGTTTATCTATGGTCTTAGTATTATGAATGTTCATTTATATATGTTACACTATTATCACATCTTACCAAATCTACTTCTTTTAAATTAAATAGGACAAATTAAGAAAAAATAATACACTGGAGTCGTAAATTAAACTGTGTACCCACTGTTTAATTTTTTTGGTTTCTTCTCTCCAGGCTCCTGACTGCTGGCTTTGCCACTCTGTGGTGTACCCTCAGTTTCCTCTGATCCTTTATAGTTCTATTTTCATGCCTCATCTCTTTACGCATTACATGCTCAGTGAGTAAGTCAGCTGAACAAGGTTTCAGGAGCCAAAGTCGATGCCTAGACTGCTCTTTTTAGTATAACACTTTTAATAATCCATTCATTATCAAAATAAAAATTACCATTTTCAGTAACATCTGAAAACATGAAGTATTTAGGAGCAAATTTGTCTAGTTAACACTGAAGCCTATACAGTTAAATATTGCTCACAGAAAGGAGGACATAGATACCTGTGCATTGGAAGATCTGATGGTGCTAAGATGCCCTCTGCCTGGTGGGTGTAGCGTGTCTAACGCCAAGCATAACTCCAGAACAATTTTTATAGAAATCAACAAACTTATTCTAAATTTCCCCCAGAATAGCCAGAACAATTTTGAGAAATAAAACCACAGCTGGAGGACTGCCCTCCCAAAGTGTATTATGTTGTCAGAGCTGTCAGTGTAGGTTTGGAGTTAGGGTAGACCTACAGGTCCATACTCTGGATGCTGAGTCCAGAAATGGACCCACACGTGTCTAGTTAAGTGGTTTGTTCTTAAAGATTTAATTAAAAATTTAAATGTGAATGTGTCTGTGTCTCTGTGTGGGTATGTGCACAGGCGCCTGTGGAGACCAGAGGTCCAGTGAGCCTCCTTAGAGCAAGAATTTCAGGAGTGTGTGAGCCGCCTAATGTGGGTGTTGAGAATTGAACTTGGGCCCTCTGCTAGTGCAGTGTGCTTTCTGAACTGCTGGGCTGTCTCATCAGCTTGATTGGTTGTTTACAGAAAATAATTTTTCTTACCTTAGATTTAGTTTTTATTGTTTGAAAATTTTATACATACATATATATGTTTTGATCAAATCTACCCCACATCCCTCCAGTTCCTCCCTAATCTCCCTTCCCCTGCTGTCCCCCTCGGCTATTTTCTCCACCAGAGTGTTTCTTTTAAGACCCTCTTAATGTTATTTGTGTGTGTTTGGGTGTAGAGTGATCTGCTAGAGCAGGACTAGCTTCTCAGGGGCTGCATTCCTGAAGAAAGTGGACTCTTCCCTCTTCCGAAGCTATGAATTACCAAAGTTCCTTAGATAGGAGTGGGACTTCCTGAGCCCTTCTCTGTCCATGCTGGGATTTTGAGTCAGAGGTTTTTAGGAAAGT
The DNA here is from genome assembly GCF_030254825.1 of Meriones unguiculatus. Lineage (NCBI taxonomy): Eukaryota > Metazoa > Chordata > Mammalia > Rodentia > Muridae > Meriones > Meriones unguiculatus. The sequence continues at coordinate 69,550,568 of NC_083356.1, read as the reverse complement.
TGTGCGTGTGTCTGTGTGTGTGTGCGCATGCGCGTGCGCATGAACGCCAGTACAAAGGCCAGAAGAGGGCATCAAATGTCCTCCTTTTTCTCTCCTTACCTATTCCTTTGAGGTAGAGTTTCTCTCTGACCCTGAGGCTCAGTTTGCTCAGTTAGGCTGGAAGCCAGCAAACCCCAGAGATCCCCCAAGAATTCACACAATACCCTGTGGTGAATCTCCACAGCATCGTGCTGTGTAAGCAGCCAAACACGAGGGTACAAGTGTTTTGTGCTTCCTATGTAGATGAGGAGGGACTTGTGGGAGCATAGAAAGCAAGGGGAGGGCATTCCTTGTTCAAAGTTTATCAAACTCTATCTAAAATGAACACATTTTAGATATAAATTATATCGAAAAGAAGTTATTTATTTATTTATTTACTTATTTTTTTAATCTGGGTGGTGGTGTCTTATGTCTTTAATTCTAGTACTTGGGTGACAGAGGCAGGTAGATCTCTGAGCTTGAGGCCAGCCTCCTCTACAGAGGAAGTTCCAAGACAGCTAGGGCTACACATAGAAATGCTGTCTCAAAAACAAAACAAAACACCAAAACCCAAACCAAACCAAAAACAAAAACAAAAAAGAAAACGAAGTTCAAATGTCATTTTCTCACTGTTTGTTTCTCATTGTTTGTTTTCTCACTGTTTAGAAATCAGTTGTTCCATTGTGGGAGGATTTGGAGACATGGAGAGAAAACATAAGAAGTGACAAATGAGATGGCTCAGTGGGTAAAGGTCCTTGGTGACCAGAGTTCAATCCCCAGACCCCACATCATAGCAGGAGAGAGCTGACCCCTGAAGGTTGTCCTGTGACCTCCGCTTGTGCTCTGTGACATGCACAGATGTACACACATATAACTAAATAAACAAATAAAATGTAAAACAAAACAAAACAAAAAACCCACAAAGTATCACATCAAGCAGTTGAAAAGGGAAAGTAACTGGCTGGAACAGGGAGAGGTAAGCCTTTTTAGGTATGAGCCTTAAAAAAGATCCTCTGAGTGTGAGTGTGCCTGTGAGGGTCAGAGGACAACAGTGGGTGTCCACCTTGCCTTTCACTTCGTTGAGACTGGGTCTTTTTTGTTGGTCTTCACTGTGTATGCCAGGCCACCTGCCCTGTGGGCTTCCCCTCCTATCTCATCACAGGAGTGCTGGGGTTACAGATGTCTTGCTTTTACATAGGCTCTAAGGATTTGAACTGAAATCCTGATGCTTGTGTGGCTGTGGCAAAAGCTTGGACCCACTGAGCTCTTTCTCCAATTTGGATATATGTCTTTTAAGACTATCTGGTCTTGATTATGAGTTAAGTCATGTTTTACATAACTTCTACAGACAAAAAAATCATCTGAGCTATTAGGGGCATATCTCAGTGGTGGAACACTTACCTAGGTACAAGTCAGCCTTGCATTTCAACCCCGGCATGAGAAAAATTCACTAGAAAAGACCAGTTGCTGTCCCTGTGGAGATACGCGTACAGGGGCTGGGGGGAAGCTGGACCTAGCCTCCTGAGATGGAGCCAGCAGAGAGCCCAAGGTATTCATTTTGGTTATTTCAGTTTACCATGGGAGGGAGTGCTCAGTGACCTGAGGACATGGGCACCCAAGGAGACCCTGAGGGCCTAGGGAGCCACTGGAGTCATGAGCTGGAAGGGAACAACCTTCTCTCCCCTCTGAGTGCGCAGTGGGGCTGGAGCTCCAGCCAGGATTGGGGCTGGCTGAGATGGAGTGGTGGCTGCAGGCACAGGATGACCTCTGACTCTCAGGAGAGGCCTGGAGGGGTGTCAGGCCTGAGAAGGGCAGAGTAACTGGATCCTGTGCTGCTGTTTTTCAGGAAGACCAAACTGCTACTTGACTCACCTTGGAATCCTTCCTCTCCTAGTGCTTGTCTTAGTCTTCTTTAGGTAAGAATCCAGGCTGGTGGGTGACAGTTGAGACCCTGATGGGGACCCTGAGCTGTGTATTAATGAGGGTGCTCTTGGCTTGGCACCCACAGTGGCATGTCCAGCTTTGGCTTGCCCACATAGTGAAGCCTCTGATTCCACAGAAGGGATCTGGGGCTGGATGCCCAGTCATTTGGCTCTAGCTGTGAGGGTGGGCCTGGGGAAGGAGAGGAAGTCAGGCCTAGAGCCTGGAGTTCAGCCCTTTCTCTGTGTGGATGGTCTGTAAACCTCCACAGAGCAGTAGACTGCCATGTCTACTGGGGCTTCTGTAGACATACAGGAAATAGGTCCTGATGTGGCCTTGGCTTATAGGACCTGGCACAGAGTAGGGGCTGTCCACAGCTGCTGCAGGTGTCCAGAGGAGGGCCTTGTTTCCAGGGCCTTTCCTCTTGCCACCTTTTCTTCCACTGCTTAGTCCTGTCACTTGGCCTTACATCTTCACTGGGAACTTCTGTGCTCACTGTGCTGGCTATAGTAGTGCATTTGGAGGGAAGGTCAGACTGCTGGTCTTACATCTGTGTCCTGAACAGCTGCCGCTGTGCCTGTCCTTCCCATAGCTACCGCTTCCTGAGCCTCAGAAGCCCGGAACTGGAGGACTCAGGAGCTGTGACTAGGTGAGTGGGCATTGAAGTGTGTGTGTGTGTGTGTGTGTGTGTGTGTGTGTGTGTGATCCATGTGTGGGGAAATGGGATACTGGCTGGATAAACTTTCTGCTGCATGCTGCCTTGTGGCCTCTGCCTGTACCTCTCTACATGGATGGCTCTAGGCTTTCTTTAGGCTGCCAAGAGCAGTTTCTACTGGCCTCTTCTGTCTTTAATGGGCATGTGTGTTCTTCTCTGGCTTCAGCCTTATTTTCCCTTTTGTTCCTGCCTGAGAAGCCCCACGAACAGCTTCTGTTTCCCCCACAGCTCCCAGCAGCCTGCTGAGTGCAAGGTCTTTTGCCTTCTATGATCAGACCCAAGTTGGAGGCCCCTCCATCCCTACTGTCCCCACATCCTGTCAGGCTGCCTTTCAGGAAAGCATCTCCTGGCTTTGCTCTGCTTTCCTGAGCCTGCTATGGGCTTGTATCAGCAACATGCTCGTCTTTCTGTCTCAACTCTACTTTGCTTACAATAGCTAATGATCCTTCAGAACAGAAGGTAGGAGGTGCTCCAAGACTGGATCCTGCCTGTTGACCCTGTCTAGCAGCCTGCCCCTCTGTGTGCCCTCACCAGCCATGCATGCCTTTGAGCTGGGGCTCTGGGCTTGGTCTTTTCTGTGCTGTGCTTCCCACTAGATTATACAGCCTCCCAGCTGCTTTTTGTTCCCACAAGCTCCCTCTTGTCTTAGTTTTCCACTGTGCAGAGCACTCTGCTCTGCTCTCATTTGTGTGGGGAGGCAGTCACAACTTTGATGACTGGCTCTTCAGAGGGCTCTGGTGTGTGAGTGTTTGCCTTCATGTATACCACACTTGTGCCTGCCCAAAAGGCCTGAAAAGAGCCTTACATCCCCTGGAACTGGAGTTATGGACTGTTGTGTGTCTCCAAGTGGGTTCTGGGAACTGAATCCAGTTGTTCTACAAGCCTTGCTCTCTGCTTTACAAGTCTTTATAGGGCGTACAGCTTACTAACAGAAGTGGTTCTTGTCCCTTGGGGCTTGGCATCCTTTGTGGGGACAGCCCACTGCTGCACATTGCTCCAGGCTTTGTGGGAAGCACTTTACCCCACATGTTGGGGCTGGTCTCTAACAGATAGAAAGCCAAGATTCCGTGTGCCACCAGCCAGGAGAGAAACAAAGCAGGCTGCAGGCCCAGGTGGGCTGGTGGTCATCTGTAGACATGTTCAGTCTCATGCAGCTTGTGATTTAAAGTAGTCCTTAGACTAGTTTAGATATCCCAGGCTTAAGGGTGTCCACCAATGTAAAGTTAGAATGTGATCTTCCTCCTTAGATCCCAGGATCATGGGCAGGCAGGGTGGCTTGGTTGCCACTTCTCATGCAGGTCTGTCTGTCTGGTGCATGGCTGCCTGTGACATGCATCCAAATGACCATCCTGTCAACTTGAGTTCTGGTGTTTTCTTTTCCAGGATGACCTATCCCCAGCCAAAGGTGCTAATACCCAGGTGAGTAGATTAGGTCACCTCCTGGGCAGTGCAAGAGTCCTAAAGGCTTGAAAGGCACCAAACTATTGTCCTGGGGGAAGAGTGAGCAGCACACTTGAGGCTCCATGTCAGTCTCCAACACTGGGAAGAACTAAACTCAGAGAAACACAAAGACCTGAATAATTCTCATTGACCTCAGTTCACAAACCCTTTCATATTCTTGGGGCTGTCTGATTTCAGAACTGGAGCCCCAGAGCATCTTCTCTGTCTCCTTTCTCACTTGGGCTTCCACTCCTTGTCTCCTGTCCCTCTCACTATGGATTTGGGACATGGTGGTTGTGGTGGTAATAAACTCAATTGCTTTTATGGCTGGGGTGTAGTCAATGAGAGCTGCTTCTGATTGGCCCAGGCCCTCGTGATCATCCCTGGGGGAAGCTGAGGGTGTGGCATCTGAGAAGGGCTCCTGCAGGCACCTTTGGTCACATGTCGCCTCTGGCTCTCTCTCCATGCAGTAGGAAAGACGTTCTCGTCCTGACTCCTTGGCTGGCTCCCATCATCTGGGAGGGAACCTTCAATATCGACATACTGAATGAGCAGTTCAGGCTTCAGAATACCACGATTGGACTGACTGTGTTTGCCATCAAAAAGTAAGCAGTGGGGCTGGAGCGATGGCTAGTGGGTAAAGCACTTGCTTCCAGGCATGAAGATCTGAGTGTGATCCCTACCATCCATCTGGGCATGGTGGCATTCGACTGTAGTCAAATCAGGTAGAGGAGAGAAATGAGTGGATCCAGGCAGCTTGTTGGACAGGCTAGCAAAACAGTGAGCTTCAGAGTCAATGAAGAGCCCTGTCTGAAGAACTAAAAGGTGAATAACAGAAGAAGACACCCACAGCCAACTTCTGGCCTTCACACATGCACACAGGCACGTAAACATGGATACATACAATCTGCACACATACACACACATGTGCACGCACAAGGGTCAAGGTGGAGGTGTAGGTATAACAAGCTCCATGGCTGTGTTTAGGATGCAGTGGGGGTGGGGCTTGTGGCACCTTCCTGAGCTCTGGTGGGCTCACAGGTGAATGAACCAGCTCTGCCTCCTCCCAAAGCCCCAGGCCAGCGTCCTTTGTGCTCTCAGTGAGGTGTCATTTGCAACCCTCAGCATACACTTCAGGTGAGACTGGTACTTGCTCTGGTGGAGTTCACAGGAGATGACGCTTAGGGACCTAAGAGAGTTACTGAGTCCCCTGTCCACAGGCCCCTTCTAGCCTCTGAGGAGGAAGGTCTAGGATACAGAGACCCTTTGCTTTCCTGAGACAGCCCTGGAGAGTGTCCAAAGTGGGCACACAGATACCAGGCCCTTGAGGAGCCACCTAGTTCCCCCGGGGTTGAGAAAGTGTGGCCTTAGGAGCCCAGGCGCTATTCAGGCCACTGCAAGGGCTCAAGGTGTGGAATGTCTTGGGATGGAGCTGTCATTAGTAAAGGGAGGATGACAGACCCATGGGCAAGTGGCCTGCTGAGGAGTCGCCAAGACAAGAGAGACCTTCGGGGGATCTGCCTGGAACTCCAGGTCTGGAGTCAGCCTGCTCCCTGGCTGAAAGCATCCAGGATTCTACCTCAATGTTCCTTGCTAAGATGGGGTGCTGATGTTGCATCCTTCTGCTGCAAAGGAGGGTAAAGTGAGGTACAGACTATGGACTGGTCAGGAGAACTGTAAAGTTGGGGGATCAAGCCTCCAGGTAGCCATGGTTTCTGCAGCCTGGACCTCTGTCTTGGTAAGTTTTGTTCATACCTCTTTGTCCTCCCTCCCAGGTATGTGGTATTCCTGAAGCTGTTCCTGGAGACGGCAGAGCAGCACTTCATGGTGGGACACAAGGTCACCTACTATGTCTTCACTGACCGGCCAGGTGATGTTCCACAGGTGCACCTGGGGACAGGACGGCATCTGGTTGTGCTAACTGTGCGCAATTACAGCCGCTGGCAGGACGTGTCCATGCATCGGATGGAGATGATCAGCCACTTCTCAGAGCGGCGCTTTCTGCATGAGGTGGATTACCTGGTCTGTGCAGATGTGGACATGAAGTTCCGTGACCACGTGGGCGTGGAGATTCTCTCAGCGCTCTTCGGCACCCTGCATCCTAGCTTCTACAATAGCAACAGGGGGGCTTTTACCTATGAGCGCCGGCCAAAGTCCCAGGCCTACATCCCCTGGGATGAGGGAGACTTTTACTACATGGGGGCCTTCTTTGGGGGGTCAGTGGTGGAGGTGCACCATCTCACCAAGGCCTGTCATGAGGCTATGGTGGAGGACAAGGCCAATGGCATTGAGGCTGTGTGGCATGATGAGAGCCATTTGAACAAGTACCTGCTCTACCATAAGCCTACAAAAGTGCTGTCCCCAGAGTACATGTGGGACCAGCAGCTGATGGGCTGGCCATCCATCATGAAGAAGCTGAGATATGTAGCTGTGCCCAAGAACCATCAGGCAATCAGGAACTGATAGCTGAGTTCCTATTGGAGAGGCCAGGCCTATAGCCAGGGCACGTGAGGCTGGGTTGGAACTGGAAGGATTTGAGAGACATTGCTAAGTGTCACCCTCCACCCCACCCCAGAGTCCAGCAGGCCCAGTGCCACTTGGCTAACCACACACTTGCATCCGTCCCTGGAATATCAACCACCTTCAGCTCCCTCTGTGTGCCTAAGCTCCTTGTATTCAATGATATGGTAGACACAGACTTCAGAACGTGGGCAAAACTCTACTCTGTCATGCAGTTACCTGAGGGCCTGTGCATCCTCACTTAGGCTTGTCCCTTCCTCTGCTGGGAGCTTTGACAGAGGGCCAGATGTGGGGGGGCCAACTCAAAGTCCTGGATCTGGGCCCAGGTGGTAGCTGAGTTGTGTAACACTCAGCTCTCCAGCCCTGCTCTGGAGAGGGACAGGGCCACCCCTCCCATGCTCATGCTGCCAGGGCAGCTCTCCCTCTTCCCCGCCAGGGACCGCTCTCCTGAGTGCTGGATCTGGGGAGAGGCAGGATGAGTTCTGAGCAGCCCTCAGACGTCAACATGGTCCCAGGATATAGCCAAGACCAGGGATGTCTACGTAGCCTTTGGTGGTAACATGGGTCATGGACATTGTCATAGATCCCTGCTGCTTCAGAGCTAGGGACTGAACATGGCCCTCAGTGGCAGCATGGGCTGGGGCATCACCACTGGCCAATTTCTTTTCTCTCTCTCTATCAAAGGTGGATAAACTACCAATGGGTAATATTCTATAAGCTTCCCTGTGTGCTGTTTGCCAAGCCCTGGATGCTCCTGAGACTTGACTTCTTAGCACACTCTTCCATTTCTCAGCATTTATGAATTAGCCAACCACATCACTTCTGAGGTCCAGCTCCCACCAATGGGATAAAGCACATTCATGACCTTTGTTACCATAAAACCAGTAAACATCTTGCCTAGTGTGCTTGTTTACTAGTTTGTAGGGTGGGACACTGTTTTGTAAAAGGAGTTTCCTTAATAGGTTGGTTTCAATTCTTGGTGTATTTGCGAGACACCTAGAATATTCTCCAACAGTGTGCAAAGTAGAGCATAGTGGTTTTTTTTTTCAGTTCATTCTTTTTTTTTTAAATTTTTATTAATTACACTTTACTCACTTTGTATCCCCCCATAAACCCCTCCCTCCTCCCCTCCTAATCCCACCTTCCCTCCTCCTTTTCCACCCATGCCCCTACCAAATCCACTAATAGGGGAGGTCTTCCTCTCCTTCCTTCTGATCCTAGTCTATCAAATCTCATCAGGAGTGGATGCATTGTCATCTTCTGTGGCCTGGTAAGGCTGCTCCCCTCTCAGGGGGAGGTGATCAAAGAGCAGGCCAATCGGTTCCTATCAGAGGCAGTCCTTGTTCCCATTACTATGGAACCCACTTAGACACTGAACTGCCATGGGCTATATCTGTGCAGGGGTTCTAGGTCATCTCCATGCATGGTACTTGGTTGGAGTATGAGTCTCAGGAAAGACCCCCGTGCTCAGATTTTTTGGAGCATAGTGTTTTACCTTCTCTTCTGTGCTTGGTAAATTTCTTGAGTGCTGGGAACATTCTGATGGATCTCCAAAAATGAAAAGATCCAGGGTGCAGACAGAATTCCTTGAGGCCAGAAGTGTCATTTAACCTCAGAAATTATGGTAATTAAGGAAGGGTGGGGGACAAAGGGAGATGGGGTATGGGGGGAGGGGGTTATGCACTGTGGAGAAGTGAGAAAGGCATCTAGAGTCCATGATGGAGGTGTGAGGGAAAGGCACCTTAGGTGTCCCTCCTTGGGGTTGGAGGAAATTTGCTCTTTGATGTCTGAACTCTAATTTTCTAGGTGTCTGCCATTTTCCTGACTCTGCCCACCTAAGGACCAGCTGTTCCTTCTCCATAAAGCCTCAGGGAAGGGAAGTAGGGGAGGAGGAGAGGGAGAGAGAGAACATGAGCTGTGGGAGAGCAGGGAGTGCCCAGGAAGCCTGTCACAGCCTCATCTAGGAACTCCTGGTGTAGTGCCTGCCAGTTTCTGCCAGACTGCAGGGAAACATGGTCTGCTTAGCTCTAGCTCAGAACTAAGATTTCATGTGTAAGATGTTCTGACACTGTGAGCATGCTTTTCTGTCCATGTCAGGCAGCTCTGTTCATACAAGAACAACCCAGGGAAATGTTTTCTCTAATTAAGAATGAATCCTGCCTACTCATGGGAGAGACCTGTGGTCAGCCCCAGCAGGAAATCAGAGTCTGGTGCCTAACCTTGTGAGAGGTTAAAAAACTTAGAGTTAATTCCTGGGGCTGAGGTAAAATCACCAGACCACATTCCACCAGACCTGGGAGATACCGCTGCTTAGCAACCAGACCAGAGAGCCAGCAGCAGTCCCCGCACCTGATAGTCCTGCCTAATCAGCACCATAACAGGACACTCCAGGCACTGCTCATGATAAGATAACCCCCAGATAGTCGACCGGACCACCGTGGCCTTGGCGCCTAAAACAGACCTATTATTTTAAAGGTCAACTTCCCTAAAGACCCTCTTACCCAATCCTGTAATGCCAAGGCTTGGACTTCCCTGCTTGCGTTTTTTCCCTTTAAAAACCTTGTTCCCCTAGACTGCTGGGCCGCATTCCTCTCCTGCTTCCACAGGAAGTTTTGCGACCAGGCTAGAGTTTATAATAAAAGATCCTCATGTGTTTTGCAGCAAAGTCGATTCCTGGTGGTCTTTGAGGGGTCTCATGAACTGGGCATAACACTTGCTTCTAGTTCCCAAGGCCCTGTTGGCTCCTAACCAGGTTACTAATCTGGTGGAGGATTTTAGGTCAAACAATGACTCAACTCTTTCAGTTTCCATAGCCAGATGCATCGGACATGACCTTCCCTGAGTTCAGCCCTGAGAATCATAATGGCTGAGTGTTCTCTGTTTTCTTGATAGGTGTCTCTCTACTTTTTCTGAAGTGCTGACCAGTTAGTCTTTGTCCTCCTGGGATGGCTCATGGTCTCTTTCCTTAGAGCATTTCTCATGGGGCTCTTTGGGCTTTCATAAAAAACAAACAAATGAACAAACAAATAAATAAAAGCCTAGTTTTTAGGGCCATTTGCTATTGTTCCATGGTGGGGTCTCTGGAAGAACAGGGTGGAATGAACAAAGAAACCTTGGGCAGGTCTCAGCTGATGGTGTCTTTGTGAGGTCTGGGTGGGTGCCCAGCCTCTGCTCTTTACTCTGGATCCAGGCAGGAGCAACCTCAGAGGATAGGGCTGACACTCTTGGCTTCCCTGTGGCAGATCTTGTCTCTCTTTGCTGAGTCTTCTTGGTCACCTTCTGGCTTCATTATGAGACCCCTGAGCTCAGGATGTTTTTCTGAGCCCTATTCTGTCTGTATGTGAAGGCTAATTCCATGCCCTCTGTGCTTTGGGCCAGAAGCAGAGCTCTTGTCCTACCCCTTCAGAGGTGGGGTAGGACATGCATGCATGCATCTACTCTGGCCCCGATGATCCCTGTCTCTGTTAGGTTCCTGCCCTTAAACTCTCCCATCCACTGTCCTGGCTCCTTTCCTTTGTCCCAGTTCAAGACAAGACATTTGCATGATCCAGCATTCCTTGTGAATTTCCTCTGCCACCACCTCCAATACAGTTCACCAATCCTGCCTGCTTGGCACATCTCAGCCCCACTTCTACCAGCCTGTTCTGGGCCAGTGTCATGTTTGCCTGGATGGTGGATAGTGGCTTTCTGGCTGTGCCGTGTCTACCATGATGCCTGCCATGGCACCTGCAGGGTGTTCTTTCCACTGTGGTTAGAGTAGTTTCTTGAGTTGCTCCTCTGTTGGGGCCTTAGGGGACCCCTATAGCCATCTAGGGGCTTCTCTGTGTTTTCTTCAATACCTCTCTGTTTTCATCCACACCCAGGGTTGGGATATGTGGGGCTGGAAACTGAGGCCTGGGGGTGTTTAAGGGAATAGGTAAAGTAAGGGTCAGATCTGAATGTTAGGATGGAAAACATCGAATGCACCTTTCTGTAGGTGCTTTTTGGGTGCCTTTCTTCTCTTATTTTCTCAAAGCCTCATACAAGATTACACCTCCATTTTGAGAAGAACCAAAATGTCTCTATCGGGATGCTATCAGTGAGGACATGCCCAGGGCCCCTTGTCCACTCTACTGTCCTGATGCTTCACCTTCCACTTGAGAGGTGCATACCCAACCACACTAGGGTGGAATTCATATTTATGAGACAGATATATGTGTTTCTTTTTCCATGTGGGGTCACAGTTAATCCAACATAACTGTGGAAAAGACTGTCCTTTTCCATTGGGTGAATTTACTCTTGTGAGCAAACACATTGGCTGTACATCTGCTGTTTTTCCTTTTCTCTTCTCTATCCTGTTTCACTATGTTCTGTGTCTCCCTCTGCCCATACCACGTACTCTCAATGCCTAATTGTGTAGTGTCATAAAATCATCAAGAGATTCCAATTCTGTAGACTACTCCTGTTAAAGTGTTGGAGTTGAAAACTCTGAAAGTCTGGTCCTCTCCCCAAGACACAGTAAAATGAAAAACTCCCTGAAGTGACACTTCTGTCTTTGCTCTCAGTGTTTAGTGGAGCAAATGGGGTCAGGTAATAGCATGTGAGGACATTGTGTGTTTCAGCTCCTTACCCGTTATCTCCCTCAGGAGCTCATTCACATGATGCTGATAGGGTGTAGTGTGCCTGAGCCTTTGCTGGCTGGGACACAGCTTACACCTGTGTTAACGTTCCCACCAGTATCTGAAAACCTAGGACCATTGGAAGTGTCAGTTTGTAAGGAGGAAACACATGAGGAAAAGTGGCAGTGGAAAAGCCTAGGATAAGGAAGAATGGTGCCCACTTCACCAGGCAAGCAGGACTGTGTTAGTCAGAGTTGAGAAAAGGTCATTTCAGCAGCGAAATCAAGACCTGGACAGAGCTGTAGTGGCTTTGATGAAAGCCATCATGCTGGCTGTGGAGGAAAAAGCTCTCACAGTGGAATACACAATAGCCATTTTCCTAATGGCATGTCTAAGAGTCCTCAGGCGTGGACCATGCAGGGTGACTGGAAGTCACATGTTTAATTACTGATTTGTAGTCTTTATAAATGTGACAAATAGTTGGGCGTGGGTAAATGTCTCATGTACAGGGAGCCATATACAGTGGATTTTGGTGCTTCTGAGAAATGTCAGAGGCAATGAACTTCAGCCCATAGAGATATTGTGGTTACAGGTAGAAACAATGAAGTGTGACTTCTCTGAACATGCCCTGTGACTTTCTCTTCTGAAGCTCATATTCCCCACTAGGGGTCCTTTTAGCAGCCAGGTATGGCTGATGGAAATCATCCGGGGACTGGAGGTGCATGCAATGGCAGTCAGGAATCTTTAATCCTCAAGCAGGTGGGCTTCTGGTAGCTACTGGTAGGCACAACAAGCTATTCTGTATCCTTTTGTTCTTAGGTATAGCCAAGCAACATGACCTGGCTTCACTGAGTTCATCAAGGAAGTAGAGATACACAGAGGCCCCATGGGAACAACCCCAGGGCAAGGAAGTTGGATAGCCTGGGAAGAATGAGTGTGAATTACAGAAAACTAATAAGGGGTGCTCCTATCCACACTGCTGTAGCCACACTGATCTCCTGAGGAAGTGACTGGGACAGCTGGGGGATCTGTCCATGCTGCATCAGCCTTTGCTAACACATTACTCTAATATCTTCTTAGTACTGACTCCTGATTGGATGGGTTGCAATGTAATCCTCACAGCCCCACTACTTGTCCTGGTCATGGATGGTGGTCCAGGCCCTCACATTCTAACCATGCTCATCGTCTGTAAAAAGTGTTCACTATGTGGATGGTATCATGTTTTTTTTTATTTTTTTAACTCTTTATTAATTACACTTTATTCACTTTGTATCCCCCCCCTGTGGTTCCCTCCCTCCTCCCGTCCCAATCCCTCCCTTCCTCCATCCTCTGCATGCATGTCCCTCCCCAAGTCCACTGATAGGGGAGGTCTTTTTTTCCTTCCTTCTGATCCTAGTCAATTAGGTATCATCAGGAGTGGCTGCATTGTCTTCTTCTGTGGCCTGGTAATGTTGCATCCCCCTCAGGGGGAGGTAACTAAAGAGTGGGCCAATCAGTTCATGTCAGAAGCAGTCCCTGTTCCTATTACAGTGGAACCCACTTGGACACTGAACTGCCATGGGCTACATCTGTGTAGGTGTCTTAGGTTATCTCCATGCATAGTCCTTGGTTGGAGTATCAGTCTCGGGAAAGACCCCTGTGCTCAGATTTTTTGGTTCTGTTGCTCTCCTTATGGAGTTCCTGTCCTCTCCAGATGTTACTGTTTCCCACTTCTTTCCTAAGATTCCCTGCACTCTGCCCAAAGGTTGCCCATAAGTCTCAGCATCTGCATTGATAGTCTGCAGGGCAGAGCCTTTCAGAGGTCCTCTGTGTCAGGCTTCTGACTTGTTCCCTCTTTTCTCCTTCTGATGTCCATCCTCTTTGCCTTTCTGGATAGGAATTGAACATTTTAGCCAGAGTCCTCCCTCTTGATTAGTTTCTTTAGGTGTACAGATTTTAGTAGGTTTATCCTATATTATGTCTATATGAGTGAGTATATACCATGTGCATCTATATCTGACAGAGGACTAATACCCAGTATACATAAAGAACTAAAGAAGTTAAACAGCAAAAAATCAAGTAATCCAATTAAAAAATGGAGTACAGAGCTAAACAGAGAATTCTCAATAGAGGAATATCGAATGGCAGAGAAACACTTAAAGAAATGCTCAACCTCATTAGCCATCAGGGAAATGCAAATCAAAACAACCCTAAGATTTCACCTTACACCAATCAGAATGGCTAAGATCAAAAACTCAAGAGACAACACATGCTGGAGAGGTTGTGGAGAAAGGGGAACCCTCCTCCACTGCTGGTGGGAATGTAAACTTGCACAACCACTCTGGAAAGCAATCTGGTGCTTTCTTAGACAACTAGGAATAGCTCTTCCTCAAGATCCACTCCTAGGCATATATCCAAAAGATTCTCAAGTAGACAATAAGGACATTTGCTCAACCATGTTTGTAGCAGCCTTATTTGCAATAGCCAGAAGCTGGAAACAGCCCAGATGTCCCTCAGTGGAGGAATGGATGCACAAATTGTGGTGTATCTACACAATGGAATATTACTCAGCAATAAAAAACAAGAAAATCATGGAATTTGCAGGTAAATGGTGGGATCTAGAAAATATCTTCCTGAGTGGGATGGTATCATGTTAACTTGGAGTGTTTAACAGATTTGCAAACTCATTTGAGAGACATGCAATTGTCCCTGGAGGTGCAAAGAAGGTAGACAGAAAACTTGAGGAAAAGGATGGCAGCCGATGGCTGAACTGCACAATATTCACCTTTTCCCCTTACAGGAGAATGGCTGCCGGACACTCAAGGCATTAGGGATCAAGGATTTCATTCCCACAATCCTTCAGAGCTGGTAGGTTGGATTCTGGAGATTCTTCTAGTAAATTTCTGCTTCAAAGCTCTGCAGAGACTGAGTTTGCAGAATGATCGACAGGGGGTGCAAAGACACCAGGAGAAGGCTGTTCAGACCCTGCATATAGACACAGTGAAATCCCACTGTCTACTTGGCATTTGTTTCCTCCCTACCCTATGCGCCTCATACTCCTATGACTTCTCATTATTTGGCTTTCATTTGTACAGCTTAGCCCTTGCAAGGCCGACATCTGAGTGAATCTCATACACACAGTGCCTATCTGTGCCATTTCACCTGTGTGGCTCCATCTCATACACACAATGCCTATCTGTGTGACATTTCACCTGTGTGGCTCCACCTGGTGGTTTCTCTCCGATCTGCAGCTGTGATCTGCAGCTGTCTGTGGCATACCTGTGTGATTCCTCAGGTCTGCGGCTCCTGTCTGTTCACATGACTCCTTTATACTTCATGTCTGTAGGGCGCCGACTTTCTCCCACTGTGCAAGCTGTGATGTGAAGCCCCTGAGACCCCAGCGTCACTGCTACTACTTCAGCCTTCACTACCCTGCACCGGTGGCTTCAAACATTCTCCCTGTTTTCTGGTCACAAATGACCATGGCTCCACACAGCCCAGGGAACCATGACTGGAGCATCTTTTTTTATGGGACAGCAAATGAGCCCCCTTATTGGCCCATTACTCTAATCCTATTCTCCTCACTTTCTTTTTTTCTTTTTTCTTTCCCGAGACAGGATTTTTCTGTGTGTAGCCTTGGCTGTCCTGGATTCGCTTTCTAGAATAGGCTGGCCTCAGTCTGCCTGCCTCTGCCTCCCTGAGTGATGGGATTACAGGTGTACACCAGGGCACCTGGCCCTCCACATTTCTATAAAGAACTTCAGCACTTCCCGTGTCTCCATGGTGCGTGGCATCATGTACCTTTGGATCTTTTGAGGATTGGCTGGGGAGCAGGCAGGAAGAGTGGGAAGATAGACCAGGATTCTTCCTGGCTCTCTTGTGGTGCTGCTGGGCAAAATGCAGGAGGCTCCAGATATTAGGGGTTGGAATTGGCCTTAGCAGTGACACAGGACTAAAGACATGCTTGGGAGACTGGATTACATTGCCCTGCTATGGGAGATAAGACATCTAGCCCAGACTGGGGACAGAGGCAGGAGCCCTTGACTGTGGCCATGTTATTGGACAAAGCTCTTAGTCATCATGCTGCACAGCTCAGTGTTAGGGTGCTCCTTCTTTGAAGCCGTGGATGAAAAGTTCCATCTGGGGTGATTGACAAGCTCACATGTCTACTGTTTCTGATACAGTCTGACATGTTTTGGTGTCATTGCTGATTGTCACAAAGAAATCTCTCACAAGATTGTGGCTCCAGCTGTGCTGGCAGAGGGAGGTTAACTTGTGAAAGCAAGATGTGGAGTCAATCTTTCTTGAAAAATTTTCTCAAAATGGGGTAATTCAGTTCAAGGCAGTGACTGTGAAATAGATTAACTCAAGGCTAGACCCACCCTGAAAGCTGATATTGCCTGCAACATGGAGGAGCTTGGAGCATCCCTGCCTGGTGTCCTCATCAGGCTGCAGCCTGAATGCAGAGCTGTCTTGAAATTTCTACCAAACAAGTGGGCCCATAACTGTTCAATTCAGCCTCACTCATACTGCTAAGACATCAGCAGAATATAGCTAAATTCTTTACCATGGTGTGACATGTGTAGCTAGCTCTGGTCCTGATAGCATCCTTACTCCCATTCTAAACCTCAGAAGCCTGGTCTTTCCTGCCAGTAGATTCCAATCTTCTGAACACTCTGGAAGGATCCACTGATCTGTGTGTACAGTGTTGGAGAGATCAGGTATACCAAACACAAATACTGAAACATAACCAAGGCAATATACAGCAAGCCAATAACCATCATCAGATTAAATGGAGAGACACTTAAAGCAAATCCAGTAAAATCAGAAACAAGGCAAGGCGGTCCACCTTCTCTATAGAGCAATGAGACAATTTAGCTAGAGTAAGGAGATCAAGGAGATACAAGCTGAAAAGAAAGAAGTAAGTGTATTATTATTATTTGTAGATGATTTGATAATATACATAAGCAACCCCAAAAATTCCTACCTGGGAACTTCTAATGTTGTTAAACAACTTTGATGACGTGGCTAGATACAAAAATTAACTTAAAAAAATAAAGCCCTCCTATATACAAATGATAAGCAGGCTGAAGAGAAAACTAGGGAAGCAACACTCTTAACAATTGCCACAAATAATATAAAAGATCTTAGTGTAATTCTAACCAAGCAAGTGAAAGACCTGTATGACAAGAACTTCATGTATTTTGAGGAATGAAATTGGAGAAGACATCAGAAGTTGGAAATATCTTCCATGTTCCTGGATCAGTAGGATTAATGTGGTAAAAGGGACTATCTTACCAAAAGCAATCTACAGATTTAACAAAATACCCATCAAAATTCCACACAATTCTTTATAGACCCTAAAAGAGTAATACTCAACTTCATACAGAAAAACAAAACAAAACAAAACAAAACAAAACAAAACAAAACAAAACACCCAGACTAGGGGCTGGAGAGATGTCTCAGAGGTTAAGAGCACTGGTTGCTCTTCCAAAGGTTCTGAGTTCAATTACTAGCAACCACATGGTGGCTCACCACTATCTAAAATGAGATCTGGTGCCCTCTTCTGGCATGCAGGTATACATGTAGGCAACACATTGTATACATAATCAATCAATCAATCAATCAATCAATCAATCAATCAATCTTTTAAAAAAATCCCCAGTGTAGGTAAAACAATCCTGTACAATAAAAGATCTTCTGGAGATAGCACCATTCCTGATTTCAAGCTGTGCTACGGAGCAATAAAGTAATAAAAACCATGTGATATTGGTATAGAAATAGACAGTTTGATCAATGGAATTGAATCAAAAACACAAAAGTAAACCCACACACCTATGGACACTTGACTTTTGACAAAGAAGCCAAAACCATATAATGGATAAAAGAAGACATCTTCAACAATTTGTGCTGGTCTAACTGGATGTCTATTGAAGAATGTGAACTGATCCATATTTATTATCCTGCACAAAGCTCAAGTCCAAGTGGATAAAAAAAAAAAACTCAACATAAAACCATATATACTAAAATTGATAGATGAAACAGTGGGAAATAGCCTTGAATGCATTGACACAGGAGAGAACTTCCTGAACAGAACACCAATTACACATGTAGTAAGATTAACAATTAAGAAATGGGACCTTATGAAACTGAAAAGTCTCTGTAAGGTAAATGACACCATCAAAAGGAGAAAATAGTAGTCAATAGAATAGGAAAAATTTTCACTAATCCTACATCCAACAGAGGACTGATATCCAAAATACATAAAGAACCCAAGAAACTAAACATCAACAAACCAAACAATCCAGTTGAAAATGGGGTACAGAGCGAAACAGAGAATTGAAAACATGAATCTCAAATGGCTGAGAAGCACTTAAATGTTCATCATTGCTATTCATCAGGGAAATAGAAATCAAGACAACTCTGAGATTCCATCTTAGACTGATTCAATGGGTAAAATTAAAAACACATGTGGCAGCTCATGCTGGTGAGGATGTGGAGCAAGGGGAACACTACTCCATTGCTGGTGGGAGGGCAAAGTTGCACAGTCACTTTGGAAATCAGTATGGTTGTTCCTGAGAAAACTGGGAATTGATTTAACTCAAGACCTAGTTATACCGATCCTGGGAATACACCCAAAGGACACTCCATCATACCATAAGGACACTTTCTCAGCTATGTTCATGGCAACTTTATTTATAATAGCCTGAAACTGGAAGCAGCCTAGATGTCCTTCAGTGGAAAAACAGATAAAAAAGTGATACATTTACACAATGGAATAGTACTCAAGGAAGCCACAATTGTGTTTGGGGAGCATGATTATCTAGCAGTGACTTCACTGTAACTGTAGGAAGGAAGTTCTCTGATTGACATCTGCCTCCCATGTAGCTACTCTCCAACTGCTACCCTCATGTCAGAAGAAAGACTCCCACATTACCTCAGACACCTAGTCCAAGGTAACGGCCCCAAACCCCATATCCCACTTGAGCACTCCCAGGGCTCTCACCTTGTCAACAGTGGCAGGAATCATTAAATCCCTTTCATCTGCTGGTGCTACAGAGAGTAGAGTCAGGCCCACAGTCAGCAGAAGCAGTTGCATGGTGCTCTGTGCTCTCCTGGACTCTCTTCAGCATGTATGTCCAGAACAGGCTGCACCCAGCCTCACCTACAAAGGCTCTTCCATATGGGGGCCACAGCACAGGGAAAATTTCCTGACATATACCACAGACCTGCCACATAAATGCACAGAGATACAGATGCACACAGAGAAAAAGAAGTGCACGGTCACATTTACAAAATATGTTCCCCCAATGCCTCAGGTTCACATATAGACACATACAGGTACAGATACAAGCACACATACACACGGGCACATGTATGTGACTACAGAAAGACAGAGACACATAGCCAGGCACATAGCATACACTCATATGCACACAGGTAGATACATTAAATTCCAAGGCAGGGACACGTGAACTCTCAGACATTCCTATACAGGCACACATGCACACTTACAGTTGTACACAGCACATGCACAGCTCCATATGTGCACAGAAGCAAGAGCGTACATTTTCACTGTGCTGTGGCATAGAACAGAGG
This sequence comes from Meriones unguiculatus, assembly GCF_030254825.1. Classification (NCBI taxonomy): domain Eukaryota; kingdom Metazoa; phylum Chordata; class Mammalia; order Rodentia; family Muridae; genus Meriones; species Meriones unguiculatus. The sequence goes on along the minus strand of NC_083356.1, from coordinate 69,531,779 downwards.
ATCAATGGAAGGTGGGCACCCCTGGGAGACTTCAGTCTGTCCAAGTCTTAGAGCCAGAACTGAGAGCAATGAACATCTCTGAGAAAAGGTGAAGTAAAATTTGGAGGCTTTCCAGAAGCCAAACTGCTGTTGGGATGGGAGCTGCAGGGAGGACGTGCAGAGTCAGGAAGGTGTATAGGGGCCTCAGAAGCTTGTGGGGAAGACAGGACACAGGAGACAGATTGTGGTGCGGAAAGAGCAGAGCTGAGCTTTCTGGGGGAGATAGATTGGGGGCTGAGTTTTGTATCAATCCGTGCTGCATGGAGAAGAACTGGTGGCTGTGTTTGGAGCTGGAAGTTCTGGGAGGGAAGAGGAAGTGTTGTGACTGGTTTGTTGAGAATAGGTCCTGGACATGGAAAGGGTAGGAACTGGGGAGTCCTTGTTATTCTGCTACTCTAGATTCTGACGTAGTGCTTCCTACTCTGATAACATTCTCTCTCCTGACAAGGCTTCCTCAGAATGAGTGAAAGCGCAGCCGGGTGACTAATTACAGAAATCTGCACCATGTGTCCACGAGGTCCAAACAAAACAGTACACTCAGCCCACACGTGGATGGGCCTTTGTAGGTGAGGCTGGGTGCAGCCTGTGCTGGACATACATGCTGAAGAGAGTCCAGGAGAGCACAGAGCACCATGCAGCTGCTTCTGCTGACTGTGGGCCTGACTCTACTCTCTGTAGCACCAGCAGATGAAAGGGATTTAATGATTCCTGCTGCTGCCTACAGGGCCAGCTTATTTCCTGCCACTGTTGACAAGGTGAGAGCCCTGGGAGTGCTCAAGTGGGATATGGGGTTTGGGGCCGTTACCTTGGACTAGGTGTCTGAGGTATTTGATGGGTGAACATGTATAATTCTGTACATTTCCTGTGCTTCATGCTAGGCTATGAACTCCAGTATCACCTGTCAGCTCCCCATGGGGTGTGGCACCCACAGGCAGAGGGATGAGTTACAGAGTCACCTGACTCACCGCTCTGCCATAGTGACCACTGCCTTCTCTGTCAGAGAAGGTTCCCAAGAACATTTTTTTCCAATTACAGAATCGAATCTTTTCAGAATTTCTGTTCTCAATGAAAATCCATGAGCATTTGCACAGACGCAGCCCTGCTGTTTGCGGGGGGTTGAGCATTGCTGGGGGGAAGGTCAGGGAGAAAGGGTCTTCCAAGCGGTTATGTTTAGCAACTAGTGTGTCTTTCTGAGAAGATTTGAGTGTCTGAAGATGTTCAGCCATGCTCCCACGCCCTCTAACTGGTGAATAGAGTTACCTGGTTGTGCCTTTTCTGCTTTTTGATGTCTGCCCTGATAGCCAAGAAGCATCTTTGCCACATGGGGTTCCACATCCGAGGCTGGTATCCAGGCCCATTGTCTCCTCTGTGTGTAACTCCAGTTCACTGAGATGAGTATCATGGCCACATGGCTGACTCACAGAGACCTATGTCCTTTTCTAATATCAGGGAGCTTGGTAGATGCTGCTCATGATCTTGGCAACCCAGGCACAACCCAGGCCTACGGACTCAATGTTACCCTGTTCTTTCCATAAGAAATGCCTGGTCTTCATCTTGTCTGTCCTCCACAAAAGCAGAAAAGCCATCCATCCATACTCTCACCTTAGTCTTGGGTTCCACAGGAAAAATGAGGTCAAAAGTGTGTGGATCCTAGGAGTCAGGACCATGGGGAGGCAGGTGCTCAAGCGGTGTGAAGAGACGTGGTAATGTCCCTGAGGCCAATGGGTCAAGATAGGGACAGAGACAGTACTGAATGCTGATGAATTCTGTGCAACACTGAGGAGTCCAGTCCTTGGAGAATTCTCCCTGACTCCTGGGGAAAAGCAGGGGCTGAACTCCAGGGTCAGTTGACAGGTGAGGGTGTTGACTGTGGCCCTCAATGATCCCATAGTCCGTGTGTGCTTGGTGGCATCTTTCACCCATCACTGCTCCACACTGAGCTCTGTCCTCTCTGCATCATGCCTCATTCTCCAGGTGACTTTCTCAGCTCCTTGTGTAGGACCTCTACAAGGACACTGGATTGAGTCCCTTCTAGAAAGCTTATCTCCCAGGAGATCCCATACTTCAGCGTGCCTGTCTTTAACTGAAAATGGTGGGGATGATCAAATCATGACCAGGTTTCATGATGTCCTTCAGGTGTCTCGGGGCCCTCCTGCCTGTCCTAAGATGCTACCCAAGCTGCTCCCAGCCTTTTCTCCCACTTTACGTTCAGCCTGGGAACCATTTCTTTGACCCTGAATCCTGACTCAGGTATGGTTCCCCATCTAGCTTCTAGGAAAGTGGTATATAACTCGCTGGGCTGGAAACATGCCTATTCCTGCAAAGAAGAAAACCAGCCCTCTGCCACCCTTCACGCTTATCATTAATGCTATTGGGAAGTTGGAGTTCAGGATGAAGATCATGTAAGTGTATACATCCAGGCAGATATTTCTGCTCTTAGCTGCATCCTCTTCACCCTATTCATTTCACATATGCTTCCTGGTCTCAGCAAGATTCTCCATGTCAACATAGAATCTTTCTGTGTTGTTTGTGTTGTGTTGTTTGTGTTTCTATAACTTCAAGAATGGTGCTCACAGGGAAACAGCTGATTATAATTGTGTAGGTGCTATGGTCATTTCTGCTCAAAGATCAGCTAATACTTTTCAATATTTCCATGGTTTCTGTGCTAGTAAGAAGCCCAGGAGGGGCATATGATGGTCCAGAATTCTGCTGTATGGGTGGTGTCTTTGAAGACACCTTTGCTGATCCAGGCTGTGTTTAAAATGGCCTGATGAGTTTCAAGTACAAAAAACCCTGAAAGAAGGTCTGGGCTCTTCACCATTTCTGCACCAATGTGTGTCAGATGCTCTCCTAGAGTGACTTAGAGCATACAGGGAGGATACAAGGTCATTGCTATCTGAGTTCTGAGCCTGCTGCCAGAGTCACAGCTCTTGGGAGGAAAGGCTCTCCTGATCTAATTGTCTGGGCCCATGATATGTGCTGAGAAAGGCAGGAAACTGTCCTAATTAGAGCTATTTTTCTCCTGTATTCCAGGAAGCCCATTGGATGTGTTTTGTTCAAGCAGTACCTGGATGACTTCCCAAAGCACCCTGGTTTGTTTCAAGCCTGTAAGTGCTTACACCCTTATTTCTGCCTTTCAATACAGACTTCTAAAGAGACAAGATAAGCACATGTCTCATTGTGTCCACAGGGTCAAAGCACTACATTGGCATCTATTTCCTGATCACAGAGCAGTTCGCCATAGCCTACTACAAGGATAACTTTAAACATCCCACTTACATAATGACAATGCTCATGGGTATGTGAGTTTTTGAGACTTGCCCATGAACTCTTGAGGCAACGGCTCCTGAATGTATTCCTTCTTCCTACCTTATTTAGTCTAGTTTTGTACTGGGGACAATTCCTGTTATTCTTGGGATATCTTTGGGAAATTGATTTGTAAGCTCTTATCCTTTCTTCTCCTTAGCTCTTACATAACCAGTCCTAATCCCCAAGCCCACTTTTAGTCTCCACTCACCCAGCCCATATTCCATTTTTTTCTTCTCTGTTTGCCATTGTGGTCTTTCCCTGAAGAGACAACTAGTGGGACTCCATTGCTGCAGGGGGCACTGGTCCCATCCTGAGACTGTGGTGAGTTCCTGGTAGCAGGTGTGGGTTCCTGGTAAGTGGAGCCCAGAATTCTACATCCAATTGCACACCACGTGCCCTTCTCTGCTCACACAGGTCTGAGGCCCTGAGGTCACAGCCCAGTGCCTATTTAAAAGAAAGAGGAGAGAAAAACAGCTGAAGGGAGAGTCAATTTATAACATTTGGCAGTTCTGGAGGAGAGAGAAAAACTCACAAATTTTCTCTGCCATTGCTTCAAAAAACTTAAAGCTTATTGAGAAAACTAAACAGGTCAAAAAATAGACAACTGTGTATTTTTTGAGAGACAGGTTGTCAGCCATATCCTGGGACAAGCAGCTGTCATGGTCCAATGAACCACTCTGTCCTCATTCTCACAGGGCTTCTCTGGACACTGAGAAATACAAGGAATTTTTTGTTTGTTTGTTTGTTTGTTTGTTTAAGGTCACCAGGAGACATGACCTCCACCTGTCACTGTTCCCAAGCACTGATAGCCTGGTGTTAACCATCAGCCTCACAGCTCTGAGAACAGTTTACACTTCTCTTGTTCTCTAGCCTCTCTGCTTCCAGGCTTCTTCCCAACTGGGAGTCACAGTGCTGGTTCCATCATGTACTCCATGCCAACCTTCTCAACCATCCACCTGCCCTCAATTCAGGCTCTGCAGCCATGCCACTCAGAGAGCTTGCAGACCTAGAGAGAAATGCCTTCTGGCCCTACCTTCACATCCCGATCAACACTCCAAGTTTCTGGTGCTGCCCAGTTCCTCTATGTCTTGCTAGTTTTCTTTCTGACCGTCACCTTCTGCATCAGATATAACTGAAGTATGCAAGGGTAAATGGAGCTCTCTGTCTACATTATTTATTTTGGTCAAGAACTGGGCACTCAGGGTTATGTTAGCAGATGTGGGCCTGGCTGGTGGAGTGTAGAGTATAATGTGTGCATGAATGTGGACAATCATTGGTGGTGCATCCCCTTCCCCTATGATGCCCAGCTGTCAAACTCAAAATTTCCCTTTAAGATATGGTGTAGACTATGCATCCAGCTTGTGTCTGTGTGCTGAATTCTGCACATGTCTTCTATTTACCAGCTCTGTGTGGGCGAGATCCCTCTGCTCAGAAGCCTTTGTGAGTGAACCACCTGAGACTTCAGCCCTATACAGACCCATATGCTGAGGGGTCACTTGTCCCAAACCATCAACATGAGTCCCTCCTAACTCCTCCAACATGGCTGGCCTTTTTTTTTTCCTTCAGGAAACTTGAACTGGGGCTACCCATTCTTTGGCCTGAGTCTCCTCAGGTCCTAGATGATTCAAGAGGAAACTAGGTGGCCTATTTGTAGTGAGGGTCCCTCATTTCCTAAAACTTTGTTTCCCTTTTCTATTTGGACTGGTGTCTTTCAATCTTGCACACTATCACTCTATGTGTCTTACAGGTCGTTCTCTGATTCCGAACCCACAATCTGTGAGGTTGTATGAAAGATATGTGGTGAACACAGGGCTGAACAGAACAGACATCTTCAGCCCTCTCTGTGATGGTAGAGATTGGGTTTTTCCTAGTTTCCCCTTCCTTTCTGTTCAGGATTTCCCTGTAAGACATGAGTGGAGAGGCACTCCTTAGAGCCCTCTGTCTCTATCTGGTTCTACAAATAGATTCCTGCGAGTGATCTAAGAATCCTAGCACATGGACCCAACTCTGAAGAGATGACTCAACAACAAGGAGCTGATACCTGCCACCAACTGCACTTGAACACAGGACTTCTTTTGCCAAGAGTGGTCATAGCCCTGTGCCTAGACTCTCCCAAGCCTCCTTTCAATAAAGCTGATCTTTATCTGGGCACATGTATGACAGTCTAATGGGTCCCAGTTTTGTGTTAATCACATGATGGCAGATGATCAGAGCCAAGCATAATCATAGAAAATAAAAGAAGTGTTTTTGTTTTGTTGTTGTTATTGTTGTTTTTGCACTCACAGGTGGCCATTGAGTGGCATCCTGGGGCACACAGGGTCACAGAGCCGAGTAGCAAGCAACTGTGCATATGCAGTGTGGACAGGGCTCCTGTCTCTGTGGTAACTATTAAGAAAATGTTGGGAGGGTCACAGAGAGGCAGGCATGGATTTCCTATGTGGGTCTCTATTAGCAGGGTGTCTAGTGTTTTTGTCCTGATGATGGGTGGTGGTTGTCCGTTCGAAGGCATAGGGTTGTGTGTGTGTGTGTGTGTGTGTGTGTGTGTGTTTCTCTCTTAGTATGTGGAGGACAGACTATCTGGAGAAATTTTCATTGTGTCTATGGAACTTTTCCCGATGCAGTGGGGCCTGAATCTACAACAAAATATGCAGGAATGAGGAGAACAAACACAAGTGTCACTAAACACAGACAGGAGGGGAAGACCTTCCCACCTCTCCACTGAAGTTGCCAGAGATGGTGTCCTGTTTTCCACCCCAGTAGTCCTTTCCTGGGCACATTATTCACATTCAAAATGCATCCAGATCCCACCTGGACCATCTTCCCAAATTACGCAGAAATGGGAAATTTCCAAGACATGACGCAAGACTTTAAAAATCTGTGGAAAATTTTTATTGAAGGCCAGGCCACCATGACCTGAGAGGTGTGATAATTCAGCCCTTCTTCCCCGTGTCTCTGTACAAGGCCAGCTAAAGCTTGGCAGCCATGGTGAATGTGCTCCCTGAGGAGGGAATGGAAGTGAGAGCCCCAGATGACCCAGGATTAGCATGTTCATGGGGTGAACTCCAGGATAGGTCTTGCTCATGGTCGACATCAAAATGGCACATGACCTTTTCTAGGTTGTGTGCTCTCCAGCTGTTCCACACAGAGTTGCTGGAGCATAATGGGTGGAGGTGTTCCAGTGCATTTAATGTGACTTGTGTGAGGTTTAATGGATAGTCATGAGCATACTCACCTTACTCTATGCATGTTACCAATGGCAAACTTAAGTACAGTTGATGAAAGTCTATCTTGGACAATGAATGGCTTTAGCTTGCTTACTGGCATGGCATGGGAGCAGGTTTCTGAAAAGATATGGAAGTTGACTCACCACTAAGAAATATTACCCCATCTGGCCTTTTTTTTTTTTTTTTTGGATGGGAGTCTTTTAATGATTCTCTATTTCCTTAGGGGTTGTAGGACTATTTAATTTGTTTGCCTGATCTTGATTTAACTTTGGTAAATGGAATCTGTCAAGAAATTTGTGCATTTCATTTAGATTTTCTAATTTTGTGGAGTACAGTCTTTTGAAGTAAGACCTACATTTTCTTTGGGTTTCCTCGGTGTCTGTTGTCATGACCCCCTTTCATTTCTGATTTTGTTGATTTGGATATTGTCTTTCCGCCTTTTAGTTAGTTAGTTTAGTTAGTTTGGCAGGGGATTCTCTGACATGGATGCTGTTACCTGTTTTTTGATCACTTTTTCCTGGCAGGGCTGTTTTGACAGGCCACAAGGGAAGAAGATGTGCTCAGTCCTGATGCAACTTGATGTGCTGGGGTGGGTTGGTTGGAGAGATCTGAGGAGTAAGGGACAGAGGGTAAGAGGAAGAGGGAGGAAGGGTGGTTCCAGGAAGAGAAGCAGGAGGGCTATGATGGGATGTAAAGTGAATAAATAATTAACTAAAAAAAAGGCATCACCCCAGCATGGAAGACAGTTCTCCCCAGCTGCAGGGCTGGAGTCCCCACTTCAGTTGACACTCTATATTCTCTAGCATGACATGGAGACAGGAGAACATAGGCAGCTGTGGCAGAAGTACATAGAACAGTTAGGGAAGAATGGAAGGACCTGCCTGCAAACTTAGGTTCAGGTTTAATGACCTGTCTACTCCTCCATGGTAGGGGTATGGGCACATGGAACAATATCGCCAGAAGACTACAAATTAGAACAAAACTATCCACTGCTAGATAAATATACCACAACTACACTCATCACTTGTGTGCTAACTTTTAAATTTGGAAAAATAAGTGTAAAATAAAACTGTCATGTCACACGCTCACTGTGTCAACACATTTACCCGTTTTACTCACACTAAACATAAAGTACTTACAGTGGCCTACAGCTCATTGTTGTTTATTCTATTCTCTTTTTCCATGGCCCGTGGCGTCTAACTCTTCCTCCTGTCTTCTCCAGTCTGTTGCTAGCTCATCCAGGCTCCCTCTGCCTCTTCAAGACCCCACTGAATGTTTCTCCCACATGGAGTTTTCTTCTACATTCCCAGTCATGGTTCATTTCCTTCACTTCCTTCAATGATGTCTTTAAATGTCCTCTTTGTGCAGGTGACTTGGGAAATTCCATTGAATCTACCAACTCTTTGTTCTTTAGTTCCTCTCCACCTTGTTCCAATTTGGGCTTCCTCATGGTATGTGTCACTGTTGTAATAATATATAATTAAGTAATCAGGAATGGAGCATACAGTAGACTGGGCAGGGATAGTTAATACAATGAACACTTAACAATACAAGTGTAAGGGGAGCTAGAGAGAGACACTAACAGAGGGCTACAGGATATCAGTGGAAGGAACCATTTTGTGATGAGATCCCTGACACTTGGCTGGTTCTAACATGGTGGAGATTGTTACAAACTGTGGTTTTGACAGTCACTTGTCAGTTCTGGTTTTGTTTTTAGGCTCAGTGGATCCTTCCACAAGACAATCGCAGCATCCTCACATAGGGTCATTTTTCTTCCTACAAATCTATTTGTTTATGATTCCCTTTTCCATTCTCACTGTATTTGAAGTCACTACACTGTTCCTTGCTCGTCATAAGGGTTTTGTTTGGTTTCTGTTGCTTTGACAAAAAACTGACTCAATCAAAGTTGGGGGATAAAGAGCTTATTTCTTATAACTTACAGGTTATAATTCATGACAGAAGAAAGCCAACGTGGCAATCCCATGCATGCTCATGGAGGTGAGAATGGACTCAGAAGCCATGGAGGGAAGCTGCTCACTGGCTTGCTCTCATGACTTGCCCAGCCTGCTTTAGTGTAGCTTGCTTTCAAGACCAGCTGTGCAGTGTGTGTGGGTTACTCGCAACAATGAGTTGTGTTCTCGCACATCATTCTTTAGTCAATAACACGCCCCACAGACTTCCTTACAGGTCAGTCTGATGGATCAAATCCCTCAGTTGAGATTCCTCCTTCTCAGCAAGGTCTGGGTTTGTGTCAAGCTGACATAAAAAGTAAACAGCAAAATGGACCACTTATCAGCTTGATGCACAACACACCCAAGTTGTCAAGTTGACATTAATATTAAAATGTAAAACTGAAACAACTTTACACAAACACACCCAAGTTGTCAGGTTGACATTAATATTAAAATGTAAAACTGAAACAACTTTAAGTCCCACAGTCTTCAAAAATTCCAACACTGTAAAAAAAATTCTGTTAAAAAAACCCCAATTTCTCTTTCTTTTTTTCCAATGTCTCTTTCAAAATCTAAAGTCTCTCAACTTTGAGCTCTTGTAAAACAAAATAAAAGCATAAACAAACAAAACAAAACAGAACTCCCTAAACAGTTAAATGCTTCTTGCTCCTGACACTTGGCTGGGAAGAACTAGGGCAGTTAGAGCCGAATTGAAGCACAACCAGACTTCACCAGTACAAACAGTGCTTGATGTCTGAGACCCGGTTGTAATTTTCTGGGCTCCGAAAAGCCTGGGCAGCTAGCTCCGCTTCTCTACCTCCGCCCTTTACAGAAAAAATAGCCCATTTCGTAGGCTCAGGGCAGCCTCCACCTCACCTCCGCTGCTCTTTTTGGCAGTGACTACATATGGTTCTGGTATCTTCAAAGTCCTGATGTCCCCATTGCACCTGAACAGACTACCCCACCAATGGCCTCCGGTCTCTCTTTAGAGCCAGCAGCCCTGCCATACAATACCAACCCTCAGCTTCTCTCCCTGACCCCTTCATTCCTTCAAATCAAGGACCGTCTCGGGGATTGGAGAAACGGCTTAGAAGTTAGGAGCACTTGGTGCTCTTGCAAAGGAATAGTGATTAATTTCCAATACCCACATGGTAGTTCAGCCCATGTCTAATTTCATTTCCAGGGGATCTTATGCCCTCTTCCTATTTCTTCTGCTGATGCATGATGCATCAGACATAACATTACATGGTGCACAGACATAATTTAGACAAAACCCTCACATGTAAAATGAAATGAATAAGTCTAATAAAACTTGTATAAACCCAGGACCATGTGGGAGACTCTTACACATTACCAAGTTCAGATGGAAGCCTGAGATGCAGCCTTACCCCCTCTGGACCACACCTTCTGTGTTCTGACCCTGAGGGCACATTCCTGCAAGACTGAACCTTGGTGATTCTGGTCTTTCTCAATCACTGCTAAATTCTCAGCTCCTGTTAACCAGTATGTGTGCCTGAGTGAATTAGTGGCTTTCATGCTGGTCTCTGGCTAATCACAGTTATTCTTCAGCTCCAGCTCACCAGATACCACAGATTAATTCAAACTATCCCACAATAGCTCAGGCATGCTGCTAAATTTGTAGTATGGGTTCTCTCCAATTTCTTTATGTAGGTGCTTACTGCTATGAACTTTCCTCTTAGCATTGCTTTCATTGTGTCCCATAAGTTTGGGTATGTTGTGCCTTGATTTTCATTGAATACTAGAAAGTCCTTAATTTCTTTCTGACCCAGTAGTCATCGAGTAGGGAGTTGTGTAGTTTCCATGAGTTTGTAGGCTTTCTGTTGTTTCTGTGCCATTGAGTTCCAGGTTTAATCCATGGTCACCTGATAAGATGCAAGGGTTTATTTCAAACTTCTTATATCTGTTGAGGCTTGCTTTGTGACTGAGTATATGGTCAATTTCGGAGAAGGTTCTATGAGCTGCTGAGAAGAAGCCATATTCTCTTGTGTTTGGGTGAAATGTTCTGTAGATATCTCTTAGGTCCCTTTGATTCATTACATCTGTTAGTTTCTTTATTTCCCCATTTAGTTTCGTTTTGATGATCTGTCCATTAGAGACTTCAACATCTACTCTCTCCAATGGACAAATCATCAAAATGAAATCAACATATGCCTGTGGCAACCAGATCTCAGGGCACTGAAATCTGCATATGAAAAGACAGTACAGGAGAACCTCCTCCAACATCTCCCCATTTTAGTCCAATAAAAGTCTCATATATATTAAACCACATACAGTAAGAACAATTATGAAAGAATCAGAAAAACCAGTGGTAGTACTTACACACATAATGTCTAGTTTAAAGGTATTTGGCAACCTTGAAGAAAATACTATTTATCCTATCTTGGTGAGTCTAAAGATTTGTACCTAAATTATTCTCTATCAACCTAAAACCTTTACCTAAGTCTTAAAACATCTTCTTAATTATAATTATCTAGTCTTCAACCTCATCAGAGACTTGAGAAGGAATAAAATTAATTACGTGAGTAAACAGGCTTGCAGCTTCCAAAGTAAAATAAATAAATAAATAAATAAATAAATACCACAGAGGTAGTTTGCTGCCTGAAAAGCTTGTTGGAGCATTATCTTCAGACTTCTGGCCCGGTGTGTTTGACAGATATATTTGTCAAGTAGAAACTATTATGGATGTACTTATCCTGTCTTTGCAGAGCTCGGAAGTCAACTTGGCCTGCATCCAAGCTTGCCCATTTTAGGCAGAATACTGTCTGCAGTAGTAAGAGCATTTCTTTACTAAGTGGCTTTGTCACATTTAAAGCCATCTCCTAATGGAGTTTCTTTGATACCTGTCATCTTCTTAGAGTTAGGCTGGGGGTACTGCCAGGAGCTGGCATGTTGTCAAAGAATCCTTAAAATAATAAGAACTTTTTAAATGTCATATTCTGTAGGTCTCTGAGCTTTTTAAAAACCATATCTCTTCATTTTTACATAATTTGTCTACTATGGAATCATATCTATCTATCTATCTATCTATCTATCTATCTATCTATCTATCTATTTAACCTAGGAAGCATGTTTCTGTGATAAATTAGACCAGCATCTGACATGACCCATGGTCATAACCCTGTCACTGTGCCCTCAGGCTTTGGTCTGAGGGAGACTGCAGCACTACCCTCTGTCGGCTTTGTTGGAAGGCAGCAGCTTCTCTTAAGAGAGCCGCACCTTTGAAATGTATTCAACTTTGGTTCCCTCACCTTTGGATTAGAAACTGCCTTTCACCCAAGACTTCTCAGGCTTTAAATTTAAATTAAAGGAATGTTGTTGGAAATGAAAATATGGCTAATAAAGTTTATTATTAAAACCTATTGTTATTACAGTGGTTTTATTTAACTCACTATCAAACAATAGAAGACACAGAACCCTGAGAGATTTTAGATAAGCCTTCTTTTACCTGGGGCTGGGCAGATATTAGCTCCCTAAACTACCTTGTTATTTCCCAACCCCACATTCCAAGCCAATTGCTCTAATAACTTTTATCTAGGCTACTTCTCATCCGTAATTTCATAAATCCTTGCTTACGTTTCTCATCTGGGCTGCTCTCCTCCATCCACCTTGATCTGGCCATGTGCTTTTCTCCACACATAGGTTTACTATGGTGGCTCTCCCTCCTTCTTTCTCCTCTACCTGTTTCCCTCCTGTGATCCTCTGTCCTCCACGCCCACAAATTTCACCATGCCTACCTCATTTCTTCCATGCCCAGAAGTGTAGGCAACATTATTGAACAAATCAGGGATAATTGGGGAACATTCCCTATATCAAATGGGCGCAGAAGATGGTTCATATTCGTAACAATGCCCATGGCAGGGTGGTAACCAGAACTCAGGTCAGTGAAATCAACATGCGAAAGCACAGTGCAGAAGACCTTCCTCCAACATTATAGTTTAGTTGTCTTTTTTTTTTTTTTTTAATACTTTTGAGGGATTTGCACAGGGACAAATCTCCCAGGAACAGCATCTCCCAGGAGATTCCTGCCTTACCTTCCTGAGACAACCTGCCTGCCAATGATACATATGGGTTGGTCATGACCAAGTCCCCCTGGCCCTGTGAAATGTTTCCCTAACCCCTCCTGCATCTGTTCCAACACCAGCTACAGCCTGAAACCCCTTTGCCTGACTCTCTCTCTCCCTCCTGTCCTCCTCAGCAGTGGCTTCCTCCACCCAGCTTTTAGAAAACCAATACATAATTAGCTATGCAGGAAACATTCCCTTCTTAGAAGCAAATCTGAGAAGCCCATTGACACCCTTCACATTGCCCACATGAGAATTAGCTACTTGGACTCAGGATGAAAATCTTGGGAGTACCTGCCCTCAGGTCATCTGGTTGGCTCTTGGTTGCATGGTCTCTTCGTCCTCACCACACACATGCTCTTGACTTCAGCTTGGAGAAGGATGTGAAGATGGAATCCTCTTGTTGTGTCTGTACAATGTATCAGGTGACTTCTCTAACAGCATAGCACAGGAGACCAAAATTTCTACCCAGTTATTCTGTACTGTTGCACAATGGTAATAACAGGACTTCCAAGCACTTCTCTAGGTACTGCTAGCTTTTAAAGAAACCAGTGTGGAGACTGTTAATTTCTGTATGGGCCAGGAGTCTCTGGATCTTCAGGATTTCATTGAGTTCTCAGATTAATAAGGAGTCTCAGAGGGTCATGGGAATATTCATGATTGTATCATCTGGGAGAGACCCTTGAAGACATCTTTGGAGACCAAGGGCATAGCCTGGCCTCCTTGTGAAAAAAGGTCTGAAGTGGATTGTTTGGAAGACTGCTCTGAATTCAGTGTACGGACGCCGCATCTATCTATCAATCGTTTCCATACCAAAGTGACCTGCAGCATACAGGATGGGAACACAGTGTTTGTGGGAAATCTTGTGGATATGGCTGGCTGTTCTATGTATTGCACTGAAGGGGTGACCTCACCTCACTGTTGGGTACTGGGCATGGAAACAGGAAAGAACAGGGCATGTGTGAAGGAGAGAGCCATGCTTATGCCCTATTTCTAGGAAACCCATTGGATTTGTTGGTTTCAAGATGGCCTTGAATGAAACAAAAGACAAACTTTGCTACTTAGCTCTCTATAAGTGTTTATATTTACATTCTTCTATTTCAGAGATCCTTTTGGGGAAAATCTGACAGTTGCAGGACTTGTTCTTTGCCTGAAGAAATGTGGCACTGTGTTGGTATAGTGTTGCTCGGAGGGGAGAACTTTGGCATCACCTGTGTAAATGAAAAACCAATGATGTATGCCAAAAATGGGGATGCTCCTGGGTGGGTCCTGCTCTGCCTGAGCTTGTTGGCATTGGCATGGCTTTCTGGGGCACTAGGTAGAGAGTCGATTGCTACTTTCTGCTTTTTTAAGTCTAGATCATGCCTGGGTGTCTTTGCTGTGATTCCTGGCTATTTGTGAGAGGGATTTTTTTTTTTTAGCCTTTTCAGTCTCAGCTTTCAGATAACCCCTCATGACATCTAAGACCCACATTCCTGCCATATCCTTCTATCCCAATGCCCTGCCTTCCCTCTCACTCACTGTTGGTGCAATCCTGCTCTAAGCAAGGATATAGGTGAGATCCTTTGTCCCTGTGTATATTGTGTATCCACTGGAGACCTGTGCTCATAGCATCCTGTATCCTGGTAGCAGGATCCAGTATCATGGGGACTGAGTCTGCTTAACACCCTGCTGCTCACAGATGCTCTTTCTTGGCCAGATAGTTCTGATGTCCTGAAGTCCACAGCCCACCATTTCAAAAGGAAATGACAGATAAGTGAAGGGAAATTCAGTTTTTATCTCTGGCCAGTGCTTGGGAGAAAAACTTACAATTTCTCTCTGTCATTCATTCAGACAGTTTACAGCCTACAGAAAGGACTAAAGAACAGGGGTTTTGGCTTTGTGGCTAGAGTATTTTCTCTACAAGTTCCAGGGCATGGCTTCCAACCTCCTGCACTAACATTCAAAGCTGGCAACAGCTTCTCATGCCTGTTATTCACACACATTCCTAAAGCTCTTTCTGATCAGCTAGCAGACCTGCTCAAAAAGGGGCTTCATTCTTAGAGACCTTCTCTCAAAAGAGTAATATGGACAGACTTACTACTGTTATCTTAGCAGTACATAGTCATGCACAGACACACACACATACACATATACACGAGCTAGAAATGAAAAGCATGTATGGATTTAGCTGAGAGATAAATCAGTAATGTTCTGAGGAAGGCATCTCTTCTAGTCCAAATTAACAGGCTGTCTCTGGTCTCACAGGAGTACTGAGAGGACACTGCTGTACCAATGGAGTGTTCATGTGCCAAAGTATTCTCTGCCAGCGGGACATCTGACCTTCATCTGCCATAGCCACCAATCCTTGATACCTTGTCCCCTTACTGGTCCCTGCAGTTTTTACCATTTTTCAAAACACTGCCAGCAACCTCCTGGCACTCTGCTCCTAGGATGCTTCCTTTCAATGTCTCATACTTGGCTTTCTCCCCTGCTCAACTCATGCATTCCTTTGTGTCTTCCCTTCTTTCCTCTGCCTCAAGCACTTCACAATCTGCACCCATAAGATCCTAGCAGGGGCCTGGAACATTGGAGACCTAAACGTAAACACCTACTAATGCCCACTGGCTTCAACTTCACATGACTACCCAAACGCCAGGGCTCAGGGTGCTGTTCAGACCCTGCTGGGGTCTCGGGCTGCCCCCCCCTTTCCAATATGAAATATCAACGTGGACAAAGGAGAGGCAAGGGACCTCCTTCATCATGTAGTTTTGGGGGCAGAAGATATACTGCTAAACACCTTTTTATATGAAGGTGTCCTGCCAGAAGAACCTGGGAGCAGAACAAAGGCAGAGAGGCAGTCAGTCACTGGTGGACACCTCCCCTTTCTACCTCATACTAGCCCAAATTGTTAAATGCAACACTTGCCTCTAGTGATACTGGAGGAAAGCAGGTCAGGGTGTCCCTAAATTCAGGATGTGCCTGTGGGGAATCCTTCATCTGTCCTCTGCCCTCCAAGGTTGGGAACCTTCATAAGGTGTCATTGAAGAGGGACTCTTTGGGTGCTCCAAAGAACTATGTGCTCAGATGGTACTTGTTCCAAACAAGATGTGAACTTGTTTCCTGTATAATTTCTCCCATGTGGCTGGCATTCTTTTATTAGGGAGCTTGGTGTGAAAATGCTCTGTCTGTTTGTTGAATTTGCCTATATCACTGAATTTCCCCCCAGGGACTTGTGTGTGGCCTCTGTCTAGTAAGAGTTCTTCCCATACAGCTCTTACCATTCTTGCTGTAATCAGACTGCAAAGCTGGTGGACTATGAAACGTTTGTGAGCCAACTACCAATGAACAAAACAGGCATCATCAATCGTGATAAGAAAGCTTTTGCTGATAAGAATTAGCAAATCCTTTATCTTCGTGATTTTCTGAAGATAGTGACCATGTTAACACATTCCAATGCCACTGTTTTCTTCTGGGTCTACAACTAGAATTCTGTGAACTGGGCAAAGCACACAGGTGAATCCTTGTAGAGACTATGTAGGAACCTGGCATAGTTCTACAGCAGCAGGCAGAACTCCTGGTGCCAAGAGAGGACAGGTCCTTCCACTCTGACACAGCCCTCTGCTTTCAATAAAGGAGGCAGAAATCTACTGGCTGTCTGTGTCAAGAATGGTTTATTGGGCTCCAACTCTCTGATAATCAGGTGTAGGCATATGCTCAGACCTGACCTCGATTGTCAGGAAGAAAAGACTTCACCTTCACAAGTCTCCACGCAGGTGGCATGCCCTGGCACACAGACACTGAGCTCAGCAGAGGGCAGAGGGACAAGAGCAAGAGCTGCATGGTAACATGTGAGGGGAGAAAAGGTTGAGCAATGTCACAGGGATGCAAGTGTATGTTGGCTACTGTGTGTCTCTGCAAGAACCCTAGTTCTCAGTACTGCCCTCTGGTTCTGTCTCTGCTGATGTCTGGTGGCCCTGGTGTGAGGCCGTAGAGGAGGGTAGACGTGGCCCCTGTGCAGGTGGAAGATGGGCCTTGCTACTGAGGCCCTTAATATCTGGGAATTAGCTTACTTGTCACATCCTGCAGGGACAAAGAGGCCCAAAGGCCAGAACACTAAAATGCAAACCTATGTCCAAAATCAGACAGAGGAGAAAATTTACCCCACATCTCCATTAAAGATCTAAAACCAGTGTTCAGTTCTTTCAAATAATCTTTTCTGCTGATGCTGTTCACGTACAAAATGCAACCAGATACTCCTTGGACCATCTTTCCAAACTCAATAGAATCAGGAGGCTTTGACAAAAGGACTTAAGTGTACTTGGATTCTGTCTGTGGATTAGATTTCTTTAGGTTAGGTTATTATAGTTTGATCCACGTGCTGAGAAAAGTCAGTGCATCTGCCCCTGTCCATTGTGCAGTGTCAGGCAATGATCGTCAGCAACAGAGGACGTGTTTTCTGGAGGAGGGAAGAGAAGAGAGGGACACAGAGGGCACAGCCGCATCCCACGATGAACATGCCCATGGGCCAGCCTTCATGATGGGATCTGCTCATGGAGAGCATGACAAATCTCTCTTACAATTGTGTTGTCTTCTCAAGATGTTCCTCATAGAGTGCCTGGGGTCAAAGGAGGCCAGTTGTCCTTGAGCCTCGGTTGTGTCTTGTGTGAGTATTTCTTATGGAGACATAAACAGACTTCTTCTCACTCAGGATAGGTCACAGTGATAGACCACTGTAGAATTCCATCGAAGTTCACTGTAGAATTCATCGAAGTACTGTGCTTGCTTGCAATGGGAGGATAAAATTTTACTTATAGTGGTATGGGTGACCCCAAACCAATCACATCACAGAATGGTCTCACCATAGCTTGATGGCAGCTTCCCACAGGGGCATGGATAGGGTGTCTCCTTGAGTTAACCTTTAACACTCTATACATTCTAAGGAGCTTCCTGAGAGGAGAAGACCACATGTAGCCTGGGGAAGAACTACATACAGCAGGTGGCAGTAGATGGAAACTCAGGTGAGGGTCTAATGATTCCACTTCCTTCTACTGAGAGGATTCCTGGACAGACCTCATCTTGATGGCTTCCTGAGTAGCCACTGGTGCCACTGACGATGGTGGTTGTTGTCATACTCAGGGTACAGTGCTCCACAGAAGGCCTTTCCAGGAGTTGTACACCCTCTTTTGCCATCTAGGAAGGAAGTGATAAGCCCATTCCGTTGGATCTTTGGCATGACAGAACTACCCAGGGGCTGTGACCCTCTCAGAGTTTCATAGACTCGGGAGCTGTGCCCCATAGATTCAAATGCCCTTACACCTTACATCTGGGGTGGAACTATTGGATTTTGGTTTCTTTTCAATATTAGAAACATAGATGGGGAACTTTATTGGTACCTTGAATATCCTTACATAAATTTTGGACTACCCTGTGGAGCCATGCTGGTCTTGCTCCACTGAGAAAATATAGACAATGGAATGGGGACACTGACAGGGTGGACCACGCTCATAACAACCACTGAAAGGTAAAGTGGCTTTGTCCTCAGACAAGTGTCCCCAGCCTGGACGCAGGAACTGGATTCATGTATGTTGAAAAGATTTTCCTTGAGGCAGCAGACAGGTTGAGAGGCCGAGCTCTCTGCTATGGAAACTCACTGGAGGTGTCTTCTGGATCAAGTATGCTACAAGGAGGAATGCTCTTTAGGGGCCAGCCCCACAGTGACTTCAAGGAAATGTGTGGCTCCTGTGGATTGCAGCCCCAGTGAAGTTTGGGAGGCTGGCTCACAGGGTTACTTGTCTGTGGGACAGGGTGGAGGTGAGCTGGATCTAAGGGCCACTGGGTTTGTAGCTGATATATTAGGCTCCGTGTGTGTTGACTAAGTTGTGGTCTCCAGGGCACAGTGTCTCCAAGCAATCAGAGCTGTGTGTCTGGCCCCAGAGTGTGAGAAAAAAACCTGTGACCGTGGTGGTGTTGGACCCAGCAGCTGCTCAGGAACACAGGAAAATGACAGACATCCTCCAGCTGTCCCCTCAAAGCTGGGCCAACAAGTCATGTTTACATCATTCGTACCTTAATAACAGAACGACTCTAGAAGCAGATGCTTTTGGCTAATGCAGAGTGATTTACACCCATGTAAGAGGATCAAGAAGAACTTTTAAAGGAAGTGTGTAAGAACAATAAAGACAGAATGAATTTTGTTAGGGAGGGTACCTCAGTGGTAGACTAATAATGTCTAGTGTAACAGTCTGTCCACAGGGCACTAAAATCCCTGGAGAGTGACAGTGCAAGCTGACTAACTCTTCTCAGGTCAGCAGTTCTCTTTGCCCCATTCTAGGTGACAGAGTTCACAGCTGAGAAACCTGGCAGGCAGCCCAACTGGGAAGGTGCCAAGATCTCTTTGAAGTTCAAAGTGAAGCCTGCAGGACATGTGGGGCAGTGCCCAAGAACTCACTTTGGCAGTGGGATATCTGAAGGGGAGACGGCAGCACTGACAGGGGCTCACTCCAGAGAGAACACCCATTTAACATGGTGAAACACTGAGACTTTGAGGAAGCAGGAAAGAACCTGAAAACCCCAGTGGAATCTGAATAAATTCACTCAGAAGGTTCCAGCCCTGTGAATCTTCTCTGGCTCTTGTTATCTTTCCATCTACTGCATTTTTGTTTCACTTGTTGGTTTTGTCTGAGACACTGAGGTGTGTCTTGACCATGACAACACCCTCCCCTTGTCTCCATTTTACTCACAGTAAAAGGGCAAATGCCACAGTGGCTCACAAATCACAGTTTGTTCCGCCCTTTCTCTAACCTTGTCTCTGGCGAACTTCCTCTCCCTGCCCTGACATCTGTTCACTCTTCTCTGCCCTACAGTCTGTTCCTGGCACAGCCAGGCTCCCTCTGCCCCTTTCAGGCCCCACTGAACGTTCTTCCCACCTGGAATACTCTTCCACGTCACTTCATGGTTCATTTCCTTCACCACCTTCAATTATGTGTTTAAATATCCCCTTTGTGCAGCTGACAATCCGTTTACTCTACAAACTCCTTACCCCTATAGTTGCTGTCCACCTTGTTCCATTTGGAGCTCCTGCATGGCATGTGACACACTTGTAATAATATATAATTAACTAATCAGGAGACAGGAGCACAGCAGACCGAGCAAGTTTAGTTAACACAATGGACACTTAACAAGTGTAAGCAGAGCTAACTAAACACAGTAACTGAGGATTGCAAGTCAGTGGAGGAAACCATTTTGCTGTAAAAATCCCTTCCACACATGGTTGCACCATGGTGTCAGGAAGGTGTCACAGCCTGGAACCTTGGCAGTTCTGGTTTAACTTTTAGACATATTGGATCCACAGAGACAAGCATGCCATCCTTACGTAGGTTGTTTCTTCTCATATTTTTGTATATCTTTTATTTCTCCTTTAACCTAGTTTTAACCTAGTGTCAAGTCTACAGTTGGAACTTTCTGCAGTGTGTTACATGTGCAAGGGAGAGTGGACCTCGTTGCTTGCCCTAGAGGCTGTAGAGAGTGGAATATTACACAGTAGAAATGACATGTGCTGCAGATCTTATGTAGAGGCTCTTTGTCAACATAAGGAGCACACTCCTCTGACAGTTCTTACCCAGAATCTTGTCAAATGACTTTCCAGCACTGATTGACACGATGCAAAAAAATTCTACTTCAACTGTTAAAATGGTGGGTTGTTTCTTTATTTTTTAATTAATTACACTTTATTCACTTTGTATCCCCCCATAAACCCCACCCTCCTCCCCTCCTGATCCCACCCTCCCACCCCCTTCTTCACGCATGCTCCTCCCCAAGTCCACTGATAGGGGAGGTCCTCCTCTCCTTCCTTCTGATCTTAGTCTATCAGACCTCATCAGGAGTGGATGCATTGTCATCTTCTGTGGCCTGGTAAGGCTGCTACCCCCTCAGGGGAAGGTGATCAAAGAGCAGGCCAATCAGATAATGTCAGAGGCAGTCCCTCTTCCCATTACTATGTAACCCACTTGGACACTATTTGCAGGTAAATGGTGGAACCTGGAAAGGATCATCCTGAGTGAGCTGTCCCAGAAGCAGATAGACACACACGGTATATACTCATTCATATACACATATAACATAGGATGTTATATCTGTACATCTAAAGAAACTAATCAAGAGAGAGGACCCTGACTAAAATGCTCAATCCCCATCCCAAAAGGCAAAGAGGAAGGGCATCAGAAGGAGAAGAAAACAGGAAACAAGCTAGAAACCTGCCACAGAGGGCCTCTGAAAGGCTCTGCGCTGCAGACTATCAAAGAAGATGCTGAGGCTTATGGCCAACTGTTGGGCAGAGTGCATGGAATCTTATGTAATAAGTGGGAAATAGTAAGATCTCGAGAGGACAGGAACTCCACAAGGAGAGCAACAGAACCAGAAATTTGAACACAGGGGTCTTCCCAGAGACTCATACTCCAACCAAGTACCATGCATGGAAATAACCTAGAACCCCTGCACAGATGTAGCCCATGGCAGTTTGGTGGGTTGTTTCTTAAACCAGAATCTAATGTAGATGAGGCTAGCCTAAAACTCAGTATAAATCTGATGCTGACAGTGAACTCCTGATCGTCTTGCCTCTGCCTTCCAAGTGTTGGGAATGTGCACCACACAGTAGGCTGTTTTATCCAATTAAGAACTGCCATAATTAGCTGCAGTAATTGAAAGCAGGTCTGGGGCTCCACCAGTGTGTTTCACTGGAAACACAGAAAAGAGGGGTGCAAACACCAGAAGTGAGAACTGTGATCACTGTGACAGGCCCTGCAAAAGTACCAAGAAAGCTGGTCTTTGAGCACTACAACCATGGTCCATGTCTTTTACTGACCCATTTGTACTTCAAACTGAGTTTATTCTACAACTGAGTATTAAGAGTTATGAAATACAGGTTCTACAATAATTAACAAGGGACTGGAGAGCTAGCTCATTGGTTAAGAGCACACAGAGCTCTTATCAAAGACTTGACACTGGCCTAGGAGAGTTTAGGTAGCCACCAGTATGGGGAGAACTGGGTAATGGCATCATGGCTGCAAATATTTGAAGGTTTCTACAGAATTATTGCTGCTTTGGAGGAACTTCATGGAATCCTGGGGATAGGGAGTAGGGAACCTAGCTTTGAGTAACCTAGGAGCAAGCAGTGGCAGGGTGGAGGAAGGAAGTTTACCAGGGGTGAGGGTGGGAGACTGACAGACCCTCCCTCATCAAGATCAAGCAAGGCAGACCTAGGTGCAGCTATCTGAGTATTTTTTACTCACCAAAGGTTTTCTGTGATTGGCCAGTATTTGGGGCTCATTGACACTGTCCTGAGAACATGGTGGAACACACTGATAGGTACCTGGGCCAGTACTCTGAAAAAAAAAAAATATATATATATATCTCCAGAATCTCAGTGGGACATGCATTTCTGGAGGATGAGTATGCAACATTGTTTTTTTTTTTTTATTTTTTTTTCCAAAAGCTGATGGTTGCCCTCAGATGAGCATCAGCACTAACCCTTCAGCCCAACTCCCATGCTGACCTTTTGTTATCTCTCTCCCTTTCTCTGCCTGGACCTGGTCACCTGGAAAGGTAGTCAACCCTTCAGTTACCAGATGAACCTGAGGGTGCAGGGAGAAGTTGCAGAAAAAGGATAGCTAGAAGTTTATAAAGCTGATGAGCACTGTGTTTGTCTTTGCAGTATGAAACCCAAGTATGTTATGGAAAGGTCTAAGACCTCCATGCAAGAATATAAAAAATAAGTGGAAGCATTTACTGAACTTTGGATAAAAATTGAGTTTCACAATATCAAAACATAGGATAAAAATTGAATGCACAAAATAGGTTTGACTGCACCTAAGTAGACATCATGCTTTAGAAATCAGTGTGTGAGCCCGGTAGAGTGGTACTCACCTTTATTTCCAGCACCTGGGAAAAGAAGCAGGAAGACCTCTGAGTTTATGACTTGTGCCATTTATATGCAGAGTTTCTGGACAGCCAGGAATACACATCAAAACCCAGTATCAAAGAAATCCAAACCACAACTTTGTATTTATTTACTAAGGTTAACTTTTTTCATTGGATTTTTGTTTGAATGAGGTTTTTTTTGTTTGTTTGTTAGTTTTTTTATTTGGTTTTTCGACACAGGATTTCTCTGTGAGGTCTTGGCCAACCTGGGCTCATTTTATAGACTAGGCCTCAAACTCACAGAGTTACACATGCTTCTGCCTCCCTGTGTGCTGGGAGGCATTATTCCATTCTATGCTTTAAACATTTTAATCTGTGTTTCCAGCACAGTTTCATCACCAAACTTTTCTTCGTGGAGTCATTTGTAAAATATCACCCCACAATTTGATGTATGAAGATGCCTCCGGGTTATCTCTTGGAACCTGTGCAATGCTGTATGACTTTTCCTGGGGTAACGTGAGTGTCTCTTCATCCCCACCACTGACAATGACAATAAACAAACAATGCACCCCAACCATGTCTACCAGCTGTCCTGTTGAATTTATTAGGACAATTTGAGAGGCTACTTTGAAGCGTTGTGTGACTCAGGACACTTCATCATCAAAAGCGCCTTCTCCATTGATTATACTTCAATGAAAGCTGAGTAGCTTGATTAACCTCCACCATTTACAGGCATTCTCAGATGGCTCCCGAATCATGTAGGGGTCATGAATTATGTAAATTTCCTGTGAGTTTTGTGGGCCACCTGCAAGTGTCTCCATAATGGAATGTTTCAATTTGAGAGAAAAAAGTACAGAGCACTCCACACATTCTTATAGCTCTTCCATTCTTTCTGCTCAGTCTTATCTAAAGTTCACTGAGCCTTTGATGGAGGTGATACAGAAGACATTTTCTTTCATATATTGTATGAGTTATAAATTCTCAGAAATTTGGTCAGCTATTAGTCTCTGCTGTAACCTGTACTGACTACAAGAAAATAAAAAATTTTGTGACTTTTTTGAGGCTAAACATAACAGCATTCTATGGTCATCAATACATAAGCTTAGAAGACATCTTTACATAAAAATAATCACTGTTCAACAAAACAAGAGTGGCAACCACATAATGGGCAAAAGCAATAATCATATCTCTGAGCTTTTGATCTTTGTAGTCACAAATTTTTGCCCTTGATTACTGAACTGAACAAGACTTTTGGCCTGTACAGCCACTTCACTCAATTAGAAAGTGATTGGTTGTACCCATCACAGCATTATCATTGCAGCACTACCAGAGAAATGTTGCCTAACTTTTTGGTGGTGAAGCACAAATTTTCCATAACCAAGCAGAATCACAGGTGGCAATTTTCTGTATCAGCATACCCACCACCTTGTGACACTAAAAGAGCCAATCAGTCCAAAGGAAATTTTGCTCAGTTATAGCCAGATTTCTCCATGCTTGCAGCCATAGTATTCAGGATCTTTAGCCTATTGCTAAAGGTCTTACTGCTGAATGTGCTGAACACCAGCTGGATATCTACATGTAGAAGAACACACACACATATATGCATAAATATGCATAGATACACTAAATCTATTAGAAGAAAAATTGGGGAATAGCCTTGAACCCATTTCTATAGGAGCCAACTTCCTGTTAGCTTGAGCCAACAGCTCAAGCACTAAGAACAACAATCAATAAATGAGACCTAAACCTGAAAATCTTCTGCAAGGCAAAGGACACTATTAATAGCGCAAGATGGGGACCTTCAGAATGGGAGATCTTCACCACCTTACATCTGACAGAGGGCTAATATTCATAATATGTAAAGAACTCAAGAAATTAAACACCATCAAACAAAATAACCCAATTAAAAATGAGTTATTTTGATAAATAGCAAATTCTCAACAGAGGGATCTCTAATGGCCAAAAAAAAAAAAAACCTAAATAAATGTTTAATATCAACAATCATCAGGAAAATGCTAATCAAAAAGTTTTTGAGATTCCATAATACACCATCATAATGGCTTAGATTAAAAACTCAAGTGACAGCACATGCTGGTGAGGCTGTGGAAAAAGGGGAACACTTTCTCTGTTGCTGGTGGGAGTATAAACTTGTACAACCACTGTGGAAATCAATCTTGAGGTTTTTCAGAAAATTGGGAATATATCTACCTCAAGACCCAGCTCTATCACTCTTGGGAATGTACCCAAAAGATACTCCATATACCACAAAACACCTGCTCAACTATGTTCATAAGAATTTATTTTTAATAGCCAGACACCGAAAACAATCTTGGTGTTCCTCAGGAAAAAAAAAAAGGATACAGAAAAAGTAGTACATTTATACATTGTAATATTAATCAGTTATTATAAACAAAAACATCATGCAATTTTCAGAGAAATGGATGGAACTAGAATGAGGTAACTCAAAGTCAGAAAGACACACATGGTATGTACTCACTTGAAATGGATATTAACCATAAAACAAAGAATAACCATGCTACAATCCATAGACCGAAAAAGAGCCAAAGGAGAGCCCAAGGGAGGATTCTTGAATCTCACTCAGAAGAGGAAATAGACATCTGGAATAGATGGAAGGAGAGAACTGGGTGGGAGAAGAGTTGGGGAGGGTAACAAGGGTAGGGGTCAGGTGTAGGGAGAGTGGGGTGGGGAGGTGGACCAGGACAGAGAACGGAAAATGATGGGGGCATCCTGGAACGGGGGGGGGGGGTCCTGGGAGTATATGAGTGTGACTCCAGCTGAGACTTTTAAGAACAAGGGGATAAAGGAGCCTGAAGTTGCTACCTCATGTAGCCATATGAGACTTCCAGTGGAGGGAGGGGGACACCAATCTACCCACAAAATATGAGACACAAAATTTGTCTCACTGTCAAGAAATATAGGGCTAAAGATGGAGCAGAGATTGAGGGAATGGCAAACAAATGATTGACTCAACCTGAGATCCATCCCATGGAAGAAAGCCAACCCCTGACACTATTAATGACTCTCTGCTATGCTTGCAGACAGGAGCCTAGCATAAGTGTCTTCTGAGAGGCTTCATCCAGCAGCTGATGACCCACAGCCAAACAATGGGTTGGGTGCATAGAGTTTTGTGGAAAAGTGGGAGGAAGGATTGAGAGGGTGGGAGAGGTCAAGGACATCACAAGAAGACCTACACAATAAACTAACTGGGGTCCATGGAGACACACAGAGCCTGAGCCACCAACCAAAGAGCATGCATGGGATGGACCTAGACCTCCGACATATATATAACAAATGTGCGGCTTGGTCATCATGTGGGTCCCCTACCAGTGGGGCTGTCTACAGAGGCTGTCTCTGACTCTGTTGCTTGCTTTTTGATCTTTTTTTTTCCCTAGCTGGGCTGCCTTGTCTGGCCTCAAGTGGGAGGGGATGTGCTTAGTCTGGGCGCAACTTGAGGTGTCAGGGTGGATTGTTACCCACTGGGGGCCTCTTCTTCTCTGAAAAGGAGAGAAGAGGACAAGTGGGAGGGGGCATGAAGATGGGACTGGAAGGAGATGAAGGAGGGGCCTCAGGCTGTAAAATGATTAATAAGTAAGTAAATGGGGAATAATAAAAAATAATAATTTAAAAAAGTGGGTGGTATAAAAATAAAAATAAAAGGTACTTGGTTGGAGTATGAGTCTCAGGAAAGACCCCTGTGCTCAAATTTTTTGGTTCTGTTGCTCTTCTTGTGGACCTCCTGTCCTCTCCAGATCTTACTATTTCCCACTTCTTTCAGAACCAAAAAATTTGAGCACAGGGGTCTTTCCTGAGACTGATACTCCAACCAAATACCATGCATGGAGATAACCTATGACCCCTGCACAGATGTAGCCCATGGCAGTTCAGTGTCCAAGTGGGTTCCATAGTAATGGGAACAAGGACTGTCTCTGACATGAACTGATTGGCCCACTCTTTGATCACCTCCCCCTGAGTGGGGAGCAGCCTTACCAGGCCACAGAGGAAGACAATGCAGCCACTCCTGATGAGACCTGACAAACTAGGATCAGAAGGAAGAAAAAGAAACCCTCCCCTATCAGTGGACTTGGGGAGGGGCAGGCATGGAGAAGGGGGAGGAAAGGAGGGATTGAGAGGGGAGGAGTGAGAGAACTAGAGGGAGGATACAAAGTAAATAAAGTGTAATTAAAAATAAAATAAAATAAAAATAATAATAGAAAGGTGAGTTCTGGAAAGAGGATATCACAACACACACACACACACACACACACACACACACACACACCACAACAAACCATGTCCTGAAATAAGCAGACGAGTTTGAAAATAAAAAATTGTTACTTTCTGAAAGTTGAGGAAAGGTATAAAAGACAAATTTAGAAAATGTGGTTAGCCAGGAATTAAACCAAGCAGAAGAGATGTTTAATCATGTAGCTTACAGATGTAATAGATGTAGAGAAGGCGGATACTGAGCTAATGAATGCACTTTTGTAAGAGATTTCTGAGGCATCTTTTTCCTGTTGGGAAAGCAGATGAGGGGCTTGGCTCAGGGCCCCAAGACCCAAAACAGGTGCCAACAATAGAATAAGTGTCAGCAATAGAATAGTTCACCAACAAGGCAATTAGGGGCATGAAAACACGTTCCTGGAGATTTAATGCACGCTACTTCAGGTTGTACTGCTCTTTAAGGGGCAGTGCACAGACATCTTACACTGTCTTCACAAGTCCTTGTCGTAAAATAGCCACTGGTGCGCACGGTCCTGTTCCTATAGGAACAAGTAAGAGTAATTTCTGGAAGAAGTAGTTTCGCAGATCAAGGGTTTATTGTACAGTTAGGATTAATAGATGAAGATTATCAAGGTGGAATTAAAATCACAGCTTAGGTTAAGAAAACCATATAGTTAGAGCCAGGCGCTGACATTGCTTAATTACTATCACTTCCATATTGTAAAGATAAAGGAGCTCCAAACAATAGGGCAGAAAGACTTGGAAGTACTAAGGGAAAGCATTTTGGAAAACTGTTATGAATAATGAAAGACCAAAATTAAGGTTAATGGTAAATTATATTGAAACAGAAGGTTTTGTTTTTCCTTTTGAGAATTTTATTATTTAAGTCCACGAAACATTCACCTTTCCCAAGTGTCAGCTGGAAATGCTTTGCCGTATTATTTACAAATGGCTCATGAGGTAACAATACACTATTTTGACTTTTCTTATTGGCAAGAGAAAAATATATTTATGATTTGGCAAGCATTGTTATTACAAGTGGGAATTTGAGAATTCATATATTAAAATAAAATCAATTAAGCTTAAAATAGGTAACATCTCACAAGGCACAAGACTCATGATTCTTTATATAACACAAACAAACAGAGCAGGTACCTGGTATTGTGTTTTCATCCAATCTGAAGATTAACAGTTTAAAAGATGGAGGTGGCATTCAACGTGATGCTTATGGAAATAATATTTTACATAATGGTTTTATGAAAATAATATTTTATTTATGGAAATAACCAGTGACATGTCTGTTAAATGATTTTATCTAAATTAGTATTAATTGAGGAAATATATCTAATATTTTATAATTTCTGCAAACCTGATAATCTCTATATGTCTGTTATGAGGCAAAAAGATTATTATATTGTGATATTTAATATATGAAAGTTGGTATGCAAAAATGAACTGTATTATAGGTTTATGTATGACCACATACTGGTATATGCAGTACATTATTGGTAAATGTGTATGTATGTCCACATGAGAATGTGCATATATATGTTTGGTTATTATGAATGTATTTGTGATTTATACATCATGTATTATAGTGAAAGATGATGAAATAAAATATTTTTATTAAAAAGTGTATACTTTTTGGAAGTTTTTTTTTCCCTTTTTTTAAAATTTTTCATCAATTACACTTTATTCATTCTGCATCCCCCCATAAGCCCCTCCCTCCTCCCCTCCCAGTCCCACCCTCCCTCCTCCCTCTGCTTGCATGCCACTCCCCAAGTCCACTAATAGGGGAGGTTCTCCTCTCCTTTCTGATCTTAGTCTGTCAGTTCACATCAAAAGTGGCTGCATTGTCCTCTACTATGGCCTGGTAAAGCTGCTCCCCCCCAGAGGGAGGTGATCAAAGAGCAGGCCAATCAGCTTATGTCAGAGGCAGTCCCTCTTCACATTACTATGTAACCCACTTGGACACTGAGCTGCCATGGGCTACATCTGTGCAGGGGTTCTGGGTTATCTCCATGAATAGTCCTTGGTTGGAGCATGAGTCTCTGGGAAGTTCCCTGTGTTCAAATTTTCTTGTTCTGTTGCTCTCCTTGTGGAGACCCTGTCCTCTCCAGCTCTTACTATTTCCCAGTTCTTACCTAAAATTCCGTTCACCTGCCCAACAGTTGCCCATCAGGCTCAGCATCTGCTTTGATAGTCTGAAGGGCAGAGGCTTTCAGAGGCCCTCTGTGGTAGGTTCCTAGGTTGTTTCCTGTTTTCTTCTTCTTCTGATGTCCATCCTCTTTGCCTTTCCGGATGGGGATTGGACATTTTAGTTAGGGTCCTCTCTCTTGCTTAGTTTCTTTAGATGTACAGGTTTTAGTGGGTTTGTCCTATGTTGTATGTCTATATGAGTGAGTATATACCATGTGTGTCTTTTTGCTTCTGGGACAACTCACTCAGGATGATCCTTTCCAGATCCCACCATTTACCTGCAAATTTCATGATTTCCTTATTTGTCATTGCTGAGTAATATTCCATTGTGTAGATGTACCACAATTTCTGCATCCATTCTTCAGTTGAGGGGCATCTGGGTTGTTTCCAGCTTCTGGCTATTACAAATAAAGCTGCTACAAACATGGTTGAGCAAATGTCCTTTTTGTGTACTTGAGCCTCTTTTGGATATATGCCCAGTAGTGGTATGGCTGGATCTTGAGGAAGCGCTATTCCTAGTTGTCTGAGAAAGCGCCAGATTGATTTCCAGAGTGGTTGTACAAGTTTACATTCCCACCAGCAGTGGAGAAGGGTTCCCCTTTCTCCACAACCTCTCCAGCATGTGTTGTCACTTGAGTTTTTGATCTTGGCCATTCTCATGGGTGTAAGGTGAAATCTCAGGGTCGTTTTGATTTGCATTTCCCTAATGGCTAGTGAGGTTGAGCATTTCTTTAAGTGCTTCTCTGCCATTCGGTATTCTTCTACAGAGAATTCTCTATTTAGCTCTGTTCCCCATTTTTTAAGTGGATTACTTGGTTTGCTGCTTTTCAGCTTCTTTAGTTTTTTATATATACTGGATATGAGTCCTCTGTCAGATAAAGGGTTGGTGAAGATTCTTTCCCAATCTGTAGGTGGTCGCTTTGTTTTGATGACGGTGTCCTTTGCTTTACAGAAGCTTTTCAGTTTCATGAGGTCCCATTTATTGACTGTTGCTCTTAGAGCCTGTGCTGTTGGTGTTCTGTTCAGGAAGTTTTCCCCTGTACCAATGAGTTCTAGGGTATTTCCCAGTTTTTTTCCAAGCCGATTTAATGTGTCTGGTTTTATGTTGAGGTCTTTAATCCACTTGGACTTCAGTTTTGTGCAGGGTGACAAGTATGGATCTATTTTCATTTTTCTACATGTAGACATCCAGTTAGACCAGCACCATTTGTTGAAGATGCTATCTTTTTTCCATTGTATGGTTTTGGCGCCTTTGTCAAAGATCAGGTGTCCATAAGTGTGTGGGTTTATTTCTGGGTCCTCTGTTTGGTTCCATTGATCCACCATTCTGTTTCTATGCCAGTACCATGCAGTTTTTAAAACTGTTGCTCTATAGTACAACTTAAGATCAGGGATGGAGATACCTCCGGAAGATCTTTTATTGTAGAGGATTGTTTTAGCAATTCTGGGTTTCTTGTTATTCCATATGAAGTTGAGAATTTTTCTTTCCAGGTCTGTAAATAATTGTGTTGGTAATTTGATGGGCATTGCATTGAATCTGTAGATTGCTTTTGGTAAGATGGCCATTTTTACTATGTTAATCTTGCCAAGCCATGAGCATGGGAGATCTTTCCATCTTCTCATATCTTCTTCTAATTCTTTCTTCAGAGATTTGAAATTTTTTTCATACAAGTCTTTGACTTCCTTGGTTAGGGTTACTCCGAGGTACCTTATGTCATTTGTGGCTATTGTGAAGGGTGTTGTTTCCCTAATTTCTTTCTCAGCTCTTTTGTCTTTTGTATACAGGAGGGCTACTGATTTTTTTGAGTTAATTTTGTATCCGGCCACTTTGCTGAAGGTGTTTATCAGCTGTAGGAGTTCCCTGGTAGAGTTTTTGGGGTCACTCACGTATACTATCATATCATCTGCAAATAGTGATAATTTGACTTCTTCCTTTCCAATTTGTATCCCCTTGATCTCCTTCAACTGTCTTATTGCTCTAGCAGATATGGAGAGAGTGGGCAGCCTTGTCTTGTCCCTGATTTCAGTGGGATTGCTTTAAGTTTCTCTCCATTCAGTTTGATGTTGGCTATAGGCTTGCTGTATATCGCCTTTACTATGTTTAGATATGTGCCTTGTATCCCTGATCTCTCCAATACTTTGAACATGAATGGATGTTGGATTTTGTCAAAGGCTTTTTCAGCATCTAGGGAGATTATCATGTGGTTTTTTTCTTTCAGTTTGTTAATATGGTGGATCACATTGATGGATTTCCGTATATTGAACCACCCCTGCATACCTGGGATGAAGCCTACTTGGTCATAGTGGATAATATCTTTGATGTGTTCTTGGATTCAGTTTGCAAGTATTTTATTAAGTATTTTTGCATCAATGTTCATAAGGGAGATTGGCTGGAAATTCCCTTTCTTTGTTGAGTCTTTGTGAGGTTTAGGTACCAAGGTGACTGTGGCTTCATAGAATGAATTTGGTAATATTCCTTCTGTTTCTATTTTGTGGAATAGTTTGAAGAGAATTGGTGTTAGCTCTTCTTTGAAGGTCTGGTAGAATTCTGCGCTGAAGCCATCTGGTCCTGGGCTTTTTTTGGATGGGAGACTTTTGATGACCATTTCTATTTCTTTGGGGGATATAGGACTATTTAGTTGATTTACCTGGTCCTGATTCAGCTTTGGTAAGTCAAATTGATCAAGAAAATTGTCCATTTCATTTAGATTTTCAAATTTTGTGGCATATAGACTTTTGAAGTAAGTCCTAATGATTGTTTGGATTTCCTCAGTGTCTGTAGTTATATCCCCCTTTTCATTTCTGATTTTGTCGATTTGGGTGGTGTCTCTCTGCCTTTTAGTTAGCCTGGCTAAGGGTTTGTCGATCTTGTTGATTTTCTCAAAGAACCAGCTCTTGGTTTCATTGATTCTTTGAATTGTTTTATTTGTTTCCAATTTATTGATTTCAGCCCTGAGTTTGATTATTTCCAGCCGTCTACTCCTTCTTGGTGTGTCTGCTTCTTCTTTTTCTAGGGTTTTTAAGTGAGCCATTAGGGTGCTTGAATGAGCTGTCTCGAATTTCTTCTTGAAGGCACTTAGTGCTATGAACTTTCCTCTTAGCACTGCTTTCATTGTGTCCCACAGGTTCGGGTATATTGTGTCTTCATTTTCATTGATTTCTAGAAAGACTTTAATTTCTTTCTTTATTTCTTCCCTGACCTAGCTGTCATTTAGTAACAAGTTGTTCAGTTTCCATGTGTGTGTAGGCTTTTTGTTATTTCTGTTATTGTTGAGGTCCAGCTTTATTCCATGGTGATCAGGCAAGATACATGGGATTATTTCAATCTTCTTGTATCTGTTGAGGCTTGCTTTGTGACCCACTAGATGGTCTATTTTGGAGAAGGTTCCATGAGGTGCTGAGAAGAAGGTAAATTCTTTTGTGTTTGGGTGTAAAGTTCTGTAAATGTCTGTTAGGTCCATTTGATTCATGACCTCTGTCAGAGACATTATTTCTTTGTTTAATTTCTGTTTTGTTGACCTGTCCTTTGTTGAGAGTGGGGTGTTGAAGTCTCCCACTATTAATGTCTGGGGATCTATATGTGCTTCAAATTTTATCAATGTTTCTTTCACAAATGTGGGTGCCCTTGTATTTGGGGCATAGATGTTCAGGATTGTGATGTCTTCCTGGTGGAATTTTCCCTTGATGAGTATGAAGTGTCCTTCCCCATCTCTTTTGATTAATTTTGGTTGAAAGTCTATTTTATCAGATATTAGAATGGCTACTCCTGCTTGCTTCTTGGGTCCGTTTGCTTGGAAAGTCGTCTTCCAACCCTTTACCCTCAGGTAATGTCTATCTTTGTGTCTTAGGTGTGTTTCTTGTATGCAACAGATTGCTGGGTTTTGTTTACGTATCCATTCTGTTAATCTGTGTCTTTTTATTGGAGAGTTGAGTCCATTGATGTTGAGAGAGATTAATGACCAGTGGCTGTTAGATCTCTTGATTTTGATGTTGGCTGTGGTCATCAGGTTGTGTGCTTGGTTGCTTTTTGTTTTACTGAAGTGAGGTTATTTATTTCCTGTGTTTTCTTGAATGTAGCTAGCTTTCTTAGGTTGTATTTTCTCTTCCAGTGTCTTCTGTAATGCTGGATTTGTTTGTAGGTATTGTTGAAATTTGTTTTTGTCATTGAATATCTTGTTTTCTCCATCTATGAGGACTGAGAGTTTTGTGGGGTATAGTAGCCTGGACTGACATCTGTGTTCTCTTAGGGTCTGCATGATATCCGTCCAGGCCCTTCTGGCTTTCATAGTCTCTGTTGAAAAGTCAGGTGTGATTCTAATGGGTTTGCCATTATATGTTACTTGGCCTTTTTCCCTTGCAGCTTTTAGTATTTTTTCTTTGTTCTGTATACTTACTGTTTTGATTATTATGTGGCGGGAGGATTTTCTTTTCTGGTCAAATTTGTTGGGTGTTCTGTAGGCCTCATGTATTCTAATTGGCCTCTCCTTTAGCTTGGGGAAATTTTCTTCAATGATTTTTTTGAAAATATTTTCTGGGCCTTGGAGAAGGGAGTCTTCTTTTTCCTCTATACCTATTATTCTTAGGTTTTGTCTTTTCATATTGTCTTGCATTTCTTGGATGGTCTATGTCAGGAATTTTTCGGATTTTACATTTTCTTTGACAGATACATCGATTTCTTCCATTGTATCTTCTACACCTGAGATTCTTTCTTCCATCTCTTGTAGTCTGTTGGTTATGCTTACCTCTGTAGTTCCTGTTTTCTTCCCTAGATTCTTCCTTTCCATTATTTCTTCCATTTGTGTTTTCTTTAATTTTTCCAATTCTATCTTCAGGTCTTGAGTTGTTTTGTTTACTTCCTTCACCTGTCTGATTGTACTTTCCTGTGTTTCTTTTAGTTCCTTCAACTCTGTTTCTATCATTTCATTCACTGTTTTAAGCATTTCCTTTCTAAAGGCCATAAACTGTTTGGCTGCAACTTCCTCTATTTCTTTATGGATGGTAATATTCTGTTTGAGTTTATCTTCCTCTATGTCTTTACAAATCTTATTTGTTTCCTCTGTTATCATCTTCATGAGCATACTTGTTAGGTCATCTTCTTGGATTTCAGTTATGGTGGGGTGTCCAGGGCTACTTGCCCCTGGGTAACTGGGTTCTGGAGATGCCATATTTCTCTGTCTTTTGTTGCTTGAGCTTTTACGCTGGCCTCTACCCATTGTGTTATCTTAGGTGTTTGGGATTATTTTCTGGTGGTTCCTAGGGATCCTGTGGTGGAGAGAATCCCCTTTGCAGAAAGCTGGTTTTTCCTGAAGGATGTCTTCTCAGCTTTTTGGGTATAGTCCCTGGATGGCTGGTGTTTTTTCAGGAGTTGCTCACCTCAGGGATATAGACCTGAGTGGTAACTGTGGTCTTTGTTAGTCGAGAGGGTTCTCCTCTCACCCAGGGAAGTCCTGAGGGCAGCTGCCCTGTTTCTGGGTTTCTTGTTGTAAATTTAATGATCAGCTGCTGTGACCCAGTTGGGCATCAGGCACGCCTCAACTGTTTGTGCCTGTGTCTGGAGCACAGCTGAGTGCTGGCGCCTTAGCCCCACTAGACTGCTAGACTTTTTCTAGGGAAGGATTGGGTGATTTAGGTCAGTAGTTTCCTTCCTTCCCCGTGGATTCTCTAGAGACACGTACTCCCAGTGTCTTTTTTTGCCCTGGTGCACACTGCTCAGTGTCCACCAGCTGGCTGGCCGCAGAAGCTGCCTGTGCCTGGAGCACAGCTGTGTGATGGCGGCTCAGTCTCTGCCAGCTGTCTGGTGTGCAGAAACTGCCTGTGTCTGCCTTTGTGGCTTTTGGGAGCCTGAGTGCCTCCCTAAGCTGGGTAATTTTCCGGGGACCTTTTCAGGTTGGGGGTGAGCTGAGTGCTCTGAGATCAGACCCGCTGTTTCTATTTCCGGTGGCGAATCAGGCCTGCGCAGGCAGGCAGGGCTCTTATGCTGGAACCTGGGTCCCCGGCTCTGGCTCCGGGCTGGCTCCTGGGGTGCCCGTGGAACCCGCCCGAGTCTTTTCCAGGGGATGTCTGGGTGACCTAAGACCGGTCCCAATCGTTTCCTGTACCCTGGGGTTATCTCTCAACTGAAAATTCCAGTCTCTGATAGTGTGGTGCACATGGTTCAGTCTGGGACCATGACCAGAGACACTGGCTTGTGGCTCTGGGCTGGGGCTGGGGCTGGGGCTGGCAGCCGGCAGCCAAGTGTCTGGCGGAAACGGGATCTCTTCCGCGGTTTAGCCGGGTGAGTTAAAAGCTGATTGAATCCCCCACCGTGGGGTATCCTCTCACCTGGGAAACACAATGACTGTGTTTTATGGCTGAGAGTTCTGATTGCTGGTCACTGTGCTGATCCTGCTGTGCTGCTGCTCAGAATGAGAGTCCTCCCGGCGCCGCCATCTTGCCGCCCCGAAACAGAAGTTTTTAGTGGACCCTACGGCTGATGTATCTGAGGATCAAAACTGGTCTTTGCAAAAGGACTCCACTCAGTTTATTGGTATTGGAATAGAGCGTTGACTGGATTAAATGTGTAGGGTCAGAAGGCCAAGTAGGAAAGTTAAAACTGAATGTGGCTGATATAGCCATAAACCTATGGAAAAGGGATTTATTAGAATAATGGAGAATGCAATATTTCTTCAATTTCAGAAACAGCTCATAAAATGATGCTTAAAATTGGCTATATTAAAAAAAAAGGCATTGGAAAAAATTTCAAGGAAGATCACAGGCTATTCAGGTTGTCCATAAGCAGAATAAAACAGGAACTGTCTTTCCAAATGTAGCCTTGCCTTAAAATGGCTAAACAATAAGCCAGTTCGGATCAAGCACTGGCTCTTAATGAAAGAGAAATTATAGGCCCTTGAGCAACTGGTACCAGAACAACTGGGTGCAAAACATATGGAGGAATCTACTAGTTCTTGGATTTCTCCTGTATTTTTAATAAAAAAAAATACGGAAAATGGAGAATATTAACAGATTTAAGAATGGTAAATAAGGTAACTCAGTCTATAGGTTCTTTGCAGCTTGGAATTCCATTACCTTCCATACTAACCACCAATTGGCCTATTGTAGTTATTAATTTAAAATATTTTTTCTTTACTGTTCTACTGCATAAACAAGAGACATCAATGGAATGATTTTCCTTGGGGAATGTTAAATAGTCCAAAGTTATGTCAATAGTTTGTCTAAAAACTGCTAGAAATAATTTGTAAACTATTTCCTCAGTCCATTATTTACTATTACAGGGATGATATTTTATTGGATGATTCCAATACAGATGCTTCAGAAAAATGTTTAATGAAAGAAGAAAATTTTTACCTGACTGGGGAGAGAATACAGATTGCACCTGGAAAAATACAGAAAGGAAATTCAGAAAATTATTAAGGATTTAAATTGAGTCAACAAAAAATTTAATCCCCAAAAACTCAGATTAGAAGGTAAATTAAAAACTCAATGATTTTCAAAATCTACTATTGGATTAACTACTCAAGAGGTAAATAATTTGTTTCAAACCCTGAAAGGTGATAAAAATTTGAACAGTCCATAAAAATTAACATCTGAAGCAGAGAAGGGATTTGCCCAGGTAGATTAGAGACTGCATCTGTCTGTAAACAGATTAGACACTAAACTTGACTGTGTTTTAGTTATTTTACCCTACACTCATTTTCCTACTGGAATAATTTTTCAAAGAGTATATACTATAATTTAGAATAGAATTTTAACCACATAAACAGACTGAAAGATAAAAACCTATATAAAAATATTTCTGAATAATTTTATTATTATTATCATCTTTACTATTTAAGGCCTTTTTTCCTTTTTAAAATTATTTATTTTTAATATAATTTTTAAATTAATATAATTTATTCACTTTGTATCCCAGCTGTAGCCCCACCCTCACCTCCTCCCAATCTTGCCCTCTCTCCCTCATCTCCTCCCTTCCTCATGTCCTCCCATACCCCTTCTCCAGTCCACTGATAGGGGAGGTCTTCCTCTCCTTCCATCTGACCTAGCCTATCAGGTCTCATCAGGACTGTCTTTCATAGTCTTCCTCTGTGGCCTGGTAAGGCTGCTCCCCACCCCTCTCAAGGGGAGGTGATCAAAGAGCCAGCCACTGAGTTCATGTCAGAGACAGCTCTTACTAGGGAGCCCATTTGGAGACTGATCTGCAACGGGCTACTCTGTGCAGGGGTTCTAAGTTCTATCCATGCGTGGTCCTTAGTTAGAGCATCAGTCTCAGAAAAGACCCTTGTGCCCTGATTTTTTGGTTCTGTTGCTCTACTTGTTGAGCTCCTATTCCCTCCAGGTCTTTCTATCTCTCCCTTCTTTTATAAGATTCCCTGCACTCTGCCCAAAGTTTGGCTGAGTCTCAGCATCTGCTTTGATACCCCGCTGGGTAGAGTCTTTCAGAGGCCCTCTGTGGTAGGCTCCTGTCCTGTTCCCTGTTTTCTCCCTCTTCAATGTCTAACCTGTTTGCCTTTCTGAATGAAGATTGAGCATCTTACCCAGGGTCCTCTTTCTTGCTTAGCTT
Organism: Meriones unguiculatus; assembly: GCF_030254825.1. Lineage (NCBI taxonomy): Eukaryota > Metazoa > Chordata > Mammalia > Rodentia > Muridae > Meriones > Meriones unguiculatus. Next base: position 69,494,278 of record NC_083356.1, on the reverse strand, counting down.
TTTTAAGTGTACAGATTTTAGTATGATTATCCTATTTTATTTGTCTAATATCCACTTATAAGTGAGTATATACCATATGTGTCTTTCTGCTTCTGGGACACCTCACTCAGGATGCTCTTTTCTAGTTTTCACCATTTGCCTACAAATAAACCAGACACACAAAACCTGTTACAAGAAAAAGTGGGAAAGAGCTTTGATCTGCACAGGAGACAACTTCCTGAACAGTTCACCAACAGCACAGGCTCTAAGATCAACAATCTCATGAAACTGAAAAAATTTGTCATCCGAATAAAACGACAGCCTATAGATTGGGAAAGGATTTTCACCAACCCTATACCTGACAGAGGGCTAATATCCAGAATATATAAAGAACTCAAGAATTTAAACAGCAACAAATCAAGTAATACAATTAAAAAATGGAATACAGAGCTAAACAGAATAATTCCTCAATAGAGGAATACTGAATGGCAGAGAAACACTTAAGGAAATGCTCAACATCTTTAGTCCCCAGGGAAATGATTTCACCTTACACCCATCAGAAGATTAAGATCAAAAACTCAAATGACAACACATGCTAGAGAGGCTGTGGAGAAAGGGGAACTCTCCTCCATTGCTGGTGGGAATGTAAACTTGTACAACCACTCTGGAACTCAATCTGGCTCTTTCTCAGACAATTAGGAATAGTGCTTCCTCAAGATCCAGCTATACCACTCCTAGGCATATATCCAAAAGATACTCAAGTATACAACAAGGACATTTGCTCAACCATGTTTATAGCAGATTTATTTGTAATTCCAGAATCTGGAAACAACCCAGTTGTACCTCAGTTGAGGAATGGATACAAAAATTGTGGTCCATTTCCACAATGGAATACTATTCAGCAATTAAAAACAAGGAAATTTGAATTATAATAAAATTATAATAAAATAAAAGGCTGAATAAGACTTCATCAGTTGACAGGAATTGATTCAGCAGAGATTGTAGTCACAAATACAAAGGCTCAAATTTCACAACTATGGATGATTGATGATAACTGGCAGAGAGCTTCCAGTAATTAATTGAGAGAAATTCACAAAAATAATCTTAAAAGCAAAAGACTTCAATTTATAGAAGGGGCAGAATAAATTCTCCCATGGATAGTACAACTATTGGAGCTTTCACATTTTACTCTGATGCAAATAAATTAGTAGTGGCAGGTTATAAACCAGAAAACATAATTAAAATAGTTCAAAGGTCCTATTCTGTTCAAAAATCAAAACTGTATGCAATCCTTATGGTATAATTAGATTTTCACGAAGCTCTCAATATAATTGCTGATTCTCAACATGGAGAAATTGCAGTTTATATATTTGCATTTATATCTACATTTACATTTTCTATATATTTACGTATAGAAACTGGTGAAATTGTTCCAGATAAGTCAGAATTAACTCATTATTTATGCAATTGCAACAGGCAAGTAGACACAGAAATTGCTCATTTTATATAGCTTGTATTTCCTCTCACACTGGATTGCCAAAACCACTGAAAATTATTAATAGGAAATGTATTAGAGGCATCAAAATTTCATGAACCATATCCATTAATAGTAAATGCTTAAAGAAAAGCCTCTAAGTGACATGGCAATGAGCTAAAGCTCGTCTCATTTTAGCTATCTCATAAAGTCTTTCCCCTTCTATCTTATCTTGTTGAGTCCAAATCTCACAAGAATGCATATGCCAGTCTTTAACATATTAAGCAGTTTGAACTTTTTTGTTAAGAGCAACTCCAACTGTGGTAGCAGAAGAAGTTAATGCCGTGATTCCCAGGACCACAGCAATTACCAATCCCACCATCCACTGAGTTCATACTCTCAGCAAGCTTCTGTGCTAACATTACCACAGGCAAGTCTTGCTGTGGCCTTGAGAAGTTTACAGGTGTTCAGACTGGTGCTCTTGTTCTGAGAATACAGAAGCTTTCAAAAGCAAGTCCTAAAGACATGCTAAAGACACTGTGAATAGCAATGCCAAGATAGCATTTCTAAGGTTGCGAACATGGGGGTACTGCTGTCCATTATTACCCATTTATACTTCAGCATCTAGAACTATGTTTATTTCAGTCTCTGATTTATTGATTGGATTGTATGGATTTTGGATTTAGTTTTTAGGTTTTTTTAAAAATTTTTTTAATTTATTTTTTAGCTCTTTATGTGTTCTTCATATTAATTCCTTGCCAGAGGTTATCCCATTATGTACGCCAGTTTTCACTTACATTGTTTCTTCCTTCAAAAAAGCTTTTTAATTGCATCCAATGCCATTTGTCAAGTTTGGCTTTATTTCTAGAGCTTCTGAGCTCCCTTCTAGACTTTCTGTCCTACAGTCATCGCTTGAGGTGTCTGGGCTTTAATTTCTCTATCAATTTCAGAGTTTCAGCTTCTACATTAAGAACTTTGACTCATTTTTCATTGATTTTTGAGTGTGAGGTGAAGATCCAGTTCCGTTCTTGGACCTGACCTTCATGTCCCCATCATCATCTTTTGAAGAAGCTTTCATTGTGCCATTATTCAGGTTTTTGACAAAATTGTCAAGAACCAGGTGGTCAGAAGGTGTGACTCCATTCCCATGCCATCTACTCTTTTCTCTTTGGTCAATATTTCTATTTGTTGCCAGTACCACAATGTTTTGGTTACTATATTGTTACTAGGAATCTAGAGTGCTGATATTTCTCATTTCTGCTTTTTTACTCAGGAGTGGATTACTTTGTCTATTTGGCTATTACTTTTGGATATCTTGTGTTTCCATATAAATTTTAGGATTGTATTTTGTCTTTTTGTGAGAAATGATATTGGTTTTGATGTGACTATTATTGAATCTGTAGACTGTGTTTTATAATGTAGAAACTTTCATATATTAATTATACTCATCTGTGAGTATGGAAAATATTTCTGACCTCTAATATTTTCTTCAATATAACATTTTCTACCTAATTTTTTAAATTTTGGAGTTCTTTCGATTTTGGTAGGATCATTCTAAGACATTAAGCTCAATATTTTTGGACTGATGAGAATCAGATTTATCCTTTATTATGTTATTCATGTATATACCAGTATACATAATGACACAGTACAAAGAAAATGTACTGTTTTTTACCTTGATTTTGATTTGATAATTTTGTGAAAGTGTTTATAAGTTTTTAAAGTTTCCTTGTGGAATGTCTAAAGTCTCTTATATAGAAGATCATGTCACCATTATATAACATCAAATAGTGATGTTTTGATTTCTTCCTTTTTTATTTTTATCTCTTTTATCACTTTTCTTTGTCTTATTGAATGGTCAACATTGCATTTTATTTATTGGGTAAATTATTTATTGAGTAAACATTAACATTACTTATTAAGAGTGAAGAATGTAAACATTTTTTCTTTGATGACATTATAATAATAATGTTTTTTTCCATGTAGGATAATGTTGTTCTTAAATTTGAACAGAGCTTTCATTGTGTGTCTTTGTGCATTCTGCTATTACTTTCTTTTTGCAGATATCACAAAGAATGGCTGACTTCGTCAAAGTGCTTTTCTGAGTCGGACATGATCATGATATCTCTGTCACTGCATCCGTTTTTCTGTATTGCGTTCTTTAGTTGCGTATGTTGACCCACCCATGTATTCCAGGAATGAATTCAACTTGATCATAGTAAATGATCTTTCTAATCCGTTTTTTAAAATTTTTTTATTAATTACACTTTATTTACTTTGTATTCCCCCTCTTGTTCGCTCACTCCTCCCCTCCCAAACACCCTTTCTCTCCCTTCTCCACGCATATCCTTCCCCAAGTCCACTGATAGGGGAGGGTTTCTTTTCCTTCCTTCTGATCCTAGTCTATCGGGTCTCATCAGGAGTGGCTGCACTGTCTTCCTCTGTGGCCTGGTCAAGGCTGCTCTCCCCTTAGTGGGAGGTGATCAAAGAACAGGGCAATCAGTTCATGTCAGAGACAGTCCCTGTTCCCAGTACTATGGAACCCACTTGGACACTGAACTGTCATTGGCTACATCTGTACAGGGGTTCTAGGTTATCTCCATACTTGGTTGGAGTATGAGTCTCTGGGAAGACCTCTGTGTTCAAATTTTCTGGTTCTGTTGCTCTCCTTTTGGGGTTCCTGTCCTCTCCAGATCTTATTATTTCCCACTTCTTTCATAAGATTCCCTGCACTCTGCCCAAAGGTTGCCCATAAGTCTCAACATCTGCTTTGATAGTCTGCAGCGCAGAGCCTTTCAGAGGCCCTCTGTGGCAGGCTCCTAACTTGTTCCCTGTTTTCTCCTTCTTCTGATGTTCATCCTTTTTGCCTTTCTGGATAGGAATTGAGCATTTTAGCCAGAGTCCTCCCTCTTGATTAGTTTCTTTAGGTGTACAGATTTTAGTAGGTTTATCCTATATTATATGTCTATATGAGTGAGTATGTACCGTGTGTGTCTTTCTGCTTCTGGGATAGCTCACTCAGGATCATCTTTTCCAGTTCCCACCATTTACCTGCAAATTTCATGATTTCCTTGTTTGTTTGTTTGTTTGTTTGTTTTATTGCTGAGTAGTATTCCATTGTATAAATGTACCATACTTTCAGTATCTATTTCTCAGTTGAGGGGCATATTGGTTGTTTCCAGCTTCTGGCAATGACCAGATAAATAAAGCTGCTACAAACATGGTTGAGCAAATATCCTTATTGTGTACTTGAGCCTCTTTTGGATATATGCCTAGAAGTGGTATAGCTGGATCTTGAGGAAGCGCTATTCCTAATTGTCTGAGAAAGCACCAGATTGATTTCCAGAGTGGTTGTACAAGTTTACATTCCCACCAGCAGTGGAGGAGGGTTCCCCTTTCTCCACAACCTCTCCAGCATGTGCTGCCACTTGAGTTTTTGATCTTAGCCATTTTGATGGGTGTAAGGTGAAATCTCAGGGTCGTTTTGATTTGCATTTCCCTGATGACTAATGATGTTGAGCATTTCTTTAATCATTTCTCTGCCATTCGATATTCCTCTATCGAGAATTCTCTGTTTAGTCCTGTTTCCCATTTTTTAATTGGATTACTTAATTTGTTGCTTTTTAACTTCTTTAGTTCTTTATATATACTGGATATTAGCCCTTTGTCAGATATAGGGTTGGTGAAGATCCTTTCCCAATCTGTAGGTAGTCGTTTTGTTCTGACAATGGTGTCCTTTCCTTACAGAAGCTTTTCAGTTTCATGAGGTCCCATTCATTGATGGTTGCTCTTAGAGCCTATGCTGTTAGTGTTCTGTTCAGGAAGTTGTCACCTGTGCCAATGAGTTTCAGGCTCTTCTCCACTTTTTCTTCTAACAGGTTTAGTGTGTCTGGTTTTATATTGAGGTCTTTGATCCACTTGGACTTCTGTTTTGTGCAGGGTGATAAGTATGGATCTATTTGCATTTTTCTACATGTAGACATCCACTTAGACCAGCACCATTTGTTGAAGATGTTATCATTTTTCCATTGAATGGTTTTGGCATCTTTGTAAAAAATCAGGTGTCTATAAGTGTGTGGGTTTATTTCTGGGTCTTCTATTCAGTTCCATTTATCCACCATTCTGTTTCTATGCCAGCTCATGGCTTGGCAGGATTAATATAGTAAAAATGGCCATCTTACCAAAAGCAATCTACAGATTCAATGCAATTCCCATCAAATTACCAACACAATTCTTTACAGACCTTGAAAGAAAAATCCTCAACTTCATATGGAATAACAAGTAACCCAGAATTGTTAAAACTATCCCCTACAATAAAAGATCTTCTGGAGGTATCTCCATCCCTGATCTCATGCTGTACTGTAGAGCAACAGTAATAAAAACTGCATGGTACTGGTCTAATGTGTTATTAAATTTGCTTGGAGCATTATTAAATTGAGCATTGTCTGCATGTTCATCTGGAATATTTGTCTATACCTTCCTTTGGTTTTCCTTCCTAATTTCTAGAAGCCTAAAACCTACATTCTCAGGGTTCTCAAGTGATGATCTTACTTTTCAGCACCAATTTCTTGTGTTAATTCCTCTTCTTGTCACTTGAAAAAAAATGTGCAACAGAAACAACACGATGGAATAGGGATTTATTCCAGCTCGTGGTTCAGGAGCTACCATCCAAAGTGGAAAGAGGAAGGCATAGTACCTGAAACAGCTGAACCATGAATGAGTTAGCTGGCCACATAACTTGTTTGCATCTTGAAGATTTAAGGTATGATTAAGAGCAAGGGGTGGATAATACCAGCATCCTATGTCTTCTTGAGAGACTTCAGGGCTGAGGCTCATATGTTTCTCAGAAAAGAGCCTCCATCTAGGAGTTTAGGAGTTTAGTCTAGGAGTTTAGATACAAGAGGTTGTGTGGAATACCCAGGAAACATGCACAGGAACATAAACACAGAAATATATGTGCTGATCCATATAGATTTTCATACACAGAACCTCTTACATGAACACACACACACACACAGAAACAGAGATGCATACACAGTCACATATGAACAATCATGTTCCTCAAAGCACAATGTCATGGAAGTTTTGGTTTCTTTAAAAACTCAGTTATGTTATGTAAACATGTTGCTGTTTTAATCCCAAGTGTGCACAGCCTTAGTCAGTGCACAGCTGATAATTGCTTCATGAGGAGTGTGGTCTTTGCCAGCTGGTAAAAACCTTGTTTGACTTGGAGAGGGGCATGGTCTTAGCCAGCTGCAGATATTGGCATTCTGAGGACTCTGAGAGGGTATAAATATAAGAACCTAGAGACTGGCTTGAAGGAGACAGACAGAGGAATAAGAAGACTACTTGTTCATTCAGCTGCTGTGTTTGACATTTGCTGTTGCTGGGCTACTAGATATCCTAACAACTAAGATTGGTGTTTTCCCAATGAACCTGAAGACCCTAACCAGCCAGAACTAAGTCTAAGGAGGTCTGTGTTCCCTTTCCCTTAAAACCTTCTCTTTCTCCTACTAGGGTCAGAGGGTTGGATGGAAAGTAGAGGCATTAAGGAACCCCAAACACAATAGAGTTTAAAAAACAGTGCCTACACACAATGACATAGGATCACACAGAGGTACACACAAACACGATAAAGATATAAACACACAGACGAAGACACACAAAGGCATAGTGTGCATACTCACAGAGGCAGACACTGACACACAGAGAGAGTCATCCACTTGATGACACAAACAAACAGTGTAGTGCACTCTTGCATTTGGCTACCCAAAAGACACATGCAAATGCAAATATACACATGCACACTGTCACATATCTCCAGAAAGAAAGACAATGAATTTTCTATTTAGTGTAAAAGAGAAGGAAAAAGTGAGGAGTAGGAGTTGCTGAGGGCCTTTAATCCATGGTCTTACCCCCAGCTTCACTTGGAGTAGGAAAAGAGGAAAGGCAGTTGATCTAAGAAAAGATGAATTGGAATTGGGTTCATAGTTGGTTCCCAGCTTCTGGGTGACTGAGGACAAACAGTGAGGGCAAGAGAGGACAGCAGAGCCCTTGTGAATTTAATTCAGAGGGAAAGACATGGCACAGGAGCCAGGGTGCTGGAGGAAGAGGGCACAGTGCTCAGAAGGTTGTGGCTGCAGAACACAGTTGTGTGTCCAGCATTTATGTGTGTAGAGAGTTTGGTGGTTGTGCTTGAATCTGAGAGTTCTGGGAAAGATTAGGATGTATGTAGACCCTATTTTCAGTGGAAGTGGGGCCTGGCCATGAAAGGGTGGGAACACAGGAATCATGGTTATCTTTCTGGCTTTGTATTCTAGGGCAGAATTTCCAATGTAATCAACATTCTCTTTACAGACAGGCTTCCTCAGAATGAGTGTAGGCACAGCCAAATGTCTTGTACAGAAATTATTACCTTGTCTCAAAGCTGCTACCCACACCTCTTTCTAAGCTCCAAGAAGTTTGGGGTCAGAGTATTGACTAAAGTCCTCAGTGGTTCCAACCTCTCATTTATCCTTACTTCTATGCCAGACAACAGGTCCAAAGAAAACAGTGCAATCAATTCACAGTGTGGATGGAGCCTTTGGTCAGGTGGGGGTGTCTGGCACCCAGTATAGGATAAATGTGCTTCTCAGAGGCCAGGTAGACAGAAGCACCATTGCAAACATGCTGCTGTTCCTGCTGACCATAGGCCTGACTCTGACAGCTGTCAAAGGCCTCTTTAACGAGCCGAAGTGTGCCACAATAGACAAGGTGAGATCTTTGGACCAACTAAAGATAGAAACAAGATTTTCAAGAGCATTATGTTGGAGAGTGAGAGTCTGGGTTTGTTGTTGGACTTTGGTGGTATACCTCTTGTTATGTCCCAGAATCCACCCTCCAACATGGTGTTTTCAAATTCTCTGCTGGGCAGGTGGCACACAGGCAGAAGGATGACTTAATAGAGGCATCTGCCTGTCCATTTTGCCACACAGAGACCCACTGCCTCCTTTTGTCAGCTATAGCCTCCCTATGACCTTCTTGTAACCCCACATGATTGAACAGAATGTCTGTGGTTCAGCATATCCCTAAATAGGAATGAATGTTTGTGAGAAGACTGATGACCTCAGTCCTTAGGAAGTAGTACCTGACAGTGGTAAGGTGCAGGGAGTAGACCCCAAGAGCAAGGCACCCACAGCTAGGATGTGTATGATCATCAATGACCCAGTACTCAGTGGTCATGGTGTTATCAGCCACCAGTGCTGGGAATTTCTGATCTCTGTCCACTCTGCCCACAACTTTATCTTCTAGGTGAGTTTTTTTCTTTCTATTTCTTTTAAGTGATTAGTGTAGAGCTCTGGCCATATCTAATCCAAGGAGCAGCATCTCCCGGGAGGCCCCTGCCTTATGTTGCTGAAAACAGCCTACTAATGATGTCCATGAACAAGGTCACCCTGACCCTCCAGACTGCACTGGGATGCTTTGAAAACACCTCCTGTCACAGGTCCCACTTCAGCTACATTCTGAAACCTTTTTGACTGACTCTCCCTCTCCTTCGTGTTCTACTACTCAGTGGTGACTTTCCCTGTCTAGCTTTTAGGAAACTGGTACATAGTTCGCTGGGCAGGAAACCTTCCCCTCCCAGAATCAAAGCTGAGATGTCCACTGCCACCATTTGTATTGGCCAAAAACAGAATTGGCTACTTGGAGTTCAGGATGAACATCTCGTGAGTACTTTTCCTCAGTCTCTGCTTGGCTCTTGGCTACATGTTCTCATCAATCTCACCACACACATGCTCTCGAATTCAGATGTCCATTGGATGTGAGAATGGAGTTTTCTCATCTTGTCTGGGCAATGTGTCAAGTGACTTCTTGTAACTGCAGAAGTGATGTGCCCAGGAACACTGAGCTTATCACAGGAGACATAGGTTCCCACCTATGCATTTTGTAGTTGTGCATAATGGGAATGACATGAACTTTTAAGCACAATGCTCTAGCTCTAGCTTTTAGAAAAAAATCAGTGGGTATGCAGCTTACTTCTATGTAAGGATGGAGTCCCTGGCTTCAGGATTTCAGTGGGTTCTGGGATAAATTAGGAGCCTGGGAGATCATGGGTATATTCAGGATCAAATCATCTGGAAGAGGCCCTTGGTGAAAACTGTGGAGACCCCAGCATAGTTTAGCATCCTCATGAACAATAGACTGGGGTAGATTGGTTGGAAGCCTGTCTTGAATTTAGAGTATGGTTTGGTCATAGGCTCTGCATCTATCTGTATCTGTGTTTTCCATACTACGCTGATGTGGAGCACACAGGAAGGAAACACATGGTTTGTGGGAAGTCTGGGCCTGTGGCTGGCTGTTGTATGTATTGAGTGGGGGCAGCTAAGCTCAACTTACTATTGGGCACTGGGCAATGGAGCAGGATAAAGCAAGTATGAAGGAGAGAACCATGCTTCTGCTCACTGTGTCCAGGAAACCCATTGGGTGTGTTGAGTTCAAGATGGCCATGAATGAAGCAAAAGATAAACCTTGCTACTTCACTCTCTGTAAGTGCTTATTTTACATTGTTCTATTTCACAGACTCTTTGGCGAAAACCTGACAGTCACATGGCTTGTTCTTTGTCTGCAGGGATGTGGCACTATGTCATCATACAGTTTATTGGAGGAGAGAACTTCGCTTTAGCCCACATAAAGAGCAGCATCAATGATGTTGTACAGTTGATGGCAATGCTCATGGGTGTGTCTTCCCATGCTCAATTTGTTGGTATTGGCATGGCTTTCTTGGGCACTGGGTACAGAGTCGCTTGCTACTTCCTGCTCCAATAGCTCTTGATCTTGCCTGTGAATCATTGCTTTGATTACTGGTTCTTTGAAAGAAGGATTTGTCGGCCTCAGTCTTCAGATGATCGCTCCTGATTTCTAAAAAACACTTCCAAGCCCATACATCTATCCTCAGCACCATTCCCTTTCTCTCAGTCAGCATTTGATGCACACTTGTACTGCACAGGAACGGAGGTGGAATCTTTTGTCACTGGGTATATTGCTTGTCCACTGGAGACGTGGGCTCTTATCAGGTAGCAGGACTGGATTCCAGCATCCATTGGCATGAGACACCAGCTCTGGTCAAAGCCCTGTTTTATTTACAAAATGCCCATTTACTGTTCAGAAAACTGTGGTAAGTCTTTTTATATTACTCTCTTCAAAGACAGTTTCTAACTAAATACGAAGCTCCCATTTCTTGGTTCTGCTAACTGTATACATAGTTCTGAGGTCCCAAAGTCTATGGCTCATCACCAATTTAAAGAAAAAGAAAAGTCAGATAAGTTACGGGAGACTCAGTTTTTAACTCTGGCTGGGGCAAGGGAGAAAACAAACAAACAAAAAACAAAAACAGCTTTTAAGTTACTTCTGTCTTTCACTTGGACAGTATACAGTTTGTAGAATGGACCAAAGAGAACAGGTTGTTGACTTTGATTCTAGGAGTATTGTATCATTCCCCCCCCGCCCCCAAGGAACAGAGCCTAAGTTCCACTCCCAGCACTAATATACAAAGCCAGCCACATCTGAGCATACCTGTTACAGAGCACATCCCTAAAGCCTTTGCTGGCCAGAAAGCACATCCCCAAAAAAGGGGCTTTGGATTTATTATAGACTCTCTCTCAAAAGAGTAATGAGGAAAGATTTAGCATTGTTCACTGAACAGTGCATGGACATGCAAAAGTACACACACACACACACACACACACACACACACACACACACACACACACACAAGAATAGCCAGAAATTAAGCATGTGTAGATTTAGTTGAGTGATCAGTAACATTCTGAGGAGGGCCGCTCTCCTGGTCTAAATTCCCAAGCTGTCTCTGTTTTCACAGAGCATTCTGGGCACTGCTATACCAGGACTTCAAAGATCCCAATGCCAGCTGGACATCTGACCTCTGCCTGTCACCAGCAATAACCACTGAGACCTTTGTACCCTCCTGATACATGCAGCTTTCACCACACTTCCAAACACCAAGAGCATTCTCTTGATACTCTTGCTCTCAGCATCCTTCTTGAGAAGGTCTCCCACTGAGCTGTCTCCCCTGCCCTACTTAAATATTTCTGTACATGTCCTTTTTTCCCCCTTGCTCTCATCCTCTTCAACTTCTTCAGACTCTTCACCCATGAGATTCTAACAGGAGCCTGAGAGTGTCTCAGCATACACATGGAGCCCTAAATAGAAACATCTATTGATGTCTACTGGCCAAAATAACATTGTGACGGAGGATTCCAGGGGTCATGGTGCTGTCTCTAGCACCATTGGTGTCTCTAGCTTCCTACCTACTTTGCCAATATGAAGTATCAACCTGGAAAAAGGAGAAGCAAGGGCCCTTTTATAGTATATATTTTGGGAGCAGATGATGTTTTACTGAGGGTCTTATTGTGGGATGGTGTCTTGTTAAAAAGACCTGGAAACAGAAAAAAGGCAGAGAGGTGGTCAGTCAGAAGATACCTCACCTTCCCACTTCACGCTACATATGATGTCAAATTTAAACTTGACTTTATTCCTGGAAGAAAGTGGGTCAAGGTGTGAGTTCAGGATGGGAGAATTCTGCATCTTTCCTCTGCCCTCCATGATGAGTGGTTGGAAACCTTCACAAGAAGCCATTGAAGAGGGATACTGTTGGTGCTCCAGTCTCACCAGTGCTCAGGTGGTATTTGTCTCAAGCAGGATGTAAACTTGATTCCCTCCTGATTGCTCCCATGTGCCTAGCATCCTTCTTAGGAAATTTTGTGTGAAAACACCTTGTCTGTTGCTTGAATCTGCCTGTATCACAGAAGAGCTCCCAAAGGAGTTGTGAGTGACCTGTCCATAGGAAGACTCCTTCCCACTCACCACTTACCTCTTCCCATCCTCATCTTGTTTGCAGGTCGCCGTAATCACTTTGCAGACTCAACATTACTGCTGGATTTTGAAACACTCGTTGTCGGCATAGGCCTGAACAAAACAAGCATAATCAACCCTCCTTATGATGGTAATAAGAAAGATTTTGCTGATTTTTTTCCCTTCTCTTCATGATTTTCTTGTAAGACACTGGCCATGTCAACACCCTCACATCCCACTGTTTTGTTTTTTTTTTTTCTGGGTCCACAAATAGATTCCTGTGAACTGAACAAAGAATCCTAGTGCACATATAAATACCTGCGCTGTGACCTTTCTCTCTCTGCAGCAGAAGACAGAACGCCTGGTGCCAAGAGAGGACAGGGCACTCCCACCTCTGCTTTTAATAAAGGTCATAGATACTCCTGGCTATCTATGTCAAGAATGATTCATTGGGCTCCAACACTCTGGTAATTAGGTATAAAAAGAGGCTCACACCTGACCTTGATTGTCAGAAAGAAAGGGCTATGGCACACAGGGATACTGAGCTCAGTGGTTAGCAGGTGGAGAGAGGGACTGGGGAAAGAGCCTGCATCGCAGCCAGTGAAGGTTGAGCAGGGTAAGAGTGATGCAGGTGTATGTGGGCCAGTGTGACTCACTCAAGAACCTGAGTTCTCAGTGCTGCCCTGAGGTTCTGTCTGGTGATGATGGATGGTGGCCTGGAGAGAAGCCACGTAGTAGTGTCACTGTGACCTCTGTGCATGCAGAAGGTTGGGCTTGCTACTGAGGCCTTCATTATCTGGGAATTAGCTTTCTTGTAGTCACCTCCTGCAGAGATAAAGAAACCAGAGTCCAGAACACCAAAAATGCAAACCTGTGGCCAAGACAAGAGAAAGAGGGGGAAAAGTTTACTCCAATTCTGCACTTAAGATAAAAAAAAAAAAAAACAACAAACAAAGTGTTGAGCTTTTTCAAATATAATAATCTTTTCTGATGTTATTCATAGCAAGTGCATTTATATCCTCCATGGATAATCATTTTAAACTCCAGGGAAGAAAGAGGCTTTGAAGAAATGATTCAAGTGAGTTTGGAGCCCTTTCATGGATTAGTTTCAGGACTATTACATATGACGACCTGATAAATACACTGAAAAAGTCAGTGGTGCTGTCCCTTGTCTGTTGTGAAGTGCCAGGCAATGATTGTCAGCCATAGAGAATGTGTTACTGGAAGGAGGGAAGAAAAGAGAGGACCTTAGAAGATCCAACCTCACTCCAGGATGAACATGTCCAGGGGCCAGGGTTCAAGAAGGGACCTGCTCCCAGAGATCCAGAAAGCAACAGATGTTACAAATTTCCTATTACAACTGTGTGTCTCTTCTAGTCAGCTCTCTTGGGCAGTCTGGTAATAAAGTATGGTGATAAAGAATGTTTTCTATGGAGATAGACTCATCAAAGATAGTTCAGACCAGTGTAGAACTCCTTTGAAGTCCAACTTGATGAACCAAAGAGTATTGTGCTTTCTGGCAATGGGTGAGTAAAGTGTTAGTTATAGGAGTATGGGTAACCCCAAACCTGCCACATAACTGAAAAATCTTATCAGAGGTACATGGAAATTTCACCACAGGAGCATGGATAGGGTGTCTCCTTCCGTTAACCTTTAACTCTCTCTATGTTATAAAATATCCCATAAGGTGAGAACAATTCTAGCCTGGGGAAGAATTACATACCCTAGGTGAGAGTGGATGGAGCCTCAGGTGAGAGATTTATGATGACACTTACTCCTCCTGTGAGGATCCCTGGACAGACCTAATACTGCTGGTTTCTTGAGTAGCCACAACTGGTGTTAACAGTGGTGGTAGGGATTGCACTCGGGGGACATTGAACCACAGTAGGCCTGTATAAGGAACTCTGCAACACCTTTGCTGGAAGGAATGGGTTGGCCCATTCCTCTGGATTTTGGCATGACTAAATAACCTAAGGGCTGTGAGACACCAAGGAGGCTCATCCACTCTGGAGCTGTGCCCCAAAGATGCAAATGGCTTTGCACACTACTACTATTGTTTTGTTTCTCTGGATATTGGGATCATGGGTATGGACCCACACTGGTACCCTGCATATCACTGCACACTGGACAAAAGTATGGAGCCAGGCTGGCCTTACTTCATTGACAGAACACATACCATGGCCTAGAGAAAGTGGCAGTATGACCTCGTTCATAACAATCCATGGCAGAGGGAAACAGGGCTTATCTACAGAAATTTTTCACCACAGATAGGGCGAAGGGACAGGATTCTCACATATTGAAGAGATTTCCTTGGGAGCCAGAGACAGGTTAAGTGGATGAGTTCTCTCCTGTGAAAACTCACTGGAGTTCTTTCTCAGATCAGGGAGTATTATAAGGAACAATGCTTTTTAGGGGCCAGCCCCAAAGTGACCTCAGGGAAATGCAAAGCCCCTTGTAGACTGCAGCCCCAATGAAACTTGGGAGGCTTGGTCACAGGGTGGCTTCTCTGTGAGACAAAGTTGAGGTGATTTGTATTTAAGGGCAGAAAGTATGTAGTTGATTTATGAGGCACCATTTGTATTGACTAAATTGTGGTGCTGCAGAGCACAGTGTCTTATTCTAGTGCAATCAGCTCTGTGTGCCTGGTCCCAGAATGTGAGAGGAAGCATAACTGTGTTGAAGTAGTACTCAGTAGATGTTCAGGAACAGAGGGAAATGACAGGCATCCTCCAGCTGTTCCCTTAAAAGAGGATCAATATATCATGTTTACACAATTCTTTTCCATTGCCTCAATCATTCATACCTCAAGATCAGTACACCTCTGGAATCTAATGCATGCACTCCCAGCACCTTTATTTGAAATCAAGAATTCATAAACCTTGGGCAAAGGGAGGGATTTCTAGGGTGAATGTTTTTTGATTCACTAGGGTCACAGGTCAAGGATACTTGATTTACATGTAGTGGTACAGTGCCTCATTTTCCATGAAGTAGCATGGTCCTATCAAAAGAAGGAGAACATAGTACTTAATTATCCTATAAGTGTGTTGTGTGTGTGGGGGGGGGTATCTCCAAGTACAATTTAAGGTAATTGATGAAGACTAAGATCCTTAACAGTAAGGGGTATTTCTAAGAATAGATAGCTAGGTGAACCAGTTTCCTCATTTTAAAGAAAGAGATGCCTATAAGCATACAAGAGGCCTACAGAACACCTACTAGATTAGACCAGAAAAGAAAATCCTCGCACCACATAATAATCAAAACACTAAATATACAGAACAAAGAAAAATACTAAAATCTGCAAGGGAAAAAGGCCAAATAACATATAATAGCAAACTCATCAAAATCATACCTGATTTCTCAACAAAGACTATGAAAGCCAGAAGGGCCTGAACAGATATTATGCAGACCCTAATATACCACAGATGTCAGCCCAGTCTACTATACCCACAAAAACTCTCAATAATCATAGATGGATAAAACAAGATAGTCAATGACAAAAACACACTTAAACAGTACTTACCCCCAAATCCAGTCCTACGGAAGATACTAGAAGAAAAAAAAATACAACCTAAGAAGGGTGACTACACCTAGGAAAAAACAGGAAATAAATAACTTCACTACAGCAAAACTAAAAGTAGACAAACACACTACCACAACTGACATCAAAATAAAAAGAACTGACAGTCACTGGTCATTAATCTCTCTCAGCATCAATGGGCTCAACTCTCCAATAAAAAGACACAGACTAACAGAATGGATGTATAAACAGGACCCAACATTCTGCTGCATAAAAGAAACACACCTCAACCACAAAGATAGACATTACCTGAGAGAAAGGGCTGGAATGTGGTTTTCCAAGCAAATGGACCCAAGAATCAAACAGGAGTAGCCATACTAGTATCTAATAAAATAGACTTTCAACCAAAATTAATCAAAAGAGATGGGAAAGGACACTCCATACTCATCAAAGGAAAATTCCACTGAGAAGACATCTCAATTCTGAACATCTATGTCCCAAATACAAGGGCACCCACATTTGTAAAAGAAACATTAATAAAGCTTAAACCACACTTGGATTGACACACATTAATAGTGGGAGACTTCAATACCACACTCTCACCAAAAAATAGCTCAACGAAATAGAAACTAAACAAAGAAACAATGACACTAACAGATGTCATGAATCAATTAGATCTAACAGACATCTACAGAACTTTTCACCCAAACCCAAAAGAATATATCTTCTTCTCTGCACCTCACTGAACCTTCTTAAAAATAGACCATATAGTTGGTCCCAAAGCAAGTCTCAACAGATACAAGAAGGTTGAAATAATCTCTTGTATCCTATCAAACCACCATGGACAAAAGGTGGACCTCAACAATAATAGAAATAGTAAAAAACCTACACACGCATGAAAACTGAACAAATGTCTACTAAATGATAACTGGGTCAAGGAAGAAATAAAGAAAGAAATTGAATACTTCCTAGAATTCAATGAAAATGAAGGCACAAAATACCCAAACTTATGGGACACAATAAAAGTAGTGGTAAGAGGAAAGTTCATGGCACTAAGTGCTTTCATAAAGAAATTTGAAGCATCTCATACAAGCAACTTATTGGCTCACCTGATAGCCCTAGCTAAAAGAGAAGCAGACACACCCCAGAGGAGTAGATGGCTGGAAATAATCAAACTCAGGGCTGAAATTAATAAACTAGAAATAAAGAAAACAATGAAACCAAGAGTTCTTTGAGAAAACCAACAAGATAGACAAATCTTTAGCCAAACTAACTAAAAGTCAGGAAGACACAATCCAAATCAACAAAATCAGAAATGAAAAGGGAGACGTAATGACAGACACTGATGAAATCCAAACAATCACTAGGTCTTACTTCAAAAGCTTATACTCCACAAAATTCAAAATCTAAATAAAATGGACAATTTTCTTGATAGATTCCACTTACCAAAGCTGAATAAAGATTTATTTATCCAAATAAATTTATTTACCTAAATAAATTAAATAGTCCTATATCCCCTAAGGAAATAGAAAAAGGAAGGAAGAAAAAAAAATCCTCGGATAGCTAAAACAATTTTGTACAATAAAGGAACTTCCACAGGTATCACCATCTCTGATGTCAAGCTCTTCTATAGATAGAGCTATACTGATTTTAAAAAATAGTATTGGTATAAAAACAGACAGGTTGATCAATGGAATCGATTTGAAGACCTAGAAGTAAACCCACACACATATGTACAGCTCATTTTTTTGTAAGGAAGCTAGAATTATACAATGAAAAAAGAAACCATCTTTAACAAGGACATTGGCTCAACCATGTTCGTAGCAGCTTTATCCGTAATAGGCAGAACCTGGAAAAAACCTATATGTCCCTCAACGAAGGAATGGATACAGAAATTGTGGTACATTTACACAATGGAATACTATTCAACAATTAAAAATAGGGAAATCATAAAATTTGCAGGCAAATGGTGAGATCTAAAAAACATCATCCTGAGTGAAGAATTCCAGAAGCAGAAAGACACATATGGTATATACTCACTTATAAGTGGATATTAGACATATAATATAGGATAAACATACTAAAATCTGTACATCTAAGGAAGATAAGCAAGAAGGAGGTCTCTGGGTAAGATGATCAGTCTTCACTCAGAAAGGCAAACAGGATGGACATCGGAAGAGGGAGATAACAGGAAACAGGACAGGAGTCTACCACAGAGGACCTCTGAAAGACTCTACCCAGCAGGGTATCAAAGCAGATGCCAAGGCTCATAACCAAACTTTGGGCAGAGTGCAGGGAATCTTATTAAAGAAGGGGAGCTCTTGGAGAAAACAGGTGCTCCACAAGGAGAGCAACAGAACCAAAAAATCTGGGCCCAGGGATCTTTTCTGAGACTGATACTCCAAATAAGGACCATGCATGGAGATAACTTAGAACCCCTACACAGATATAGTCCATGGCAGCTCAGTGTCCAAGTGGGGTTCCCTAGTAGGGGGAACAGGGACTGTCTCTGACATGAACTCAGCGGCTAGCTCTTTGATACCTCCCCCTGATGGGGGAGCAGCCTTACCATCCACAGAGGAATACAATGAAGCCAGTCCTGATGAGACCTGATAGGAGGAGGACCTCCCCTATCGGTGGGCTTGGAGAAGGGCATGGGAGGAAATGAGGGAGGGAGGGTGGGATTGCGAGGAGCTACAGCTGGGATACAAAATGAATAAACTATAATTAACATAAAACATAAAATTAAAATAAAAAACAACAGGTGCTGTTCTAGCTGGATGTCAGCATGTAGACATGTGCAAAAAGATAAATATCTATCACCCTGAACAAGACTCAAATTTGCAAGTGGATCAAAAAACTCAACATAAAACCAGGTACACTGAACTTGATAGAAGAGAAAGCAGGAAATGCCTTTGAACACCTTGGCACAGGAGACAACTTCCTGAACTAAAAACAAGTAGTGCAGACACTAAATCAACAATTAATAAATGGGACCTTAGGAAACGGAAAAGCTTCTGTAAGGTAAATGACACCGTGAATAGGACACAACAGCAGCCTAAAGAATGAGAAAATATCTTCACCAATATCTGAAATATGTAAAGAACTCAAGAATGAAGTAGAAGTTTCTGGACTCAGTTTGGTCATGTGATGTTTTGCTTCAAGCTGGGCATGTGATGTTTTGCTGTAGGTTGGCTTGTGAGAGAGCAAGTGATGTTTTGCTCTCTCATGTGAGAGGTGTGACTTTGGCCAGCTGAGAACATCTGTGGGTGGACTCTGAGGAGAGGACACATAGAGAGGCCCACACACAGTGACACATCACTTTTCAGATTGACACTGCTGTGCTTACCTTCATGCTTTGACACTTGACTTCACAGAGAGAAACGTTCCAGAGATCTTCTCCGGGCAAGCCAACTGAGTCTTTCAGCTTTCACTGACTTCATGTGGCTGCTTTGTATCGGCCTTTAGACTGGACTGCTGGTATCCCGACAATTGAGTCTGGTAATCCCCTAATGACCCATCGACCCTAATCATCAGGAAGTAAATAAAAGAGGACTACAGCTCTTTTCACTACTAATCTTCTACCTAAGGTTGTGGGAGGTTGGAAGGAAGGTAAAGGTGCTTAAGGACCCTAAATAAAGTAGGTTTGGTGAAAAATTTAAGCCTACACAAGAAACTATACATCAACAAAAGAAATAATAACAATAAACAAATAGGGTAGAGTTTAAACAGAGAACAGCCAGTAAATATCTAATGACTGAGAAGTCAAAGAAATGTTCAACATCCTTGGTTATCAGGAAAATGGAAACCAAAATTACTTTGATATTCCATCTTACACTTGCCAGACAGGCTAAGATAAAAAACACAAGTGACAACTCATGCAGGCAAGAATGTAGAGCAAGGGGAACACTCCTCCATTCTCGTGGGAGTACTGACTTGCACATACCCTATGCAAATCAATATGGAGGTTCCTCAGAAAACTGGGAATATAGCTACCTCAACACCCAGCTAAACAACTACTCTTCAGCATAACACAAAGGATATCCTATCCTACCCCAAGGACACTAGCTTAACTATGTTCATAGCTGCTTTATTCATAATAGCCAGAAACTTGAAACAACCCAGATATCATTCAAACAAAGAATGGATAATGATAATGTGGTACAATTACACAATGGAGCAATACTCCGCTGTTAAAAAAAATATCATGAAATCTGCAGGCAGATGGATGGAGCTAGAAAAAAAAATCATCATGAGTGAGGTAACCCAGACCCAGAATGACCAGCATCCATGTATTCACTTATAAGTGGATATTAGCTGTAAAGTATAGGATAATCATGCCACAACCCACAGACCCAGAGAGGCTAACTAACGAGAAGGGCTGTGGAGGGAGCACACACATGAATCTCCCTGGGATGAGGAAATAGAATAGATTTTAAGATTAGACTGGATGCAGGTGGGGATTGGAAAAAAGGGAATCAGGTGATGTGATGATGGAAGAAGAGAATACTTGGAGAGACAACTGGAATTTGGGAGCATTTCAGCAATGGGAACTCAGAAATCTATGAGGGTTACCCTAGCTAAGACTCCTAGTAAGGGGGACATGGAGCCAGACCTGCCATCTCCTGTAACTGACCTAGCCTCAAAACCTACAATCTGTCCTGCCTACAAGATGTGCTGTCATAAAGGTGGTTCAGAAATTAGGGGAGTGGCCAACCAATGAGTTGTCCAGCTTGAGACCTACACCACAAGAGAAAGTTCACCCCGACACTGCCTCGAGGGCCAGGAACAGATGCTGCATAGCCCAGACTCCTAGGATAGAGCCAAACACTACCAGCAAAGAAAAAAAAAAGACAGAAAAATGATTTCTAATGATATTCTACTATACTGCTAGACAGGAGTCTAGCATAAGTATCATTAAAAAAATCTTAATTTAGCAACTGATGGAAACAGATGCAAAGACCCACAGTCAAATATTAGGTGGAGCTTGGGGAATCCTGTGAATGAGGGAGAGGAAAGATTGTAGGAACCAGAGAGGACAAGGACACTGTCAGAAAACACTCAGAATCAACTAATCTTAGTCCAGAGGGGCTCACAAAGACTGGACCCACATCAGGGAACCCTCATGGGTCTGGCCTAGGCCCTCTGCATATATATTACGGATGTATTTTTTGGACTTCTTGTATGACTCACAATAGTGGGAGTGGAGGCTGTCTCTTATTCTTTTGCCTGCTTTTGTAATCTTTTTCTTTCACTGGGTCACTTCTTCCATTAATTCAAGGAGAGTTGTCTAATTTTATTTTAACTTGATATTCTGTTTGTTTGCTATCCCAAGGAGGCCTGTCCTTTCTAAGAGGAAATCAAAGAGGAGTGATGGAAAGAGAGGTTGGGTATCTGGGAGAGAAGAGAAAGGGGAAACTGTGGTTAGAATGTAATATGAGAGAGAGAGAGAGAGAGAGAGAGAGAGAGAGAGAGAAACAATTTTGAATTGTGCCTTTTTTAGTACTAAAACTTTCAACCATAGATATCTTGAGGTCCCAGAAAACTGGGGCCTAATTCCGTACAACCAGCCTGTAGTAGTCACTGGACACTCAGATGAAGGCCCAACTAACTTGTCTATGTCCTCCTTATTTAAAGGAGTATTTTAAAAATCTCGCTCTACTTACTGTAAGCAGGCACAGTTGGAATTCTGAAGACAGCAGAGTTTTTTCAGTTTGAAAGACATTGTGCATTATCACCTTAATAAGTGGATCAAATCCAAATTATGCACATAGAGTAAGACAATGAATTAATGTCATATGTGTACCTATTGTTAATACATTAGTCCTTGTAACTTGTGGGTAAGTGATATAGAACATATAAGATAGCCTGTATAACTTATGTATTACATAGAGTTAGATTTTTTATTATAATCATCAAATTTATGTTTGCATCACCTGGCAGAATTTAGCTGAGAACGCCCTGTTGAAACTGAGGGGCTAGAACCTGATGGCACTGTGTTTCCGCCTGCCCAAAAATGAACTGCTCCATCCCAGTCATTTGAGTGCTCAGACCTGAGTGATAATTGACACAGGCCCCTGTGATGACTCCAGGAAGTTAATATGAAGCCAGCCAGCCCTTAAACCATGTGTTGCTCTGGGCTCTCTGGAAGATCCCAGCGGCTTGCAGGTGAGATGAGAAGAGTATGATGGCTGTGAGGTGGTAAGAGCTGCTTTTGCTTCTGTACAGTTGCTTATCACTATGGGAAAAGAACGGAATGGTTTGTTGTTGTTGTTAATATATTGTGCAAAAGTAAAAAACAACTGAGAAAAGTGAAGCAATTTTCTTGCCCAGCTGTGGATTCTAAGGATAGTTGCAATACATATTTTTCTGATGTCCACTTTAAAACCACATGACACGATGTTTGATTCCAAGGCTGCAGTCCTTCTGCCAGCAGTAAGAATAAAATCATTTAATCTAACTTTGAATTGAGCCTAATCCCAGTGGATTATAACACCACAATAGGACTATGATGTTGGAGTTAATGTTGGGAGATTTTAGCCAGAGGATCCCTTTTGTCCTGTATATTTATGATCACCCTGTTAGCTGCTTCTGTTACAGACACCTTTATACTGTGAAATAAACAATAGTAGTCTCTAATCAACATACTTTACTTCTTACTTATTTTTAGTACATATTATCTTTTTCTTTGGCTTTTCAGTGAAGTAATATACTCTGTGATGATTTTTAAATATTATCCATAACCGAAGGACATTTAAATCTCTGTAAGGTCTATTTTGGAGAAGGTTCAGTGAGGTGCTGAGAAGAATCTTAAATCTTGTCAGAGTGGCAAACAGGACAGATACCAGAAGTTGTGGAAGAGAGGAAGCAGGATGGAAGCCTACAATCAAGGGTCTTCTGAAAGGCTCCACCCAACAGGGGATTGAAGCAGGTGCTGAGACTCACAACCAAACTTTGGGCAGAGCGCAGGGAGTCTTATGGAAGATGGGGGTGTGGATAGAAGGACACAGAGGAGACTGGAGCTGCACAAGGAGGCCATCAAAAAATCTGAGCCCAGGTGGTCCTACAGAGACTGACGCACCATCCAAGGACCATGAATGGAGAGGACCTAGACCCCCGCTCAGATGTAGCTGATTGGTAGCTCAGTCTCTTACTTGGGTTCCCAAAAGAGGGGCCAGAGGCTGCCCCTTGATGGCCTGCTCTTTGGTCACTTGTTCCTGGTGATGCAGCCTTGCCAGGCCACAGAGGAAGAGGATCCAGGCAGTCCTAATGAGACTTGCTAAGCTACGGACAGATGGCAGAGGAGGAGACATCCCCCTTTCAGTGGATTAGGGGAAGGGAATAGGGGGAAAGAGAGAGGGAGGAGTTGAGGGAGGAGGCTTCAATCAGGATATATAATGAATAAATATTTTAAAAAATTTAAAAAAATCTCTATAAGGCTGAACCCTGTGATATACATCTCCAGAACCAGTTCATGTTAGTCTGCAGATTGGGGCAGATACGCTGAAAAACCTAACAAGTAACTGAAAATCAGAAATGAAAACAAGAGTATACAGGCCTGGTAGAGGAAAATCAAAGGCAAACAGAAGCCATAGGGTAAGGAGACCCCAAGCAGAAAAGACCGCCGTGTGTCAGGTAGGGGGGCATTAGGACACCGTACATTGTCTCCATTCCCTTTCCAGCTGTACGAAGCGCCAGATCTAGGCTGAGATGTGAGAGCTGAGCGGCTGGAGTGAGAAGGGTTAAAATGAGCTAGGGTGGGGAGGGTGCTACATGGGGGAGGGATCTCAGTCTCTTTCCCTTTGCTGACTTTTTGAGAACGTTTGTCAAGATTGGAAGCTCCAAATCAGGGCCAGTGATGGCCATTATCAGAATATGGTGGCCAGATTTGAGTTGGATGGGCTGGAGCTTACTAAGTCAGAGCTTTCATACCACACTTTTTGAAATTTGATTTAAACTTGAAATGATAAGCAGGACTGATGGAATGTTTTAGTCTGCTCCCAGGTTTGGGAGGAAGAAAACAAGCCCCAGTGTTAATACGTTGCAGGAGGGTCACCAAGCCAGTCAAAACTGGAAGGTTTCTGCACCCTCCAAGACTTTGTGATCAGGAGAAGGAGTAAGAAGCCCCGGGAGGTTCGGGGGTCTGGTCAGAAGAGCTCCGAGTCAGATGCAGATGAATGATTTCCTCATCCTGAAGTATCTGGGAGTGTAGATGGTTTTAAGTGCACATGCTTATGTATAGGACAAGACCACCTGATATGGCTGTAAGGAACTAAACCAGGACAGCTGGAAGGGCCGGAGTACAACTGAGGCTGTGACAGCTGTAATGAGAGCAGTCAGACTTCAGACCTTTCTCAGACACACAATATAATGGCAGTCTCCAGGATCAATACCATTGTAGTAGCAGGATACAATGATGTTTTCATGGTATACAAGGTAAACAGAAAATGGTCCCCATAGGCTCATTTGTTTGATTGTCCCTCATTGGTAAAATGTGTGAAGCATTAGGTGTGGCCTTGTAAAAGGAGGTGTGTCTTTGGGTGCAGGTTTTGAGTTTTGAAAAGATTCTAAAGATCCATTCCCAGGGTGCTTTCTCCCCTCTGCTTATGGATCAAGATGTGAGTTCTGAGCTGTTCCTTCCACCCTGCCTCTGCTTCCAATCATGTACTCTAGCCCTCCAAAACTGAAAACCCAATTAAACTCTATCATTAATAGTTGCCTTTATCACTTCTTTTTGTCACATTAATAGAAAAGTAAAAAAGTCAATTCTAGATGCATAGAATGTAGACCCCAAGTGGAATACAATTATGCAGTCATGCCTAGTTGACCCAGCTTTGACTCTTGCCTGGAGAAGAGGCATTGAACCACCTTTCTAAACCTAGACAGAGCTAGAATCCAGTCCCAACACTACTATCTTTCTCTGGGGCTACTCACAAAACTAATAACCTAGAACAAGAGGCATGTGCCCTGACGCACCTTTAATTCGTCATCTCCCACGGAGCCCAAGAAACAAGCTACATATTCAGTGTTTGTAAGATCCAGCTCACCTCTGCCATATCCAAGAAGCAAGCTTCTATACGGCCATGCTTCTGAGCTGCTTTATATCAGGGCCTCTAGTCAAGAGGAGCTCTGAATCACATTTCACAGGGCACTATGGGGGAAGTTCACAAAACAGCATTCCACTCATCGCACCCTGATCCAGCAGGCTCTTCTGCCACTTACCACGGTCTCTGAAACAATGCTGTGGTTTCCCTGTGAAATCTCATCCACTATATGAACTTCTATATCTAGGCTAGGGTAAAAAACATCAAGGGACCAATGATCTGTTTGAGTCTATTAGATCAGGGGATAATGTGAATGGAGTCCACCCTTTTCAGTGTCTAAATCCCATAATGCTCTATTGATAGAGCAAAGCCACCCAGGCTTTATGGTGGGGTCAAGTGTGCAGGGATATCATAGATACCAATAATTGTTCCCACCTATGGTCCAAATGAATAAAGGGAGTAAAGCATTACTAGTATTAACTCAGAGGGAAGCTACAGAGGGGATTTGAGGGTTCCCAGGGTGCAGGAGCCTCATCAAGGGATCATGATGATTCCCACCATCCTCCTGTACCACAGAGGTCTACAAACTCCTGCTCAGCCTTGTGTTAGAACACTGTCTCCCAAGCTTAAATGACAACCAAGTTCTTCAGTGGCTGTGAAGACTAAAGAAACCATTCAGTTCAGGTCTATAGACATTGCCTCAAATACCATAGGGTGGGCCCGTAAGCCCTCAGCTGAGATTCCAGCCATGCCCCTCTGGACCTCCCTACCAGATGCAAGTAACTCTGTACCAACATAGTAGTTTTGAAATAGATAAAAAGTTAACTGAGGGAAAACACCACTATAGAACAGTGGGGAAGTTGTCACCCATGCTGGAGTGAGGCTTTTCAGTGGTGTGGCTGCTTGCGGTTGCCTGCACTCCTCTAAGCAACCCCTCACCATTGATCATTACATAACCACATTAACCTTTGGTTTACTGAGTTGGTTTTCAGTGGAACTGTAGTTTGTCTTGTTGTATGTTCCAGTCCTGGGTGACAAGGTGTTTGTCCATTCACACAACAGTACCTACCAGAGGGCCAGGAGCACTTTGAAACTATCCATTACCAGGAGGTCTACGAATGTTAGCTGCAAGGCACAAAGGGTATCTTAAGAAAGTTCCAGGAACAGAATCCATCCTATTTCCTGCTCCATGAACATGGTCATCCAAAGCTATGGCTGTGACACCTGAGGTCCTCCCTTCTGCTCACTACATAGGTAGCACACCAGCTGTGCCTGACAGTAATACATGGTAGGCATCTGTCAGGAGCCAGATGGGCTGAATTTTCACTGCACACAGTCCATGGTCATGGTAGCCTGGCCTTCAGGAACTTCATGAAAAAGCCTAGTTGAGTCATTATGCTAAAGTCTACATTATGCTATGTCTACATTTTGTATGAATATTTCCCAAGAAAAGGCTGGTGATATGTAAAAGAAGGACCCATGGTTTGATGGAATGTCAGTGGAGATGTGTAAATTTTCTCTTTCTTTTTGTCTGGACCTGGGGAGGAGCATGACTCTGTTTACTCCCTCATTTTTTGGTGATCCTATATCAGGACCTTTTTGCTTCTGGTTCCCTCAGCCCCAGGCTTCCTAATTGACAGAGACAGCAAATGCTTTGCATGCAGTTTACACCTGAGTATAACACTAAGTCAGGAGCCATTTGATTAAACATTAACACAGAGAGGGGAATATTTACCGCATTTACTGAAAGCTGAGGCTCTGAGGGGGTGCGGATGAGGGGATGTCTTCTCTTGGTCGCTAGCGCTCTGTCTACAGGAGCAGAGGGTGAGTGCAGGCATCTTGGATCCATGTTCCTATGCAGACTCTGTGGCAGTTTTCCATGCATTAAGTTTCTCTGGACAACTCACAGGACGCTACAGACAAACACAGCTATCTGAGAGGCGTGTTTGTCTTAGAGGGATATCGTGAGTGGAAGGCTTTTGTAAATAAGCAAAATTACAGTTTCTTTATCGTCACATCTAGGGTTGATGATATCTTTTCTTTTCAGTCCTATATATTCTACAATCTTTTCAAAATCCAATAGCAGTGTTCTCTTTGGAGCCATGTTGCCACCTGGAGGCCACGCGGGTATGGAACAAGGAGGTGGAAAAGAATATTACTATGGACAGTTTCCCCACAGATCATTCAGGAATTTTTCTGACACCTGAGATTTTAAGTCCTAGAAAGAGCATTTCCATCTGAATAATCCTGAGCAGAGGAGAGGCCAGGTAAGCACGGTCAGAGTAAACCCTGTTTACATCTTGTTTGTGACAAGTGTCACCTGAGCACATAGGTCTCCCATGAGGTGGGCAGCCCCTGGCACACTCAACAAAGGCTGCTCAAAAAAAGGCTCTCACATATTCACACATGGTTGGGAGAAGTCATATGCAAAGAATCACGTAACCACCCCAAACACCCCATGCAAAGCACATCCTTTGCCCATGGGGCACTCTGACCCACCCTTCTCAGTTCTTTCCTGGATGTGTTTGATTGACAACATCTGGAAGTGGGAAGGAGCGGAAGAGCGACTGGCCAGCTCTGTCAGAATTATGCTTCAGGCACCTGCTAACCCAGTCTTCCAACAGTGCCCTCAGTAGCTTATCAGCTTCACAAAAATACATCTTGAAATGAGACTAGTTTTGAGGGTTTCCTCCAGGGCCCAGCGACATTTGAATTGGGAGAGTGACCTAGAAATTCCTACAGCTTCTGGGCAGCACCATGACCCCTAAAGCTTTTAGGGGTCAATATCTGAAGGTAGGGCCAGTGGACAAAAGTAGGTGTTTCTGTCTAGAGCTTTCATGTCTAGGCAGAGACACACTCTCCATTGTAATCTCCTGAATTCAGTGACTACTGGCTGAAGACTGGTGGGTGGACAGGGTGACCTGGAGAAAAGGAGGGGATACAGTGCAACTCAATGTTCAGAAGGATCACGTGGGCAGAGGTACTGGAGAGTACAAGCAGAGGCTCTCAGTACTTGGTGATGGTGACAAGGGGAGATGACATCTCCACCTAGCACTGGTGGTTTGGGACCCAGGTACTCTCCATGCCTACCTCAATGTCCAGAGATCCCCTGTGAGAACAGAGACAGCATGGGACACTTGATCAGGACACCTGTCTTTCCCAGGATGTGACCGAAAACCTGTCTCTTAGGAAATACACAAATGCCTAAGTAGTTCTGGTTTTTCCTCCCAATGTGTGTGTTTGTGTGTGTGTCTGTGTGTGTGTGTGTGTGTGAGAGAGAGAGAGAGAGAGAGAGAGAGAGAGAGAGAGAGAGAACAGGGAAGTAGGGTGGATAGTTAGGTGTGTCTGTTTATAAGCATGATAATCAGAGTAGGATGCCAATCATCTTACTGTAGCGCTCTCAACATTGTTGCCTTAAGACACATCCTCTCACTGAACTGGAAGTACATCATTGCGGCTAGGTTGTCTGGACAGCCAGCTCTTTCACAATGAGGGGGTAACAGGCACACTCAGCCATGGCCAGATATTTCTGTGAGCTCTTATGACATGAATTCAGGTCTTCATGCCTGCAGAGCAAGAACCCTTAACTCAGTAATCCCAAGCCTTGCTCAAGCTTCCCACTAAGTTCTAAACTGTTGGAGAGAAGCACAGAGAGCAAGGAAACATTTTCCTCTACTTTGCACTGGCCAAAGTTGTACTTGGAACCTTCCTTCACCTACTTTTCTCTCACTTCTCTTTTAATGTGATAACTGTTGACTTGAGTACCTCAGACCTGCCTGGTAAAAGGGCAGCAACTTGTGTACAACAGGTATGGTGCAGGACTCCTTCACCAGCCGGATGTCATGCAAGGCCCAGCTGCCATGACAAGGGCACATTGTCTCCAAAGGTTTCCTAGTATTCCCAGTGGGAAATGATTTCCACCAGATCCCTTCCTAGACCAAGACAGGAGAAAAACTAACTGAGAAGGAATGGAGGTACTGTGACTAAGCAGGATGGGGGTGGTTGTGAACCTTGTCCTTCAAAGATGATCTGGAGAGATCTGAGGATAGATGTACCAGGAGCTTACAAAATCCTCTCTCAAAGACCCCAGCCATCTCAGGAAAGGACTCCCAAGTGGCAACTAGAAGATAGCGACCCAAAAATCTATGTTCAGCTTTTAGGCAGGATGAGACTCACCCATGAACATTATCATCTGGTGGATTTTGTTACTGACTCTTTCTATATGGTAAGCAATAATAAAATCCTCCTCACCAATGAATGTAGTGCCAATCTCGTGCATTGTCCCTGAGGAAGAAAATGTGCCACGTGATCTTCAAATCTCTTGCTAAAGGCTACAGAAAATGAAAAACCTGAACCCAAGCACCCACAGATGCAGAAGAAACCAGGTTTATCTTTATCTTCATCCAGATATATCTTAAACTCAACACACCCAATGGGTTTTCTATAACACAGGACGCAAGCACAGCTTTCCCCCTACCACCAGCTCTGACCTCCCCTTTTGCTATCTGTGAGTCTATACAGAAAATTGACCCCTGATCTTTATTCTGATGCATATAGCAGCTAACCAAGTGTCAGCACATGGCTTGCCAACCCCCTACCCCTGTGACACCTCTTTATGTGCTCCACACCCTGACAGAAGGGAGAACCAGAAAGAAATGGTATATATCTGAAGACCTGCCCATATTTCTAGTTCTGGACTGACTTCCAGCCAGTCCTGGACATTGTACCTCAAAGGCCAACAACTGCCCTGATTCTGCTAATGTACCTCCAAAGTTATCCCTGGAAGAAAGGGCTAAGAGAAGACAGGTAAGGGTTCTTCCTTACCCTTGTCTCCTCACTGCACATGCAAATCAGTGAAATCCTGATGGTCACTAGGATCTGTGCCTGCACTGAAGTAGGCACAGCATCTGCACTGGCTCCAGGGTGCCCTGGAAAGAAAAGCTTCAGTCCCCCAGGAGTGTCATAGGAAAACACCATATGATGCACTCGGCTTTAGGCTTGTGGCTGATGTCGTGTGAACATCTCTTCTGTGCTTACAGAAGTCACCTGACACATTGCTCACACAATACAAAAGGATTCCATGTTGACATGGACTGTCTAGCTAAGATCAGGAACATGTTTCTGGTGAGGGTGGGGAGGCCATGGGGGCCAAGAGCAGAGAGGGCTGTCTGAGGAAAGGTACTCACGAGATGTTCATCCTCAACTCCAACCTGCCAATAATGTTCCTGACAGACATGAAGGAGGCAGAAGGCTTGACTTCTTCTGTGCAGGAACAGGCACATTTCCTGCCCAGTGAGTTATGCACCATTTTCCTAGAAGCTAGAGAGGAAAACCACCTTGAAGGGAAATGCATGGAAAGGAGAAACCATGCAAATAGGTTCCTGGCAAGAACTGAGATGTGAGGAGATGCAGGAGGAAACTGGGTAGGCCACAAGGGGCACCTTTATCCATCAGTGCCAGCATTGGGAGGAAGGCAGACCATAACCTTTCCATACTCTCTTATTTTCTCAATACACATCATTATTTTAAACATCAAAACGTTTTAGGAAGTCCGTCCCTCCAGACCTCCTCATCCACAGCAGTGCTCAGCCCTCTGCAACAGCAGCCCTGCACTGTGCACATAATCCTGCATAAGGCTTTCATCGAGAAACAAACTCTGAGCAGCCATTTCTGTGGAATTAAAAGAAGGTCTTTAGAAGGTCACAAGCTGAGAATGGAGGCATGGGGTTTTGTGGCAGACTGATAAGACAGATACCTCCATAAGCTATCCCTTGCCATTTGGGTGCCCCAGATGTGAGCTATCAAGAAAAACCAGGCTGAAGGACAGACACGGAGTCATTTCACAGGGTATCTCACTGATGTCCAACTGTAGCTCTCAGCATCTCTGAGAAGCTCACCCAATCCAGATCACACACTCAGTCTTCCCAGCACCCTCACCTTGTCAACACTGGGGTAACATTGAGGATTCCCTCCACAGAGGGCAGGGTCAGAACCACAGTCAGCAGGAGCATCCGCATGGTCACCGCGATGCCTCTGTGTTCCTGGCATCCTTGCGGCATGTTATCTGCCGTGGGTGATACCCTTTCTGTACAAAGACAGCATCCAAACAGTAGGGTTATTGTTCTGCTTTGTTTGGACCTCATGAATATATGGTGCTCATTTCTATAATTAGTCACATCCTGTACTCTTACTCATTCTCAGGAAGCCTTGTCAAGAGAGAGAATGTTATCAAAGTGGGCAGTGAGCCCTGAAAACCCAGAGCGAGGAGGATAAAAAGGGCTCCTGTGCTCTCACCTTCCCAATGCTTTGGCTAAATTGCCCCCAAAAAATGTCGCAACATGTTCTCTTCCTTCTCAGAACCTCCATCTTCAAGAACAGCCACAGGAAGTCTTCATCCAGCATTGCTGCCCACAGGAGCGTATTTTTCAGCCACAGTCTCCTGTGGACTGAGCTATGGTATCACTCTTCAGCACCGTGGCTGGTCTTTCCTCTAGCTTCCCATGTTCATGAGAGTGCTGCCAACGTCCCTCACTCTCTACCCTCTCACAGCCGAGCCACACCAAGCTACTAGCTGGGCCCCTACACACACCTCAATCCCAACCTAGCTTTTCATAGTGCAGCTGCCTTACCTCTCTCCAGGCTCCAGGAAAAGTTGGGAGTCAGGCCCCTTGACCAAAGTACCGCGGGCCTCCCCACTTCTCATTTATCTTTTATTTTGTGCCACACCAATTTTCTTTAATTCTATGCCACATCACAAAGCAAATTCATTGTCTTTTTACTGCACACATGTGTAGCTGTGTGTGCCTGGTATATTTAATGTGCATGTGTGTCTGTGCAGCTGTGGGTGATTGCACCTCAGTATTAGTATTTATGTGTTCATGTGTGCAAGTGTCTGTATGTCAGTATTTCTGCCTGTTGTGTAAACTTGTGTCTGTATGTTTCTCTGACTGTATTTGTATCACTGTGTATGTACTTTGAATCTGTACCTATATTTATGATTACTCACAATTGTGTGCTTCTGTGTGACTAGTGTCACTGAGCATATGTGTGTGACTGTGTGCACACCTTTTTTGGCTCATTCACATATGTCTGTGTGAATTGTTATAATAGGTCTATGTGTGTTTGTGTGTATATTGTTTATTAGTTTCTTGGATATTATGGAAATGTTCTACACAGGTTTTGAGTGCTTGGTGGAGCATGTGTTTGGGTTGGGGTAGCTTGGAATGATGGAGATACAATTGGGGGGGGAATATGGAACCTTTGGCACTGTGGCAACTCTAGAAGACATGGATGTCAGCGGAATCCCCATCTGGGTCTGCCCTGAGCACTCAGCTTCCTGATCCACCAAAATATGAACAAGCTTTTGTTCAAGTTCCCCCAAGTGCCAGAACTAACAAGAAATAAAATAAAAATTGATATTTTCAGGGGGCTGGAGAGATGGCTCAGAGATTAAAGAGCACTGGCTGCTTTTAAGGTCCTGAGTTCAATTCCCAGCAACCACATGATGGCTCACACCCATCTATAATGAGATCTGGTGCCCTCTTCTGGTGTGTAGGTGTACATGCAGGCAGAACACTATATAAATAATAAACAAAGTTTTTAAAAAATTGATATTTTGAAATGAGTAACAAGAATACCAAACTTTTAGCCAAACTAAGCAAGATAATACCTAATGCCACAGAGGCCCATGTATGGATCTGTGGTCTTATTGTAAATGAGTCTGTGTGAATGTCTGTGGCCCATGTTGACACATGTCTGTAGTCTGTGCTTTGACCTGAAGCCATGTTGATGTCTGTAATCCCAGCTGTATCTGAAAACTTTATCTATATCCATTAAATTACTAAAACTGGGAGTTCTGATCATGGTCTCCCATGGATCATAAATTCTAAATAAGCTATTTTGTCAGTGATATTGATGACTACAGGCACACAGTTGAGGAGGGACATTGAACACTTTTGAGACAACCCATACTTTTACTTCAACCTCCCCAGATAGTAACAACTTAAACAGGAAGCCATGAAAGATAACTCTTAAAAACTGAAGTGTCCAGCTGGGGAGATCAGAGGTTAAGAGCACTGGCTGTTCTTCCAGAGATTATGAGTTCAAGTCCCAGTAACCACATGGTGGCTCACAACCATCTATAATGACATCTGGTGTCCTCTTCTGGTGTGTTGGCATATATACAGACAGAAATCTAAAAAAAAAAAAAAAAAAAAAAAACAACTGGTGTCGCTTTCTATAGACATGGTTTTTTGGCTACTTTATTGGGATCCTATATCTACCACCCTTCTCCACCTCAATCCCTTTCAACCCCCCAACACTAGGGAGCTGAACAAAATGTTTAGATGGGAAAGGGGGCACAGACCTCTTTTGACTACTTCCTGCTGATCAGGGGTGTAGTGTTACTTGGGGAAAGTTAGACCTTCAAGGTCAGGATATTCAATTTCTTCTTCTCATCTCTTTGTGCATAACTGCCTGGCAAACCACAACCAACTGCAACAAACTGAAACTACCCAGCAGCATCAACAGCAAAGAGAGCATCAGCCTCTCTGTGGAGCCCCAGTCCCTCTCAGGGTTCCGGCATTTTACCCTCTCAGGAGTTCCCAGAATTAAACTATCTGCAATTGTCAAAAATCACACCTCTGTCAAAGCAGGAGACACTTTATAGCTAGCCGAAGTAGACAATCTAAAGCAGCTCCATAGCTCACACCTGGGATTAAAGCAAAGCATATTCACACAGCATAACTGGGCTTTTAAAGAAAGCAGCTCACTACAGCTCTCCACAGCTCATCCATCCATGGATGGATTTCAACATGGGTGTGGGAGGAAAGGACTCCACTCTAGTTAATGGGCAGACCACTGAGAGTTTGATCATGCTCCACTGAATATATAAACACAAATTGGACTATTGTTTGTTTTTCCAGGGTGGATTTCACAAGGGCAGTAGAGGACTGAGAAGAGAATATGATCAAAGTGTATGATGTGAAATTGCCAAAGAAGCAATAAAAATATGTTAGGAGGGAAATAAAACCTAAACTTAAATGCAATCAGAGATGTAAGAAAAGACACATTGCTAACCTATACAATTCAGAGGATCTTGAGAATACACTTTAAAAACTTATACTTACTCCCCAGCATGGGTGGCCCAAAGATATACAAGCATCTGCCCCAGTCATATTGGCCCAGGGTAGCCAGAAGAAAGACACCCAAGAAACTGATGTGGGCACCACTATAATGTGCAAATGTGTGATGGGAAAGATGGAGTACACTGTGGAGAGATGGAAGAAAAAGCAAAACTGGGGTTTCTACACTGTGGCGAAAACTGGAACTACAGACATGACAGGGGTGAGGAATGAAAAGATGAGGAAGTGATGGTGAAATCCTGGCCCAGGCTGCCACCAAGGGCCATGTCTGGGTCTCTGCATTGTTGTAGATGGAATATCTGTTTATGACTGTGGCCCAAGTTACCACCAAAGGCCAAGGGGATATCCATTGTGTGGGTTGCTACTGGAGCCCATTTGAGTGCCTGTGCTGACACTTGAGGTCATGGGGGTCCTACGGCAGCAAGGGTCTGTGTTGATGTTCCAGGCTCATGTGTCGTGCAGGTGTCCTTGATCTGGATTGTCGCCTGAAGCACTGTGCTGATCTGGTCCCAACTATTGCCAGACACTACACTGGAGAGTTGACCCACTTCTTACCTGGGAATCTCAATAGAGCAGACCCTGATGGCAGGGTCGCTGGTGAACCAGATCCAGGGGTGTGAGCACAGGAGAGCTGTCCCTGACTCTCATCTGCTGTGTGGTAGCTTGGGTGAGAGAGTCCAAGGGAGAATGCTTAAATCTCACTCAGAAGAAGAAATAGAATAGACATCAGAAGCCAATGAAAAGAGGGAGCAGGAGAGAAATGAAGGTGAAGATCAGATGTGGGGAGAGCAGGGATGGGAGAACAGAAGGCTTGCAGAGAGAAGAGAAACCATGGGTGGGGATGTCTCTGAGACAAACTGAAGACCTACAACAGGGTAGGCTCCTTGGAGGATGTGGGGTGACTCTAGCTGAGTCTCCTAGTAGTAGGGGTCATGGAGACCAAAGAGGCCACTCTCTTACTAGACAGGACTCCTAGTGGAGGGAGGGTATCACCAACACACCTACACAAACCTTGACCCAAAATTTATTCTGCCTACAAGATGTGCAGAGATAAAGATAGAGCAGAGGTTGAGGGAATTGCCAACCAATGCCTGGCCCAACCTGAGACACACCCTATGGGAGAGAACCAATCCCTGACACTATTAACCACACTCTGCTATACTTTCAGAGGGAGCCTAGCATAGTTGTCCTCTGAGAGGCTCCACCCAGCAGCAGATTGAAACAGATGCTGAGACTCACAGCCAAACATTGGGCAGAGCACATGGAGTCTTGTGGAAGAGTTGGGGGAAGAATAGAAGGAGCTGGAGGGAACAGGAGCTCCACAAGAATACCAACAGAGCCAACTAACCTGGGCCCAGGGAGCTTGCAGAGATTGAAACACCAACCAAGGATCATGCATGGACTGGACCTAGACCCTCTACACAGATATAGCCAACGGGCAGTTCAGTCTTCATGTGAGTCTTCTAGTAAGGGGGGCAAAGGGGGTGTCTAACATGGACTTTGTTGACTGTTGATCGCTTCCTGCTGGCAGGAATGCCTCACCAGTCCACAAGGGAAGAGGAGGAGCTCAGTCCTGATGTGACTTGATGTGCTAGGGTGGGTTAGTGGGGCTCCTCTTTTCTGAGGAGTAGGGAAGGGGGGATAGGTGGAAAAGGGAAGGAGGGTGGGGCCAAAAGGAGTTCAGGGAGGAGGCTGTGATACAGATATAAAAAAAAACCCTCTAAGAACAAAACAACACTTTCACAAAAGCATTAGGTTACAAAATCAAACCAACAGCTTTCCCACATACCAATAGGAGTCATACAGAGAGAAAAATCAAGAAAATACTCCAATTAGCATTGGCTTGCAAAAGAAAAATAAAACACCATGGAAAAATGCCAAGCAAGGGAGTTAAAGGCATCATCAGTGAAATTTTATATTCAGTGAAGAATTAACATTTGAAACACAAAGAGGAAAACCTTGAAGAAGATGAAATATGGAAAGTTTCCTTGTGCATGGATTGGCAGAATCAATACTGGGATAATGACTGTATTATCAATGCAATCTACAGATCCCATTGAACCCCCACTAAACTTACAGTTCCTCACAGAAATAGGAAATATAATTCTAAACTTTATGTGCAAGCACAAAAGACCCCAAATAGCCAAAGCAATCCCGAGATACATGGACAAGATTGGCTTCAAAGTTATAGCTTAGTATACTACAAACCCTGATTTCAAGTTAGTCCACACTAACAAAACATCATGCTACGGGCAGAAGAAAGCAGTACGTGTGTCACTGGGGAAAAGTAGAAAAGATTCACATGACAACAGCCCTGTGACTTTTGGAAAAAAATAGACACTTCAACATGTGTTGCTGGGCAGTAAATATCCACATGTACAGAAGAGCACTGGCTCTCCATCTCACGCTGTTCAAAACTCAATGCAACTCTCAGGGTGTTTATATGCAAACTATGAAAAGAATTCAAGATCCTAAATAACGAAGGTCTAGTAAATTCGTTTAACACATGGTCTGATGAAATGGACAGAGAATTCTCAAGAATGAAAGCAATAATAGCAAGTGAACATTTTGAAACTCACGAATGAGGAGAGCATTCCTTTTGTTTTGCTAAAGGCAGATGATATGCCTGACAAATGCTTTCTAAGTGCTTCTCTTCATGCCCATAGATCACTGGTGCTGTCAGCATCATTTCAGTGGGAAAGTTATTTATGCTGTGGGTGGTGGTTACTACAGCTTGTAACTGATCAAGGAGCTGAGAATAGGTGACTGTTGGAGAGGTATAGCGGCCCAGTGTTCATAAAAAAATTAAAGAAAATCAAACATCTGAAAAACACGTTTTTGGGTCAGAAGACTGCACAGAAAATGAGACCAGAAAAGGGGTAGAGTTCCTCATGGCTAGTTCCTCCAGATGGAAGTTTTCTCTTATGGAGAAAAGAGGGGGAGACTCACAAAACTCGCAAAAAAAAAAAATTACTAGAACTCACAAGCCTCATGACTCTCTCTCTCTCTCTGAATGATCACAAAGCTGTAGCAGTTGCCGGGAAGAAGACTCTGCTGCAGTTGCCTTAGCGATGAAGTTTTATGAGGCTCTCCCCTGTTGGAGTGGGGGTATTGAGGATGGAACTCTCTGAGACACCTCTGTTCATGAGCGTAACCTCACAAGTTCCCACCCGGAATCTCACTGGTGATGCAAGCGGAACAGGAGTGAATTTTTTGTTGTTGTTGTGATTGCCCTGTGGTGTTTGAATAGACGTCGTCTCCATGGAAGCCATGTAACGATGAGACAGCCTCAAGCGGCAGAGTCAGGGCAGCGCCTCAGTAACTTGAGGTGCATGATGGGAACGTCCATGATTACAGCAAACAGAAGACTTGACTGACATAACTCTACTTTGTATTCATTATTCTAGAAACTTGAGTCAACAATGCCTTAAAAGTTACATTAATTTTATCAATTTATAATTAAATGTATCAAAAACTCAAGTGCAGCATACCACCACTAAGCTAAAGTTAATAATGATCTCTATAGATGTGTCTGGTACTCCTCATAAGCAAACCAGACTTTGCAACGCAGATCTTTGCCACATTGCTTTAGGGCCTCTTAGTTAACTTCATTTTCTTGGCATTATTGAAAGATGTCCGCCCCTTTCACTTAAAAATGATTGAA
Source organism: Meriones unguiculatus (assembly GCF_030254825.1). Classification (NCBI taxonomy): domain Eukaryota; kingdom Metazoa; phylum Chordata; class Mammalia; order Rodentia; family Muridae; genus Meriones; species Meriones unguiculatus. Next base: position 69,456,606 of record NC_083356.1, on the reverse strand, counting down.
ATGTTACATCAGTTGCCTCTTCTTTTTCTGCCCTAAGGTGGGATCCGAGTGTGTATTTCAAAAATTGTGAACAATGATCGGTACTGTTATCTCTCATTACCCATGTATTCTTCAGCTTTGTGAATTCTATTGATTTCAGTTTATTTATTGATTGGATTGTTTGGATGCTTGTATTCAGGTTCTTTTTGCTTTTTTTTTTTTTAAGAATCATCTTGTTTTTATTTCTTTATTATTTATGCAGTATTCTGCCTGCATGTGAGCCAGGAAGTCAGAAGAGGGCACCAGATCTCATTATAGATGGTTGTGGCTGCTGGGAATTGAACTGAGGACCTTTGGAAGAACAGCCAGTGCTCTTAACCTCTGAACCATCTTTCCAGTGCCCCTTTTAGCTCTTTATGCATTGCACATATTAATCCTCTGCCAGAGGTTATCCCATTCTGTAGGCCTGTTTTCACTCATGTTGTATCTTTCTTTGGAAAAGCTTTTTCATTTTACCCAATCCCATTTGTCAACTCTTGGCTTTATTTCCTGAGCTATTGTGCTCCTTTCCAGATATTTTCTCCCTTGAAGCCTCTGTGATTTAGTTTCTTTAACAATTTCAGAGTTTCAGCTCCTACATTAAGATCTTTGACTCATTTTTTTCATTGATTTTTGGCAGGATGAAGTGGAGATTCAGTTCCGTTCTTGGACCTGACCTTCAGCTCTCCATCAGCATCTGTTGAAGAAGCTTTTGTTCTTCCAATGTAGGGTTTTGGGACATAATTATAAAAAATAAGGTGCTCACAAGGTGTAGCTTCATTCCAAAGCCATCTATTACTTCTCTTTGGTCTATATTTATATTTTCTGCCAGTACCATATTATAAATAGAAATCTAGGAAGATGATACTCTTGACATCTTTTCTTCTGCTCAGGATTACTTGGTCTATTTAGAGTCTTTTGTGTTTCCATGTGAATTTTTGCATTGTGTTTTTTCTTTCTGTGAAGAATTGTATTGATTTTGATGTGAATAGTATTGAATATCTAGACTGTTTTTATAATAAAGATACTTTCATAGTATTAATTCCGCTCATCTCTGAGCATGGGAAGTATTTCTTCCCTCTAGTGTCTTCTTCAATTTAACATTTTCAATTAAATTTTTTTTAGAGTTTTCACTTTTTGGTAGGTTTATTTCAAGACATTAAATTTTTTACTTTTGAACTAGTGATAATGGGATTTCCCTGGTTATGTTATCGATGTGTGCACTACTGTGCACAGTGACACAACACATAGAAGTTACCGTTTTTTCCCTTGATTTTGTGACCTGATACTTAGTTCTTAACAGGGTTTCTTTATGCAGATTTGCTCATCTGCTATTACTTTCTTCTGGCAGGTATAGCAAAGGGCAGCTCACTTTGTCCAAGTGCTTTCCTGCACCAAACATTATCACGACATTTCTGTCACTGAATTCACTTGTTTGCCGTGTTACATCTTTTATTTGCGTATGTTGAACCATCCATGTATCCCAGGAATGAAGTCAACTTGATCACAGTAACTAATTTTTCTAATGTGTTGACAACTATTTAATTGAGAATTGCTTCCATGTTCATTTGAAAGATGTGTGTGTGTGTGTGTGTGTGTGTGTGTGTGTTTCTAGAATTAGTATCACTGTACTGCCAGGTTTGTGAAAGGTTTGGTAGCACTCCACCTCTTTCTGTCTTATGAAGTTGTTGAGGGCTATTCTTATTTAAGGTATGTTATCTTTCTGTATTGACTCCATGTTTGCTTGGGCTTTAATTATTAGATAGGATTTTATTTTGCACCTCATCATCATTATTGAACTCTTGAGTTGCTCTTTTTCTCATGTTGAACTTTTTTTAGTCATGGTTGTCTATTAATTATCTATTTCTTCTATGCTTATTAATTGTTTGTAATATGGTTTTGTGGGCATTCCTTGATGATTATTTCAATTTCACTTGGTATCTGATGTAAATTATCCTTTTATCTCTAATATATATATATATTTTAAAGATTTGTCATTTATTGTTTATTACTTATACAGCATTCTGCCTGCTCACGAGAGGACAGTACCAGATCTCATTGTAGATGATTATGAGCCATTATGTGGTTGCTGGGAATTGAACTCAGGACCTTTGGAAGAACAACCAGCGCTTTTAACCTCTGAGCCATCTCTCCAACTCCTATCTCTAATATATTAATGTGTGTTTATTTTGTTTTGATTGGCTTAGCTAATTTTTTAAAAAGCTTGTTAATTAAAAAAAATGTTTCACTTTTTGCTTAACTGATTGCCCTGTTGTTTTCTTTCATTAGTTTCTGCTCTGATCTTTATTTTCCTTTTATTACGTATTCTTTGGAAACTTATTATGGGAATATATTGGACTGCGTCCAATGGCTACTCACTTTCACTTCCAGTGGCCCCTGTCTCTGGTGGGAATGGTGCTTGTGCATGGGCAGGTGTGAACACCGGGGCCCTGGTTATCCTCCTGGCTTGGGATTCTTGGGCAGAATTTCTAACACTGCTAACACCACCACACCCCAGATGGGCTTCTTCAGAGCAAGTGAAGGCACAGCCAGGCATCTCCTACAGAAATTGTCACCGTGTCTCACAGCTGCTGCCTTCCCTCTTGCCAGGCACCAAGAAGTTGAGAGTCAGGCTATTGACTAAAGTTCCCAGTGGTTCCAACCGTTCATTTATCCTCATTTCTATGCAACTCAACAGGTTGAAAGACGCAGTGTAGTCAGCCCACAGCAGGAATAGAGCCTTTTGCAGATGAGATAGGGGTGTCTGGCACCAAGTGTAGGATAAATGTGCTTATCAGAGGCCAGGTAGGCATAGGCACCATGGCAACCAAGCTGCTGTTCCTGTCGACCATTTTTCTGACCATTACTCTCTGTGGGAGGCTATATTAATCATGAAGCATATGCTACAACAGACAAGGTGAGATCTCTGGGAAGACTGAAGATGGAAACCAGGTTTTCAGGATCATGATGTTGGACAGGGTGAGAGTGTGGGTTTCTTTAGAGACTTTTGTGGGCTACCTAATTTTGTGCCCAAGAACATGGCATTTTCATATTCTCTGCTAGGCAGGTGGGACCCACAGGCAGATGGATGGCATATGGAGGCATCTGTCTGTTCATTCTGTCACACTGCCTACTTCTCTCAGCCATGCTCTCTCAGGACCTTCTTTTAATCCCACATGATTGATTCTTCAGAACTGTAGTCCAGAGATACCACTAAGTACAAATGAGGTTTTGGGAAAACATTGATGATTCCAGTCCTTAGTGAAAGATGCAGAGAGTGGACGCCAGGAACAAGGCATACACAGCTAGGATGGGTATGGTCATCAGTGACCCAATACTCAATGGATTCTAGTGGTGTTGCCCACCCATGGCTGAGCATATCTAATCTCTATACACTCTACCAACAGCTTTATCAAGTAGGTGACTTTTTTCCCCACTCTTTTAAAGTGATTTGTGTATGGCCATGACCATATCCAATTCCAGGAACAGCATTTCCCAGGAGACTTCTTCTTTACCTTGCCTAGAACAGCCTGCCAACAATGCAGAGGTACTGGCCATGACAAAGGTCCTCCTGACCCTCCAGTATGCACTGAGATGCTTTCAAAACACCTTCTGTCTCTGCTCCCACTTCAGCTACAATCTAAAATGCACTTTTGCCTGACAGTTTTTCTCCCTCATGTTCTGCTCAGTGATAGCTTCCCCATTTAGATTTTAGGAAATGAATTCATAATTCAAAGCTAAGAAGCCCATTGCCACCCTTTCCTTTAGCCAAAACTGGAATCTGTGACTTGTCGTTCAAGATGAACGTGTCATAAATACCTTCCCTCAGTCTGCCTGCTTGGATCTTGGCTCCATGATCCCCTCATCTTCACTGCCCACATGTACTTGACTTCAGAGAGACAATGGATGTAAGCATGGAGTCCTCTAGTCTTGTCTGGGCAACGTTTCAGGTGACTTCTGTAACTTCAGGAATGTTGTTTCTAGGAACAATGAGCTTAGCACAGGAGACATAGGGGCCCACCTAAGGCATTTTGTAGTTTTGCATACTGGGAATAACAGTAACTTCCAAATGCAATGCTCTGTCTCTTTTAGAAACCAGTGTGGACAGAGCTTACTTACTTCTGTATAGGGAGGGAGTCTCTGGTTCTTCAGGATTTCAGTGGGTTCTGGGGTTAATTAGGAACCTGGAAGATTGTGGGCATATTCAGGATCATGTCATCTGGGAGATGCCCTCCATTGAAAAACAAAAAACAAAAAAACCTTTGGAGACCACAGCATAGCTACTTATAGCATAGCCCATAGCATCCTCATGGAAGACAGTCTGGGGTGTGGTGGTTGGAAGACTGTTCTGAATTTAGAGTATAGTTTGGTCAAAGGCTCAGCACCTATGTATCAATCATTCCACAACACTGTGGCATGGAACACACAGGACAAAACACATGGCTTGTGGGAAGCCTGGGGCTATGGCTGGCTGTTGTATGTACTAGGGGGAAGAAATGAGCTCAGCTTACTGTTGGGCACCAGACATGGGAGCAGGACAGGGCAGGTGTGAAGGAGAGAAATGTGTTTTTGCCCTGTGTCCAGGAAACCCATTGGATGTGTTGATTTCAAGATGGCATTTAATGAAACAAAGAACAAACCTTGATACTTCACTCTCTGTAAGTGCAAATATTTACTCTGTCACACTTCACAGACTCTTTGGGAGAAAACCTGACAGCCACAGTCTTGTTCTTTGTCTGCAGGTATGTGACAGTAGGTCACCATAGTGTTCCCTGGAGGGGAGAACGTTGGTTTAGCCTACTTAAATGACAAAATCAATGATGTACAGAGATGATGACAATATTCATGGATGAATGCTGCTGTTCCCAAGTTTGCTGGTGTTGGGCATGGCTTCCTGGGGCTCTGGGTAGAGTGTTGCTTGCTTCTTCCTGCTTTCCCAGCTCTAAATTTTATCTGTGATAATATCTGTGATTCCTGGCTCTGTTAAACAGATTTGTTAGCCTTAGCCTTCAGATAATCCCTCCTGATGTGTAAGACCTACATCCAAGCCCATCCACCCATCCTCAATACCATTTCTTCCCTATCAGTTGGCATTTTGTGTACTCTTGCACTGAGCAGGAATGTAAATGGGATCCTTTGTCATGGGGCATACTGGATGGCCACTAAAGATCTGTACTGTTATATAGTATCAGGACTGGATTCCAGCATCCAGTGCCATGAGACAAGATCCCTGGTCAACACCCTGTTGTTTAAAAAATGCCCATGCAGCTCTGCCCACCTTCACCAGGTCTGCTTCTCCAGAACATCCAAGTTATATCCCTTTCTCCAACAATCCCCTGCTCTCCATGTCCCCTGCAGCATTATAACTAGTGTGAGCTTCATGCTATACCACAATTCCAGGCTCTACTGTCCAGCCACCACTCCACAGAAGAAGAGTGACTCTCAGGCATAGAATATATAATAGAATAAATTGATACAACAGTTAAAAAATATTAAATCTAAAAAATCTCTACACAAAACAGCCAGGAAATCTGGGATACTATACAAAGACATAACCTAAGAATAATAGAATAGAGAAAGGTGAAGCGTCCCAGTTCCAAGCATCAGAAAATATTTTCAACAAAATCAAAGGAGAAAATTTCCCCAACCTAAAGAAAGAGATGCCTATAAACATACAAACAGCATATAAACTAGCAATTAGATTGGACCAGAAAAGAAAATTCTCCCTCTATATAATAATCAAAACATTAAATCTACAGAACAAAGAAAGAACATTAAAGCTGCAAAAGAAAAAGGCAAAGTAATTTATAAAGACAGACCTTTGGAAATTACACCTGAATTCTCACAGAGACTCTAAAAACTAGAAGGACCTGGAAAGATAACTTTCAGCCTGTGAGAGACAACAGATGCCTTCGGGAGGGCAAGATGGCGGTGCCGGGATGACTCTCGCAGCACGCAGGATCAGCACAGTGACCAGCAGTCAGAACTCGAGGCCGTAAAACACAAGTGATTGTGTTTTCCAGGTGAAAAGATACCCCGAGGTAGGGGATTCAATCAGCTTTAACTCACCCAGTTAAACCACGGAAGAGATCCCGGTTCCACCAGACGCTTGGTCGCCAGCCCAAAGCCACATGCCAGCATGTTCTGATCACTGTCCCAGACTGTACTGTGGGCACCACAATATCAGATATTGAGATTTCCAGTTGAGAGATAACCCCACGGTGCAGGAAACGATTAGGACAGACCTTAGGTCACCTAGACATGCCCTGGAAAATACTCGGGTTCTGCGGGTGCCCCAGGAGCCAGCCCAGAGCCAGAGCCAGGGACCCAGGTGCTGGCACAGAGCCCTGCCTGCGCACCTGATTCGCTGCCCCAGATAGAACTGTGGGCCCCAGGGGACCAGAGAATGAGTTTCTCTGCCGGATGCAAACCCACAGGGAGGGGAACGGCCAGTCTGATCTCAGAGCACTCAGCTGATAACCACCCTAAAAAGGTCTTCGGAAAAGTTACCCAGTTTCGGCAGACGCCCAGGCACCCAATCACCAAAAAGGCAGAAAGGCAGAGCGAAGTAAGTCTGTGCCTGCAGGTTCTACTCACCATCACAGACAGAAAGGCTATCCCCAAAGCAAAGACTGGGTGTCCCTGTCAGAAGGAAACCCCACAGCAGGGGGATTATCAGGGCCAACACTCAGGACACCCAGCTCCAAAAGCCTTTCTGGATTCACGCAGACTCTAGGCTCTAGCCTTCTACTGCAGGCAGGAGCGCTGTGCTCACCTGCCATTATTGAGTACCCCTAGGGCACTGGGGCACATAGCTGTATCCTCAGACCTACAAAAGCCAGAGAGCTATTACAGCAGCCCTTAGATACTGAGCCAAGGATCAACCAGTTATCCCTAGCTAGACTGACAAAACTGTGGGAATCCCTGGTTCTTCAAGAGGGCTGCTCACTAAATTCAGAGCAAGAAACCCAACAGCAGGGCAGCCATCACCAGGACCTCTCCTGATGAGAGGAGAGCCTTCCTGAACACCACATTTACCATACAGGTCCATACACCTGAAGTGAACTGTGACAATTCCTGAGAAGCACCACCATTCAGTTGACCACACCCAAAAAACAGAGGAGAACTTCAGAACCCCGCCAAATGGATTCTCCCCATACCAGGACTCAGCAGGCACCAGAAATTAACAGGCAACACCTGAGACAGAGAAATGGGTAGAGGCCAGCGAAAAAGCACAACCAACAAAAGGCAAAGCAATATGGCATCCCCAGAACCCAGTTATCTAGGGGCAAGTAGCCCTGGACACCCTAACATAAGTGAAATTTAAGAAGATGACCTTACATCTATGCTTATGAAGAGGTTAATGGAGGAAGTAAATAAAATGTGTAAAGAATTAGGGGAAGATATAATAAGACAGATTATGGTTATCCGTAAAGAAATACAGGAAGATGCTGCCAAACAGTTTGTGTCACTGAAAGAAATAAAAGAAATAGACGAACGTTCAAACAAACAGCTGAAGGAATTGAAGAAAAAACAGGAAAATACAGTCAGACAGGTGAAGGAAATCAACAAAACGGTTCAAGATCTGAAGATAGAATTGGAAGAATTAAAGAAAACACAAATGGAGGAAATCATGGAGAGGGAGAACCTAGGAAAGAAAACAGGAACTACAGAGGTAAGCATAACCAACAGACTACAAGAGATGGAAGAAAGAATCTCAGGTGTGGAAGATACAATGGAAGAAATTGATGTATCCATCAAAGAAAATAATAAATCTAAAAAATTCCTGACACAAACCAAGAAATTCAAGACAACATAAAAAGACAAAACCTAAAAATAATAGGAGTAGAGGAAAAGAAGATTCCCTCCTCCAAGACCCAGAAAATATTTTCAACAAAATCATTGAAGAAAATTTCCCCAACTTAAAGGGGAGGCCTATAAGAATACAAGAGGCCTAGAGAACACCATAAATTAGACCAGAAAAGAAAATCCTCCCTCCACATAATAATCAAAACAGTAAGTATACAAAACAAAGAAAAAATACTAAAACCTGCAAGGGAAAAAGGCCAAGTAACATATAATGGCAAACCCATCAGAATCATACCTGACTTCTTAACAGAAACTATGAAAGCCAGAAGAGCCTGGACGTATATAATGCAGAGCCTAAGAGAACACAGATGTCAGCCTAGGCTACTGTACCCAGCAAAACTCTCAGTCCTCATAGACGGAGAAAACAAGATATTCAACGACAAAAACAAATTTCAACAATGCCTACACACAAATCCAGCATTACAGAAGATACTAGAAGGAAAAATACAACCCAAGAAAACTAACTACTTTCAAGAAATCACAGGAAATAAATAACCTCACTACAGCAAAACAAAAAGTAGTCAAACACACAAACACATTTCCATGGCCAACACCAATATCAAAGGATCTAACAGCCACTGGTCATTAATCTCCCTCAACATTGATGGACTCAATTCTCCAATAAAAAGACACAGACTAGCAGAATGGATGCATAAACAAGACCCAAAAATCTGTTGCATACAAGAAACACACTTAAGTCACAAAGATAGACATAACATGAGACTAAAGGGCTGGAAGATGGTTTTCCAAGCAAATGGACCCAAGAAGCAAGCAGGAGTAGCCATCCTAATATCTAATAAAGTAGATTTTCAACCAAAATTAATCAAAAGAGATAGAGAAGGATACTTCATACTCATCAAGGGAAAAATCAACCAGGAAGATATCACAATCCTGAACATCTATGCCCCAAATGCAAGGGCGTCCACATTTGTAAAAGAAACTTTAATAAAACTTAAACCACACATACACCCCCACACATTAATAGTGGGAGACTTCAACACCCCACTCTCAACAAAGGACAGGTCAACAAAACAGAAATTAAGCAAAGAAACAATAACTCTTGACAGAGGTCATGAATCAAATGGACCTCACGGACATCTACAGAACCTTTCACCCAAACTCAAAAGAATTTACCTTCTTCTCAGCACCTCATGTAACCTTCTCCAAAATAGACCACATAGTTGGTCACAAAGCAAACCCTAACAGATACAAGAAGATTGAAATAATCCCTTGTATCCTGTCTGATCACCATGGAATAAAGCTGGACTGCAACAACAGAAATAGCAAAAAGCCTACACACACACATGGAAACTGAACAACTTGCTACTAAATGACAGCTGGGTCAGGGAAGAAATAAAGAAAAAAATTAAAGTCTTCCTAGAACTCAATGAAAACGAAGACACAGCATACCCAAACCTGTGGGACACAATGAAGGCAGTGCTAAGAGGAAAGTTCATAGCACTAAGTGCCTTCAAAGAGAAATTTGAGACAGCTCATTCAAGCAACTTAATGGCTCATTTTAATACCCTAGAATAAGAAGAAGCAGACACACCAAAAAGGAGTAGACGGCTAGAAATAATCAAACTCAGGGCAGAAATCAATCAATTAGAAGCAAATAAAACAATTCAAAGCATCAATGAAACCAAGAACTGGTTCTTTGAGAAGATCAACAAGATAGACAAACCCTTAGCCAAGCTAACTAAAAGGCAGAGAGACACCATCCAAATCAACAAAATCAGAAATGAAAAGGGGGACATAACTACAGACACTGAGGAAATCCAAACAATCATTAGGACTTACTTCAAAAGTGTATACGCAACAAAATTTGAAAATCTAAATGAAATGGACAATTTTCTTGATCGATTCCACTTACTAAAGCTGAATCAGTACCAAGTAAATCAATTAAATAGTCCTATATCCCCCAAGGAAATAGAAGTGGTCATCGAAAGTCTTCCATCCAAAAAAAGCCCAGGACCTGATGGTTTCAGTGCAGAATGCTACCGGACATTCAAAGAAGAGCTAACACCAATACTCTTCAAACTATTCCACAAAATAGAAACAGAAGGAACATTACCAAACTCATTCTATGAAGCCACAGTCACCTTGGTACCTAAACCTCACAAAGACCCAACAAAAAAAGAGAATTTCAGACCAATCTCCCTTATGAACATTGATGCAAAAATACTGAACAAAATACTCGCAAACCGAATACAAGAACACATCAAAGATATCATCCACTATGACCAAGTAGGCGTCATCCCAGGTATGCAGGGGTGGTTCAATATACAGAAATCCATCAATGTGATCTACCATCTTAACAAACTGAAAGAAAAAAAAAAAAACACATGATAATCTCCCTAGATGCTGAAAAAGCCTTTGACAAAATCCAACATCCATTCATGTTTAAAGTATTGGAGAGATCAGGGATACAAGGCACATATCTAAACATAGTAAAGGCAACATACAGCAAGCCTATAGCCAACTTCAAACTGAATGGAGAGAAACTTAAATCAATCCCACTGAAATCAGGGACAAGACAAGGCTGCCCACTCTCTCCATATCTCTTCAACATAGTTCTGGAAGTCCTTGCTAGAGCAAAAAGACAGTTGAAGGAGATCAAGGGGATACAAATCAGAAAGGAAGAGGTCAAAGTGTCACTATTTGCAGATGATATGATAGTATACGTGAGTGACCCCAAAAACTCTACCAGGGAACTCCTACAGTTGATAAACAACTTCAGCAAAGTGGCCAGATACAAAATTAACTTAAAAAAATCAGTAGCCCTCCTGTATACAAAAGACAAAAAGGCTGAGAAAGAAATTAGGGAAACAACACCCTTCACAATGACATAAAGTATCTTGGAGTAACCCTAACCAAGCAAGTCAAAGACTTGTATGAAAAAAATTTCAAGTCTCTGAAGAAAGAAATAGAAGAAGATATCAGAAGATGGAAAGATCTCCCATGCTCACGGCTTGGCAGGATTAACATAGTAAAAATGGCCATCTTACCAAAAGCAATCTACAGATTCAATACAATTCCCACCAAATTACCAACACAATTCTTTACAGACCTGGAAAGAAAAATTCTCAACTTCATATGGAATAACAAGAAACCCAGAATTGCTAAAACAATCCTCTACAATAAAAGATCTTCCGGAGGTATCTCCATCCCTGATCTTAAGTTGTACTATAGAGCAACAGTTTTAAAAACTGCATGGTACTGGCATAGAAACAGAATGGTGGATCAATGAAACCAAACAGAGGACCCAGAAATAAACCCACACACTTATGGACACCTGATCTTTGACAAAGATGCCAAAACCATACAATGGAAAAAAGATAGCATCTTCAACAAATGGTGCTGGTCCAATTGGATGTCTACATGTAGAAAAATGCAAATAGATCCATACTTATAACCCTGTATAAAACTGAAGTCCAAGTGGATCAAAGACCTCAACATAAAACCAGACACATTAAATCAGCTAGAAAAAAAGTGGGGAATATCCTAGAACTCATTGGTATAGGAGACAACTTCCTGAACAGAACACCAACAGCACAAGCTCTAAGAGCAACAATCAATAAATGGAACCTCATGAAACTGAAAAGCTTCTGTAAAGCAAAGGACACCGTCATCAAAACAAAGTGACTGCCTATAGATTGGGAAAGAATCTTCACCAACCCTTTATCTGACAGAGGACTTATAACCAGTATATATAAAGAACTAAAGAAGCTGAAAAGCAGCAAACCAAGTAATTCACTTAAAAAATGGGGAACAGAGCTAAACAGAGAATTCTCTGTAGAGGAATATCGAATGGCAGAGAAACACTTAAAGAAATGCTCAACGTCATTAGCCATTAGGGAAATGCAAATCAAAACAACCCTGAGATTTCACCTTACACCCATCAGAATGGCCAAGATCAAAAACTCAAGTGACAACACATGCTGGAGAGGTTATGGAGAAAGAGGAACCCTTCTCCACTGCTGGTGGGAATGTAAACTGGTACAATCACTCTGGAAATCAATCTGGCGCTTTCTTAGACAACTAGGAATAGCGCTTCCTCAAGATCCAGCCATACCACTCCTAGGCATATATCCAAAAGAGGCTCAAGTACACAATAAGGATATTTGCTCAACCATGTTTGTAGCAGCTCTATTTGTAATAGCCAGAAGCTGGAAACAGCGCAGATGCCCCTCAACTGAAGAATGGATGCAAAACTTGTGGTACATCTATACAATGGAGTATTACTCAGCAATGAAAAATAAGGAAATCATGAAATTTGCAGGTAAATGGTGGGACCTGGAAAGGATCATCCTGAGTGAGTTGTCCCAGAAGCAAAACGACACACATGGTATATACTCACTCATATAGACATACAACATAGGATAAACCCACTAAAATCTGTACATCTAAAGAACTAAGCAAGAGAGAGGACCCTGACTAAAACGCTCAATCCTTATCCCAAAAGGCAAAGAGGATGGACATCAGCGGCAGAAGAAAACAGGAAACAATCTAGGAACCTGCTACAGAGGGCCTCTGAAAGCCAGAAGAAAACAGGAAACAACCCAGGAACCTGCTACAGAGGGCCTCTGAAAGCCTCTGCCCTGCAGACTATCAAAGCAGATGCTGAGCCTGATGGGCAACTGTTGGGCAGAATGAAATGGAATCTTATATAAGAAGTGGGAAATAGTAAGAGCTGGAGAGGACAGGAACTCCACAAGGAGAGCAACAGAACAAGAAAATTTGAATGCAGGGAACTTCCCAGAGACTCATACTCCAACCAAATACCATGCAAAGAGATAACCTAGAACCCCTGCACAGATGTAGCCCATGGCAGTTCAGTGTCCAAGTGGGTTACATAGTAATGGAAAGAGGGACTGCCTCTGACATAATCTGATTGGCCTGCTCTTTGATCACCTCCCCCTGAGGGGAGAGCAGCCTTACCAGGCCACAAAAGATGACAATGCAGCCACTTTTGATGAGAACTGATAGACTAAGATCAGAAAGAAGGAGAGGAGGACCTCCCCTATCAGTGGACTTGGGGAGGGGCATGCATGAAGAAGGGGGAGGAAAGGTGGGATTGGGAGGGGAGAAGGGAGGGGCTTATGGGGCAATACAAAGTGAATAAAGTGTAATTAATAAAAGTTAAATAAAAAATAAAAAATTCAGTATCCATTCTTTATACAAATAAAAAACATGCTAAGAAAGAAATTTGGGAAACAATAACCTTCACAGTAGTCACAAATAATATAAAATAAATCGGTGTGAGTTTAACCAAGCAAGTAAAAGACCTGTATGACAAAAACTTCATGTCACTGAAGAGAGGAACTGAAGTAGATATCAAAAGGTGGAAAGATCCCCCATGCCTATGGATCAGTAGTATTAACATGGTAAGAATGATCATCTTACCAATAGCAATCTACAGATTCAAAACAATCCTGATCAAAAGTAAAGCACAATTCTTTACAGAACTTGAATGAGCAATTCTCAAATTTATATGAAAAAATAAAAATCCAGACTAGCTAAAACAATCCCGTACAAGAAAAGATCTTTTGGAAGTATCACTATCTTTGATTTCAAACTATACTATAAAGCAATAGTAACAAAAGCCACATGGTATTACTGTTAAAATAGACAGGTAAATGAATGGAATTGAATACCCAGAAATAAACCCACACAATATGGATACTTGATTATTGACAAAGAAATCAAGACCATACAATGGAAAAAGAAGCATCTTCAACAAATGTGCTGGTCTAATAGATGTCTGCATGTAGAAAAATGTAAATAGGTCCATATCTATCACCCTACACAAAATTCAAGTTCAAGTGGATCAAAAACCTCAAGATGAAGCCAGATATGCCAAATCTAATAAAATAGAAAGTGGGGAATAGCCTTGAATGCAGTGGTACAGAAGACAACTTCCTGAACAGAACACCAACAGCACAGGCTCTAAGCTCAACAATTAATACATGGGACCTGAGAGTTTTCTGTAAAACAAAAGACATCTTCAATAGGACAATATGGAAGCCTACAGAATGGGAAAATATCTTCATCAATCCTACATCTGACAGATGACTAAGGTCAAAATATAAAAAAAGAACAAGAAATTGAACAACAACAAGATAAATAACCCAGTTTTAAAATGAGGTACAGAGCTAAACAGAGAATTCTCATCAGAGGAATCTCTAATGGCTGAAAAATACTTAAATATTCAACATCCTTAGTTATCAGGGAAATGCAAATCAAAACATCTCTGAGATTCCATCATACACCCATAAGAATGACTAAGATTAAAACCTTAATTAACAGCTCATGGTGGCAAGGATGTGGAGCAAGGGGAACACTCCTCCATTGCTGGCGGGACTGCAAGCTTGTTCAACTAGTGTGGAAATGATTCTGGTGGTTTGTCAGAAATATGGCAAAATATCTGCCTCGAGACCCAGCTATGCTACTCCTGGCCATATACCTAAAAGATGCTCCACCATACCACATGGACATTTGCTCAACTATACTCATAGCAGCTTTATTCATAATAGCCAGAAACTGGAAACAAACTATATGTCCCTCAAACAAAGAATAGATAAACAAAATGTGATATATTTACTCAACTATTAACAAGAAGAACGTCATGAAATTTGTAGGCAAATGAATGGAACTAGAAAATATCACCTGAGTGAGGTAATGCAGACACAGAAAGGCACACATGGTATGTATTCACTTACACATGGATATCAGCCATAAAGTACAGGAAAACCAAGCTATAATCCATGGACACAAAGATGCCAAGTAACAAGAAGGGCCCAAGGGAGGATTCTTGAATCACACTCAAAAAAGAAAACAGGCATCTGAACTAGAATGAGGGAGGGAACTGAATGGAAGACAAATAGGTAGAGGAGCAGGGGTGAAAATCACGAGTGGGGATTGGAGAAGGCTGGGAGAGAAAATGGAAATCAATGGGGGGCATCTTTGGGATGGGGGAGGCTTTTGGAGTCTCTGTGGGTGACCCTAGCTGAGACTTCTACCTGCAGGGTACAATGGAGCCTGAAGAGAACACCTTCTGTAGTCAGGCATAACTTCCAGTGGAGAAGAGGAGAGACTAGCCCACCCACAAAATATTTGACCTAAATTTGTCCTGCCTACAAGAAGTGTAGGGGTAAAGATGGAGAAGCCATTGAGGGAATGGCCAACCAATGATTGGCCCAACTTCACATCCAACTCCATGGGACAGAGCCAACTCCTGACACTATTAATAACACTCTGCTATGCTTTCAGAGAGAAGCCTGGCATAAGTGTCTTATGATAGATTTCATCCAGAAGGTGATAGAAACAAATGAAGAGACCCACAGCCAAACTCAGTGGAACTCAGTGAGTCTTATAGAAGAGTCAAGGAAGGATTAAGGATCCAGAGGGAAAAAGGACACCACAAGAAGACCTACAGAGTCAAATAAGCCTGGGCCCATGTATGCTCACAGAGACTGAAACACCAACCAATTAGCACATATGGACTGGACCTAGGCCTCCCACACATGTGCAGCAGATGTGCAGTTAGCTTTTCCTGGGCGGACCCTAACAATTAGAGTAGTGGCTGTCTCCAACTCTGGTGTTTGCCTTTGGATCTCTTTCACATAGCTGGGTTGCTTTGTCTGGCCTTAGTGGGAGAGAATGCACCTAGTCCTTCTGCAACTTGATGTACCAGGGTGGTTTGGTACCCAAGGGGGTCTCCCCTTCTCTGGGTATAAGGAGATGGGAGAATTGGGGATGAGGTGTAAGGGTGAGACTGGGAGGAGAAAAAGGAAGGGGGCTATGATCAGGCTGTAAAGTGAATTAAAAATAAATAACATATATTAAAAATTATCCAAAGAAAAACTCAAGTATGGCAGATGATTATTGGAACACTGTCTAAGAATAGAATCATGTGAGAAGATTTTTGAGTGAAAATTAAGACAAGGGTCTAGGGACCTCAGTTTTTTGAAAAACAAGGGACTGTTCTTAGATTATGCTTTTCTGCTTTTCTCAGGTACTGCAGATAAGATTGAGTTTGCTTTAGATTATTCATTACAGCTGGCTATTGTTTTTGTTTATATGACTCTATGTATAAATGTGGCTTTTCCATGTGCAGCTTGTCTGCCACTTTGGCTTCCTTTCTAATTGTGAACTATATTCATGCGACTATTCTTAACCTCCAGAGTATAAACTGTCAGATGCTCTGAATGAAGTTGGCCATTAGATCCCTGTCCCTTTATCTCCATGTTCTGGCTCACAACTCCAGCTGATTTCCCAGAGGCCATGACAGCACCAGATTCCCATGGAAGACTTGCGCGCCTCTTGGTTGGGGTGACGGGTTTTTATAGGGCTCGGGAGCAGGAAGCGCGGTTACAGAAGCGAGAAGCATAGTTACAGGGGTCTGATTGGGTGGTTTGAACAAAGCCATAGTTAAGTCACGGACCCAGAACAGGGAAGGCGGGAAGGCAGATTGTGAGCCAAGTCACGTACCCGGAACCGGGAAGGCGGGAAAGAATGCAGCGAGGTAGCTCTCCCCTCAGGGAACTTACTGCTATACCGCGCCTACTCTACATAGTGTTAACAATCGCTGCTTATCTTTTGGTCTCTCAAGATAACTTCAGAAATAAGCACTCAAATCAGCAATAAACCCAAACCCAAATTACTATAGGCCAGCATAAGAACACAACAGCCAGGGCAATATGGCACCACCAGAGCCCAGGTATCCTACTACAGCAAGCCCTGGGTATTTCAAAGCAGATGAAGCACAGGAAATGACCTTAAATCAAATCTTATGAAGATGATAGACACCTTTAAAGAGGAAATGAATGTATCCTTTAAAGAAATGAAAATAATATGAAGAAGTGAAGAAAATTAATAAAACTGTTCAAGACCTAAACATGGAAATAGAAGCAATAATGAACACGCAAACCAAGAATAATCCAGGAGATTAAAAAAAAAAAAGAACCTAAGTAAGTGAACAGGAGCTACAGACACACACATCACCAACAGAATACAGGACAAAGAAGATAATCTCAGGTGTAGAAGATATGATAGAAGAAATTGATTCATCAGTCAAAAAATGCTAAATCTAAAAAGTTACCAATACAATATATCCAGGAAATCTGGGACACTATGAAAAGCCCAAACCTAAGAATGATAGGAATACAAGAAGGAGAAGATTCTCAACTCAAAGGACCAGAAAATATTTTCAACAAAATCAGGAAAAAAAAAATTTCTGTAGCCTGAAGAATGAGATGGCTAAAACAATGCACAAGAAACTTACAGAACACCAAAAAGTTTGGACCAGTAAAAAATGTCCCCCTGATACATAATAATCAAAACACTAAATTACTAACTATTGAAAATTACAAAAGTAAAAGGCCGCTAAACATATAAAAACAGACCTATTAGAATTATACCAACTTCTCAGCAGAGATTCTAAGAGTCAACAGGCCTGGGTTGATGTCTTGCAGACTCTAAGAGACCACAGAACCCAACCTAGACTTTTATACACAGCAAAACCTTGAATAACCATAGATGAAGAACACAGATATTCCATGAAAACCAAATTTAAACACTGTCTATCAAAAAATTCAGCCCTACAGAAGATACTAGAAGAAAAAAAAAAAAAAAGCCAACCCAAAGACGTTAACTATACCCAAGAAAACAGGAAACAATTTCTGTTGGCATAATGTTCTTTTGAAATGTATACTCCTTACCCTTCTTCATTCAAATGCTGATTTCTCTCCCCCACTCTCTTGTTTCAATCCGGACATTGAATTGTGATACTTATTCTAAGCATCACCTGTCTCAACTTACACTACTTGCTGCTGATTAGTAGCATGGAGTTCCTTGGGTCAAGTTTGTTCTTTGCCATCAGGATATCTACTTTCTTCTTGTTGTTGTTTCTTTTTTTGCACATGACTACTTAACAAACCATGAAGAACAACAACCAACCAACAATTCCCAACAACCCCTCATATCTCGGGGCCCTAGCATTTATAAAGCCTCTCGAAAGTCTCCAGAATTACAAACATCACACAATCACAGAAACTATTTGCAGCTGACAAAATAGAGCACTAGGCAAATCATAATCAGATGCTGTGGATAATCTGAAGCAGTCTCATATCACACACCTAGATTTAAAACAAAAATATTTACTGTATCTGTTTTTATTTTGAAATCTTTGATCTACTTGCACTTGAGTTTTGTGCAGGGTAATAGATACGGATCTATTTGTATTCTACATGCAGACATCTAGTTAGACCAGCACCATTTATTGAATATGCTTTTAGTCCATTGTATGTTTTTTGTTTTTGTTTTTTTTTGTCAAAAATTAAGTGTCCATAAGTGTGTGGGTTTATTTTGCGGTCTTTTCAGTTTGATTCCACTGATTAACCTGTCTGTTTTTATGTAAATACCATGCATTTGATTTTTACTACTGCTTCTCAGTACTATTTAAAATCAGGAATGGTGATACCTCAAGAAGATTTTTTTATTGTACAGGATTGTTTTAGCTACCCTGGTTTGTTTTTTTTTTTCCATATGAAGTTGAGAATTGCTCTTTCAAGGTCTATAAAGATTTGTGTTGAAATTTTAATGGGAATTGGATTGAGTATGTAGGTGACATCTGTTAAGATGTGCATTCTTTTTTCTCACCCTTGTAAACTCTTTATTTTTATTAATTAAAGTTTATTCACTTTGTATCCCTCCTATAGCTCCCTCCCTCCTCCCCTCCCAATCCCACTCTCCTTCCCCCTTCTCCACCCATGCCCCTCCCCAAGTCCACTGATAGGGGAGGTCTTCCTCTCCTTCCTTCTGATCCTAGTCTTTTAGGTCTCATCAGGTGTGGCTGCATTGTCTTCCTCTGTGGCCTGGTAAGGCTGCTCCCCGCTCAGGGGAGGTGGTCAAAGAGCAGGCCAATCAGTTCATGTCAGAAACAATCCCTGTTTCCATTACTATGGAACCCACTTGGACACTGAACTGCCATGGGCTACATCTGTGCAGGGGTTCTAGGTAGAGCCTTTCAGAGGCCCTCTGTGGTAGGCTCCTGTCCTGTTCCCTGTTTTCTCCCTCTTCTGATGTCCATCCTCTTTGCCTTTCTGAATGGGGATTGAGCATCTTAGCCAGAGTCATCCTTCTTAATTAGTTTCTTTAGGTGTACATATTTTAGTATGCTTATCCTATATTATACATCTAATATCCACTTATGAGTGAGTATATACCCTGTGTGTCTTTCTGCTTTTGGGATACCTCACTCAGGATGATCTTTGGCAGTTCCCACCATTTGCCTGCAAATTTCATGATTTCCTTGTTTTTTATTGCTGAGTAATATTCCATTGTGTAGATGCATCACAATTTCTCTATCTATTCTTCAACTGAGGGGCATCTGGGTTGTTTCCAGCTTCTGGCTATTATCAAATGGCAGAGAAACATTTAAAGAAATGCTCAAAGTCCTTAGTCATCAGGGATATGCAAATCAAAATGACCCTGAGATTTCACCTTACACCCATCAGAATGGCCAAGATCAAAAATTCAAATGACAGCACATGCTGGAGAGGATGTGGAGAAAGGGAAACACTACTCCACTGCTGGTGGAAGTGTAAACTTGTACAACCACTTTGGAAATCAATCTGGCATTTTCTCAGACAATTAGGAATAGCGTTTCCTCAAGCTCCAGCTATACCACTCCTAAGCATATACCCAAAAGATGCTCAAGTATGCAAAGCCATTTGCTCAACCATGTTTTGTAGCAGCTTTATTTGTAATAGCCAGAAGATGTGCATTCTTACTATGTTAATCCTGCTGATCCATGATCATGGAGATCTTTCCATATTCTGCTATCTTCTTCAATTTCTTTCTTCAGCAACTTGAAGTTTTTCTCATACAGGCCTTTCACTTGCTTGATTAAAGTTACACCAAGATATTTTACATTATTTGTTGCTATTGTCAAAAGTGTTGTTTCCCTAATTTCTTTCTCATCCTGTTTATCAGAATGTTTGTATAAAGGAGGGATACTGATTTTTTTGAGTTGTGTATCTAGCCACTTTGCTGAAGGTATTTATGAGTTGAAGAAGCTCTGTGGAAAAAATTTTGGTGCTCACTTACGCATGCTATCATACTATTGGTGAAAAGCAATATTTTTACTTTTTCCTTTCAAATTTGTATCCTTTTGCTCTCGTTTAGTTGTCTTATTGCTCTAGCTAAAACTTCAAGTACTATGATGAATAGACACAGAAAGAGTAGGCATCCTTGCTCTGTCTCTGATTTTAGTGGACTTGCTTTAAGTGTCTCTCAATTTAATTTAAAGTGGGCTATTGGCTTGCTAAATATTGCCATTATAGTGTTTTGGTATGTACCTTGTAACTCTGATCTCTCTATGATTTTTAACAGGGAAGAGTGCTGAATTTTGTCAAAGGCATTTTCAGTAACTAATGAGATGATCATGTGGATTTTTCCCTTCATTTTGTTTATATGATGAATTACAATGATAGATATTTGTATGTTGAACCATCCCAGCATCCCTGGGATAAAAAATACTTGATCATGGTCAGTGGTGTTTCTGATGTGTTGTTGGATTAGTATTTTATTGAGTATTTTTGAACCAATGCTCAGAAGGTAAAATGGTCTGAAACTCTTTCTTAGTTGAGTCTTTGTGTAGTTTAGGTATCAGGATGACTGTCATCTCATAGAATGAGTTTGGCAATGTTCCTTCTGTTTCTATTGTATAGAATAGTTAATAAATTTCATATTAAAGTCTGGCAGAATTCTACACTAGAAGCCTATTTCCCAGGGCATTTTTTTGGTTGGGATACTTTTTTAATTTTAATTTTATTTTTATTAACTATAGTTTATTCATTTTGTATCCCAGTTGTAGCCCTGTCTTCCATCCCCTCCTAGTCCCACCCTCCCTTCCTTTTTTTCTCTTATGCCCCTCCTTCAGTCCAATGATAGGAAAGGTCCTCCTCCCCTTTCATCTGACTCTAGTCTATCAGGTCTCAATAGGACTGGCTTCACTGTCTTCTGTGGCCTAGTAAGGCTGCTCCCCCCTCGGGTAGGGGTGATCCAAGAGCCAGCCTGTGAGTTCATATCAGAGACAGTGGTTGAGATACTTTTAATGACTCTCTTTTCTTAGTGGTTATAGATCTATTTAAATTGTTTACCTGATCTTGACTTAACTTTGGTAATTGGTATCTATCTAGAATATCATCCATTTTGTTTATATTTTCCAATTTTGGAGAGTACAGGCTGTTGCAGTAAGATCTCAGATTCTTTGGATTTCCTCAGTATCTGTTGTTATGTCCTCCTTTTATTTCTGATTCTGTTAATTTGAATACTGTCTCTCTGCCTTTTAGTTAGTTTGGCTAAAGGTTTGTCTATCTTGTTTTTCTCAAAGAACCAGCTCTTAGTTCTGTTGATTCTTTGTATTGCTCTATTTGTTTCTAACTTATTGATTTTAGCCCTGAGTTTGAGTTCTGCCATCTGCTCTTCTTGGGTGTGTTTGCCTCTTTTTGTTCTAGAGCTTTCAGGTGACCTTTTAAATTGTTAGTACGTGACCTCCCCAAGCTCCCTCTGGAGACAGTGCTATGAACTCTCCTCTTAGCCTTTATAATGTTTCATAATTTTAAGTGTGTTGTGCATTCATTTTCATTGAATTATAGAAAGTTTCTAATTTCTTTTTTTTAATTTCTTCCACAACCCAATGATCATTGAGTATAGAGTTGTTCAGTTTCTATGAGTTTGTAGGCTTTCTGTTATTTCTGTTATTATTGAGGTCCAGCTTTAAATTATGGGTCTGATAAGATACAGGAAGTTATTTCAATTTTTTTTTCTTTCGAGACTTGCTTTGTGTCCGAGTATATGGTCAATTTTGAAGAATGTTTCTTGAGGTGCTGAGAAAAAGATATAGTCTTTTCTGTCTGGGTGAAATGTTCTGTAAATATGTTAGGTCCATTTGATTCATAACATCTGTTAGTTTCATGATTTTACTTTTTAGTTTCTGTCTCAATGACCTGTCCATTGGTGAGAGTAGTATGTTGAAGTCTCTTACTCTTAAGGTGTGTAATTTAAGCTTTAATATTTCTTTTACAAATGTAGGTGCTCTCACATTTGGGACATAGATATTTAGAATTGATATATCATCTTGGTGGATTTTTCTTTCGGTAAGTGTAAAGTGTCCTTCACCAACTCTTGACTAATGTTGATTGAAAGTCTTATTTGTTAGGTTAAAAACTCCAGTTTGTTTCTTGG
Organism: Meriones unguiculatus; assembly: GCF_030254825.1. Classification (NCBI taxonomy): domain Eukaryota; kingdom Metazoa; phylum Chordata; class Mammalia; order Rodentia; family Muridae; genus Meriones; species Meriones unguiculatus. Next base: position 69,434,466 of record NC_083356.1, on the reverse strand, counting down.
GTCCATTTGCTTTGAAAATCTTTTTCTAATCCTTTACTATAAGGTAGTGTCTATCTTTGTTGCTGATGTATGTTTTTTGTATGTAACAGAATTATGGATCCTGTTTTTGTATCCATTTTGTTAGCCTGTGTCTTTTTATTAGGGAATTGAGTTTATCGATGTTGAAAGATATTAGTGACCAATGCTTGTTAATTCCTGTTATTTCAATGTTGGTGATAGTAGTGTGTGTGTGTGTGTGTGTGTGTGTGCATGCGCACATGTACACACACGGGCACATGCAGGCATGTGAATGAGTGCATGTATATATGTCTGTCTGTGTGTATGTGTTTTGCTGGGGTGAAACTATTTTCTTAGGTATAGTTATCTTCCTTGTGTTGGAGTTTTTCTTCTAGTATCTTCTGTAGGGCTGGATTTGAGAAAAGATATTGTTTAAATTTAGTTTGTCATGGAATATCTTGTTTACCATATCCATCAGTATTGATTGAAAGTAGTGCTGTTTCAGGCACTCTGCATTCCCAACATCATGATTGCTGTCGAACCATGAGCCAGATAAACTCCTCCTCCCTTCAGGTGTGTCTGTTGTGTCTTTTGTCACTGTTTCGAGATCTGACATGAGAAATTGTTACTAAGAAATTCAATCTTTGCCCTGATAAGCCTGAGCATGTGGATCCTAGACCTTAGAAAGTGGAGTGCAGAGGAAATTGGGAAGATTGGGCCTGTGCACTACAGAGATCCTGCAACACCATTCACACAGCTCAGTGCATCATGCAAGAGAATTCAGAAGGTTAGAAGCTGCAGGCAGGAGACCCTGAGCTTCTGAGGTTTAGGATGGGAGTGAGGCTGCTATCTGGACCAGAGCTAGAAGCCACTCATGTCACACCATGGTAAAAATCTAGCTACATTCTGCTGATGTCCTGGCAGTATGAGTGAGGCTGAATTGAACAGTTATGGGCTCACTTGTTCAGTGGAGATTTCAAGACAGCTCAGCATTCAGGCTGCAGCCTGATGAGGACACCAGGCAGGGCTGCTCCAAGCTCCTCCATGTTGCAGGCAATATCAGCTTTCAGGGTGAGTCTAGCCTTGAGTTAATCTATTTCACAGTCACTGCCTTGACCTGAATTACTCCATTTTGAGAAAAATTTCAAGAAAGATTGACTCCACATCTTGTTTGCACACGTTAACCTCCCTCTGCCAGCACAGCTGGAGCCACAATCTGATGAGAGATTTCTTTGTGACAATCAACAATGATACTGAAACGTATCAGACTGTATCAGAAACAGCAGACATGTGAGCTTGTCAGTCAGCCCAGATGGAACCTCTCATCCACAGCTTTGAAGAAGGAGCACCCTAACACTGAGCTGTGCAGCATGATGACTCGCCTGACACTCTTCAAGAGCTTTGTCCAATAACACGGCCACAGTCAAGGGCTCCTGCCTCTGTCCCCAGTGTGGGTTAGATGTCTTATCAACTACAGCAGGGCAATGTAATCCATCCTCCCAAGCATGTCTTTAGTCCTGTGTACTGCCCAAGGCCAATTCTGACCCCTAATATCTAGAACCACCTATATTTTATCTAGGAGCACCACCAAGAGAACCAGGAGTAATCCTCGTCTGTCTTCCTACTCTTCCTGCCCATTTCTCCACTCATCCTCCTCTCAGCAGATCCTCAAAGGATCTGGGGTTACCTGCCCCTAGGCATACAGAGACACAGGGAGTGCTGAAGTCCTTTACAGAAATGTGGGGAGTAAAATAAAATAAAAATTAAAAAAAAAAGAAATGTGTGGAGGAGGAGCAGTATGATGGGCCAAAAAGGGGGCTCATTTCCTGTCCTATAGGAAAGATTCTTCAATGATGGTGCCCTGGGCAGCTTGAAGCCAGGGTCATTTGTGACCAGAAAACAGATCAGGCTAGTGAAGGCTGAAGTAGTAGCAGTGATGCTGGGGTCTCAGGGGCTTCACATCACAGCTTGCACAGTGGGAGAAAGTCAGCGCCCCACAGACATGAAGTATATAGGAGTCATGTGAACAGACAGGAGCTGCAGAGCTGAGGAATCACACAGGTATGCCACAGACAGCTGCAGATCACATGAGAGGAAGCTAATCGGTGAGAAACCACCAGGTGGAGCCACACAGCTGAAATGGCACGCAGACAGGCACTGTGTGTATGAGATTCAGGCAGCCTTATGCATGGCCAGGCTCTACACATGGAAGCCAAATGATGGGACTTTGGAGCGTTGTGAAATGCATAGAGTAGGAAAGTCATACTTGTAAGCGCACAGTGGGATTTCACTGTGTCTGTGCAGGTTCTGAGTAACCTTCTCTTGGTGTCTTGCTCTCCCTGTTGGTCATTCTGTAAACTCAGTCTCTGCAGATCTCTAAAGCAGAAATTTACTAGGAGAATCCCCAGAATCCAAGGTCAACCTGACAGGTCCCAAGGACTCTGGGAACGAAGCCTTTCGCGGCTAAGGCCTTGTGCGGCACTCAGCCACTCTCCTGTAAGAAGAGTTGAACACTGTGCGGCTCAGCCATCAGCTGCCATTCTGTTTCCTCTCCTTTTCAAGGATACAGTTTCCCTCCTTTGCACCTCCAGGGATGATGGCATATCTCTCAGGTGAGTTTGCAAGTCTGATAAACAAACCAGGTTAGCATGATGTCATCTACACGGTGAACACTTTTCACAGAGGGTGAGCAGCGTTAGAGAGCAAGGACCTGGGCCGCCATCCATGATCATGACAAGTAGTGGGGCTGTGCGGATAACCTCTGAACATTACTCTGAAAGTCCACTGCAATCCATTCCAACCCTGAGTCAGCAACTAAGTGGATATTAGAGTAATGTGTTAGCAAGGGCTGATGCAGCATGGAATGATCCCCCAGCCATCTCAGTCACTTCCTCAGGAGGTCAGTGTGGCTACAGCAGCATGGATAGATGGATATGAGCACCCCTTAATAGTTCTCTGTAATTCCCACTCATTCTGCTTCTTTATCCTGGGGTTGTTCCCATGGGGCCTCTGTGTATCTCCATTTCCTTGATAAATTCAGTGAAGCCAGGTCATATTACTTGGCCATGCCTAATGACAAAAGGGTATAGGGTAGCTTGCTACCAGAAGCCCATTTGCTTGGGATCAAAGAGTCCTGAACACCACTGCATGCAGTTCTAGCCACCTGATTTCCATCAGCCATACCTGGCTATTAAAAGGTCCTTGACTGAGAAAATTAGGCTCAGCCCCAGGACTAAAAGGCACAGGGAATATTTAAGGAAGCCAACTTCATTGTTTCTACCTGTAGCCACAGTATCTCCATCTCTGTGGCTGACATTTCTGGGCAGCACAAGAATATATTGAACATGGCTCCCACATTTACCCATGCCCAACCATTTGTCACATTTATAAAGACTATAAATCAGTAATTAAGCATGGGATTTCTAGTCACCCTGCATGGGCCACACCTGAGGACTCTTAGGCATGCCATTAGGGAAGTGTCTGTTGGGTATTCCACTGGTAAGGGCTTCTCCCTCCACAGCCAGCATAATGGCTTTCATCAAAGCCACTACAGCTCTGTCTAGGTCCTACTGTTGCTGCTGAAATGACCTCTTTCTCAACTCTGGTTGACACAGGTCTGCTTGCCTGAGTGTCATTCTCCCTTAACCTCAGTTTTTCCACTGCCATTTTCCTCATGTATTTCCTCCTAATTACCTGACACTTCAGAAGATCCTAAGTTTACCAATCCTGAAGGGCAGGTTAACACAGGTGTGGTTTTTTTTTTTTTTTTTTTTTTTTTTATCTCAGCCAGCAGATGCTGAGGCAAACTGCATCTTGCCAGCATCATGGAATGGAGGAAAGTGCCCAGTTGGGATGCTGGTCACACAGTTCTGAGATGGTAGAGATAATGTTAGTGTGGGTAGGAAGCTGGAATACACAATGACCCAAGGAGCTCTTCCAGGAATCTATTTGCCTCACTGAATACACAGGGCACAGATAAAAATGTTGCTTCACAGAGTTTTTGTTTTTACTGTGACTTGAAAAGAGGGCCAGACTTTTAGTGTTTCCAACTCCTGCACCTGAACATGAGTTTTCTACACACTTGGAAAGTCTTCATGATTTTACGGCACTATACAGTCAGTGATTGAGAGTATGTGGTATGGGCAGAGGGAGACACAGAGCATAGTGGAACACGATAGGGAACAGAAAATGCAGAACCACAGATGTGCAGCCAATTTGTTTGTTTACAAGAGTAAATTAACCCAATGGAAAAAGACAGTCTTTTCCAGAATTTATGCTGAAATAATTGGGCACCCACGTGAGGAAAAAAAAGCACACATGCCTGTCTCATAAAAATGCTCTTTAGATGAGTGTGATTTGGTAAACTTTATCCCAGTACTTAATGAGTGGAGGGTGAAGGATCAGGAGTTCAAACATATCCTTGGCTACATGGTAAGTTCAACATCAGCCTAGATATGAGACTCTGTCACCCCCCCAAAAAAAACAAAACAAAACAAAACAAAACTGAAAACAGGTCTTAAACTTAACTATGGAGTGAAAAAAATCATACAATACCTAGACAATTCCTGGAAGAAAGTCCAGGCAGTCTCACATCAAAAGCACAAGCCATAAGAGCCAACTGATACAATGACACGATTGAAATGAAAAACTCCTGCCCTGGAAAGGATGCGGTCTTCAGGTGATGATATAGCTCAGCTGTTACAACGCTCTCCCAGCATTCAGGAAGCTCAGGGCCCAGTCCCCAGCATTACACTGGCCAGCTGTGGAGGCACACGAGTACAACATCAACACCAGAAGAGTGGAAGCAGGAAGATCAGAAATTCAAGGCCATCCTTGGCTACATAGCCAGTTCAGATCCAGCTTGTGACACACAACAGTCTTCCTCAAAAAGAAAAACAGGAAAAAAAGATGCTTTAAAGAGAATTAAAGGAGAGAGAATTAAAAGACAAGATACCAATGAGAGGAGAACATTGGCAAAGCACATCTCTCATACAAAAAGTTAAGACATGAAACGCACAAAGAGGAGCTCTCCTCACTCAGCAATAAGAATACAAACAACCCAACAGGAAAATGGGCTAAAATTGTAGAGGGATCTCATGAGAAAACATACAGGTAAAAATAAACATGGAAAGGTATTTTACATTAAATGTTATCAGAGGATTGCAAATTAAAACACAGGCCAGCAAGAGGGTTCAGTGGGCACAGGTGCTTACCACTAAGCTGAACAGCAAGAGAACCGATTCCCAAAAGTTATCCTCTGACCTCTACATGTCTGCCACGGTACATTAACTAACTCTCTCTCTCTCTCTCTCTCTCTCTCTCTCTCTCTCTCTCTCTCTCTTCCTCTTTTCCTCCCCCATAACATACACACACACACACACACACACAAACACACACACACACCAATAAATCAAGCAATAGGGCATGCTTGTGTTAAAAGGACAGAACCCTGAACACCTACATCATCAATTCTGGCAGAAAGGGGAGCAACTGAAACCTTGATTTTTGAGAGAGTGGAAAATCCTGCAGCTGGTGATGGAGACACTAGGCAGTATTTGCCAAATGGATCACACTCTTAACAGCCCTCTCCCCAATCCAAACATCTCACTCCAAGGTATGAACTAAGCAGTAAATTTGCAAGGAAATCTCACACAAGTTCTCATGGCTGCAATTATCTCAAACTGGGCCTTCAGTGAGGGAACTGGCAGATTAGACACACTGCCACATGCACACATAGGCTGTGGGTCAACAACCAGAGCAACTGGGTGTGGCCAGAAACGGACACAGCTAGAGATGGAGCAGATGGCTGCTGGGGCTCAGTTCAACCATGAGAAGTCATTATGTCTGCACTGCTGGTTCTCAGGCACAAGCACAGCTTCCTGGTTCTCCCATCCTAGTACAGTCAGGGAGGGGTGAAGAATGAGGGAAGCTGGGGTGTGGGTGATAGTCTTTTCCATAGCACGAATTCAACTTCCTGAGACTCTGTCATTTGCTTTTTTTTTTTTTTTTTTTTTTTTTACTTCTACTGTTTTTTAATATATATTTTGTGGTTCAGTCACATGTAGCTGAGCCTGGCCTTAAGCTCAATAAGAAGCTGAGGGTGACCTTCAACTGCTGACCCTCCTGACTCCCACCTTCAAGGTGCTGTGATTACAGGTGTGTGGTCCTAGATCCAGCTTGAGATCATTCTAAGCATTTTTCTGTGATGTTTAGAAAGTGAGGCAGCGGTGTGTGGGGTGAAGCTGCCATTTTATGGATGTCGCTGGGGCGAGACTCTCCAGTGTGGACCTATGATCAAAGATTGAGGGAAGAAGGTCGGGAGCACAAAAAGCCGGAAGAGGTTTCAGAAACAGGGGAATAGAGTAACTGGGACCCTGGGACGCTGAAGGCACCGTTTGAAGACATTTTAGTTCTTCTCAAAATGGAGCTTGTATGATGTTTGGAGAAAAAGGATAAAGGAAGGCACCTGAGGGGCTTTTAACAGAAAGGATCATTCAGTGTTTTCCATCTTAATACTCAGGTCTCTACCTTACTTCACCTGTTCCCATAAAGACTCCCAAACTCTCAGCTTCCAGCCCCAAATATCCAAACCATGAGTGGGGAGTGAAGACCAAGCAGTGTTGAAAAGAACACAGAGAAGTCCCTAGAAAGCTGTAGGGCTCCTCCAAGGCCGTGAAAGAGGAGCAACTCAAGGAACAACCATGGGCAGAGGGGAAAGAATGGCATGCAGGAGCAAGGGCAGACACAGCACAGCAGGGAAGCCACAGTCCACCATGCAGGCACACATGACACTGGCTTAGAACAGGTTGGTTGAAGTTGAGCTGAGGTGTGCCAAGCTGGAGGATTGGTGAACTGTGTTGCAGGTGGACGCATGGGAACATCAACATGGAATGCTGGAGCATGAAGGTGTCTCATCCCAAACCATGGAAAGGGGACCATGGAAAGGGGCTAGGGCAGAAACCTAACAGGCCCAGGGATCATCAGGAATCAAGATGATGGATGCAGGCATCCTGAAGGTAGGACCAGAGCTCTGCATCTTGCCTGCAGCACAGGGTGGGATGGATTCAGCCTTTGGATATAAACAGAGCAGAGCCCAGAACAACATCCTGGACTCAGCAGGTCCCATAATCAATGAAGAAAGGTAACCAAAAAGACTTAGCAAAGAGAGACAAGCTCCACCACAGGACAGCAAGAGTGGCCACCCATGACAATTCTGCCTAGACTTACCAAAAAAGAGCAGAGGCTGAGCACACACCCAGTCCTCACAAGGACAGCAGCAGCAGAAACCTGCCAAAGATCCTCTGTCCATCCCACTGTCCTCTTCCAGAGACCCCATCACCCCAACAACAGTAAATTGCCCTGAAAGTCCCACCTTCCTTCTATGAAAACCCAAAACAACCCCATGAGAAATGATGTAAGGAAAGAACGTTCCAGATAGAGACACAAATCCAATGTCATTTGTGACCATGAACCATCCCAGTTGGACACAGGGTAGCACTTTAAAAAAAAAAAAAAAAAGCATAGAAACCTCCATCAGGAAACCAGAGAACATTCAAGCAACAAGACCTTCAGGGCTGAGCTGAGTAAATATCCTGGCTGATGTCACTGGCTATGGAAACTGAAAGAGTGGGCCCATTATTTGACTCAAAAGCCTCCAGGAACCTTGCAGACTAGGAGCAAGGTTAGGCACCAGGCTCTGATCTCCTGCCCGGGCTGACCACAGGTCTCTCCCATGAGTAAGGCAGGATTCGTTTCTAATTAGAGAAAACATTGTCCGGGGTTGTTCTTGTGTGAACATTGCTGCCAGGCATGGCCAGAAAAGCATGCTCAAAGCATCAGAATGTTTTACACATGTAGACTTAGCCCTGAGCTAGAGCTAAGCAGACCATGTTTCCCTGTGGTCTGATAGAAACTAAGAGGCAGGGCACCAGGAGTTTGTGGGTGAGGCTGTGACAGGCACCTGAGACACTGCCTGCTCTCCCATAGCGCATACTCTCTCTTCCCCAACTTCTCCTTCAATCTGCTCCCTTGGGCTTGCTGGGGTTTTATGGGGTAGAAATAGCTGGTCCTTAGGTTTCCAGAGTCAGAAGAATGGCAGACACCTAGAAAGTTAGAGACTTCAGACATCAGTGAGCAAATCTCCCTTAACCCCAAGGAGGGACTCCTAAGGTTACCTTCCTTCACCCCTCGCCCATGTCCTCTAGATGCCTTTCTCACTTCCCCACAGTGTGTGACAGCCCCCTTCACCCCACCTTTTCCCCTTCCTCAGAAGCTTTAAGGTTGGCTTCCTTGATTTTTGGCTTGTCTGAACTCTCCTCTCCTCCCACTAATTCCCCCCACACACACACACATTTTTTCTTGATTACCATAATCTCTGAGGTGAAATGACACTCTTGGCATTAAGGAGTGTCTCTGTCTACACCCTGGATCTGATCATTTTGAAGAACCTTCAGAAAATTTCCAGGGTTCAGGAAATTTACTGAGCACAGAAGAGAAAGTAAGACACTGTGCTGTACCTTGCACATCGTTGGACAGTATTTGGACAAAGAGTAAAAATCAACATACCAAGGCAATTCATTTTGCAAAAGAGTGTTCCACCACTCAGACAGGATGCACAAGCACACAAGGCCAGAATTTGCTTGTGTTTGAGGTAACAAGGGTGTGACTGTGCCTTATCCCTAAGGTGCGTTGGTGGGAGCTGGAACTCAACACTCATGCTATTGACTAGTTCACAATTGCTGAGAAACGAAAGGGTGTTATAGGAAGTCAAGTCTCAGGAGTGTTCAGGGCATGTCAGACAGCACAAACATGGGAGTCAATATGTGGGAGGCTAATGGAATATTCGTAACTGGTAGGTTGCCCACCTATGATTGAGGGAAAAAATGCCGGCCCGGTGTGGTAACAGGCAGAGGGGCATGGATGTCTTTGAGTTCCAGCCCATCCTGGTCTAGTAGCAAATTCCAGGACATCGAAAAAGACATAGGGATCCTGTCACAGGAAAACAAATTATAACAATGTAAGAAATGAAAAAACAGCCAAGGGTATAAAGTCTTCAGGACCCCAGAAACCATTTTGGAACAAGATATGTTGGATTTTAACAAAATTAAGAATATCATTGCTAGGTGTGTTGGCTTGCTTATCATTCCAGGAGGATGAGGCAAGAGAACCATGAATTCAAGGCCAGCCTGGCCACAAAGTTAGGCTGAAACCAGCCAGAGTGCTATAGATATTGTATCAATAAAAATAAAACAAGCAACAACACCTTTAAAACAGTAAAATTTGAGGATGGGAACCGAGTCAGACCCCAACACTACACAGGAGAAAAGGGTATTTAAATTTTATAAATTTGATATTGAAATTTTTAGGTATACAGATTTTAGTATGTTTATCCTATATTATATATCTAATATCCACTTATGAGTGAGTATATACCCTGTGTGTCTTTCTCCTTCTGGGATACCTCACTCAGGATGATCTTTGGCAGTTCCCACCATTTCCCTGCAAATTTCATGATTTCCTTGTTTTTTATTGCTGAGTAATATTCCATTATAGAGAGGTACCACAATTTCTGTATCCATTCCTCAGCTGATGGGCATCTGTTTCCAGCTTCTGGCTATTACAAATAAAGCTGCTACAAACATGATTGAGCAAATGTACTTGTTGTATACTTGAGCCTCTTTTGGATATATGCCTAGGAGTGGTATAGCTGGACCTTAAGGAAGCACTATTCCTAATTGTTGGAGAAAGCACCAGATTGATTTCCAGAGTGGTTGTACAAATTTACATTCCCACAAGCAATGGAGGAGGGTTCCCTTTCTCCATATCCTCTTCAGTATGTGTTGTTACTTGAGTTTTTGATCTTAGCCATTTTGATGGGTGTAAGGTGAAATCTCAGGATTGTTTTGATTTTCATTTCCCTGATGACTAAGGATATTGAGCATTTCTTTAAGGGTTTCTTTCCCAGTCAATATTCCTCTATTGAGTATTCTCTATTTAGCTCTGTATCCCATTTTTTAATTGGATTAACTGATTTGTTGCTGTTTCTTGAGTTCTTTATATATTCTGGATATTGGCCCTCTGTCAGATATAGGGTTGGTGAAGATCCTTTCCCAATCTGTAGGCAGTCTTTTGGTTTTGATGAAAGTCTCCTTTGCTTTACAGAATCTTTTCAGTTTCATGAGAACTCTGACTAAGATGTTCAATCCCCATTCAGAAAGGCAAAGATGATGGAATATCAGAAGAAGGGGAAAACAGGGAACAGGACAGGAGCCTACCACAGAGGGCCTCTGAAAGGCTCTACCCTGCAGGGTATCAGAGCAGATGCTGAGACTTATAGCCAACTTTGGGCAGAGTTCAGGGAATCTTATGAAAGAAGGGGGAGATAGTAAGACCTGAAGAGGACAGGAGCTCCACAAGGAGAGCAACAGAACCAAAAAATCTGGGCACAGGGCTCTTTTCTGAGACTAATACTCGAACCAAGGACTATTCGTGGAGATAACCTAGAATCCCTGCACAGATGTAGCCCATGGCAGCTCAGTGTGTAAGTGGGTTCCACAGTAATGGGAACAAGGACTGTCTCTGACATGAACTGATTGGCCTGCTCTTTAATCACCTCCCCCTGAGGGGGAAGCAGATTTTACCAGGACACAGAGGAAGACAATGCAGCCAGTCCTGATGAGACCTGATAGACTAGGATCAGAAGGAAGGGGAGGAGGACCTCCCCTATTTGTGGACTTGGGGAGGGACATGGGTGGAGAAGGAGGAGGGAGGGTGGGATTGGAAGGAGAGGCGGGAGGGAGCTGCAGGGGGGATACAAAGTGAATAAACTTTAATTAATAAAAATAAATAAATAAGGGAAAATACAAAAAAATTTAAATGAAAACTAGAGTACAAAAATAACAAGGTTACGCTACACTCAGCAAGTTCAGTCACTATGTGTCTCTAAAATAGGGTGTGACAAAAATGTACCACCATGGCAGCATGCAAGGGTATGCGAGGGCATCGATGAGCCTCTGATTTCACTGTCAAATACCTCAAAACAAGGGAAAAAAAGTAAATTAAAAAGTATTCCATGTCATCTAGAAATACATTTATTGTCAGGAATGGATCACTAGCTATTCCCAAATAAACAAAAAATGAGCAGCATTGATGGACACAGGGAACTGACCTGCCCTGAGTGGGCTGAACAGGAGCTAGGCACCTCTGTGGCCCACAGGCTGACTCCCTGCCCTCCTGCCTACCTGAGGGCCCTGGCCCTCTGTCAAAGCTCCCAACAGAGGAGGGACAGGACTGAGTGAGGATGCACAGGCCCTCAGGTAACTGGGTGACAGAGTTTTGCCCACGTTCTGAAGTCTGTGTCTACCATATCACTGAATACAAGGAGCTTAGGCACACAGGGGGAGCTGAAGGTGGTTGATACTCCAGGGACAGATGCAAGTGTGTGGTTAGCCAAGTGGCACTGGGCCTGCTGGACTCTGGGGTGGGGTGGAGGGTGACACTTAGCAATGTCTCTCAAATCCTTCCAGTTCCAACCCAGCCTCACGTGCCCTGGCTATAGGCCTGGCCTCTCCAATAGGAACTCAGCTATCAGTTCCTGATTGCCTGATGGTTCTTGGGCACAGCTACATATCTCAGCTTCTTCATGATGGATGGCCAGCCCAACATCTGCTGGTCCCACATGTACTCTGGGGACAGCACTTTTGTAGGCTTATGGTAAAGCAGGTACTTATTCAAATGGCTCTCATCATGCCACACAGCCTCAATGCCATTGGCCTTGTCCTCCACCATAGCCTCATGACAGGCCTTGGTGAGATGGTGCACCTCCACCACTGACCCCCCAAAAAAGGCCCCCATGTAGTAAAAGTCTCCCTCATCCCAGGGGATGTAGGCCTGGGACTTTGGCCGGCGCTCATAGGTAAAAGCCTGCCGGCTGCTATTGTAGAAGCCAAGATGCAGGGTGCCGAAGAGTGCTGAGAGAATCTCCACGCCCACGTGGTCACGGAACTTCATGTCCACATCTGCACAGACCAGGTAATCCACCTCATGCAGAAAGCGCCGCTCTGAGAAGTGGCTGATCATCTCCATCCGATGCATGGACACGTCCTGCCAGCGGCTGTAATTGCGCACAGTTAGCACAACCAGATGCCGTCCTGTCCCCAGGTGCACCTGTGGAACATCACCTGGCCGGTCAGTGAAGACATAGTAGGTGACCTTGTGTCCCACCATGAAGTGCTGCTCTGCCGTCTCCAGGAACAGCTTCAGGAATACCACATACCTGGGAGGGAGGACAAAGAGGTATGAACAAAACTTACCAAGACAGAGGCCCAGGCTGCAGAAACCATGGCTACCTGGAGGCTTGATCCCCCAACTTTACAGTTCTCCTGACCAGTCCACAGTCTGTACCTCACTTCACCCTCCTTTGCAGCAGAAGGATGCAACATCAGCACCCCATCTTAGCAAGGAACATTGAGGTAGAATCCTGGATGCTTTCAGCCAGGGAGCAGGCTGACTCCAGACCTGGAGTTCCAGGCAGATCCCCCGAAGGTCTCTCTTGTCTTGGCGACTCCTCAGCAGGCCACTTGCCCATGGGTCTGTCATCCTCCCTTTGCTAATGACAGCTCCATCCCAAGACACTCCACACCTTGAGCCCTTGCAGTGGCCTGAATAGCGCCTGGGCTCCTAAGGCCACACTTTCTCAACCCCGGGGGAACTAGGTGGCTCCTCAAGGGCCTGGTATCTGTGTGCCCACTTTGGACACTCTCCAGGGCTGTCTCAGGAAAGCAAAGGGTCTCTGTATCCTAGACCTTCCTCCTCAGAGGCTAGAAGGGGCCTGTGGACAGGGGACTCAGTAACTCTCTTAGGTCCCTAAGGGTCATCTCCTGTGAACTCCACAAGAGCAAGAACCAGTCTCAAAGGGTAGGCAGAGAACAGGGGACAGACTCCTTAGGAAGAAGCATAAGCGTAGACCAAAACCCTCAGGTCCAAGTCGAAAAGGCTTATAACCCAGGTTCTGTGTCATCTTCCAGGCCAAGAAGTTTTCACCTGCTTCAAGGGCTGTTCCTCCCTTGATGACCCCCAGGGCCTCGTGCCCCACCATGGTAACAGGTCTCCCTATCACCTGGGAAGTTTGCCAAGCCCAACCCTCTTCAATGTCAGAAACAGGCAAGTGGCTGTGCAAAGGTGACCATGGGGCTCCCAGCTAGTTTCTTCAGGAGCCTTCTTCCCACAAAGCACCTACCCTACCTGGCAGGGCTCTTGCTCATGTACCAGCAGCACCCAGACAACTAGTGTTTGTGTCTTGTTACTGTGCAGTCCTTTGTCCCTGGGGGAGGGGGGCAGGCATTCTCAAGGTACCTAAGAGCCCTCCAGCTGAACCCCAAACCTCTCTCAAGTCTGATTGGTGCAAAGGCTTCAGAGCTGTCCTTGGACCTCACCTAGCACTGCAGGGAAGTACAAAGCCCTTCTCAAATGCAGACACCACAAATGGTGTCTCTTATTCCCCCACAGGCCCCATTTCTTGTCTGTGAGGTAAGCCAGCCTGATGCAGATTCTCAGGGCTCACCCTGAGATTAAGTCAGAAGTTGAGTGTTTCACCCAACCCCTGCTGTCTACCTTGTCCTGAATCTGAGGACACCTCAGTGGCCTCAGCTCTGCTGGCATCCTGTTCCTTGCTGCCAGCCCTGGGAATGAGAGACCCACCTGACCTGTATGCTGAGGGTTGCAAATGACACCTCACTGAGAGCACAAAGGACGCTGGCCTGGGGCTTTGGGAGGAGGCAGAGCTGGTTCATTCACCTGTGAGCCCACCAGAGCTCAGGAAGGTGCCACAAGCCCCACCCCCACTGCATCCTAAACACAGCCATGGAGCTTGTTATGCCTACACCTCCACCTTGACCCTTGTGCGTGCACATGTGTGTGTATGTGTGCAGATTGTATGTGTTCATATCTATGTGCCTGTGTGCATGTGTGAAGGCCAGAAGTTGGCTGTGGGTGTCTTCTTCTGTTATTCACCTTTTAGTTCTTCAGACAGGGCTCTTCATTGACTCTGAAGCTCACTGTTTTGCTAGCCTGTCCAACAAGCTGCCTGGATCCACTCATTTCTCTCCTCTACCTGATTTGACTACAGTCAAATGCCACCATGCCCAGATGGATGGTAGCGATCACACTCAGATCTTCATGCCTGGAAGCAAGTGCTTTACCCACTAGCCATCGCTCCAGCCCCACTGCTTACTTTTTGATGGCAAACACAGTCAGTCCAATCGTGGTATTCTGAAGCCTGAACTGCTCATTCAGTATGTCGATATTGAAGGTTCCCTCCCAGATGATGGGAGCCAGCCAAGGAGTCAGGACGAGAACGTCTTTCCTACTGCATGGAGAGAGAGCCAGGGGCGACATGTGACCAAAGGTCCTGCAAGGAGCCCTTCTCAGATTCCACACCCGCAGCTTCCCTCAGGGATGATCACGAGGGCCTGGGCCAATCAGAAGCAGCTCTCATTGACTACACCCCAGCCATAAAAGCAATTGAGTTTATTACCACCACAACCACCATGTCCCAAATCCATAGTGACAGGAACAGGAGACAAGGAGTGGAAGCCCAAGTGAGAAAGGAGACAGAGAAGATGCTCTGGGGCTCCAGTTCTGAAATCAGACAGCCCTAAGAATGTGAAAGGTTAGGTAAATTGAGGCCAATGAGAATTATTCAGGTCTTTGTGTTTCTCTGAGTTTAGTTCTTCCCAGTGTTGGAGACTGACATGGAGTCTCAGGTGCTGCTCACTCTTCCCCCAGGGCAATAGTTTGGTGCCTTTCAAGCCTTTAGGACTCTTGCACTGCCCAGGAGGTGACCTAATCTACTCACCTGGGTATTAGCGCCTTTGTGTGGGGATAGGTCATCCTGGAAAAGAAAACACCAGAACTCAAGTTGACAGGACGGTCATTGGGATGCATGTCACTGACAGCTATGCACCAGATAGACAGACCTGCATGAGGAGTGGCAACCAAGCCACCCTGCCTGCCCATGATCCTGGGATCAAAGGCTGAACCTAACCAGGAAGTGTTAGATCTATTAATTAAAGATGAAGCTGGCAACCCATCTTCTATGAAAGAGATTTATTAGGTGGATATGAAGGGAAGGGGGAAGGGAGAGCAGGACATGGTGGGGAAAAAGAGGAGGATTCCTGAGAGAGAGAGAGAGAGAGAGAGAGAGAGAGAGAGAGAGAGAAGACTAAGAGAGAAGAGTAAGAGAGCGACCACGTGTCGGGTTGTCCCTTTAAGGGGCAAGGTAACCTCAAGGTGTGGCCACCTGGCAGATGACACATGATGACATCATAAGTTGCTAGGTAACCCAGAAGCAGGTTTTGTTCCAAAATACTAACAGGAAGATCACAATCTTATTTGACATAAGGAAGGGTGAGGACATCATGATACCTCTCCCCATACTTCAGGCTGGGAGATCTAAAAACTGTGTTAATTCACAAGCTGAATGAGACTGAACATGTCTCAGAACCATCCCTCCTGGGCCAGCATCCTGCCTTGGTCCTCTCCTGGCTGGTGGCACATAGAATCTTGGCTTTCCTGCTTGGTCAGAGTCCAGTCCTAACATCAGTGTCAAGTGCTTCCCACCATAATGCCTGGAGCAGTGTGCAGCCGTGGGCTGTCCACACAAAGGATGTCAAGCTGCACGGGACAAGAGCTGCTTCGGCTAGTACGTGGCATGCCCTGTGAGGATGTGGAAAGCAGACAGTGGGCTGGAATGATGTTCAGCAGTAGTAGCAATGGCTACTCCTGCAGAACAACTGGATTCAGTTCCCAGCACCCAAGTGGAGATACACAACAGTCTATAACCCCCATTCCAGGGGACCTGAGGGCCTTTTATGGCCTCTTTGCCTCAGAGGAACACTGCAGAAGAAGCAAGGTGGGTAACAGGTCCCCCAGTATGAGTCAGGGCTTAATGGACAGTTTCTATAATGGGATATTCTGGATATAGATGGTGGAGATGGCTACACCACAGCATGGCTGTGCTTACCACACTGAACTGTGGCAATTGTGAGCATGGTAAACTCCTGTGCTGTGCTTGTTGTCCTGGGAATGGTGGTACACACACATAAACTCAGCTCTGTACCAGATGCCAGCATGGCTCTTCAAAGGCCAGGTGACATGCACTTAGTCAAAACAAAGTGTAGGGTTGTGTGCTCCACTTCAGGAAAGAACAGAGCAAAGGCCCATGCTACACACAGACACACACACACACACACACACACACACACACAGCCCTCCATCCACACCACACAGCCCAGAGCTGAAGAACACCATGTGAAGTCCAGATACCTTGACAGGGTTACAATTTCCCGGACATCCAGCTCTCTAACAGCCACACTGCAGAAAGAGAACACAAGAGACAGGTTTATACCAGGAGGGTTTAGGGTTCAGTCCCACAGAGCTGGGTGGAAGGGCAGAGTGTGCCTGAGGGTACAGTAGTCTATTACTATTATAGACCAACACCATGGTGATCACCCCATGGAAATCACCCCATGGAATTATGCCTACAGCACCAAAGTCAAACACTGCCATGCCATAGACGCAAGGGTCAGAGACTACAGTCAAGGTTCACGGCTCCACACTCCCCAGCCACTCCTGAGTGGATCCTGAGCAGAAGAGGAGTTCTAGCACACAACACATTCTCCTACCAAGATGTGGAGTCTATTCCTGTCCCAGAGGAGACAAACTAAGGCAGAAATGGTGCTAGATGACCTCAACCCCAGCATCTGGGTGCCCAAGGTAAGATGTAATAGGTCAGTGGTCTAGAACCTTCCAGCCTGGCTCAGGAGAAATCCAGTCACACATGGAGGCCCAGGGACTCAACCACTGGAAATATAAGAGAGCCACCAGGGTCTGTACACCCCCCTCCCCCCGTGACTCTGGCAGTCGTCAAAGTTGTGTCTCCCTCCCAGCATAAGTGAGCATGCAGCAGAGTGCTCTGAAGCAGTGGAAAACTGACACAAGAGGGAGATGGTGAGAACCAAAAGAGAGTGAGAGGCCATGTAATCTAGTGGGAAGCACAGACAACTTTCAGGGCCAGAGCCCCAAATCAATGTTCAGTAACAGAGTGGCAGGCTGCTGGAGGGGTTCACACATCACACACTCAATATGACACACACACACACACACACACACACTTCAATGCCCACTCACCTAGTCACTGCTCCTGGGTCTCTCAGTTCCTGGCTTCTGTGGCTCAGGTACCCATAGCTGTAGGAAAGACAGGCATAGTGGCAGCTGCTCAGGACAAAGACATGAGACTCTCTCTGTCCTCTTCAAATGCACTACAGACATACCCACCACAGTAAGCACAGAAAGTCCCAGTAAAGATGCTGGTCCAAATGACAGGACTAAGCATGCTCACCCCACTGGAAGAGAAGGTGGCTGTTAGGCCCAAGGTGGGGGGACCCTAGGGGACCCTAACTTCTCAAGGAGGATGAAGAGAACTCAGGAGACCAATCATCGATGCAAAATTGCAAGAAGTTTATTTTAACCATTGCACAATGGGGTCACCCCTGCTGGTCAGCAAGGAGTGGCACTGGGAGACAAAGGCCTTAGGTTTTTAAAGGACAAAGTGCAGGAATTTTCAGGGGTTGCAGTCTTGGCAATTCAGGATTGGATGAGGTATTTAACTTTCAAAATAATTGGTTGGTTCTGGGCACCCTTAGGTCTGGTCAGCCCTGTTCTGAATATCTGGGGAATATCTGAACTTCAAATCAGTTTGGAATTTCCTGCCATATGAGATATACTCACAGTTAAAGGTGGGAGAGTGATTAACTCATCCTGTGTCTGTTCTGAGGAGTAGGGGCTACAGGCTTTGGGTCAAAGGTCAGGAGCTATTCAGGAGAAGGATTGGGGCCATTTGGCCCAGTTTCCTAACAAAGTTTATCTCACAGGCGATTTGCTCTCCACTTAGTAGAGATCTCTTCTTGTTTTTTTACTTATCTCTGCTCACAGATGGCCAATGTCAGGAAATCTTACATTCCTCTGCTCTCTGGAGAAGCACTAAGAGGCTTTAATTAACATGGGCCGAAAACTTGAAAATATAAGTTATAAGGCAATTAAAAGAAACATAGGTTACAAAGTTAGTCTGATTCTTTCTGTGGCCAAGAAGGGCTCTGAAAACAAGGCCCTCCTCTGGACACCTGCAGCACCTGTGGACAGCCCCTACTCTGTGCCAGGTCCTATAAGCCAAGGCCACATCAGGACCTATTTCCTGTATGTCTACAGAAGCCCCACTAGACATGGCAGTGTCTCTGCTCTGTGGGGGTTCACAGACCATCCACACAGAGAAAGGGCTGAACTCCAGGCTCCAGGCCTGACTTCCTCTCCTTCCCCAAGCCCACCCTCACAGCTAGAGCCAAATGACTGGGCATCCAGCCCCAGATCCCTTCTGTGGAATCAGAGGCTTCACTATGTGGACAAGCCAAAGCTGGACATGCCACTGTGGGTGCCGAGAAAAGAGCACCCTCATTAATACACAGCTCAGGGTCCCCATCAGGGTCACAAATGTTGCTCATGAGCCTGTATTCTTACCTAAAGAAGACTAAGACAAGCACTAGGAGGGGAACGATTCCAAGGTGAGTCGAGTAGCAATTTGGTCTTCCTGAAAAACAGCAGCACAGGATCCAGTTACTCTGTCCTTCTCAGGCCTGATGCCCCTCCAGGCCTCTCCTGAGAGTCAGAGGTCATCCTGTGCCCTGCAGCCACCACTGCATCTCAGCCAGCCCCAATCCTGGCTGGAGCTCCAGCCCCACTGTGCACTCAGAGGGGAGAGAAGGTTGTTCCCTTCCAGCTCATGACTCCAGTGGCTCCCTAGGCCCTCAGGGTCTCCTTGGGTGCCCATGTCCTCAGGTCACTGAGCACTCCCTCCCATGGTAAACTGAAATAACCAAAATGAGTACCTTGGGCTCTCTGCTGACTCCATCTCAGGAGGCTAGGTCCAGCTTCCCCCCAGCCCCTGTACGCGTATCTCCACAGGGACAGCAACTGGTCTTTTCTAGTGAATTTCTTTCATGCTGGGATTGAAACCCAGGGCTGATGTGTCAAGCTCTGAGCAAAGAGCAGAATCGAAAAACAAGCATGCACCCACTTTCCACAATCTCTGGTTGGTCAGTTCTCCTGGAGCCAGCACTTTCTAAGAAGCCATTCCACACAGCAGCCATGCCCAACCAGCTCACCAGCCACCACTGCATCTAAACTCCAGGTTTACTTTTTCTGGTGGGAGCCCTCTCTACCTCCAGCACACCCCACCAGCTTCTAGCCCTGGGTCTCCCTGCAGTGGCTCTTCTCAGGGCATACTACTTCCCAGACTCCCACACACCAGGCCTCTCACTTACATGGAGACTCGTGTCTCCAGGCCTACCTCCTATTCCTGCTCACTGTGACAGGCACACTTCCTGGAACCTGGCTTCCTGATACCATCAGTGTTCAACAAACTTCACTGGGGACGAACAGATATGAAACAATGTGGGTAGCCTAAGAACAGACACTAGTTTGTCAAGTTCCTCAAAAACCATAAACATTTTAATCTTCAAGACATTTGTCTCAGGTACAGGTGTGGACCAGGCCCTGAACTGGTGTCTCAAGGGTGTGAACACCCACTGAAAAGACCCAGTCCTCTGAGGGTCCCAGAACTAGGCTAATGAATAGTCTCTGACCTGAGGGCAGGAAGAATTAAGGAATTGGTTTGCTCCTTACCTTGACTGGAGAATCTGTCTCAGATACCAAAATTATCAAACTTTACACACTGTATGTTTTACTACATAATAAGTGTGGACATTCATTAGAAGGAAAAGGACATCCCAAGAAATAATTCCCAGTGACAGGAGCAGAGACGGCAGTTGTACCACCCCAACTCTATTCACCCCATCTGCTGTCTCTCTCCAAACCTCTCTCCCACAGCCAAAAGAGAGCAACTCACCTCTTCACACTGAGAGGTCAGTGAGCCTAAACACAGTATGGCTGAACAAACACTAACACTGAGTGCTGGAGTGAGTGTTGGAATGCCCTGCTCTGAGTGATTCCATACGGTAGAAATCTGTTTTCTTCACCCTATCTTGGCCCTAAGAGGCTCCATCCTCTGGGTTCATCCAGCACAGAATGATAAATGACTTACTCCTGGAATAAAAAAGGATTCACCCTATAAGGGTATGGGTGTAAGTCGGGATTCTAGGGGGGCATATGAGCATGTGAAAATCAAACATAGGAGGGTAAAGGTGTAAAATACTAATCTTATAAAAGCCACTACCTTGTAAGCTGTTAGAGATAATTAAAACATGCCGCTAATGCTCAGTCTCCTCATAAATTATCAAACTCTTCAGTGTTCAGAACTATGTTCAGTCATGCTAAGTACAAATGTAACTCATTTACAATGACAAGCTTGATTTAGCTTCTTATGCTTTCAAGGTTAAGCCTAAAATAACTAAAAACAAGTAAAGTCGGTTTAAAATAAGTATACTGTATACTTAACAAACGATCTTCAAACTGTTCAGAGATCTGCTGGATGTGGCATTTAAAATGTGTAATGGAAAGAAAAAAGAAACCTTCTAGTGCTGGACAGAAATGCTAGCTGCTAGTGGCTACCCCAAGGTCACCAAAGAAACAAATGGGGCACAGACAACTCCATCTGAATTATGGCAACCCTAACCACTAGGTGAGTTTCTGGCCCACCACCATGGCCCTGCCCAATCTGTGGACACTGAGTTGACCCCTCTAATCTACCCCATTAAAGCAGGCCAGTTTTTCCAAGTTCCACAGGACAATCTCTCAGACTTCCTGGGTCTGTGTCTTGCAGCCAAAGGCATAATATGTTGTCCTGTGTAGGAGTTAAAAATCCAATGCTGTCCTCTCAGGCAGCCAAAGACCTGTGACTTCTATCCCTCAAGGAAACCATTGAGCCCAGAGGAAGCTAGGGTAAGCCAGATAACAGTAAGTTTCTGTCATTTTAATTGGTACATAGTCCCTTTGTATTATACTTCCTGCTATAATTTATCCTTCTCAGATGTCTGATAGGTTGAAGGCTAACTGTAGCTTTTTTTAGTTTGGCAGCAGGGAGCAAACAGCTCCTTCCCCAAGGCTGCAGCTAGCTTGTCAGTTCCTTTCATAAGTATAAACAGGCCTCACTTCTTTCTAGAGATTCTAGGTCTCCAGCTGAGAGAGACAGAACAGTTTACCTTGCTGCTAGACTTCACTCTGAAAGAGAAAAACTCACCAAACAGGTTTCAGTGTAACTTTTTATAAATCCCTTATTTAAAGGAACTTGCTTTATAGGGAGTGCTGTCAGTAATCAACCACCTGTGTCTCATGGTAAATGAAAGCACAAAACAAAAGCATGTGAAGTACCGTGGGAGTCTAAGGAAATGTTTTCTTTTCTTTTTGTTTGCTTTATAATTATTTTTAATTCAGTTTATCTCCTTGTTGTAGCCTCCTCTGCTCCTAGCCCCACCTATTCTCCTTGCCTAAGAAAATATTTTGGTTTTTTTATATTTTTTATTTATTACAATATATTCACTTTGTATCCCAGCTGTAGCCCCCTCTGTTTTAAGATGTGTAAATGCAAGACACAAAGGTCTGCTGAAGTAAAAGCTTAGGTAAGTTATCAGTATCTAAGAAAATGATTTAAAGTGTGTAAATGCAAATTGTAAAAGTCGGAAAAACTGATTTAACAGCATGTAAAAAAAAAGTATTTCAGATATCTTTCTTTCTCACTATAGTATCATTATACTAAGACTTCTAAAGTTCAGAATTTTAACAACAGATGAAATTCTGATAAACTGTTAAGCTAGTCCTGGCAAAACACTGACTGCTATTATCATAGTCACAAGCTCAAAACTTTAAATGTCTTTTGGTTGTCTTCTAAGTATAGACTTTAAAAAGTGCTCTGACCATGCTGAAAACATCTCTATCATATATATATATATATATATATATATATATATATATATGACCCAAAGAAATGATTCTGAGTTCAGGGTGTGGGATTTGTATATATATAGTAGTCATGTTTTAATATGACTCAAAGTCTGAATCTATTGCTTTTTCTATAGTATAGATTTCAGTGCAGATTACAAAGTCTGGTAATGCCAATGCCTCTAAAACTTTTATCTCATTTGTAAACTTAAAAAATTATGTAAGCTTACAGGAAGTCACCTGATGCTTAAAAATCTGCCTCTCATAAGTCAAAATAGGCTCTGGATAAGAACTCCTGTCAATCAACTCTCTGAGTTTCTCCACCTGCCTTTTGCTGAGGGAGAGGCCTCCCCCTTACACTGGTCTTTGGTCTTTTAATTCCTCCCTTTCCCCCAGCTACCAGGACCACGGCACTGAAAGTTTCTAAAGTATATCCAAGATTAAAATATTCCTCTAAACTCCTTAACTTACATTTTTCCCTAGTCTACAGCTGTCCTAGCAGATTTCTAATCAAATGAAGACTGAAAACTATTTCAAATGTGGCATCCCTAGGTGCTTTTGAAGGAGTTTCCACCTTCCTGAGCCCCTGCATCCTACACTGCCCAAAGCTGTCTACAGGTGTTCTCACTGGACCTGGACACCTAGCAAGACAGATGTCCCTGAACTGCACTCTTCTTTCCTTTCCCACCCTTTGACCATCATTCCAGCCTTGCTGCTGGCCACCAACAGTGACAACTCAAATTCACCTCAGAAGCAGATATAGAAGAGATTATGTTGTCCATATCATCAACAAGAGGCAGGAATGTTGGGGCTTGAGGGTATCGGGAAAACATGTGTATCAGATGTCTACAATCTAGTTTAACTGCCTGCCAGTCCCAGCTTTGCAAGCATATGTTGCTGAGTCCTGTCTCCTCTCAGAACTTCTCACCTCTGCCCTCCACCTTGAACCCCTTCAGTGCCTGATCATCTGTTCCCTTCTCTTCAGTTTCTTCCCCTCTCCCCAGCTTTCCTTTCATACATAACTCAGCCATTTTGACTACACTTTCTTGGTTCTTCTCTCCTGGCTCTGTGCCTGGATCTTTGTTCCATCAGTTTTTCCCTCTCTCCTATCCTTTCTCTTCTCTTTATCTCTTGCTATCTCCATCCCTCTCTCCTTTCAGGGCTTGGCCTATTTGACTGGCCATATTCAATTTGGCTTCATACATATGCCTCTGGCTGAATTCTTCCTCTTACCTACAATAAAAACCTTCTGAAGCATGCCTAGGTACATCATGTCCTTATTTTCACTCATTCTCTACAAGCATTATAAATCAATTAACCCCTGCCCTTAGCATCATAAAATGAACAAATTTGCCATCTCAACCCCAAGGATCTGTTACTCCTATATCAACTTAATTTCTGATCTCAAAGGAAAAGGACATAAATGACAAATTCAGCTCTGGAAACCAAGATGTTATTGTCCTTTTTGATGCCTCCCAAGCTCCTTCTTTATGTGCTTTTGGTCTCCCACAACAAACACAGTTGTCCTATTTGCAGGACAGATCTCACATCATTACCTCAGTGACAAGATTCTACAACTCCCACAAAACAAGCCTTTGGTTGCTCCTGTGGTTTCTTCCTTTTCCCCTTTGCCTGGTGCCTCACACTTTGTATTACCCTGGGCCACACCTCAGCGAGAGCTGGGTCACTCTGTCTTCCTACATTTGCTGTGCTAGTAGTTTCTCATGTGCTCAAAACAAATGTATGTTCTTCAAGAGCTTTCCAAGCCTTGTCCTCTGAGGATAAATGGTGATATTCCTTCCACCCACCCTCCTCACCCGAACCCTACACATGTCTGGTGTATTTCTACCCTTTGTAGAAACACTTGAAAAATCTGCCCAGATCAGAAACCCCAGGCTTTCTCCCACCTGCCACTTCCCTCTACCTGCCAATAACCCAGCTGCCCTGGCAACTGGGCAGCCTTTATCTGCTTAATCTCTTTGTTCCTCTGACAGTTTACCCACCAGCCATGGCTGAACAAATGAGGACAAACTGGATCCCTTGGGTGTCCAGCCCTCCACATACCTCTGATAA
Organism: Meriones unguiculatus; assembly: GCF_030254825.1. Taxonomy (NCBI): domain Eukaryota; kingdom Metazoa; phylum Chordata; class Mammalia; order Rodentia; family Muridae; genus Meriones; species Meriones unguiculatus. The sequence goes on along the minus strand of NC_083356.1, from coordinate 69,410,451 downwards.
CACTTTTAAAGACACTGAGATCTGCACTTAAAATTGCTAAGATTGGCCAGTAAGATCTCACAGTAGGTAGAGCCTTTCTGCCTAAGATTGACAGCCTAAGATTGAGATCCAGAACCCATGAGGTAAAAGAGAAGCATCTCCACAGAGTTGCCTTCTGAATTCCTCACAAAACCCATGTGTACACATTGCACACAGACATGAGTAGGAAAATTCTGTCGTTTTTGTTATGGGGTAAAATGGTTAAGATGATAATTTTGTTTTATATATTTTACCACAGGTAGAAAAGAGGGAGAGTGAGAAATGAGTTTTTTTTATCTAAGGCTGGTGGCTGACAAGAGCCAATACTCCATAATCTCCTCCATCTTGTAAAACTCTCCTGTACTTGCCTGTTGATTCTAGCACACCCTTACCCTTTGTGCTGATGAGGATTAAGCAAATGACATCAGATTGTAAGTAAGGTCCAGATTCCACCCATGGGACAAGACACAGTCACCACTTGAGCCACAGTAGATCTAAGTGGGCCTTGTACTCTCATGAGCTATGTGCTCACACATAACAAGCACCTCTGGCAAAAAGAAATCCCCTTCCTGGATTAATTTTGCTTTGTTTGTGTGTATCTTTGTGTAACACCAAGAATATTCTTTTGTAACCAAACAATCCTGGCTGTACCAGCTGAGGGCTAGAGAGCCAGACCCACCCTCCCAACCATCACCTTTCCTCTCCAGCCATGCAGGATTACTGCCACTCAGCCACCTGGAGACTCCTCTCCTTGGCCCTCTTCCTCCGCTTCTCCCCACAGGTGATCGGGACTCCTCAGAGCACCTGGAAGGCCAGCTTCATGGCCACTGACCACCACTTCTGTCCTGGAATACCGAGGCAGGTGGAGAAGGGGATACCCAGTAGAGAGACGGACAGGTCACTTACGTTCAAGTCCTTCCATGGCAGCCTTGACTAGTCAGATCAGCACTTCCCACTCTGACAGAACTCTGCCCTCAGCACTTGCCACTGAGCAGTTCACATGCACAAACACGCAGATCCAGGGATTCTTGGGGTTCCTGACCGTGCAGCACTCCTAGCCCTGCCCCAGCAGCAATGAAGCCCCAACCAGATAGTTAGCAATCAACGGAGAGCACTCACAGCCCCTTTCCTCACCCCTCAGCTCACCTCTGAGGTCCTTGGCAGGTCCCAGGATGGTTCTGTTTCTGTGCAGCTAGTTGTTAGTCACAGCTCAGACCTCAGGCACACAGCAGGACTCACATCAGGAGAGACAATACACAGTTCTGAACACCTGTGGGTGGGGTAAAACCCTGGCAGGCTCCTGATTTGCCCAGTGTGCCTAAGGGAAGCAGGTGTCCTCAGCCAGCTATCCCCAGGGCCACGGGCAGTATCTATCCACACCTCATATCCCAGGGATTGCGGGTGCTTCTCCCTCCTGTCATGCTCTAGCCTGCCTTTGCTGTGGTCCCCCAAATCTGTCCCACTGTCTTCTTCAACTTAGGTTTCTTCCTTAAGCTAGCAGCCTCCGCAAGTTTTCCCATCTGACTGTTTTGTTTTAGAGTGTTCTCTCTCTTTCTCCCTCCTTTCTCTCCCTCTTTTCTCATCTCTTTGTCTCTCCCTTTCTCCCATGCTCTTCTTCCGTTCCCTCTCTCATATCTCACTTTCCTCTCTCTCATCTTCCTTCTGCTCCTTCTCATGTTTTCCTCTTCTTCTACTTCTTCTCCTTCATATCCTCCTTGTTATTCCTCCTCCTCCTCCTCTCATCTTTCCCAGTCTTTTCTCTCAACTGTCTCACGCCATCTCTTTATCTCTATATGAAAGTCTGATGGTGTCATGTATCCCAGGCTGGCCTAAACTTCACTATTGTAGACCTTGCAGGCCTCAAACTCACAAAGATCTTCCTGTCTCCACCTTCAAAGTGCTGGCTAATCTTGTCAACTTAATTTAGAAATTAATGTGATTTAGAAAACCTAATGTGAACCAAAGTTCCCCAAAAGAACAGAAACCTTTCAAGGACCTTCTTCAAGGCTGATCAACTGATTATGGAGAACTGGGAATGTTGCCATACCAGAGTCTAATGACAATTTACCTTGGGCTATCTTACCATCCTTAATAACCATTTCATGCCCACCTCTGTGTTTGACCTAATATATTTGTGACTAACAGGTAAAAAAAAATTACAGGCATTAACCTAACACCGTATAAAAGTAACTTTTATTCACCTAATTTAAGTGCCATTTTAGCGGTTTCTGCCTCTCTGCCTGCTAACTTAGGCCTAGTCCTGGTAGCTTCTGGCCTCTGAGCAATCTCTTCTAGGCCTGCAGTGCTTTCAGTATCTGAGACTTACTGCTGAATACCCTCACCCTTTCTAGCTCTTTCTGAGTTCTGGCTGGATGGTTCAACTCAGCTGTTCTGGCTCAAACTCCTCTCTAAGCTGACTGACTCAAACTGGCTTGTCTCAGCTTCTAACTTTTTACTCTGCTTGGCCTCAAACTAACTCTAGCAATATGTTCTAATCTTCTGGTTCCTTCTCGTTCCTTGCCTCATTCTGTCTTCACCTGTGTTTAGCTTGATCTCTACTCAACCTGTTTATGTAAAATTGTCCCAGTAAAACTGCTTACCCCACCCAACCCCACTGCATTGCTCTAAGTTCTGACTTTCCTGTCTCTTGTAGTGTGAGTTAGGCTTATCCTATCCTGAAACATTCTGTCAAATCTTTCTGTGATTTGTCACTTTGTCTGCCTCTCAACCAAGTGTCATTTTCAAACATGGTTGCTTCCTTCTACAAACTAACTTTACCTTCATTGTTTGGGATTAAAAGTGTGCATTTAGAGTGTGTCTCCATTCCAGCCAGAGTAGACATGTTGCTGGACTAAAATTCCTCTACAACACAATTCTCTCTACCAATCAAAAGGCTAAGAATGTCATCAGATAGTAACAAAGGCTTGCAGCAGTGATCTCCCCACTGGGCTTTACTGCACCTAGCTGAGGTTAGGAAGTGCCTTGATGGGTGGCTTTCTTTGTTCTGTTTCTATAAAACCCTCATCAAACTGTTGTCACGTTGGAATATGGATAGTGGGACACGTCAAGCCTGTATTCCTGAGCCATGATCACTCGTATTTGGCTCCAGAATGAACTCTGTCATTTCCCCTTTGAAGCAAAGCCATATTTTTAAAGTGAACAGTGGGAAACAAACCTCTAGGCATTTCATAGAGGGTCAACTCAGAATGGAAGACCTTCCCTGGATAAGGGTGCCACCTGTCCCTGGGCTGAGAGGTGAGCACCAGCATTCCCCTTTCTGCTTCCTGACTTGAATGCATGTGACCAGCCACCTCATTCTCCTGCCAACATGCCTTCCTTGTTCATCTCTTCCACCAGCCTTGGACTTGCCTTGGGATTTAGACAGCACTGTCCTCCACTCCCACAGCACATCTGCACAGGATTGGGGCTGTAGATTGCTCTAAACACACTCTAAAAGCAAGACCTCCTTTCCCTCCACTCCTCCTAGGGTAAACTCTTAGAGATTGATAGAGGAAGATAGATTCCAAGCGTGTCCAGAACATGACACATGAAAAACAGACTTCCTCTGGCTACACAGTGTTAGAAAGCAAGAAGGAGGGGCACCATCCATGACCATGACAAGTAGTGGGGCTATGAGGGTAACCTCTGAATAGCATGTTGAAAGTCCATTGCAATCCATCCAATCAGGAGTCAGCAACTAAATGGATACTAGTGTTAGCAAGGGCTAATGCAGCATGGAAAGATCCCTTCAGCTGTCTCAGCCACTTCCTCAGGAGATCAGTGTTGGCTACAGCAGTGTAGATAAGAGCACCCCCTTAATAGTTCACTCATTCTTCCCAAGATGTACCCCTTTTTATCCTGGAGTTCTTCCCATGAGGTCTCTGTGTATCTCCCCTTCTTTGATGGACTCAGTGAAGCTAGGTCAAGTTGCTTGGCCGTGCCTAAGAACAAAGGGTACACAGTAGCTTGCTGTGCCTACCAGCAGCTACCAGAAACCCACCTGCTTGGGGATCAAAGATTCCTGACTGCCATTGCATGCACCTCCAGTCACCTGATGATCTCCATCAGCCATACCTGGCTGCTAAAAGAACCTCTGACTGGGCAAATGAGCTTCAGCTCCAGGAGAAAAAGGCACTGGGCATGTTCAGGGAAGTAACCACAGTATCTCCATCTCTGTGGCTGAAGCTCATTGCCTCTAAATTTCTGGGCAGCATCAGAAGTCACTGCACATGGCTCCCACATTTACCCATGCCCAACTATTTGTTACATTTATAAGCATGGGGTTCCCAGTCATCCTGCATAGTCCTCACCTGAGGACTACTAGGCATGCCATTAGGGAGCAGTTGTTGCACAGTACACTGGCAAGAGTTCTTTGTCCACAGCCAGCACGATTGTTTTCATCAAAGCCACAACAGCTCTGCACAGGGCCTGATGTCACTGCTTAAATGACCTCTTCACTCTGGATAACAGAGTCCTACTTGCCTGGCAAAGTGGGTGCCATTCTTCTTTACCCTAATTTTTTCCATTTTCACTTTTCCTCATTTTTTTTCCTCTTTATCACCTGACACTTCCCATTGTTGAGGCACTGCCTGCCGAGAACTTGAATAGCCTCTTACTTACAGTTCAATACTTGTTGAATGTTTGGGTTGAATTAATGTTGTATGTTCTACTTAAAACCACAATACCCTGCTATGTTCCTTTTTTTCTGGAATGGTGGGGAACTAGAAAGTCCCCAAGGCTATATCCTAAAATGCTTTGTGTAGCTACCTAGATACAATGTACTGGGAAATACTGTTTTTAGCTGGTCTAAATGATGTAATGCAACTGCCTACTGACTTCCTGTAGGATTGTGTAACCCTACTGGTTACTTGGTTGTTACCCGCTTATAGTTTCTCTTATGAAAAGCCTGCCTTACAAGCAGACCAGTGTCACAGTTTGTCTCCCAATTCTGCTCTGCCTTTCTACCTAGTCAGTCTTTGTTCAGCACTCAATAAGCTTCTATCTATCTGAATCTGGTGTCCAGGGGTCAGTGTACAGGCTCTTCTTGCACCCCAAGAACAATGGCTTCTAAGTTTTCATAACTTGGAGGGCACTTTAACACAGATCTGAGTTGTGTCCCAGCCAGCAAAAATTCAAGCAGACTGCATTCTGCCAGCTTCATGCAAATGGGCTCATGATAGGAAGCTCCCAGCTGGGATGCTGGTCATACAACTCTGGGATGTTAGAGATAATGTCCCTTTGGGTAAGAAGCTGAATTACACAATGACCCAACATGCTCTTGCCCAACTTCATTTTCTCCACTAACACGGATGGCACAGCTGAAAATGTCGCTTCACAGTGTTTTTGCTTTTACTGTGACTTGGGGAGAGGACCAGACTTTGACAGTTTTTAACTCCAGCACCTGAACATGAGTATTCTACAGACTTGGAAAGTCTTCATGATTTTACAGCACTATACAGTCAGTGATTGAGAGTATGTGGTATGGGCAGAGGGAGACACAGAGCATAGTGGAACACGATAGGGAACAGAAAATGCAGAACCACAGATGTGCAGCCAATTTGTTTGTTTACAAGAGTAAATTAGCCCTATGGAAAAGGACAGTCCCTTCCATAATTTGGTTGAAATAATTGGGTACCCACGTGAGGAAAAAAATGCACACATGCCTGTCTCATAAAAATGCTTTTTAGCTGAGTGTGATAGTACTTAATGAGTGGAGGGTGAAGGATCAGGAGTTTAACTATCCTTGGTTGTATAGTAAGTTCAACATCAGCCTAGATATGAGATTAAGCACAAAAAAACTGAAAACAGTTCTTAAACTCTACTATGGAGTGAAAAAAATGATACAATACCTAGACAATTCCTGGAAGAAAGTCCAGGCAGTCTCACATCAAAAGCACAAGCCATAAGAGCCAACTGATACATTGACACTATTGAAATGAAAAACTCCTGCCCTGGAAAGGATGCTGTCTTCAGGTGATGATATAGCTCAGCTGTTACAACGCTTGCCCAAGAATTCAGGAAGCTCAGGGTCCAGTCTCAAGCATTACACTACCCAGCTGTGGGGACACACAATTACAACATCAACACCAGAAGAGTAGAAGCAGGAAGATCAGAAATTCAAGGCCATCCTTGGCTACATAGCCAGTTCAGATCCAGCTTGTGACACACAACAGTCTTTCTCAAGAAGAAAAAAAAGGGGAAAAAAGATGCTTTAAAGAGAATTAAAAGAGAGAGAGAATTAAAAGACAAGGTACCAACGAGAGGAGAACATTGGCAAAGCACATCTCTCATACAAAAAGTTAGGACACAACACACACAAAGAGGAGCTCTCCTCACTAGCAATAAGAAAACAAACAACCCAACAGGAAAATGGGCTAAAATTGTAGAGGGATCTCATGAGAAAAGATACAGGTAAAAATAAACATGGAAAGGTATTTTACATTAAATGTTATCAGAGGATTGCAAATTAAAACACAGGCCAGCAAGAGGGTTCAGTGGGCAGAGGTGCTTGCCACTAAGCTGAATGGCAAGAGCTCTGATTCCCGAAGGTTATCCTCTGACCTCTAAATGTCTGCCATGGTACATTAACTCTCTCTCTTCATCTTTCCCTCTTTTGGGCCCCCATAACACACACACACACACCACAATAAATCAAACAATAGGGCATGCTTGTGTTAAAAGGACAGAATCCTGAACACCTACATCATCAATTCTGGTAGAAAAGGGAGAAACTGAAACCTTCATTCTTGAGGGAGTGGAAAATGCTGCAGCCGGTGATGGAGACACTAGGCAGTATTTGCCAAATGGATCACACTCTTAATAGCCCTCTCCCCAATCCATACATTTCACTCCAAGGTATGAACTAAGCAGTAAATTTGCAAGGAAATCTCACACAAGTTCTCATGGCCACAATCATCTCAAACTGGGCCTTCAGTGAGGGAACTGGCAGATTAGACACACTGCCACATGCACACATAGGCTGTGGGTCAACAACCAGAGCAACTGGGTGTGGCCAGAAACGGACACAGCTAGAGATGGAGCAGAAGGCTGCTGGGGCTCAGTTCAACCATGAGAAGTCATTATGTCTGCACTGCTGGTCCTCAGGCACAAGCACAGCTTCCTGGTTCTGCCATCCTAGTACAGTCAGGGAGGGGTGAAGAATGAGGGAAGCTGGGGTGTGGGTGATAGTCTTTTCCATAGCACGAATTCAACTTCCTGAGACTCTGTCATTTGCTTTTTTTTTTTTTTTTTTTTTTTTTTACTTCTACTGTTTTTTAATATATATTTTGTGGTTCAGTCACATGTAGCTGAGCCTGGCCTTAAGCTCAATAAGAAGCTGAGGGTGACCTTCAACTGCTGACCCTCCTGACTCCCACCTTCAAGGTGCTGTGATTACAGGTGTGTGGTCCTAGATCCAGCTTGAGATCATTCTAAGCATTTTTCTGTGATGTTTAGAAAGTGAGGCAGCGGTGTGTGGGGTGAAGCTGCCGTTTTATGGATGTCGCTGGGGCGAGACTCTCCAGTGTGGACCTATGATCAAAGATTGAGGGAAGAAGGTCGGGGAGCACAAAAAGCCGGAAGAGGTTTCAGAAACAGGGGAATAGAGTAACTGGGACCCTGGGACACTGAAGGCACCGTTTGAAGACATTTTAGTTCTTCTCAAAATGGAGCTTGTATGATGTTTGGAGAAAAAGGATAAAGGAAGGCACCTGAGGGGCTTTTAACAGAAAGGATCATTCAGTGTTTTCCATCTTAATACTCAGGTCTCTACCTTACTTTACCTGTTCCCAGAAAGACTCCCAAACTCTCAGCTTCCAGCCCCAAATATCCAAACCACGAGTGGGGAGTGAAGACCAAGCAGTGTTGAAAAGAACACAGAGAAGTCCCTAGAAAGCTGTAGGGCTCCTCCAAGGCCGTGAAAGAGGAGCAACTCAAGGAACAACCATGGGCAGAGGGGAAAGAATGGCATGCAGGAGCAAGGACAGACACAGCACAGCAGGGAAGCCACAGTCCACCATGCAGGCACACATGACACTGGCTTAGAACAGGTTGGTTGAAGTTGAGCTGAGGTGTGCCAAGCTGGAGGATTGGTGAACTGTGTTGCAGGTGGACGCATGGGAACATCAACATGGAATGCTGGAGCATGAAGGTGTCTCATCCCAAACCATGGAAAGGGGACCATGGAAAGGGGCTAGGGCAGAAACTTAACAGGGCCAGGGATCATCAGGAATCAAGATGATGGATGCAGGCATCCTGAAGGTAGGACCAGAGCTCTGCATCTGGCCTGCAGCACAGGGTGGGATGGAATCAACCTTTGGATATGGACAAAGCAGAGCCCAGAACAACATCCTGGACTTAGCAGGTCCCATAATGAATGAAGAAAGATAACCAAGAAGACTTAGCAAAGAGAGACAAGCTCCACCACAGGACAGCAAGACTGGCCACCCTGCCTGTCAATGACAAGCCTGCCTAGACTTACCAGAAAAAGAGAAGAGACTGAGCACACACAGTGTCCTCACAAGGACATCAGCAGCAGAGACCTGCCAAAGATCCTCTGTCTATCCCACTGTCCTCTTCCAGAGACCCCATCACCCCAACAACAGCAAATTTCCCTGAAAGTCCAACCTTCCTTCTATGAAAACCCAAAACAACCCCATGAGAAATGATGCAAGGAAAGAAGGTTCCAGATAGAGACACAAATCCAATGTCATCTGTGACCATGAGCCATCCCAGTGGGACACAGGGTAGCACTTAAAAAAAAGCATAGAAACATCCATCAGGAAACGAGAGAACACTCAAGCAGCAAGACCTTCAGGGCTGAGCTGAGTAAATATCCTGGCTGATGTCACTGGCTATGGAAACTGAAAGAGTGGGCCCATTATTTGACTCAAAAGCCTCCAGGAACCTTGCAGACTAGGAGCAAGGTTAGGCACCAGGCTCTGATTTCCTGCCAGGGCTGACCACGGGTCTCTCCCATGAGGAAGGCAGGATTTGTTTCTAATTAGAGAAAACATTTTCCGGGGTTGTTCTTGTGTGAACATTGCTGCCAGGCATGGCCAGAAAACACACTCAAAGGATCAGCATGTCTTGCACATTTAGACTTATCCCTAAGCTAGAGCTAAGCAGACCATGTTTCCCTGTGGTCTGACAGAAACTAAGAGGCAGGGCACCAGGAGTTCATGTGTGAGGCTGTGACAGGCACCTGAGACACTGCCTGCTCTCCCATAGCACATACTCTCTCTTCCCCCACTTCTCCTCCTTCAATTCACTCCCTTGGGCTTGCTGGGGTTTTATGGGGTAGAAATAGCTGGTCCTTAGGTTTCCAGAGTCAGAAGAATGGCAGACACCTAGAAAGTTAGAGACTTCAGACAACAGTGAGCAAATCTCCCTTAACCCCAAGGAGGGACTCCTAAGGTTACCTTCCTTCACCCCTCGCCCATGTCCTCTAGATGCCTTTCTCACTTCCCCACAGTGTGTGACACCCCCCTTCACCCCACCTTTTCCCCTTCCTCAGAAGCCTTAAGGTTGGCTTCCTTGATTTTTGGCTTGTCTGAACTCTCCTCTCTTCCCACTAATTCCCCCCCACACACACACTTTTTCTTGATTACCATAATCTCTGAGGTGAAATGACACTCTTGGCATTAAGGAGTGTCTCTGTCTACACCCTGGATCTGATCATTTTGAAGAACCTTCAGAAAATTTCCAGGGTTCAGGAAATTTACTGAGCACAGAAGAGAAGGTAAGACACTGTGCTGTACCTTGCACATCATTGGACAGTATTTGGACAAAGAGTAAAAATCAACATACCAAGGCAATTCATTTTGCAAAAGAGTGTTCCACCACTCAGACAGGATGCACAAGCACACAAGGCCAGAATTTGCTTGTGTTTGAGGTAACAAGGGTGTGACTGTGCCTTATCCCTAAGGTGCGTTGGTGGGAGCTGGAACTCAACACTCATGCTATTGACTAGTTCACAATTGCTGAGAAACGAAAGGGTGTTATAGGAAGTCAAGTCTCAGGAGTGTTCAGGGCATGTCAGACAGCACAAACATGGGAGTCAATATGTGGGAGGCTAATGGAATATTCATAACTGGTAGGTTGCCCACCTATGATAGAGGGAAAAAATGCCGGCCCGGTGTGCTAACAGGCAGAGGGGCATGGATGTCTTTGAGTTCCAGCCCATCCTGGTCTAGTAGCAAATTCCAGGACATCCAAAAGGACATAGGGATCCTGTCACAGAAAAACAAATTATAACAATGTAAGAAATGAAAAAACAGCCAAGGGTACAAAGGTCTTTAGGACCCAGAAACCATTTTGGAACAAGATATGTTGGATTTTAACAAAATTAAGAATATCATTGCTAGGTGCATTGGCTTGCTTATCATTCCAGGAGGATGAGGCAAGAGAACCATGAATTCAAGGCCAGCCTGGCCACAAAGTTAGGCTGAAACCAGCCAGAGTGCTATAGATGTTGTATCAATAAAAATAAAACAAGCAACAACACTTTTAAAACAGTAAAATTTGAGGATGGGAACCGAGTCAGACCCCAACACTACACAGGAAAAAAGGGGTATTGAAATTTTATAAATTTTTCATTGAAAATTTTAAATGAAAACTAGAGTATGAAAGTAATGAGGCTACCTACACTCAGCAAGTTCAGTCACTATGTGTCTCTAAGAGTCTGACAAAAATGCACCTCCATGGCAGCATGCCAGGGTATGCAAGGCCATCCATGAGGCCCTGTTTTCAGTCTCAAATACCTCAAGACAAGAAAAATAAAAGGAAATTTTAAAACATTCCATGTCATCTAGAAATACATTTATTGTCAGGAATGGATCAATAGCTATTCCCAAATAAACAAAAAATGAGCAGTGTTGATGGGCATAGGGAACTGACCTGCCCTGAGTGGGCTGAACAGGAGCTAGGCACCTCTGTGGCCCACAGGCTGACTCCCTGCCCTCCTGCCTACCTGAGGGCCCTGGCCCTCTGTCAAAGCTCCCAACAGAGGAAGGGACAAGCCTGAGTGAGGATGCACAGGCCCTCAGGTACCTGCGTGACAGAGTTTTGCCCACGTTCTGAAGTCTGTGTCTACCATATCACTGAATACAAGGAGCTTAGGCACACAGGGGGAGCTGGAGGTGGTTGATACTCCAGGGACAGATGCAAGTGTGTGGTTAGCCAAGTGGCACTGGGCCTGCTGGACTCTGGGGTGGGGTGGAGGGTGACACTCAAATCCTTCCAGTTCCAACCCAGCCTCACGTGCCCTGGCTATAGGCCTGGCCTCTCCAATGGGAACTCAGCTATCAGTTCCTGATTGCCTGATGGTTCTTGGGCACAGTCACACCTCTCAGCTTCTTCATGATGGATGGCCAGCCCATCAGCTGCTGGTCCCACAGGTACTCTGGGGACAGCACTTTTGTAGGCTTATGGTAGAGCAGGTACTTGTTCAAATGGCTCTCATCATGCCACACAGCCTCAATGCCATTGGCCTTGTCCTCCACCATAGCCTCATGGCAGGCCTTGGTGAGATGGTGCACCTCCACCACTGACCCCCCAAAGAAGCCTCCCATGTAGTAAAAGTCACCCTCGTCTGAGGGGATGTAGGCCTGGGACTTTGGCCGGCGCTCATAGGTAAAAGCCTGCCGGCTGCTATTGTAGAAGCCAAGATGCAGGGTGCCGAAGAGTGCTGAGAGAATCTCCACGCCCACGTGGTCACGGAACTTCATGTCCACATCTGCACAGACCAGGTAATCCACCTCATGCAGAAAGCGCCGCTCTGAGAAGTGGCTGATCATCTCCATCCGATGCATGGACACGTCCTGCCAGCGGCTGTAATTGCGCACAGTTAGCACCACCAGACGCCGTCCTGTCCCCAGGTGCACCTGTGGAACATCACCTGGCCGGTCAGTGAAGACATAGTAGGTGACCTTGTGTCCCACCATGAAGTGCTGCTCTGCCGTCTCCAGGAACAGCTTCAGGAATACCACATACCTGGGAGGGAGGACAAAGAGGTATGAACAAAACTTACCAAGACAGAGGCCCAGGCTGCAGAAACCATGGCTACCTGGAGGCTTGATCCCCCAACTTTACAGTTCTCCTGACCAGTCCACAGTCTGTACCTCACTTTACCCTCCTTTGTAGCAGAAGGATGCAACATCAGCACCCCATCTTAGCAAGGAACATTGAGGTAGAATCCTGGATGCTTTCAGCCAGGGAGCAGGCTGACTCCAGACCTGGAGTTCCAGGCAGATCCCCCGAAGGTCTCTCTTGTCTTGGCGACTCCTCAGCAGGCCACTTGCCCATGGGTCTGTCATCCTCCCTTTGCTAATGACAGCTCCATCCCAAGACACTCCACACCTTGAGCCCTTGCAGTGGCCTGAATAGCGCCTGGGCTCCTAAGGCCACACTTTCTCAACCCCGGGGGAACTAGGTGGCTCCTCAAGGGCCTGGTATCTGTGTGCCCACTTTGGACACTCTCCAGGGCTGTCTCAGGAAAGCAAAGGGTCTCTGTATCCTAGACCTTCCTCCTCAGAGGCTAGAAGGGACTGTGGACAAGGGACTCAGTAACTCTCTTAGGTCCCTAAGGGTCATCTCCTGTGAACTCCACCAGAGCAAGAACCAGCCTCACAGGGTAGGCAGGTAATGGGGGAGACAGGCACCCTAGAAGGAAGCACAAGCCTAAACCAAAACCCTCAGGTCCAAGTCGAAAAGGCTTATAACCCAGGTTCTGTGTCATCTTCCAGGCCAAGAAGTTTTCACCTGCTTCAAAGGCTGTTCCTCCCTTGATGACCCCCAGGACCTCGTGCCCCACCATGGTATCACCTGGCAGTGTGCCAAGCCCAACCCACTTCAATGTCAGAAACAGGCAAGTGGCTATGCAAAGGTGACCATGGGGCTCCCAGATAGTTCCCTCAGGGGCCTTTTTCCCACAAAGCACCAACCCAGACAACTAGTGTTTGTGTCTTGTTACTGTATGGTCCTTTGTCCCTAGGGGTGGCAGGAATTCTCTCTCAAGGTGCCTAAGAGCCCTCCAGCTGAACCCCAAACCTCTCTCAAGTCTGACTGGTGCAAAGGCTTCAGAGCTGTCCTTGGACCTCACTCAGCCGTGCAGGGAAGCACAAAGCCCTTCTCAAATGCAGGCAGCAAAAATGGTGTCTCTTATTCCCTCACAACTTTCCATGTTATAATGCTGCCCTGCCTGGCTTCCCACAGGTCCAGACAGGACGCATTTCTTGTCTGTGACCTCAGGTCAGCCTGAAGCAGAAAGTCAGGGTTTCCCCAGGTCTATTATCTGCCACCCCTAGGTCAGAGGTTAAGTGTTTCACCCAACCCCTGCTGTCTACCTTGTCCTGAATCTGAGGACACCTCAGTGGCCTCAGCTCTGCTGGCATCCTGTTCCTTGCTGCCAGCCCTGGGAATGAGAGTCCCACCTGACCTGTATGCTGAGGGTTGCAAATGACACCTCACTGAGAGCACAAAGGACGCTGGCCTGGGGCTTTGGGAGGAGGCAGAGCTGGTTCATTCACCTGTGAGCCCACCAGAGCTCAGGAAGGTGCCACAAGCCCCACCCCCACTGCATCCTAAACACAGCCATGGAGCTTGTTATGCCTACACCTCCACCTTGACCCTTGTGTGTGCACATGTGTGTGTATGTGTGCAGATTGTATGTATCCATGTTTACGTGCCTGTGTGCATGTGTGAAGGCCAGAAGTTGGCTTTGGGTGTCTTCTTCTGTTATTCACCTTTTAGTTCTTCAGACAGGGCTCTTCATTGACTCTGAAGCTCACTGTTTTGCTAGCCTGTCCAACAAGCTGCCTGGATCCACTCATTTCTCTCCTCTACCTGATTTGACTATAGTCAAATGCCACCATGCCCAGATGGATGGTAGGGATCACACTCAGATCTTCATGCCTGGAAGCAAGTGCTTTACCCACTAGCCATCGCTCCAGCCCCACTGCTTACTTTTTGATGGCAAACACAGTCAGTCCAATCGTGGTATTCTGAAGCCTGAACTGCTCATTCAGTATGTCGATATTGAAGGTTCCCTCCCAGATGATGGGAGCCAGCCAAGGAGTCAGGACGAGAACGTCTTTCCTACTGCATGGAGAGAGAGCCAGGGGCGACATGTGACCAAAGGTCCTGCAAGGAGCCCTTCTCAGATTCCACACCCGCAGCTTCCCTCAGGGATGATCACGAGGGCCTGGGCCAATCAGAAGCAGCTCTCATTGACTACACCCCAGCCATAAAAGCAATTGAGTTTATTACCACCACAACCACCATGTCCCAAATCCATAGTGACAGGAACAGGAGACAAGGAGTGGAAGCCCAAGTGAGAAAGGAGACAGAGAAGATGCTCTGGGGCTCCAGTTCTGAAATCAGACAGCCCTAAGAATGTGAAAGGTTAGGTAAATTGAGGCCAATGAGAATTATTCAGGTCTTTGTGTTTCTCTGAGTTTAGTTCTTCCCAGTGTTGGAGACTGACATAGAGCCTCAGGTGTGCTGCTCACTCTTCCCCCAGGACAATAGTTTGGTGCCTTTCGTGCCTTTAGGATTCTTGCGCTGCCCAGGCGGTGACCTAATCTACTCACCTGGGTATTAGCGCCTTTGTGTGGGGATAGGTCATCCTGGAAAAGAAAACACCAGAACTCAAGTTGACAGGACGGTCATTTGAATGTATGTCACTGGCAGCCATGCACCAGATAGACAGACTTGCATGAGAAGTGGCGACCAAGCCACCCTGCCTGCCCATGATCCTGGGACCCAAGCCTGAGCCTAACCAGGAAGTGTTAGATCTATTAATTAAAGATGAAGCTGGCAACCCATCTTCTATGAAAGAGGTTTATTAGGTGGATATGAAGGGAAGGGGGAAGGGAGAGCAGGACATGATGGGGAAAAAGAGGAGGGTTGCTGAGAGAGAGAGAGAGAGAGAGAGAGAGAGAGAGAGAGAGAGAGAGAGAGAGAAAAGACTAAGAGAGAAGAGTAAGAGAGCGCCCACGTGTCGGGTTGTCCCTTTAAGGGGCAAGGTAACCTCAAGGTGTGGCCACCTGGCAGATGACACATGATGACATCATAAGTTGCTAGGTAACCCAGAAGCAGGTTTTGTTCCAAAATACTAACAGGAAGATCACAATCTTATTTGACATAAGGAAGGGTGAGGACATCATGATACCTCTCCCCATACTTCAGGCTGGGAGATCTTAAAACTGTGGTAATTCACAAGCTGAATGAGACTGAACATGTCTATAGATGATAGCCATCCCTCCTGGGCCAGCATCCTGCCTTGGTCCTCTCCTGGCTGGTGGCACACAGAATCTTGGCTTTCCTGAATCATGTCACTGGCAGCCATGCACCAGATAGACAGACTTGCATGAGAATATACTGGTCAGAGTATAGTTCTAACATTGGTGTCAAGTGCTTCCCGAGATAATGCCTGGAACAGTGTGCAGCAGTGGGCTGTCCACACAAAGGATGTCAAGCTGCACTGTTGGTATAATGTTCTTTTAAGATGTATATGCCTTACCCTTGTTAATTCAAATGCTGATTTCCCCACCCCCAACTCTCTGGTTTCAATCCGGATATTGCATTGTGATACTCATTATAAGCATCCTGTCTCAACTCTGTGTAAACAAGACAAAATAAAACAATTAGATACAATGTTGTGCAATGGGAGGAGCCTCAGGTGTGCTGCTCACTCTTCCCCCATTAAAGGAGTGGGAGGAGAGAGAGAAAGGGAGCTAGGAGAGCAGAGCTGGAGGAGAGAGCTTGGAGGACGTGGAGCATGAACCAGACCTAAGATTTCACAAAAAGCAAGTATAATGTGGGAAATCTAAATGTTAGGAAACTGAGGGCTTGGAGGTTTAGGAGGGAGTAAATATTGCCCAGCATTGTGTTCTAGGTTAACTAAAAACCCAGTCTCTGTGTGGTGATTTGATTATACAGCTGTTTAAGATTAGCAGCAAGCTTTACAAGAAGATAAACCAATAGTCTAAAAAACCTGTGTTAATTCACAAGCTGAATGAGACTGAACATGTCTATAGATGACAGCCATCCCTCCTGGGCCAGCATCCTGCCTTGGTCCTCTCCTGGCTGGTGGCACACAGAATCTTGGCTTTCCTGCCTGGTCAGAGTCCAGTCCTAACATCGGTGTCAAGTGCTTCCCGAGATAATGCCTGGAGCAGTGTGCAGCAGTGGGCTGTCCACACAAAGGATGTAGGCTGCACGGGACAAGAGCTGCTTCAGCTAGTACGTGGCATGCCCTGTGAGGATGTGGAAAGCAGACAGCGGGCTGGAATGATGTTCAGCAGTAGTGGCAATGGCTACTCCTGCAGAACAACTGGATTCAGTTCCCAGCACCCATGTGGAGATACACAACCATCTATAACCCCCATTCCAGGGGACCTGAGGGCCTTTTATGGCCTCTTTGCCTCAGAGGAACACCACAGAAGAAGCAAGGTGGGTGACAGGTCCCCCAGTATGAGTCAGGGCTTAATGGACAGTTTCTATAATGGGATAAGCTGGATATAGATGGTGGAGATGGCTACACCACAGCATGGCTGTGCTTACCGCACTGAACTGTGGCAATTGTGAGCATGGTAAACTCCTGTGCTGTGCTGCTTGTCCTGGGAATGGTGGTACACACACATAAACTCAGCTCTGTACCAGATGCCAGCATGGCTCTTCAAAGGCCAGGTGACATGCACTTAGTCAAAACAAAGTATAAGGCTGTGGGACAGAGCAAAGGCCCATGCTACACACACACACACACACACACACACACACAGCCCTCCATCCACACCACACAGCCCAGAGCTGAAGAGCACCATGTGAAGTCCAGATACCTTGACAGGGTTACAATTTCCCGGACATCCAGCTCTCTGACAGCCACGCTGCAGAAAGAGAACACAAGAGACAGGTTTATACCAGGAGGGTTTAGGGTTCAGTCCCACAGAGCTGGGTGGAAGGGCAGAGTGTGCCTGAGGGTACAGTAGTCTATTACTATTATAGACCAACACCATGGTGATCACCCCATGGAATTATGCCTACAGCACCAAAGTCAAACACTGCCATGCCATAGACTCAAGGGTCAGAGACTGCAGTCAAGGTTCACGGCTCCACACTCCCCAGCCACTCCTGAGTGGATCCTGAGCAGAAGAGGAGTTCTAGCACACAGCACATTCCCAGCCGCCTCCTACCAAGATGTGGAGTCTATTCCTGTCCCAGAGGAGACAAACTACGGCAGAAATGGCGCTAGATGACCTCAACCCCAGCGTCTGGGTGCCCGAGGTAACATGTAATAGGTCAGTGGTCTAGAACCTTCCAGCCTGGCTCAGGGGAAGTCCAGTCACACATGGAGGCCCAGGGACAGCTCATCTCAGCCCAGGGCCACCCTCAACCACTAGAAATATAAGAGAGCCACCAGGGTCTGTACACCCCCCGCCCCCCGTGACTCTGGCAGTCGTCAAAGTTGTGTCTCCCTCCCAGCATAAGTGAGCATGCAGCAGAGTGCTCTGAAGCAGTAGAAAGCTGACGCAAGAGGGAGATGATGAGAACCAAAAGAGAGTGAGAGGCCATGTAATCTAGTGGGAAGCACAGACAACTTTCAGGGCCAGAGCCCCAAATCAATGTTCAGTAACAGAGTGGCAGGCTGCTGGAGGGGTTCACACATCATACACTCAATATGACACACACACACACACACACACACACACACACACACTTCAATGCCCACTCACCTAGTCACTGCTCCTGGGTCTCTCAGTTCCTGGCTTCTGTGGCTCAGGTACCCATAGCTGTAGGAAAGACAAGCATGGGGGCAGCTGCTCAGGACAAAGACACGAGACTCTGTCTGTCCTCTTCAAATGCACTACAGACATACCCACCACAGTAAGCACAGAAAGTCCCAGTGAAGATGCTGGCCCAGGTGAGAGGACTAAGCATGCTCACCCCACTGGAAGAGAAGGTGGCTGTTAGGCCCAAGTCGGGGGAACCCAAGGGGACTGGATGAAGTATTTAACTTTTAAAATAATTGGTTGGTTCTGGGCACCCTTAGGTCTGATCAGCCCTGTTCTAAATATCTGGGAAATATCTGATCTTCAAGTCAGTTTGGAATTTCCTGCCATATGAGATACACTTGTAGTTAAAGGTGGGATAGTGATTAACTCATCCTGTGTCTGTTCTGAGGAGTGGAGGCTACAGGCTTTGGGTAAAAGGTCAGGAGCTATTCAGGAGAAGGATTGGGGCCATTTGGCCCAGTTTCCTAACAAAGTTTATCTCAACATGCGCCGGCCGGTGATTTTCTCTCCACTTAGTAGAGCTCTCTGATTGTTTTCTTCCTTATCTCTGTCCTCACAGATGGCCAGTGTCAGGAACTTTTACATTCCTCGGCTCTCTGGAGAAGCACTAAAAGGCTTTAATTAACATGGGCCTAAAACTCGAAAATATAAGTTATAAGGCAATTAAAAGAAACATAGGTTACAAAGTTAGTGTGACTCTTTCAGTGGCCAAGAAGGGCCCTGGAAACAAGGCCCTCCTCTGGACACCTGCAGCACCTGTGGACACCCCCTACTCTGTGCCAGGTCCTATAAGCCAAGGCCACATCAGGACCTATTTCCGGATGTGTCTACAGAAGCCCCAGTAGACATGCCAGTGTCTCTGCTCTGTGGGGATTCACAGACCATCCACACAGAGAAAGGGCTGAACTCCAGGCTCCAGGCCTGACTTCCTCACCTTCCCCAGGCCCACCCTCACAGCTAGAGCCAAATGACTGGGCATCCAGCCCCAGATCCATTCTGTGGAATCAGAGGCTTCACTATGTGGACAAGCCAAAGCTGGACATGCTACTGTGGGTGCCAAGCCAAGAGTACCTTCTTTAATACACAGCTCAGGGTCCCCATCAGGGTCACAAATGTTGCTCATGAGCCTGTATTCTTACCTAAAGAAGACTAAGACAAGCACTAGGAGAGGAAGGATTCCAAGGTGAGTCGAGTAGCAATTTGGTCTTCCTGAAAAACAGCAGCACAGGATCCAGTTACTCTGTCCTTCTCAGGCCTGATGCCCCTCCAGGCCTCTCCTGAGAGTCAGAGGTCATCCTGTGCCCTGCAGCCACCACTGCATCTCAGCCAGCCCCAATCCTGGCTGGAGCTCCAGCCCCACTGCACACTCAGAGGGGAGAGAAGTTGTTCCCTTCCAGCTCATGACTCCAGTGGCTCCCTAGGCCCTCAGGGTCTCCTTGGGTGTCCAAGTCCTCAGGTCACTGAGCACTCCCTCCCATGGTAAACTGAAATAACCAAAATGAATACCTTGGGCTCTCTGCTGGCTCCATCTCAGGAGGCTAGGTCCAGCTTCCCCCCAGCCCCTGTACGCGTATCTCCACAGGGACAGCAACTGGTATTTTCTAGTGAATTTCTTTCATGCTGGGATTGAAACCCAGGCTGATGTGTGAAGCTCTGAGCAAAGAGCAGAATGGAAAAACTAGCATGCACCCACTTTCCAGAATCTCTGATTGGTCAGCTCTCCTGGAGCCAGCACTTTTTTTTTTTTTTTTTTTACTTTTTGTTGTGTTGGCTTTTGTTTTCTTTCTTTCTTTTTTTTTTTTTTTTTTTTGAATTTTATTTTTTTCTTATCAGTTACATTTTATTAACTCTGTATCCCAGCTGTGTCCCGATCCCTCATTACCTCCCAGTCCCTCCCTCCCTCCCTCCCTCATCTCCGCCGTGCCCCTTTCCAAGTCCACTGATGGGAGGGACCTCCTCCCCATTCATCTGATCCTGTTTAACCACGTATCTTCAGGACTGGCTGCAAAGTCCTCCTATGTGGCCTAACAGGACTGCTCCTTTCTTGGGGGGTGGGGAGGCCAAAGAGCCAGTCATTGAGTTCCTGTTAGAAATAGTCCTTGTTCCCCTCACTTTGGGAAACCAATTGGTTACTGAGCTACCACAGGCTACATCTGAGCAGAGGTTCTAGGTTATATCCATACATGGTCCTTGGTTGAATGTCAGTCTCAGAAAAGACCCTGTGCCCAGATATTTGGTCCTTGTGGAGCTCCTATCCTTTCCCCATCAGACTAACTCCCCTTCTGTCTTATGATTCCCTGTACTCTGCCAAAGGTTTGGTCATGAGTCTTTGCTTTGAAAACACTGCTAGTTAGAGTCTTTCAGATGCGCTCAGTAGACTCCTGTCATACGTTCAGTGCACATCCCATCTGTCTTTCTAAACGAGGATTGATCATCTTTCCCAATGTTCGTTCTCTTGATTATCTTTTTTAGGTGTATAGATTTCATTATGTTTATCATATCTTATAGGTCTATATAAGTGAGTATATACCATGTTTGTCTTTCTCCTTCTGGGATATTTCACTCAGAATGATCTTTTCTAGATCCCACCATTTGCCTGCAAATTTCATGATTTCCTCCTTTTTGATTGCTGAGTAGTATTCCATTGTGTAAAAATACCACAATTTCTGTACCCATTCCTCCGTTGATGGACATCTGGGTTGTTTCCAGGTGCTGGCTATTACAAATAAAGCTGCTATAAACATGGTTGCGAAAATATCCCTTTTGTATACTTGAGCAAACTTTGGGTATATACCTAGCAGTAGTATAGCTGGGTCTTGAGGAAGCACTATTCCTAATTGTCTTAGAAAGCACCAGATAGATTTCCAGAGTGGTTGTACCAGTTTACATTCCCACCAGCAGTGGAGGAGGGTTCCCCTTTCTCCACAACCTCTCCAGCATGTGTTATCACTTGAGTTTTTCATCTTGGCCATTCTGATGGGTGTAAGGTGATATCTCAGGGTCGTTTTGATTTGCATTTCCTTGATGGCTAATGAGGATGAGCATTTCTTTAAGTGTTTCTCTGCCATTTGATATTCCTCTGTCGAGAATTCTGTTTAGCTCTGTTCCCCATTTTTTAATTGGATTACTTGGTTTGCTGCTTTTCAGCTTCTTTAGTTCTTTGTATATACTGGATATTAGTCCTCTGTCAGCTAATGGGTTAGTGAAGATTCTTTCCCACTCTGTAGGCATTCATTTTGTTTTGATGACGGTGTCCTTTGCTTTACAGAAGCTTTTCAGTTTCATGAGGTCCCATTTATTGATTGTTGCTCTTAGAGCCTGTGCTGTTGGTGTTCTGTTCAGGAAGTTGTCTCCTGTGCCAATGAGTTCTAGGCTGTTCTCCACTTTTTCTTCTAAGAGATTTAGAGTATCTGGTTTTATGCTGAGGTCTTTGATCCACTGGGACTTTAGTTTTGTGCAGGGTGATAAATATAGATCTATTTTCATTTTTCTGCATGTGGACATCCAGTTGGACCAGCACCATTTGTTGAAGATGCTGTCTTTTTTCCATTGAATGGTTTTGGCTTCTTTGTCAAAAATTGAGTATTCATAGGTGTGTGGGTTTATTTCTGGGTCTTCTATGTGGTACCATTGATCCTCCTTTCTGTTTTTATGCCAATACCATGCAGTTTTTATTACTATTGCTCTGTAGTACAACCTGAGATCAGGGATGGAGATACCTCCAGATGATCTGTTGTACAGGATTGTTTTGGAGATTCTGGGTTTTTTGTTTCTCCATATGAAGCTGAGAATCTTTTTTTCAAGGTCTGTAAAGAATTGAGTTGGTATTCTGATGGGAATTGCATTGAATCTGTACATTGCTTTTGGCAGGATGGCCATTTTCACAATGTTAATCCTACCAATCCATGAGCACGGGAGATCTTTCCATCTTCTGATATCTTCTTCAATTTCTTTCTTCAGAGATTTGAAGTTTTTCTCAAACAGGTCTTTCACTTGCTTTGTTAGTGTCACCCCAAGGTACTTTATGTTATTAGTGGCTATTATGAAGGGTTTTGTTTCCCTAATTTCTTTCTCGGCCCTTTTGTCTTTGGTATACAGGGGGGCTTCTGATTTTTTTTGAGTTGATCTTGTATCCTGCCACTTTGCTGAAGGTGTTTATCAGCTGGAGGAGTTCTCTGGTTGAATATTTGGGGTCGCTCATATATACTATCATATCATCTGCAAATAGTGACACTTTGACCTCTTCCTTTCCGATTTGTATCCCCTTGATCTCCTTTAGTTGTCTTATTGCTCCGGCTAGGACTTCAAGTACTATGTTGAAGAGGTATGGAGAGAGTGGGCAGCCTTGTCTTGTCCCTGATTTCAGTGGGATTGATTTAAGTTTCTCTCCATTGAGTTTGATGTTGGCTATAGGCTTGCTGTATGTTGCCTTTATTATGTTTAGATATGTGCCTTGTATTCCTGGTCTCTCCAAGACTTTAAACATGAATGGGTGTTGGACTTTGTCAAATGCTTTTTCAGCATCTAAGGAGATGATCATGTGGTTTTTCTCCTTCAGTTTGTTTATGTGGTGGATTACATTGATGGTTTTCTGTATGTTGAACCACCCTTGCATGCCTGGGATGAAGCCTACTTGGTCGTGGTGGATGATATCTTTGATGTGTTCTTGGATTCAGTTTACAAGTATTTTATTGAGTATTTTTGCATCAATGTTCATAAGAAAGATAGGTCTGAAGTTCTCTTTTTTTGTTGGGTCTTTGTGTGTTTTAGGTATCAGGGTGACTGTCTCTTCATAGAATGTACCTTCTGTTTCTATTTTGTGGAATAGTTTGAGGAGAATTGGTGTTAGCACTTCTTTGAAGGTCTGGTAGAATTCCGCGCTGAAACCATCTGGCCCAGGGCTTTTTTTGGAGGGGAGACTGTGAATGACTGCTTCAATTTCCTTAGGAGATATAGGGCTATTCAGTCTTTCTACCTGATCTTGACTTAATGTTGGAAGATGGAATCTATCAAGAAAATTGTCCATTTCATTTAGGTTTTCAAATTTTGTGGCATATAGGCTTTTGTAGTATGACCTAATGATTGTTTGAATTTCCTCAGTGTCTGTAGTTATGTCACCCTTTTCATCTCTGATTTTGTTGATTTGGATAGATTCTCTCTGCTTTTTAGTTAGTTTGGCTAAGGGTTTGTCTATCTTGTTGATTTTCTCAAAAAACCAGCTTTTTGTTCCGTTGATTCTTTGAATAGTTTTATTTGTTTCTAATTGATTGATTTCAGCCCTGAGTTTGATTATTTCCAGCCATCTGCTCCTCTTGGATGTATCTGCTTCTTTTTTTTTCTAGGGTTTTCAGTTGGGCCATTAAGTTGTTTGTATGTGACCTTACGAATTTCTTCTTGCAGGCACTTAGTGCTATAAATTTTCCCCTGAACACTGCTTTCAAGGTGTCCCATAAATTTGGGTATGTTGTGCCTTCATTTTCATTGAATTCTAGGAAGTCTTTAATTTCTTTCTTTATTTCTTCCTTAACCCAGCTGTCATTGAGTAACAAGTTGTTCAGTTTCCATGTGCGTGTAGGCTGTTTGTTATTTCTGTTGTTGTTGAGATCCAGCTTTAGTCCATGGTGGTCAGATAGAATACAAGGGATTATTTCAATCTTTTTGTATCTGTTTAGGCTTGCTTTATGACCAACTATATGGTCTATTTTGGAGAAGGTTCCATGCGGTGCTGAAAAGAAGGTATACTCTTTTGAGTTTGGATGAAAAGATCTGTAGACATCTATTAGGTCCATTTGATTTAGGGTCTCTGTAAGTGTTTTTATTTCCCTATTTGTTTTCTGTCTAGTTGATCTGTCCCTTGGTGATAGTGAAGTGTTGAAGTCTTCCACTATTAGGGTATTAGGATCAATGTGTGATTTAAGCTTTAATATTGTTTCATTTACGAATGTAGGTGCTCTTGTATTTGGGGCATAGATATTCAAAATTGTGATGTCCTCTTGGTGGATTTTTCCTTTGATGAGAATATAGTGGCCCTCCTTATCTTTTTTGATTAACTTGGGTTGAAAGTCTATTTTATTAGATATTAGGATGAGCCAGCACTTTCTAAGAAGCCATTCCACACAGCAGCCATGCCCATCCAGCTCACCAGCCACCACTGCATCTAAACTCCAGGTTTACTTTCTCTGGTGGGAGCCTCTCTACCTCCAGCACACCCCACCAGCTTCTAGCCCTGGGTCTCCCTGCAGTGGCTCTGCTCAGGGCACACTACTTCCCAGACTCCCACACACCAGGCCTCTCACTTACATGGAGACTCGTGTCTCCAGGCCTACCTCCTATTCCTGCTCACTGTGACAGGCACACTTCCTGGAACCTGGCTTCCTGATACCATCAGTGTTCAACAAACTTCACTGGGGACGAACAGATATGAAACAATGTGGGTAGCCTAAGAACAGACACTAGTTTGTCAAGTTCCTCAAAAACCATAAACATTTTAAACTTCAAGACATTTGTCTCAAGTACAGGTGTGGACCAGGCCGTGAACTGGTGTCTCAAGGGTGTGAACACCCACTGAAAAGACCCAGTCCTCTGAGGGTCCCAGAACTAGTCAAATGACTAGTCTCTGACCTGAGGGCAGGAAGAATTAAGGAATTGGTTTGCTCTTTACCTTGACTGGAGACTCTGTCTCAGATACCAAAATTATCAAACTATACACACTGTATGTTTTACTACATAATAAGTGTGGACATTCATTAGAAGGAAAAGGACATCCCAAGAAATAATTTCCAGTGACAGGAGCAGAGACGGCAGTTGTACCACCCCAACTCCATTCACCCCATCTGCTGTCTCTCTCCAAACCTCTCTCCCACAGCCAAAAGAGAGCAACTCACCTCTTCACACTGAGAGGTCAGTGAGCCTAAACACAGTATGGCTGAACGAACACTAACACTGAGTGCTGGAGTGAGTGTTGGAATGCCCTGCTCTGAGTGATTCCATACGGTAGAAATCTGTTTTCTTCACCCTATCTTGGCCCTAAGAGGCTCCATCCTCTGGGTTCATCCAGCACAGAATGATAAATGACTTACTCCTGGAATAAAAAAGGATTCACCCTATAAGGGTATGGGTGTAAGTCGGGATTCTAGGGGGGCATATGAGCATGTGAAAATCAAACATAAGAAGGGTAAAGGTGTAAAATACTAATCTTATAAAAGCCACTAACTTATAAGCTGTTAAAGATAATTAAAACATGCCGCTAATGCTCAGTCTCCTTATAAATTATCAAATTCTTCAGTGTTCAGAACTATGTTCAGTCATGCTAAGTACAAATGTAACTCATTTACAATGACAAGCTTGATTTAGCTTCTTGTTTATGCTTTCAAGGTTAAGCCCAAAATAACAAAAAAACAAGTAAAGTGGGTTTAAAATAAGTATACTGTATACTTAACAAAGGATCTTCAAACTGTTCAGAGATCTGCTGGATGTGGCATTTAAAATGTTTAATGGAAAAAAAAACAACAACAAAAAACAAAACTTCCAGTGCTGGACAGAAATGCTAGCTGCTAGTGGCTACCCCAAGGTCACCAAAGAAACAAATGGGGCACAGACAACTCCATCTGAATTATGGCAACCCTAACCACGAGGTGAGTTTCTGGCCCACCACCATGGCCCTGCCCAATCTGTGGACACTGAGTTGACTGCTCTACTCTACCCCATTAAAGCAGGCCAGTTTTTCCAAGTTCCACAGGACAATCTCTTAGACTTCCTGGGTCTGGGTGGTCTGGCAGCCAAAGGCATAATATGTTGTCCTGTGTAGGAGTTAAAAATCCAATGCTGTCCTCTCAGGCAGCCAAAGACCTGTGACTTCTATCCCTCAAGGAAACCATTGAGCCCAGAGGAAGCTAAGGTAACCCAGATAACAGTAAGTTTCTGTCATTTTAATTGGTACATAGTCCCTTTGTATTACACTTCCTGCTATCATTTATCCTTCTCAGATGTCTGATAGGTTGAAGGCTAACTGTAGCTTTTTTTAGTTTGGCAGCAGGGAGCAAACAGCTCCTTCCCAAAGCTGCAGCTAGCTTGTCAGTTCCTTTCATAAGTATAAACAGGCCTCACTTCTTTCTAGAGAGTCTAGGTCTCCAGCTGAGAGAGACAGAACAGTTTACCTTGCTGCTAGACTTCACTCTGAAAGAGAAAAACTCACCAAACAGGTTTCAGTGTAACTTTTTATAAATCCCTTATTTAAAGGAACTTGCTTTATAAGGAGTGCTGTCAGTAATCAACCACCTGTGTCTCATGGTAAATGAAAGCACAAAACAAAAGCATGTGAAGTACCGTGGGAGTCTAAGGAAATGTTTTCTTTTCTTTTTGTTTGCTTTATAATTATTTTTAATTCAGTTTATCTCCTTGTTGTAGCCTCCTCTGCTCCTAGCCCCACCTATTCTCCTTGCCTAAGAAAATATTTTGGTTTTTTTATATTTTTTATTTATTACAATATATTCACTTTGTATCCCAGCTGTAGCCCCCTCTGTTTTAAGATGTGTAAATGCAAGACACAAAGGTCTGCTGAAGTAAAAGCTTAGGTAAGTTATCAGTATCTAAGAAAATGATTTAAAGTGTGTAAATGCAAATTGTAAAAGTCGGAAAAACTGATTTAACAGCATGTAAAAAAAAAGTATTTCAGATATCTTTCTTTCTCACTATAGTATCATTATACTAAGACTTCTAAAGTTCAGAATTTTAACAACAGATGAAATTCTGATAAACTGTTAAGCTAGTCCTGGCAAAACACTGACTGCTATTATCATAGTCACAAGCTCAAAACTTTAAATGTCTTTTGGTTGTCTTCTAAGTATAGACTTTAAAAAGTGCTCTGACCATGCTGAAAACATCTCTATCATATATATATATATATATATATATATATATATATATATATATGACCCAAAGAAATGATTCTGAGTTCAGGGTGTGGGATTTGTATATATATAGTAGTCATGTTTTAATATGACTCAAAGTCTGAATCTATTGCTTTTTCTATAGTATAGATTTCAGTGCAGATTACAAAGTCTGGTAATGCCAATGCCTCTAAAACTTTTATCTCATTTGTAAACTTAAAAAATTATGTAAGCTTACAGGAAGTCACCTGATGCTTAAAAATCTGCCTCTCATAAGTCAAAATAGACTCTGGATAAGAACTCCTGTCAATCAACACTCTGAGTTTCTCCACCTGCCTTTTGCTGAGGGAGAGGCCTCCCCCTTACACTGGTCTTTGGTCTTTCAATTCCTCCCTTTCCCCCAGCTACCAGGACCACGGCACTGAAAGTTTCTAACGTATATCCAAGATTAAAATATTCCTCTAAACTCCTTAGCTTACATTTTTCCCTAGTCTACAGCTGTCCTAGCAGATTTCTAATCAAATGAAGACTGAAAACTATTTCAAATGTGGCATCCCTAGGTGCTTTTGAAGGAGTTTCCAACCTTCCTGAGCCTCTGCATCCTACACTGCCCAAAGCTGTCTACAGGTGTTCTCACTGGACCTGGACACCTAGCAAGACAGATGTCCCTGAACTGCACTCTTCTTTCCTTTCCCACGCTTTGACCATCATTCCAGCCTTGCTGCTGGCCACCAACAGTGACAACTCAAATTCATCTCAGGAGCAGATATAGAAGAGATTATGTTGTCCATATCATCAACAAAAGGCGGGAATTTTGGGGCCTGAGGGTATCGGGAAAACATGTGTATCAGGTGTCTACAATCTAGTTTAACTGCCTGCCAGTCCCAGCTTTGCAAGCATATGTTGCTGAGTCCTGTCTCCTCTCAGAACTTCTCACCTCTGCCCTCCACCTTGAACCCCTTCAGTGCCTGATCATCTGTTCCCTTCTCTTCAGTTTCTTCCCCTCTCCCCAGCTTTCCTTTCATACATAACTCAGCCATTTTGACTACACTTTCTTGGTTCTTCTCTCCTGGCTCTGTGCCTGGATCTTTGTTCCATCAGTTTTTCCCTCTCTCCTATCCTTTCTCTTCTCTTTATCTCTTGCTATCTCCATCCCTCTCTCCTTTCAGGGCTTGGCCTATTTGACTGGCCATATTCAATTTGGCTTCATACATATGCCTCTGGCTGAATTCTCCCTCTTACCTACAATAAAAACCTTCTGAAGCATGCCTAGGTACATCACGTCCTTATTTTCACTCATTCTCTACAAGCATTATAAATCAATTAACCCCTGCCCTTAGCATCATAAAATGAACAAATTTGCCATCTCAACCCCAAGGGTCTGTTACTCCTATATCAACTTAATTTCTGATCTCAAAGGAAAAGGACATAAATGACAGATTCAGCTGTGGAAACCAAGATGTTATTGTCCTTTTTGATGCCTCCCAAGCTCCTTCTTTATGTGCTTTTGGTCTCCCACAACAAACACAGTTGTCCTATTTGCAGGACAGATCTCACATCATTACCTCAGTGACAAGATTCTACAACTCCCAGAGAACAAGCCTTTGGTTGCTCTTGTGGTTTCTTCCTTTTCCCCTTTGCCTGGTGCCTCACACTTTGTATTACCCTGGGCCACACCTCAGCGAGAGCTGGGTCACTCTGTCTTCCTACATTTGCTGTGCTAGTAGTTTCTCATGTGCTCAAAACAAATGTATGTTCTTCAAGAGCTTTCCAAGCCTTGTCCTCTGAGGATAAATGGTGACATTCCTTCCACCCACCCTCCTCACCCCACCCCCACGCATGTCTGGTGTGTTTCTACCCTTTGTAGAAACACTTGAAAAATCTGCCCAGATCAGAAACCCCAGGCTTTCTCCCACCTGCCACTTCCCCCTGCCTGCCGCTAACCCAGCTGCCCTGGCAACTGGGCAGCCTTTATCTGCTTAATCTCTTTGTTCCTCTGACAGTTTACCCACCAGCCATGGCTGAACAAATGAGGACAAATTGGCTCCCTTGGGTGTCCAGCCCTCCACATACCTCTGATAACACTTTTAAAGACACTGAGATCTGCACTTAAAATTGCTAAGATTGGCCAGTAAGATCTCACAGTAGGTAGAGCCTTTCTGCCTAAGATTGACAGCCTAAGATTGAGATCCAGAACCCATGAGGTAAAAGAGAAGCATCTCCACAGAGTTGCCTTCTGAATTCCTCACAAAACCCATGTGTACACATTGCACACAGACATGAATAGGAAAATTCTGTCGTTTTTGTTATGGGGTAAAATGGTTAAGATGATAATTTTGTTTTATATATTTTACCACAGGTAGAAAAGAGGGAGAGTGAGAAATGAGTTTTTTTATCTATGGCGGTTGGCTGCCAAGGGCCAATACTCCATAATCTCCTCCATCTTGTAAAACTCTCCTGTACTTGCCTGTTGATTCTAGCACACCCTTACCCTTTGTGCTGATGAGGATTAAGCAAATGACATCAGATTGTAAGTAAGGTCCAGATTCCACCAATGGGACAAGACACAGTCATCGCTTGAGCCACAGTAGATCCAAGTGGACCTTGTACTCTCATGAGCTATGTGCTCACACATAACAAGCACCTCTGGCAAAAAGAAATCCCCTTCCTGGATTAATTTTGCTTTGTTTGTGTGTATCTTTGTGTAACACCAAGAATATTCTTTTGTAACCAAACAATCCTGGCTGTACCAGCTGAGGGCTAGAGAGCCAGACCCACCCTCCCAACCATCACCCCTCCTCTCCAGCCTTGCAGGATTACTGCCACTCAGCCACCTGGAGACTCCTCTCCTTGGCCCTCTTCCTCCCCTTCTCCCCACAGGTGATCGGGACTCCTCAGAGCACCTGGAAGGCCAGCTTCATGGCCACTGACCTGACCTGTGTTCTGGAATACAGAGGCAGGTGGAGAAGGGGATACCCAGTAGAGGGACGGACAGGTCACTTGCATTCAAGTCCTTCCAAGGCAGCCTTGACTAGTCAGATCAGCACTTCCCACTCTGACAGAACTCTGCCCCACTCCCTCGCCCCTCAGCAGTTCACATGCACAAACACGCAGATCCAGGGATTCTTGGGGTTCCTGACCATGCAGCACTCCTAGCCCTGCCCCAGCAGCAATGAAGCCCCAACCAGATAGCTAGCAATCAACGGAGAGCACTCACAGCCCCTTTCCTCACCCCTCAGCTCACCTCTGAAGTCCATGGCAGGGCCCAGGATGGTTCTGTTTCTGTGCAGCTAGTTGTTAGTCACAGCTCAGACCTCAGGCACACAGCAGGACTCACCCTCAGGAGAGAATATACACAGTTCTGAACACCTGTGGGCGGGGTAAAACTCTGGCAGGCTCCTGATTTGCCCAGTGTGTCTAAGGGAAGCAGGTGTCCTCAGCCAGCTATCCCAGGGCCACGGGCAGTATCTATCCACACCTCATATCCCAGGGATTGCGGGTGCTTCTCCCTCCTGTCATGCTCTAGCCTGCCTTTGTGGTCCCCCAAATCTGTTCCACTGTCTTCTTCAACTTAGGTTTCTTCCTTAAGCTAGCAGCCTCCCCAAGCTCTCCTCACCTGACTGTTTTATTTTAGAGTGTTCTCTCTCTTTCTCTCTCCTTTCTCTCCCTCTTTTCTCATCTCTTTGTCTCTCCCTTTCTCCCATGCTCTTCTTCCCTTCCCTCTCTCATTTCTCCCTTTCCTCTCTCTCATCTTCCTTCTGCTCCCTCTCATGTTTTCCTCTTCTTCTACTTCTTCTCCTTCATATCCTCCTTGTTATTCCTCCCCCTCCTCTCATCTTTCCCAGTCTTTTCTCTCAACTGTCTCACCCCATCTCTTTATCTCTATATGAAAGTCTGATGGTGTCATGTATCCCAGGCTGGCCTAAACTTCACTATTGTAGACCTTGCAGGCCTCAAACTCACAAAGATCTTCCTGTCTCCACCTTCAAAGTGCTGGCTAATCTTGTCAACTTAATTTAGAAATTAATGTGATTTAGAAAACCTAATGTGAACCAAAGTTCCTCAAAAGAACAGAAACCTTTCAAGGACCTTCTTCAAGGCTGATCAACTGATTATGGAGAACTGGGAATGTTGCCATACCAGAGTCTAATGACAATTTACCTTGGGCTATCTTTACCATCCTTAATAGCCATTTCATGCCCACCTCTGTCTCTGACCTAATATATTTGTGACTAACAGGTAAAAAAAATTACAGGCATTAACCTAACACCATATAAAAGTAACTTTTATTCACCTAATGTAATTGCCATTTTAGTGGTTTCTGCCTCTCTGCCTGCTAACGTAGGCCTAGTCCTGGTAGCTTCTAGCCTCTGAGCAATCTCTTCTAGGCCTGCAGTGCTTTCAGTATCTGAGACTTACTGCTGAATACCCTCACCCTTTCTAGCTCTTTCTGAGTTCTGGCTGGATGGTTCAACTCAGCTGTTCTGGCTCAAACTCCTCTCTAAGCTGACTGACTCAAACTGGCTTGTCTCAGCTTCTAACTTTTTACTCTGCTTGGCCTCAAACTAACTCTAGCAATATGTTCTAATCTTCTGGTTCCTTCTCGTTCCTTGCCTCATTCTGTCTTCACCTG
The DNA here is from genome assembly GCF_030254825.1 of Meriones unguiculatus. Taxonomy (NCBI): domain Eukaryota; kingdom Metazoa; phylum Chordata; class Mammalia; order Rodentia; family Muridae; genus Meriones; species Meriones unguiculatus. Next base: position 69,379,120 of record NC_083356.1, on the reverse strand, counting down.
TGTTTAGCTTGATCTCTACTCAACCTGTTTATGTAAAATTGTCCCAGTAAAACTGCTTACCCCACCCAACCCCACTGCATTGCTCTAAGTTCTGACTTTCCTGTCTCTTGTAGTGTGAGTTAGGCTTATCCTATCCTGAAACATTCTGTCAAATCTTTCTGTGATTTGTCACTTTGTCTGCCTCTCAACCAAGTGTCATTTTCAAACATGGTTGCTTCCTTCTACAAACTAACTTTACCTTCATTGTTTGGGATTAAAAGTGTGTATTTAGAGTGTGTCTCCATTCCAGCCAGAGTAGACATGTTGCTGGACTAAAATTCCTCTACAACACAATTCCCTCTACCAATCAAAAGGCTAAGAATGTCATCAGATAGTAACAAAGGCTTGCAGCAGTGATCTCCCCACTGGGCTTTACCACACCTAGCTGAGGTTAGGAAGTGCCTTGATGGATGGCTTTCTTTGTTCTGTTTCTATAAAACCCTCATCAAACTGTTGTCACGTTGGAATATGGAAAGTGGGACATGTCAAATTTGTATTCCCGAGCCATGATCACTGGTACTTGGCTCCAGAATGAACTCTATCCTTTCCCCTTTGAAGAAAAAGCCATATTTCTAAAGTGAACAGTGGGAAACAAACCTTTAGGCATTTCATGGAGGTTCAACTCAAAATGGAAGACCTTCCCTGGATAAGGGTGCCACCTGTCCCTGAGCTGAGGGGTGAGCACCAGCATTCCCCTCTCTGCTTCCTGACTTGGATGCATGTGACCAGCCATCTCATCCTCCTACCAACATGCCTTCCTTGTTCATCTCTTCCACCAGCCTTGGACTTGCCTTGGGATTTAGACAGCACTGTCCTCCACTCCCACAGCACATCTGCACAGGATTGGGGCTGTAGATTGCTCTAAACCCATTCCAAAAGCAAGACCTCCTTTCCCTCCACTCCTCCTAGGGTAAACTCTTAGAGATTGATAGAGGAAGATAGATTCCAAGCGTGTCCAGAACATGACACATGAAAAACAGACTTCCTCTGGCTACACAGTGTTAGAAAGCAAGAAGGAGGGGCACCATCCATGACCATGACAAGTAGTGGGGCTATGAGGGTAACCTCTGAATAGCATGTTGAAAGTCCATTGCAATCCATCCAATCAGGAGTCAGCAACTAAATGGATACTAGTGTTAGCAAGGGCTAATGCAGCATGGAAAGATCCCTTCAGCTGCCTCAGCCACTTCCTCAGGAGATCAGTGTTGGCTACAGCAGTGTAGATAAGAGCACCCCCTTAATAGTTCACTCATTCTTCCCAAGATGTACCCCTTTTTATCCTGGAGTTCTTCCCATGAGGTCTCTGTGTATCTCCCCTTCTTTGATGGACTCAGTGAAGCTAGGTCAAGTTGCTTGGCCGTGCCTAAGAACAAAGGGTACACAGTAGCTTGCTGTGCCTACCAGCAGCTACCAGAAACCCACCTGCTTGGGGATCAAAGATTCCTGACTGCCATTGCATGCACCTCCAGTCACCTGATGATCTCCATCAGCCATACCTGGCTGCTAAAAGAACCTCTGACTGGGCAAATGAGCTTCAGCTCCAGGAGAAAATGGCACTGGGCATGTTCAGGGAAGTAACCACAGTATCTCCATCTCTGTGGCTGAAGCTCATTGCCTCTAAATTTCTGGGCAGCATCAGAAGTCACTGCACATGGCTCCCACATTTACCCATGCCCAACTATTTGTTACATTTATAAGCATGGGGTTCCCAGTCATCCTGCATAGTCCTCACCTGAGGACTACTAGGCATGCCATTAGGGAGCAGTTGTTGCACAGTACACTGGCAAGAGTTCTTTGTCCACAGCCAGCACGATTGTTTTCATCAAAGCCACAACAGCTCTGCACAGGGCCTGATGTCACTGCTTAAATGACCTCTTCACTCTGGATAACAGAGTCCTACTTGCCTGGCAAAGTGGGTGCCATTCTTCTTTACCCTAATTTTTTCCATTTTCACTTTTCCTCATTTTTTTTCCTCTTTATCACCTGACACTTCCCATTGTTGAGGCACTGCCTGCCGAGAACTTGAATAGCCTCTTACTTACAGTTCAATACTTGTTGAATGTTTGGGTTGAATTAATGTTGTATGTTCTACTTAAAACCACAATACCCTGCTATGTTCCTTTTTTTCTGGAATGGTGGGGAACTAGAAAGTCCCCAAGGCTATATCCTAAAATGCTTTGTGTAGCTACCTAGATACAATGTACTGGGAAATGCTGTTTTTAGCTGGTCTAAATGATGTAATGCAACTGCCTACTGACTTCCTGTAGGATTGTGTAACCCTACTGGTTACTTGGTTGCTACCCGCTTATAGTTTCTCTTATGAAAAGCCTGCCTTACAAGCAGACCAGTGTCACAGTTTGTCTCCCAATTCTGCTCTGCCTTTCTACCTAGTCAGTCTTTGTTCAGCACTCAATAAGCTTCTATCTATCTGAATCTGGTGTCCAGGGGTCAGTGTACAGGCTCTTCTTGCACCCCAAGAACAATGGCTTCTAAGTTTTCATAACTTGGAGGGCACTTTAACACAGATCTAAGTTGTGTCCCAGCCAGCAAAAGCTCAAGCAAACTGCATTCTGCCAGCTTCATGCAAATGGGCTCATGATAGGAAGCACCCAGCTGGGATGCTGGTCATACAGCTCTGGGATGTTAGAGATAATGTCCCTTTGGGTAAGAAGCTGGAATACACAATGACCCAACATGCTCTTGCCCAACTTCATTTTCTCCACTAACACGGATGGCACAGCTGAAAATGTCGCTTCACAGTGTTTTTGCTTTTACTGTGACTTGGGGAGAGGTCCAAACATTGAGAGTTTTTAACTCCAGCACCTGAACATGAGTATTCTACAGACTTGGAAAGTCTCCATGATTTTACAGCACTATACAGTCAGTGATTGAGAGTATGTGGTATGGGCAGAGGGAGACACAGAGCATAGTGGAACACGATAGGGAACAGAAAATGCAGAACCACAGATGTGCAGCCAATTTGTTTGCTTACAAGAGTAAATTAGCCCAATGGAAAAGGACAGTCTCTTCCAGAATTTGGTTGAAATAATTGGGCACCCATGTGAGGAAAAAAAATTCACACATACCTGTCTCATAAAAATGCTTTTTATCTGAGTGTGATAGGGTACAACTTTTTTTTTTTTTTTTACTGCAATAGAACTTTATTTTTGAGGTACATATAGTATTAAAGGAGGTTACAAAGGATTATCTTCTTCATTAAATCATTGGGCAATAATTTATGATAAAAACTCCCTGCAAATTTCAAGTATATAAACACAGATTTTGTGCTTGAATTAGGAAAATTATATGGCATGCATACAGTGTGTCAGGAAGAATATCCATCAATAACAGATTTAGCTAGGAATTCATTTATCACTTGGGCCAAAGTGCCTCCTCTCTAACCAGGAGACATTTATTCTGGTTTGCATCTTCTTTATCAGTGTCAACTAAGATCACGTTCCCCATATTTCAAAACATGGTCTGGGTGTTCCTTTTTTTCTAATGTCCATCAATTGCAAATAGATAAAGTTCTTTATATGTAAAGACTGGGGAAATCTTCACAATCATTCCTTATCTGGATGCCTAGATAAAACAAAATGAGTTAAGTTTACAAAATGGAGCAGCTGTAGTTTCAAAAATACTGTAGAGGAACTTTATATATATATATATATATATATATATATATATATATATATATATAAATTTGCAATTTTTTTTCAATGCAGTTTATTCAGGAACCTTGAACAATCATCTGACCCTGGGGAAAGCCAGCCCACAGCTTAAATAGCCTCTGGGTAGCCAACCCCAGCGTGCTACGTGGGCAATGCAGATAGGTCCACATACATGGAATCAAGCCAGATCCTCAGCCTTAGCCAAATGTGGAGTTGTTCGTGACAGAGAGCACTCACCATCGGGAAGGTGGAAGGCGGAAACCAGCTCCATCTTTAAGGCACGGCATTTCACAGCTCTCTACAGTTCCCCCTTTTTGTTTTAGACGCATCAGGCAAGAGTAGAGGTCTGATCTCTGATATTAGAAATAAATTGGGACTTTGTACCGATGTTCATTTAGGTGTCATCCACCCAAAGAGCATCAGACGATAGGGTACAACTTTAATCCCAGTACTTAATGAGTGGATGATGAAGGATCAGGAGTTTAACATATCCTTGGCTGTATAGTAAGTTCAACATCAGCCTAGATATGAGATTCTGCACACAAAAAAAAATGAAAACAGGTCTTAACTATGGAGTGAAAAAAATGGTACAATACCTAGACAATTCCTGGAAGAAAGTCCAGGCAGTCCCACAGCAAAAGCACAAGTCATGAGAGCCAACTGATACAATGACACGATTGAAATGAAAAACTCCTGCCCTGGAAAGGATGCGGTCTTCAGGTGATGATATAGCTCAGCTGTTACAACGCTTGCCCAGCATTCAGGAAGCTCTGGGTCCAGTCCCCAGCATTACACTAGCCAGCTGTGGGGACACACAATCACAACATCAACAGCAGAAGAGTAGAAGCAAGAAGATCAGAAATTCAAGGCCATCCTTGGCTACATAGCCAGTTCAGATCCAGCCTGTGACACACAACAGTCTTCCTCAAAAAGAAAAAAAGGAAAAAAAGATGCTTTAAAGAGAATTAAAGGAGAGGGAATTAAAAGACAAGATACCCATGAGAGGAGAACATTGGCAAAGCACATCTCTCATACAAAAAGTTAAGACATGAAACACACAAAGAGGAGCTTTCCTCAGCAATAGAATACAAACAACCCAGCAGGAAAATGGGCTAAAATTGTAGAGGGATCTCATGATAAGAGATACAGGCAAAAATAAACATGGATTCTCTGTTCAGTTCCATTGATCCACCATTCTGTTTTTATGCCAGTACCATGCAGTTTTTAAAACTGTTGCTCTATAGTACAACTTAAGATCAGGAATGGAGATACCTCCAGAAGATCTTTTATTGTAGAGGATTGTTTTAGCAATTCTGGGTTCCTTGTTATTCCATATGAAGTTGAGAATTTTTCTTTCCAGGTCTGTAAATAATTGTGTTGGTAATTTGATGGGCATTGCATTGAATCTGTAGATTGCTTTTGGTAAGATGGCCATTTTTACTATGTTAATCTTGCCAAGCCATGAGCATGGGAGATCTTTCCATCTTCTCATATCTTCTTCTAATTCTTTCTTCAAAGATTTGAAATTTTTTTCATACAAGTCTTTGACTTCCTTGGTTAGGGTTACTCCGAGGTACCTTATGTCATTTGTGGCTATTGTGAAGGGTGTTGTTTCCCTAATTTCTTTCTCAGCCCTTTTGTCTTTTGTATACAGGAGGGCTACTGATTTTTTTTTAGTTAATTTTGTATCCGGCCACTTTGCTGAAGTTGTTTATCAGCTGTAGGAGTTCCCTGGTAGAGTTTTTGGGGTCACTCACGTATACTATCATATCATCTGCAGATAGTGATAATTTGACTCCTTTTCAATTTGTATTCCCTTGATCTCCTTCAACTGTCTTATTGCTCTAGCAAGGACTTCCAGCACTATGTTGAAGAGATATGGAGAGAGTAGGCAGCCTTGTCTTGTGCCTGATTTTAGTGGGATTGCTTTAAGTTTCTCTCCATTCAGTTTGATGTTGGCTATAGGCTTGCTGTATATCTCCTTTACTATGTTTAGATATGTGCCTTGTATCCCTGATCTCTCCAATACTTTAAACATGAATGGATGTTGGATTTTGTCAAATGCTTTTTCAGCATCTAGGGAGACCCAGAAATAAACCCACACACTTATGTATACCTGATCTTTGACAAAGACGCCAAAACCATTCAATGGAAAAAAGATAGCATCTTCAACAAATGGTGCTGGTCCAACTGGATGTCTACATGTAGAAAAATGAAAATAGATCCATACTTATCATCCTGCACAAAACTGAAGTCCAAGTGGATCAAAGACCTCAACATAAAACCAGACACATTAAATCGGCTTGAAAAAAAAAGTGGGGAATCCCTAGAACTCATTGGTATGGGAGAAAACTTCCTGAACAGAACACCAACAGCACAGGCTCTAAGAGCAACAATCAATAAATGGGACCTCATGAAACTGAAAAGCTTCTGCAAAGCAAAGGACACCGTCACCAAAACAAAGCGACCACCTACAGATTGGGAAAGAATCTTCACCAACCCTTTATCTGACAGAGGACTCATATCCAGTATATATAAAGAACTAAAGAAGCTGAAAAGCAGCAAACCAAGTAATCCACTTAAAAAATGGGGAACAGAGCTAAACAGAGAATTCTCTGTAGAGGAATACCGCATGGCAGAGAAGCACTTAAATGCTCAACCTCACTAGCCATTAGGGAAATGCAAATCAAAACAACCCTAAGATTTCACCTTACACCCATCAGAATGGCCAAGATCAAAAACTCAAGTGACAACACATGCTGGAGAGGTTGTGGAGAAAGGGGAACCCTTCTCCACTGCTGGTGGGAATGTAAACTTGTACAACCACTCTGGAAATCAATCTGGCGCTTTCTCAGACAACTAGGAATAGCACTTCCTCAAGATCCAGCCATACCACTCCTGGGCATATATCCAAAAGAGGCTCAAGTACACAAAAAGGACATTTGCTCAGCCATGTTTGTAGCAGCTTTATTTGTAATAGCCAGAAGCTGGAAACAACCCAGATGCCCCTCAACTGAAGAATGGATGCAGAAATTGTGGTACATCTACACAATGGAATATTACTCAGCAATGAAAAATAAGGAAATCATGAAATTTGCAGGTAAATGGTGGGACCTGGAAAGGATCATCCTGAGTGAGTTGTCCCAGAAGCAAAATGACACACATGGTATATACTCACTCATATAGACATACAACATAGGACAAACCCACTAAAATCTGTGCATCTAAAGAAACTAAGCAAGAGAGAGGACCCTAACTAAAATAGTCAATCCCCATCCTGAAAGGGAAAGAGGATAGACATCAAAAGAAGAAGAAAACAGGAAACAACCTAGGAACCTTCTACAGGGGGCTTCTGAAAGCCAGAAGAAGAAAACAGGAAAAAACTAGGAACCTGCCACTGAGGGCCTCTGAAAGCCTCTGCCCTGCAGACTATCAAAGCAGATGCTGAGCCTGATGGCCAACTGTTGGGCAGAGTGAATGGAATTTTATGTAAGAACTGGGAAATATTAAGAGCTGGAGAGGACAGGGTCTCCACAAGGAGAGCAACAGGACAAGAAAATTTGAACACGGAACTTCTCAGAGACTCATACTCGAACCAAGGACTATTCATGGAGATAACCTAGAACCCCTTCACAGATGTAGCCCATGGCAGTTCAGTGTCCAAGTGGGTTACCTAGTAATGGGAAGAGGGACTGCCTCTGACATAATCTGATTGGCCTGCTCTTTGACCACCTCCCCCTGAGGGGGGAGCAGCCTTACCAGGCCACAGAAGAGGACAATGCTGCCACTTTTGATGAGAACTGATAGACTAAGATCAGAAAGGAGAGAAGAACCTCCCCTATCAGTGGACTTGGGGAGTGGCATGCATGCAGAAAGGGGAGGGAAGGTGGGACTGGGAGGGGCTTATGGGGGGATACAAAATGAATAAAGTGTAATTAATAAAAAATTTAAAAAATGAAATTCTAACAAAACTCTCACTAGAGTCCAGCAAAGGATGGACAGACCTTTCTTTGCTTTGCTTTGGGCCATTGCACTTCATATAGAAAGGGATTTACCAGCTGCTTTCCCACTGCTTCCCAGCTTAGAGGCAGCTGTTGATCTCCCAACCAGAGAGCAGAGCTGGCAGAACTCTCTAGCCATTCCTCTCAAGTCATGACAGGCCCTCCAGTTCTTCATGAAGTCTATTTATCTGAGAAACCCAGCTGACCTTAGAGTCCATCATCAGTTTCAGCTTGCTTGAGTCTGGTGATACTGTCTGAGTCAAAGAGGTAGCCAAAGGGGCACTGGAACCAACTGGTAAGGGCCCCACATAATGGTTCTCCCCACTGCTATAGCGGTGAAGGCAGCTGGCTTTATACCATGGGTCCACCACACCCAGGTCAAGAAAGTGGAAGCCATGAATGCTGCCAAATGGCCTATCGCCGGACTGTGGGCCTTTTAGAAGTTACAGTTTCACTGAGACCCCAGGGGATCCCATTCTCTGCCCACTTCCTCCTCTGGTATTTGGTTATGAACACAGGGTCATGGTGCCGCCCCACCACCCTCAAGCTGGACCTGGGAGCTGAGGAAGACAGATACAGGGGAGGGGCTAGGTAATATGGTTAAAGGCCAGCAACCTGTATTCCTCCTTGACCCCTGCTTACTGCTGCCACTTTAAGTGTCTGGTTGTCCTGGAAAAAAAGATGTGGGAATTTATCATTTGAGATAGGAGTAAAGCGCTAACAATTCTATGCCTGCCCTGCAGCTGGGCCCCTACTTGACAGGAACAAGGGACTTTCCATTGCAACACTGAGATTGTAAAACAGAGGCTTCCTAAAACCACACACAGATGAATATATACAAAGAAAGTCCCCCACCAAGTAATCCAATGGCCACAAAATAAATACCTGGGAATTTCTTGAAGAATAGTCTGGCCTTTGGAAAGCAGGGAAAACCTGGGTAGTCAGTCTCTGTGCCACAGGAAGGAACCTTGGGGATAGGGCTAAACACTGCCAGCCAGAAACTGGCCAGGATTGCTGGTTATGCTTAGACACCCAGCCCCCATGCAACATGGGATAGAACTAACCAGACTGCCAGCCCATTAGCTGACAAGACGTCCTGTGCCCAGGAGCAGCCGGAATTAACGTTAGCGGACTTACGAGAGGCTAAAACTTGTCTTTATTCAGAGCCTGTCACCTGGCCACTTCTCATTCCGATGCCCGCTCTTCTGCCTATGGGCTTTTCATCTGGATGACAGCCGTATTACCAATACCCTGAGACCACTTGGTGGCCATGTACTAATGGTTTGACTAAATGTGCTTCTTCCGGTGCTTTCCAAACTAGACAGGTTGATCAGGACATAGAGCTATTAACACAGCAGTTGGATTCCCTTGCAGAAATGGTCAGACAAAATTGGAGAGACTTACACTAACATCTCACGAGATGAAGGAAACTTAGTCCGGCTCTATGGAAAACCTGTTGCTTCTGTGCTAAATGATTAGGAGTAATTTCAAAAAGTACCTCAAAGAGAGCAATGACATGAATCAGATATTTGGTACAAGTCTCTGTTTTCTGGCCCCCCTGGCTAATTACTCTGCTAGCAGCTCTTGCTGGGTGTTTAATTCTCATTCTAATAGAATTCTGGTGGAGCCCTGAATCTTAAACTATATTAAACAATTGTGTATCAGTTCAGTAAAATTCATGGCCCTTAGGACCAACTAGACCTTTTTAGAGCAGGAGGAGTCTACAAACTTACTCATTTACTGAGAACAATGAGGTCTACTGACTCCATTATGGGAGTACCATTCCAGCCATAAAACTCAGCATATACACAGCACCACTCGGGAAACAAAAACAAAGACCTAATCTATCAAAGTCCATAGTTCTGAAAGTCTTTAAATGACTTAACTTTGCTTTTTGACTTTTGTAGTTCTGCTTCTGGCTAACTGTTCTTGTTAACTGAAGTGTGTCCATCCAGAACATGCTTTTTTGGTTAAAAGCTCACCCTGAGGAACTCTCAGTGCTGTACTGGGATCCTGAAAACCCAGTGTAGTTTCCAGCCAGCTAATAAAAATTCTCTAGTTGCTTAAACATGTGTCTGAGCAGTCCTCTCTGGTGACCAGCCCACAACAGTACGTATGTGAACCACATGCGTGCCTTCTGCCCAAGGAGGTCAGAGAGATTTTAAGTTCCGGGGATAAAACCAGGGTCCTCTACAGAAGCAGTACATGTCCTTTTCCACTGAGCCAAATCTCCAGCCTCTAGCCATTTTTACAACGCTTCTGATCTCTTTTAAATTTTTAACCTCATTTTTCATTGTTTTTGTTTTGAGAATGTTAGTGTTTACATAGAAATGCCATGCACACCGATGTTATATGAAAGAGGCTTATTAGATGGAGATGGAGGTTGGGCATGGTGGAGGAGGGGGCACACCCATAGAGAGAGCAGGAAAGTGGGAGAGAGAAAGGGCCAGAGTAAGAGAGAGTGGGAGAGGCGGACAGGTCACTATGTACCTGGCCCAGATGATGCCATAGGACACAGGTATTGACATAGGACATTGTCAGGATTCTAACGTTCCCTAAGGGAAGGCCAGTTGAATTGCCTGCAAAACCTAACAGAGAGGTTTGATTGTTTGACTGTGTGTGTGTGTGTGTGTGTGTGTGTGTGTGCGTGCGCGTGTGCGCATGTGAGCATTAGATCCCCTGGAGCTGGAGTTATGATCAATTGTGAGCTGTCTGATGTATGGGTGTTGAGAGCCAAACCCACGTGCTCTCAAGAGTATTAAGTGCTCTTAACCACTGAGCCTTGTCTCCAGCCCCATTTCTCTACCTCTAAATCTCTAAAGAGTTTAGGGAACAAAGTTACATGTTGTATGAGAGATTTTTTTTAAAGAAGATGCAACATAGCAACATATATGTGTTCAACATACATGTTCCCAGGAGGGGAACACATAATAATTAATAAAGATGTCGTTATTGTGATTTCCCTATACTGCAGGTGGCTAAGGGTGGGGTCATATCTCCTGTTCTCACACCCCAGGGCCAGTTCTCCCACAACAGGGCCAACCCTCGGCAGCACAAGCCAGGATCTCACCATGGTCCCAGGTGGCATCACCTTGTACTCACATCAAGCTGTTCCTCACCACCCTGAGTCTCCAGTTCTGCCTCTCTTCACTGTGCCCCTATCCTTCTGTTTCTCTCTTCTTTTTTTTTCCATTTCTCTACTACCTTCTTGCTCCTCTTAGTAGTACCTGAGGTCTCTGAGAGTCTGTGGTCATTCAGGTATAGTGTCAGGTGTAGTGTTAGCATCCCTATCCATGTATTATAGCACCTGGTAGGGGTCTCTTAGGAATTACCTGCCCCAAGAGGCCTACAAAGTGCTGGACTAGTGGTTATCTCCAGGTAGCTCCCTGTCTGGGCACCATGGCACCCATCTGGTGGTTGTCTTGGGCTCTCACCCAGGCCTACTGAACTGCAAATAATAATTATACATAGTGGTGGGTTTCATTGTGTGTAAAATTATGTATATATACACAATGTAATTTGATCATATTTGTATCTCTGTTACACTGCCATCTCCTCCCATTCCTACTGATCTCTTCCTCCTCCCAATTAACCATGCTCTATTTTCATCTCCTGTGTGTGTGTTTGTGAATGAGTTTAATTAGGATTCTTTATACAAGCATGGACAAAAATTTCTTCACAAAAGATTGTGCACTCTACCAGTGGATACAGCACTAAAGAAATGTCTCTCTCTAACCCTTCAACCACTAACAACATAGAAATCCTGAGGGAAGAGTGGGGCCCATCAACCCCTTCTCCCTTTTAAAAAAATGATTTTATGTGTGTGGATGTTTTAGTTGCATGTATGTTTGTGTACCACATGCATGCCTAGTGCCCAAGGAAGCCAGAAGACTGCATCAGATCCCCTGGAACTGGAGTTACAGGTAGTTATGAAGTACCATTAGACACTGGGAATCCAGTCACTCCAGTGTCTGAGGAAATCCTAGAGTGCATCTGCCAATCCATCCAGGGGGTAGTCAGGGACAAGGGTGAGTGCTCCAGAGTCACTGGGTGTTATAAGAAGCTATGCTGCATACTCTTGGTCTAGTGACCACTCAAAAGCAAACCATTCTGATAAATAACATACAACAATGTTTGCTCAAGTCTGCTGAGATCTATCCTGAGATACAGTGGGTGAGAGTAGTCTTGCTGTTGTCAGCATATGGAGCCAGCTGGACTAAAAGGCCTTCTTTTGGGAGCATCCCTCCACAGTCAGTCAGGATTTGAGGGTATGCTCCCTGACACCTATGACATTTTCCTCTGATGGCTGGATAAGAATGTCTCTCAGGCTGTGTTTGTCTATGCTTTTGTCAAACTCTCCCAGTTTCCCTACATTTTGAGTTGAATTCTTAAGTCATTGGCAAGTAGCCTCTCTAGCAACAAGGTTTAAGAAAGAGAACTATCCCCAACTGGATTACTGTTCTGCTGTAATTGATTCCAATCATTCTTCTGAAGTGATTGTACCATGCATGTCCAGGAATACTGAAAGTGGGAAGAAGTCCACAGACCCAGAAATTGCTTTATTTACTACTTTTGGTACAGCCTTGGGCTCACTATGGATTTACTGGATTGTTTGTTTGTTTGCTTGTTTGCTTCCTTGTTACACAGGGTTTCCCTCTGTAACCCTGACTGTCCTGGAACTCATTATATAGACCAAGCTAGCCTCAAAATCAAAGATCCACCTGTCTCTGCCTCCTACATTCTATGAATAAAGGCATGAGCCATCATGCCCAGCATAGAAATGACTATTAATCTTAGGTAGAAGAAGTGAGAAGAGGATGGCCAGAACCAAACACAGACAGCAAGTCAAGTCTCCACTGACTTATTTGCTCATTTGAGCATGAATTTAAAGTTGCTTTTGGGTTGACTTTCCATGGGAGGTGTTACCTCTCTTCCAGCCCATCACTGACCCATCATTGTCTTGGCTCCAGTCTCAGTGAGGTGGCCCAACAAGTTATCAGAACTATAGGAAACTATGGGAGACAGATTTTGCAAGAGCCCACCAGAAAAGTCAAACAGTACCTGAGTGGGGAATGAGAACTGAAAAAAATAACACAAGACACAAGCTCAAGAGGGCTGTCAGTAAAAACTGCTCCAGTCTGGTTTATTCCACAGGCCCTTTCTTTAGTCAGAGCAAAGCACATCAATACAAGCAAGGGGTTCGTGGAGCAGTCAAACTTGTTTTCTTAGACCACTTCTCTGTGTGATCTCCATACAGACAAGTTAAAAGAGCTTGGCAAAACATCCTGTTATTCTCAAGGTAAAGGCCAGGGTGGAAATAATGTTTTTCAATGAATACTCAATAACAAAGCAACCTAACAAACAAGTGGTTCTCCACAACATTTCCTCCTCTGGATACAGTAACAGGCTTCCAGCTTTCTCCTTCTCCCAGTATGAGATTCCTGCCACTCATGTAAGCATTCTCTCCAAATCCTGTGGTTACCCTCACTTGGGGCATCCAAATTCAAGCCCAACCCAAGAATAAGATTTGATCTGTCCCAACCAATTCTAGAGTTCTTTTTGCCTGGTGGATTGGTTACTGTTTTGTCTTTGGGGACCCAGTTTGTACTTTGTACAAAATAATCACCTCAAACAATAGAACCCCTGCCTTGTGAGATCTGGTATTATTACCTTGTGATTTTAGTGTTGTCAACTTAACAGGCTCTGGAATCATCTAGGAGACAAGGCTCAGGCACAGCTATAGGCATTATCTTGATGACTTAAGCTTGGCCATGTTTGTAAGGGTTTATTCTGATCATTTTAACTGAGGCAGAAAAACTGACTCTATTTTTTGTTTGTTTGTTTGTTTGTTTGTTGAGACAGGGTCTCTTTATGTGGTCCTAGCTGTCCTGAACTCATTATGTAAATGAAGGTGGCCTCCAACTCACAGAGGTCCACCTGTCTCTGCCTCCCAACTTCTGGGACTAAAGGCATGTACCACCATGCCATGCATGGGAAGACCCACTCTATTTTTTTTTGTTTTTGTTTTTGTTTTTATTTTTTTTTATCAATTACATTTTATTAACTCTGTATCCCAGCCGTGTCCCGATCCCTCATTCCCTCCCAGTCCCTCCCTCCCTCCCTCATCTCCACCGTGCCCCTTTCCAAGTCCACTGATAGGGGGGACCTCCTCCCCATTCATCTGATCCTGTTTTATCATGTATCTTCAGGACTGGCTGCAAAGCCCTCCTCTGTGGCCTAACAGGACTGCTCCTCCCTTCGGGGGTGGGGAGACCAAAGAGCTAGTCATTGAGTTCCTGTTAGAAATAGTCCCTGTTCCCCTCACTTTGGGAAACCAATTGGTTACTGAGCTACCACAGGCTACATCTGAGCAGAGGTTCTAGGTTATATCCATACATGGTCCTTGGTTGAATGTCAGTCTCAGAAAAGACCCTGTGCCCAGATATATTTGGTCCTTGTGGAGCTCCTATCCTTTCCCCATCAGACTAACTCCCCTTCTTTCTTATGATTCCCTGTGCTCTGCCAAAGGTTTGGTCATGAGTCTTTGCTTTGAAAACACTGCTAGTTAGAGTCTTTCAGATGCGCTCAGTAGACTCCTGTCATACGTTCAATGCACATCCCATCTGTCTTTCTAAATGAGGATTGATCATCTTACCCCATGTCCACTCAATTGATTATCTTTTTTAGGTGTATAGATTTCATTATGTTTATCATATCTTATAGGTCTATGTCAGTGAGTATATCCCATGTTTGTGGAAGACCCACTCTAAAACAGAACTAGAATTGGGTCCTGGACTACATAAAAAGGAGAGAGCTAGCTGTTCAGGAACATCCATTGTTCTCTTCTTCCTGACTGCTGATGTGAACAGCTGCTTCAGATCCTTGCATCCAGGATTTCTCCAGTATAAACTGTACGGGTATGGTTATTACAGCAACAGCAAAAAAAAAAAAAAAAAAATTAAGTCATCTCTCAATCCCAGTACACAAAATACACCAAGTCTATCACATGGCAATAGTTTCAGGAAAGAACACTAGTATAGCCACCTTCCTTTTGAAAAAGGTATGAGAGACAAGTGATGGAGGTACACACCTTTAATCCCAGCACTCAAGAGGCAGAAGCAGGTTAATCTCTGTGATTTTGAGGTTTATAGAGAGAGTTCCAGGATAGCCAGGGCTACACAGAGAAACCCTGTCTCAAAGAAAAAGAAAGAGAGAGAGAGAGAGAGAGAGAGAGAGAGGGAGGGAGGGAGGGAGGAAAAAGGTAACGTTAGTACAGATTTGGTGAAGCCCAAAGTCAAGTGAAGCTAGAGCAATGGTCTGAGGCACACAGTCACCAAAGCAGAAGAGTGAGGGGGACCATACAACACGGTCTAGATGTGCACACTAGAGGGGCTTGTTACTGTGAAGGAGCAGGGAGGTCCGCGCCCTCAGCTCAAGTTTGGGAAAGGAGTCCATAGTGCCGTAAAGGAGCACACAGAAAAGGTGAAAGTAACTCACTGGCCCAAACCCAGCCAGCAAGCCAAGAGGCCAAGATGGTTCTAATGAGAATGGCCCCCATGGTCTCATATGTTTCAATACTTGGCTCCCAGATGGGGGAACTGCTGGGGAGGATTAGGAGGTGTGTTCTTGTTAGAGGAGGTGCGTCACTAGAGGTGTGGCTTGAAGTTTTAAAAGCCCACTACCTTCTGAGTCTTCCTCTTTCTTTGCTCCCTGCTGGTGGAGAAGATCTGGGTTCTCACTATTGCCCCAGCACCATGCCTGCCTGCCGCTATCCATGATGGGCATGGACCTTCTGAATCTGTAAGCCTCCTTTAAATGCTTTCCTCTGTAAATGTCTTGGCCAAGCTGTTTTTGTCATGGCAAGAGAAAAGTAAGCAAGACAGCCCCCACCTTTTATTCTGAATGTCTCTCTTTCTATTGGTGGAGAATGACTTTATAATCTGACAAAACTGGCTAATCAGTGAGAAGGGGCACAGGGCACTTAATGCATGCAACTGGGCTGTGGTTGAGTTAACTACCTTTGGGAAAAATGTTTCTCAAGCAAGGAAAGGGAGTTTATGCCTTACCACAAGAAAGAAAATCCAGTAGCCAGGCAGAAACACAAAAGATGGCATTAGGATCTCACTCTAGCCTCCCTCAGGTTCACCATATTGCAATCTCCACTGAAGTGACTCTAGGCACACAGAACAGTGTACCAGACAGGGTCCACTGAAGAGTAAAGCATAGTACATACCCTTGGGGTGAGATGGACAAAGGACAAAGGACCATTGTACCATTCGACATTTTTGGCAAACTTTACACTATCTAAGGTCTTTAGAACAAGCAGCTTGCCCCTGAGACTCCCTGCTAGCTAGGCAGTTGTCTGGCCTGTTGGATTTCACTCTTGCAGCAGAGGCAACACTTGCATCTGGTCTTCACCACAACACTTCCTGCTATACAGGAGTCTTACAAGGTTTAGGTTTCCAGAAGCCAAGCTTTAATGGTTATGTATGACTTTTCAGGAACTTCTGAATGTCATGTCTCCACCCAAGACCAGGATATGACTCAAGTTTCATTCCTCTGAGCAGTAATTACAGTCCTTCACTTCCATGTGGTCATACAGACTTTCGATTATGAGGGTGGGGTCCACCCACTCTGTCCTCTAAGGCTGCTAATATCTACTATCAACTGCGAAACTGTTCCTTCTCAACTCAAGCTCAAAGATTAGAAGCTGCTTTAAACAATAATGTAATAAAGAGCCTTAAAGATGAGAGGGATAGCCCATGGCAGCTCAGTCTCCAAGTGGGTTTCCTAGTAAGGGGAACAGGGGCTGTCTCTGACACAAACTCAGTGGCTGGCTCTTTGATCACCTCCCCATGAGGTGGGCAGCAGCCTTACCAGGCCACAGAGGAGGACAATGCAGCCACTCCTGATGAGACCTGATAGACTAGTATCAGATGGAAGAGGAAGAATACCTCCCCCATCAGTGGACTTGGAGAGAGGCATGGAAGGAGATGAGGGAGGTAGGGTGGGATGGGGAGGAAATGAGGGAGGGGCTACAGCTGAGATACAAAGTGAATAAACTGTAATTAATAAAATAATAAAAATATTAAAATAAAATAAAAAAGATGAAAGGGATAACTGACAGGGAGTACCCTGCTGCAGGCTTCCCCAAAGGGAAAACTCTGCACAGGTGTTGAAGTCAGCTCCCGGAAACCCCCCACCCCCAGTCATCAGCAGTAAAGACCAATGTTTTGAGGTCATAAGAGAAATAAAAAGAGAGATAGATCACTGATGAGCAGCCAAATAGAGAGAAAGCCATGTCATTTGTAAGCACCCTGACATGAACAAAGGAGTTAGGGGTGAGCAAGACCAAACAAGAGTGAGCAGGCCCAAAGCTCAGGAAAAGCATGAAAACGAAAACATCCTGCTTTTCTGAGTGAGGAAAAGCAGGAGGCTGGAGAGACTGCTCAGCAGTTAAGAGGACCTGCTGATCTTGCAGAGAACCTCAGCTCACAGCTCCCATGCTGGGCACCTCACAGTGACCTGTAACTCCCAGAGATCCAATGCCTTCTTCTGGCCTCTGTGGGCACCCAAACGTGTGTGCATATACAGAATACAGAAAAGTAAAATACAGAAAAGTAAAATAAATCTCTGTTTAAGGGACAAGCTGAGTGGTAGCAGTGCAAGCCTTTAATCCCAGCACTCAGGAAGCTAAGACCCGCCTAGCTCTGTGAGTTTGAGTTCAGTCTGGTCGAGTTCCAGGACAGTCAGGACTACACAGAGAAACCCTGTCTTGAAAGACCAATCATAATAAATAAATAAATAAATAAATAAAATTTTAAAAAGAGAACAAAAAGAAGGCTCCACAGTGTCACATGTTAGAAACACTGATGATAATGAGGAAGATATGTTTTCTGGGAAAAACAAAAACATTCTCTCATTAAAAGGATAATTATTTCTCCTCTCTCCCTTGCATGGCCTTTGGTGAATCAGTCTTCCTGAGGGATGGTCTCTTGACCAGGTGAATGACATGCCCAGATAAATTAATTACTGAAGGAAATAAACTAATGGTATTTGATATTTTAACCTCAGGGGCAGATCAGAACTGAGATAGATAATTTTTTTTTACCAAGAGGAAGTAACTTTTCTTTAATGAGCCTCAGAAGAATCCTGGCATCCCTCTTTAGTGGTCCCCAAGGCTATTAATAATATTCCTCACTCAAGAGATGAGACCCTAGAACTACTTAGGACATGAGCTGAAACTGGGGTGTAGATATAATCCATTTTCATGAAAATGTGAGCCTTCCGATACAAACGTTCACTAGAAGGTGTTGGCGGCTGGAGTTTCTGTCATACACCCTCACATACAGCTTCAAAGATACACCCTCACATACAGCTTCAAAGATACACCCTCACATACAGCTTCAAAGATACACCCTCACATACAGCTTCAAAGATACACCCTCACATACAGCTTCAAAGATACACCCTCACATACAGCTTCAAAGATACACCCTCACATACAGCTTCAAAGATACACCCTCACATACAGCTTCAAAGATACACCCTCACATACAGCTTCAAAGATACACCCTCACATACAGCTTCAAAGATACACCCTCACATACAGCTTCAAAGATACACCCTCACATACAGCTTCAAAGCAAGGGTGTCTGCTTACGTGCTAAAGAACAGAGCCAGCTTCCTTGACTCTGGACTGCAGAAAGAACAGAGCAGCCTTACCACAGAGAAAGACAATACAGCCCGTCCTGAGGAGACCTGATATGCTAGGGTTAGAGGGAAGGGGAGGAGGACCCCCCCATCAGTGGACTTGGGGAGGGGCAAGGGAGGAGATGAGGGAAAGAGGGTGAGTTTGGGAGGGGAGGAGAGAGGGGGTTATAGCTGGGATACAAAGGGAATAAACTGTAATCAATAAAAAATAAATTAATTTATTTTTGACATTTCTGTTTCTGGCCAAGAATAAGAATAAAACCATTTATTTTAAGGGGCCCTGACCCTAAATCAGCCCAGTCGTGAGACGGATAGAACGGACTCCAGCAGGTTGTCTTCTCACCTTTACGTGGAATTTCGAAAACACGGGGTTATAAATTTTACCCCTAGAGCACTAGTGCCCATTTTTTAGTTGTCTGAACATGTGTCCTGTTGAGATTGGTAAAATTTGATTATGCACAGATCACATGTTAGTTTTCCTTGCCTTACCTCCACTCACCTTTCTCTATGCCTCAAATTTCCAGGCTTTTTACCCCATAAATAACCCTAAACCCTACCAATATCAGCAAGATATCTATGAAAAGGTTGATTTCTTTGCCAATTAAATAATTAAGAGGCTGAGAGCTGCAGAGATTGCTCAGCTGCTAAAAGCACTTCCTGCTCTTCCAGCAGACCTGAGTTTGATACCCAGAACCTGTGTTAGCTTATAACTGCCTTAACTCCAGCTCCAGGTCATCCACTTCTCTTCTGGCCTCTTCATATTTATGTGTGCATATGCACCTGAAAGCTCACATAAACACACACACACACACACACACACACACACACCATACACAAAAATAACATTTTAAATAAGGTTTTTTTTTTTTTTTAATTAAAAGGGAAGGAAAATTTGAAAGTCAAGCAAATCCAAAGTATATTCAAAGGACACAATTTATTAGAGTGTAATGAAAGAAACAGCTCAGGGCAAGCAAGCTGCCCAGAGAAGGAGATAGAGGAAGAAAAACCATGCTATTTGAGTTACGTTATGGAGATGAGCCATATGGTGGACCAGCAGCCACATGGGGGGACTGCGTGGTGGTTGCAGAAAAAATTAGGAAGTTCAGAGCATCTTAGTGATGCAGTGCAGTTCTCCAGGTCTCACTCTAAGGCCTAAGAATCTTTATGGCTACCTATTTCTGGGACTCTCAGCACTTCTTATGTGTGAAAGGTTGGAAGGAAGCTGGATGGGGTACAACTACAAGCAGGATGGGTGACAGAATGTGATATGGGGGCTAGAAAACTCCGTTCAAGGGTGGGCTGATCATTCTGCATACACCGAGCCCTGGGTTTGATCCCCAACATTGAATAAGAGTGAGAACAGATAAGATCTGTCAAGAGTGAGGCTCAGCAGCTCCCTGGCCCCACCACGGAGTTGGTGACCCACTAGCGGTAGCGGATCTCTCCTAGAAAAGTGCAACTGTACCCTACCTTGAGTGTGGCCTCCTTCCTGCTCAGACCCCGAGCCTCTCTCTGCAGGATGCCTGGAGTGACCAGAAGGGACAGATCCATCTGGATGCACAGCAGGACTACCAGCTGCTTCAGGCACAGAGGACCTCAGATGGCCTCGCCCTGCTCTTCAAGAGGCCCTTTGTCACCTGTGATCCCAAGGATTACCTCATTGAGGTAGGCCGCTCAGTTCAGGAACACAGTGTGCTTGCACTGACCCTGCACCCTACAGTATCAGGCCAAGGCCCCTCCCTTCCTGGGAAGCCTGAGGAAGCTTCTCACACACATGAAAGAGTGCCACTAGGCAGGTGGAAGCTGTTTTGAGAGGCTCCAGCTCCGACAGCAGCATGAGGCATCAGACTTCCTGAGACTGATCCAGGTTGACAAAGTCAGTCTAAACTGAGACTTCATTCCTACCTCCCTCAAGGATCTCTTGCCTGCATGGACACCTGCAATGTCCCCATCAGATCTGATGTCCATCTACCATAACCTTTGATAGGTCGATACAAACACATGAGAACTGTCATGTTGTTGATTAGGTCCTTGGACCTATTACATGGGAAACAATGGTGAAGTCTCTCCACTATGAAAACAACGCTGATCTCACGCTTTGTCCCTGTGGGGAACATAAACCATACGGTCTCCACACCACTTGCTCCAGAAAAGGATAGTCATGAACCTGCGCAGTGACAGATGTACATGCAGTGTTACCAGGTATATCTTGATCTTTATGAAGATACATCCAGAACTCAACATACTCAGTGGGTTTTCTGTAACACAGGACAAAAGCATGACTCTCTTCCTTATGCTTTCTATGAGCCAAAATGTGAGTTGAGCCCAGACCTTCCTTAGAGCAGCTACACAAGTGTCACGGCTTGCCACAAAGCTTACATCACCTCCTTGTGTGCTTCACATCACAGCAGAAGGGCGCACCAGAAAGAGATGCTGCAGATTTGAAGATCTGCCTATCCTCCCAGTTCTGGACTGGCTTCCTGCCATCCCGGGCCATCTCCCTTTAGATGGCAGGTACTTCCCTGATTCTGCCAACGTGTCTCCAAAGGTATCCCCCAGAAGACAGAGGCCTGGACTTTCCTCCTTTACCCCTGGCTGCTCACTGTACATGGAACTCATTGAATTCTTCAGTGCTGTGAGGTTCTGTGCATGCACAGAAACAGACACAGCATCTACACTGACTCTGGGGAACAAGCAGCCTGGGAAGAAGGCTTCAGTCCTCTAGGGAGTGTCAGGAAAACAACATGTGATACATGGGCCTTCTGTTGGAGCCTCTGTCCTGTGAATATCTCTCCTGTGTTCACAGAGGTCACCTGGCACATTAGTCAGACAATACAAGAGGATTCCATGTTGGCTTGGAATGCCTAGCTAAGGTGAGGCACTTGGTTGTGGTGAGTGTGGAAAATCCATGGAGCCAAGACCAGAGAGGATTGCTCAAGGGTGGGTACTCAGGAGATGTTTATCCTAAGCTCCAAATTGCCTAGACTGTCCTTGACAAATGTGAAGGGCAGTGACGTACTAACTTTACCTTTTTCCCCCCAGAAATAGGCAGGTTTCCTGCCCCATAAGTTCTGAACCACTTTCCTAGAATCTAGAGAATGAAACCACCATTGATAGGGAAAGCATGGGAAGGGGAAGGGAAGTGGTTCCAGGCAAGACCTGAGAAGGGAAGAGATGCAGGAGGAGACTTATGGACTGTCCCTGTACAGGGCATGTTATGTTGAAGGAAAAGAGTCTGGTCATGAACAGCTCTTCTCTGTCATGAATAGGCAGATCAAAGCAGACAAGGACAGGGACCTTGAGTGGAAGATATCATTCCTGGAAGAGGTTTATTCTGGGATTCCTACACAGACCCTACATAAACAGCTGAGAAAAGCCCCCAAGAGAACCAGGCTGAAAGCATGAATTGGGAATGACCTTTATTCTAAGTCTGAGTAGGAGAAAGGATCACAGTGGAAAGGTTGTTGGTCCAGAGTGACATGTAATTGTCATTAGAGGGACGCAGGGTATCCAGATACCAACTTCAACCATGGGTCTGATGAATATGCTTGCTTCTCCTTCCAACTGACAGATCTAGCATGTCTCCACTATCTCTGTTCATGAAGGCATAAAATACCCAAACTTATGGGACACAATGAAAGCAGTGCTAAGAGGAAAGTTCATAGCACGAATTGCCTTCATAAAGAAATTGGAGAGATCTTGTACTAGCAACTTAACAGCATACATGAAAGCTCTAGAACAGAAAGAAGCAAACACACCCAAGAGGAGTAGATGGCAAGAAATAATCGAAGTCGGGGATAAAATCAATAAATTAGAGTCAAAGAGAACAATACAAAAAAATCAACAAAACTAAGAGTTGGTTCTTTGAGAAAATCAACAAGGTAAACAAACCCTTAGCCAAACTAACTAAAAGGTAGAGAGAGAATATCCAAATTAACAAAGTCAGAAATGAAAAGGGAAACATAACAACAGACACTGAGGAAATCTAAAAAATCATTAATTCTAAATTCAGATTTCTGTACTCCACAAAATTAAAAAAATCTAAATGAAATGGACAATTTTCTTGACAGAGTTTATTTACCAAAGTTAAATCAAATCAGGAAAAAAAAAGTTAAATAGTCATATATCCTTTAAGGAAATAAAAGTGGTCATTATAAGTAGTGCCCCAAACAAACAAACAAACAAAAAACCTAGGGCCAGATGGTTTTAAGGTGGAATTCTACAAAGAAGCTTAGTAGCTTTGGAAATAAAGCCAGACATTGGAAATGGGATTATATCTAAAAGCAATACAAATGGCTGAAGGAGAGAAAGAAGGACCCCAGAGTGCAATAAAATCTTCACTAACTGAACATCAGTCAAGGAGTTCATATTTAAACTGTGAGAAGAATTAAAGATCCTAAATAAAATAAACCCAAACAATCCAATCATCAAATGGGCTGATAAAATGAAGAGAGTTCTCAAATTGGAAGCTAAAATTTTAAATGCCCAAGTGATTGGATTTTTCAGTATTTCTTTAAGAGAGTTATATTTCCTCTTTAAAAGCCTCTATTATCTTTATAAAATTGGATTTAAGGACATTTTCTTGTGCTTTGGTTGTGTTAGGATAAGCAGGGCTTGCTATTGTAGGATGGCTGTGCTCTAAATCTAATAGAAGAAAAAGTGGGGGAGAACCTTGAATTCATTAGCACAGGAGAATACTTCCTGAACAAAACACCAACAGCTCATGCACTAAAATCAACAATTAATAAATAGGACATCATAAAACTGAAAAGCTTCTGTAAGGCAAGGGACACCATCAATAGCACAAAATAGGAGCTTATAGACTGGGAAAAGATCTTCACCAACCCTACATTCATCAGAGGGTTAATATACAAAATATATAAAGAACTCAAGAAATCAAGCACAAACAAACCAAATAACCCCATTAAAAAATAGGGTACAGAGGTAAACAGAGAATTCTCAACGGAAAAATTTCTAATGGCTGAGAACCATTTAAAGAAATATTAGAATCAATAAAGAAAACACAAATAGAGAAAAACCAGGAGCTGGAGAACATAGAGAAAAGATCAGGAACTACAAAGGTAAGCATCACCAACAGAATACAAGAGATGGAAGAAAGAATCTCAGGAGCCGAAGATACACTTGGGAAAATTGACACATCTCTCAAAGAAAAAATAAAATCAGAAAAGTTCCAAACACAAAACATCCAAGAAATAAATTAAGGACACCATGAAAAGACAAAACCTAAGAATAATAGGAGTAGAAGAAATAGAAGACATCAGGCTCAAAGGTCTGGAAAATATTTTCAAGAAAATTATAGAAGAAAACTTTCCCAACTTAAAGAAGGAGATGGCCATAAACATACAAGAGGCCTACAGAACACCAAGTAGACTAGACCAGAAAAGAAATTCTTCACGTCACATCATAGTCAAAACACTGAACCTACAGAACAAAGAAAAAATTCTAAAAGCAGCAAGGGAAAAAGGCCAAGTAACATATGAAGGTAGACCTATCAGAATCACACCAGATTTCTCAACAGAAACCATGAAAGCCAGAAGGGCCTGGACAGAAATCATACAGTCCTTAAGGGACCACAGATTCCAACCCAGACTACTATACCCAGCAAAACTTTCAATCAACATAGATGGAGAATTCAAAATATTCCAAGACAAAACCAAATTTAAACAATATCTACATAGTAACCCAGCTCTACAGAAGTTACTAGAAGGGAAACTCCAAACCAAAGAAAACAACTACATCTAAGGAAACAGAGGAAATAGATAACTACACAACAACAACAACAACAAAAAAGAATACAAGCAATGAAACACAGTGACACCACCAACCCCACATCTAAAGTAAGTAACAATTGTTGGTCACTAGTATCTATCAACATCAACGGACTCAACTCCCCAATAAAAAGACACAGACTAACCGAATGGTTGCGGAAACAGGATCCAACATTCTGTTGCATCCAAGAAACACACCTATGCAACAAAGATAAACACTACCTCAGAGTAAAGGGCTGGAAAAATGTTTTTCAAGCAAATGGTTCCAGAAAACAAGCGGGAGTAGCCATCCTAATATCTAATAAAATAGACTTTCAACCCAAGTTAATCAAAAAAGATAAGGAGGGCCACTATATTCTCATCAAAGGAAAAATCCACCAAGAGGACATCACAATTTTGAATATCTATGCCCCAAATACAAGAGCACCTACATTCGTAAATGAAACAATATTAAAGCTTAAATCACACATTGATCCTAATACCCTAATAGTGGAAGACTTCAACACTTCACTATCACCAAGGGACAGATCAACTAGACAGAAAACAAATAGGGAAATAAAAACACTTACAGAGACCCTAAATCAAATGGACCTAATAGATGTCTACAGATCTTTTCATCCAAACTCAAAAGAGTATACCTTCTTTTCAGCACCGCATGGAACCTTCTCCAAAATAGACCATATAGTTGGTCATAAAGCAAGCCTAAACAGATACAAAAAGATTGAAATAATCCCTTGTATTCTATCTGACCACCATGGACTAAAGCTGGATCTCAACAACAACAGAAATAACAAACAGCCTACACGCACATGGAAACTGAACAACTTGTTACTCAATGACAGCTGGGTTAAGGAAGAAATAAAGAAAGAAATTAAAGACTTCCTAGAATTCAATGAAAATGAAGGCACAACATACCCAAATTTATGGGACACCTTGAAAGCAGTGTTCAGGGGAAAATTTATAGCACTAAGTGCCTGCAAGAAGAAATTCGTAAGGTCACATACAAACAACTTAATGGCCCAACTGAAAACCCTAGGAAAAAAAAAAAAAAAGAAGCAGATACACCCAAAAGGAGCAGACGGCTGGAAATAATCAAACTCAGGGCTGAAATCAATCAATTAGAAACAAATAAAACTATTCAAAGAATCAACGGAACAAAAAGCTGGTTCTTTGAGAAAATCAACAAGATAGACAAACCCTTAGCCAAACTAACTAAAAAGCAGGGAGAATCTATCCAAATCAACAAAATCAGAGATGAAAAGGGTGACATAACTACAGACACTGAGGAAATTCAAACAATCATTAGGTCATACTATAAAAGCCTATATGCCACAAAATTTGAAAACCTAAATGAAATGGACAATTTTTCTTGATAGATTCCATCTTCCAACATTAAGTCAAGATCAGGTAGAAAGACTGAATAGCCCTATATCTCCTAAGGAAATTAAAGCAGTCATTCACAGTCTCCCCTCCAAAAAAAAGCCCTGGGCCAGATGGTTTCAGCGCGGAATTCTACCAGACCTTCAAAGAAGTGCTAACACCAATTCTCCTCAAACTATTCCACAAAATAAAAACAGAAGGTACATTACCAAACTCATTCTATGAAGCAACAGTCACCCTGATACCTAAACCACAGAAAGACCCAACAAAAAAAGAGAAATTCAGACCTATCTCTCTTATGAACATTGATGCAAAAATACTCAATAAAATACTTGTAAACTGAATCCAAGAACACATCAAAGATATCATCCACCACGACCAAGTAGGCTTCATCCCAGGCATGCAAGTGTGGTTCAACATATGGAAATCCATCAATGTAATCCACCACATAAACAAACTGAAGGAGAAAAACCACATGATCATCTCCTTAGATGCTGAAAAAGCATTTGACAAAGTCCAACACCCATTCATGTTTAAAGTCTTGGAGAGATCAGGAATACAAGGCACATATCTAAACATAATAAAGGCAACATACAGCAAGCCTATAGCCAACATCAAACTCAATGGAGAGAAACTTAAATCAATCCCACTGAAATCAGGGACAAGACAAGGCTGCCCACTCTCTCCATACCTCTTCAACATAGTACTTGAAGTCCTAGCCGGAGCAATAAGACAACTAAAAGAGATCAAGGGGATACAAATCGGAAAGGAAGAGGTCAAAGTGTCACTATTTGCAGATGATATGATAGTATATATGAGGGACCCCAAATATTCAACCAGAGAACTCTTCCGGCTGATAAACACCTTCAGCAAAGTGGCAGAATACAAAATCAACTCAAAAAAATCAGAAGCCCTCCTGTATATCAAAGACAAAAGGGCCGAGAAAGAAATTAGGGAAACAACATCCTTCATAATAGCCACTAATAACATAAAGTACCTTGGGGTGACACTAACCAAGTAAGTGAAAGACCTGTTTGAGAAAAACTTCAAGTCTCTGAAGAAAGAAATTGAAGAAGATATCAGAAGATGGAAAGATCTCCGGTGCTCATGGATTGGTAGGATTAACATTGTGAAAATGGCCATCCTGCCAAAAGCAATGTACAGATTCAATGCAATTCCCATCAAAATACCAACTCAATTCTTTACAGACCTCGAAAAAAAGATTCTCAGCTTCATATGGAGAAACAAAAAAACCCAGAATTTCCAAAACAATCCTGTACAACAACAGATCATCTGGAGGTATCTCCATCCCCAAGCTCAAGTTGTACTATAGAGCAATAGTAATAAAAACTGCATGGTATTGGCATAAAAACAGAAAGGAGGATCAATGGAACCGCATAGAAGACCCAGAAATAAACCCACACACCTATGAATACTCAATTTTTGACAAAGAAGCCAAAACCATTCAATGGAAAAAAGACAGCATATTCAACAAATGGTGCTGGTCCAACTGGATGTCCACATGCAGAAAAATGAAAATAGATCTATATTTATCACCCTGCACAAAACTAAAGTCCCAGTGGATCAAAGACCTCAGCATAAAACCAGATACTCTAAATCTCTTAGAAGAAAAAGTGGAGAACAGCCTAGAACTCATTGGCACAGGAGACAACTTCCTGAACAGAACACCAACAGCACAGGCTCTAAGAGCAACAATCAATAAATGGGACCTCATGAAACTGAAAAGCTTCTGTAAAGCAAAGGACACCATCATCAAAACAAAACGACTGCCTAGAGATTGGGAAAGAATCTTCACTAACCCTTTATCTGACAGAGGACTAATATCCAGTATATACAAAGAACTAAAGAAGCTGAAAAACAGCAAACCAAGTAACCCAATTAAAAAATGGGGAACAGAGCTAAACAGAGAATTCTCGACAGAGGAATATCGAATGGCAGAGAAACACTTAAAGAAATGCTCATCCTCATTAGCCATCAGGGAAATGCAAATCAAAACGACCCTGAGATATCACCTTACACCCATCAGAATGGCCAAGATGAAAAACTCAAGTGACAACACATGCTGGAGAGGTTGTGGAGAAAGGGGAACCCTCCTCCACTGCTGGTGGGAATGTAAACTGGTACAACCACTCTGGAAATCTATCTGGCGCTCTCTAAGACAATTAGGAATAGTGCTTCCTCAAGACCCAGCTATACCACTGCTAGGTATATACCCAAAGTTTGCTCAAGTACACAAAAGGGATACTTGCTCAACCATGTTTATAGCATCTTTATTTGTAATAGCCAGAACCTGGAAACAACCCAGATGTCCATCAACGGAGGAATGGGTACAGAAATTGTGGTATTTTTACACAATGGAATACTACTCAGCAATCAAAAAGGAGGAAATCATGAAATTTGCAGGCAAATGGTGGGATCTAGAAAAGATCATTCTGAGTGAAATATCCCAGAAGGAGAAAGACAAACATGGGATATACTCACTTATATAGACCTATATGATATGATAAACATAATGAAATCTATACACCTAAAAAAGATAATCAAGAGAGTGGACATGGGGTAAGAGGATCAATCCTCATTTAGGAAGATAGATGGGATGTGCATTGAACGTATGACAGGAGTCTACTGAGCGCATCTGAAAGACTCTAACTAGCAGTGTTTTCAAAGCAAAGACTCATGACCAAACCTTTGGCAGAGTACAGGGAATCATAAGAAAGAAGGGGAGTTAGTCTGATACGGAAAGGATAGGAGCTCCACAAGGACCAAATATCTGGGCACAGGGTCTTTTCTGAGACTGACGTTCAACCAAGGACCATGTATGGATATAACCTAGAACCTCTGCTCAGATGTAGCCTGTGGTAGCTCAGTAACCAATTGGTTTCCCAAAGTGAGGGGAACAAGGACTATTTCTAACAGGAACTCAATGACTGGCTCTTGGGCCTCCCCACCCCCAAGGGAGGAGCAGTCCTGTTAGGCCACAGAGGAGGGCTTTGCAGCCAGTCCTGAAGATACCTGATAAAACAGGATCAGATGAATGGGGAGGAGGTCCCCCCTATCAGTGGACTTGGAAAAGGGCACGGTGGAGATGAGGGAGGGAGGGAGGGACTGGGAGGGAATGAGGGATCGAGACATGGCTGGGATACAGAGTTAATAAAATGTAACTGATAAGAAAAAAATAAAATTAAATAAATAAAAAAAAGAAATATTCAACATCCTTTGTCATCAGGGAAATACAAATCAAAACAATTCTGAGATATTATCTTATACCCATCAGAATGGCTAAGATTAAAAAGAAAAAAAACCTCAAGTGACAGCACTTGCTGGTGAGGATGTGGAGAAAGGGGAACCCTTCTCCATTGCTAGTGGCAATGCAAGCTTGTACAACCACTTTGGAAATCAATCTGGCGCTTTCTCAGAAAATTGGGAATAGTTCTACCTCAAGACCCAGCTATACCACTCCTGAGCTTATACTCAAAAGATGCTCCACCACACAATAAGGACACGTATTCAGCTATGTTCACAGAAGCTTTATTTGTAATAGCCAGAAACTGGGAACAACCCAGATGTCCCTTAACCAAAGAATGGATAGAGAAATTGTGGACCATTTACATAATGGAATACTACTCAGCTATTAAAAACAAGGAAATTATGAAATTTGTAGGCAAATGGATGGAACTAGAAAAGATAATTCTGAGTGAGGTAACCCAGGCCCAGAAAAACACACATGACAGGAGCCTAGCATAACTGTCCTCTGAAAGACTCTACCCAGCAGCAGATCGAAACAGATGCTGAGAACCACAGCCAAACATTAGACAGAGTCTTGTGGAAGTTTACGGAGGAAAGCTAGAAGGTCCCAGAGGAGGCAAAAACTCCTCAAGAAGACCAATAGAGTCAATTAGCTGAGGGCCATGGAGGCTCACAGAGACTGAACCACCAACCTAAGAGCATGCATGGACTGGTCCTAGGCCCCCGACACATATGTAACAGATGGGCAGCTTGGTCTTCATGTGGGTCCTCTAGCATGAGAAACCAGGGCTGTCTCTAATGTGGATTCTGTTTCCTGCTTTTGGATCTGTTTCCCCTAACTGGGCTGCCTTGTCTGGCCTCAGTGGAAGAGGATGTACTTAGTCCTAATGTGACTTGATGTTTCAGGGTGAGCTTGTATGGGGGGTGCTCCCCTTTTTGGAGGAGAAGGAGAGGAAGAAAGGGGGGAGAGGGGGAGAGGAGAGAAGGGAAGGGTCTGGGGTCAGGAGGTAAAATGAAAATATAAATAAATTTAATAAAAATTTAAAAAACAATATATACATATGTATGTAATTGAAAAATTAAAAAACAAAATAAAATAAAATAGTAGTCAGAGAGAATGGAAGAGCCTGAGGAAGGGATGGAGTTCCATGAAGCTATTTCCTTCAGAGGGAGATTTTCTCTTACGAAAAGAAGAGAGGGGGAGACTCACAAAACTCATAAGAAAACGACAAGAATTCACAGGAATTTAAAAATGCATGACTCCTCTGCAAGATCATACGGCTGCAACAATTGCTGAGAGAGGAGACTTTGCAGCAGTTAGCCAGTGAGGCAGCCGTTACGGGGCTCACGTGCTAGGGTGGCGGCTGAAGATGAGACCCTGAGGCACCTGTGTTCGTGAAAGTACCCTCACAAGCTCCCCAAGAATCTCACTGATTCTGCTGCCAGTGGGACAAGGGTGGAGTTACTTTTCTGGTCCGATGTGACTGCCCTATGTAGGCGGAATAGAAATTGTCCCCAAGGAAGTCATGCAACAATGAAACAGGCTCAAAAGGCAAAGCCAGAGCAGAACAGCTCAGTACTTTAAGGTCCATGGAGGGCACGTCCATAAAGAACAGCACAGCGAAGATTTGGCTGACACACTGTAGTATTCTGTATACAGTATTCTGGAAACCTGGGTCAACAGTCAGTAACACGCACATTAAAAACTGTCCAAACCCAGAAGCAAAAAGACACACACGGTATATACTCACTCATATAGACATACAACATAGGACAAACCCACTAAAATCTGTGCATCTAAAGAAACTAAGCAAGAGAGAGGACCCTAACTAAAATGTTCAATCCCCATCCTGAAAGGCAAAGAGGATGGACATCAGAAGAAGAAGAAAACAGGAAACAACCTAGGAACCTGCTACAGAGGGCCTCTGAAAGCCTCTGCCCTGCAGACTATCAAAGCAGATGCTGAGCCTGATGGGCGACTGTTGGGAAGAGTGCATGGAATCTTATGTAAGAAGTGGGAAATAGTAAGAGCTGGAGAGGACAGGAACTCCACAAGGAGAGCAACAGAACAAGAAAATTTGAACACAGGGAACTTCCCAGAGACTCATACTATTCATGGAGATAACCTAGAACCCCTGCACAGATGTAGCCCATGGCAGTTCAGTGTCCAAGTGGGTTACCTAGTAATGGAAAGAGGGACTGCCTCTGACATAATCTGATTGGCCTGCTCTTTGATCACCTCCCCCTGAGGCCACAGAAGAGGACAATGCAGCCACTTTTGATGAGAACTGATAGACTAAGATCAGAAAGGAGAGGAGGACCTCCCCTATCAGTGGACTTGGGGAGGGGCTGCATGCAGAAAGGGGAGAGACGGTGGGATCAGGTGTGGAGGAGGGAGGGGCTTATGGGGGGATACAAAATTAATAAAGTGTAATTAATAAAATTTTTTTAAAAAGTTTAAAAAAAAACTGTCCAAAGAAAAACTCAAGGGTAACATTCAAAAACTAAAGCTAAAATTAAAAAGGATTTTTACAAATGTGTGATACTTCTCACAAACAAATCTGAACATTGACGCTCAGATTTTTGCCCCATTGCTTCAGAGCTTTGTAACGCTTTCACTTCCCTGGCATTGCTGGAAGATTTGCACTTCTTTCATTTTAAAAATGATAGAAATATTACATCAGTTCCCCCTCTACTCCCTCTCAGGCATACCATGCTCCCCCCATGCCCACTCAGACTGATGGCTTTTTAAATTTGATTATTATCATTATATACATGTGTAAGTGTGTACATGAGCTACTGTTTGCTGCTCCTTTGCTGTGTATGATTTTGGAGCTGATTGCTTTGTAACGGACAAGACAATTGAAAACTCACCCCAGGGAGAGACTAATTCTCCCTCTCTCAGCTGTAGTTGTCTCTCTAGGAGTGGGACACCGTGAGATTGCCTCTTCCGCATTAGCATGTCTAACTGGCTTTGGCATTGTTCAGGTGTTGTTTTCTTTTTTCTTTCTTTGTTTGTTTTGTTATTTGAGACAGGGTTTCTCTGTGTAGCCCTGGGTGTCCTTGACTTGCTTTGTAGACCAGGCTCACCTCAAACTCACAGAGATCCTCCTGCCTCTGCCTCCCAAGTGCTGGGATTGAAGGCATGGGCCACTACGCCCATCAGATGTTTTCTTACAGTGTTGTGTAAAGTTACAGTGTTGACCCTTCCATATTTTCTGTGGTCCTGCAGAATAAGGTGCTATGTTCATTAGTTTGTGGGGTTCTTGCTAATCCTCATCTCTAATGTGTACAGTCTACCTCAGGCTCTACCAGGCACTTGAAAGAACTTGCTTCCTTTCAGGATAACTGTAATGAGAGTGTAAACAATGTGTGCCAATAGGCATGTGTTAGAGGAGATAAGCAGAAGGAGGCCAGAAACCATTCTGTATAGATAGATAAGGGGTGATACAATAGAATGATGACATGCTTAAAAATGGAAAGGTATAAAAACCCAAAGCTCGGACCGGACGATGAAGCCCTCTCTCTTGAGCACTCTCACAGAGAGCAGCAGAATATGCTGGTGCTCTGAGGGGAACTTCCCATCACCCTGCAGTTTGGAATCGCCCAACAAGCTTGCTATCTGCCAGGCAGAATTTTCACCTTACGCCCGGAAACACCGGAGCTGCCCGAACCGTCCTAGAGGACCGGAGGTGTGAAGCCTTTACCTGCCGGCCAGCATCAAACCACGACCCAGACTCCTTTGAGTCCAGGAAAGGTACTCCGCTACGAACATATTATGTATTGGGTCATAGTGATTGGATGTGTGTTAGCTGGATTGATATTATTAAAGTGCTTTTGTTAAACTGGAAACAAAGCCTCCGGTGTAATCCATCCTCGCCAGCATCCTGCGCCAGGACTGGCTGGAGTGTGCTCGCGACAGCAACCTATGGTCCTCAACAATAATCACGTCGCGGCAGAGAGGGACAAGGGACGGACAAGATGTGAGGGTGAGAGGTGAAGAGGTGCTGAGCTGGAAACATCACCCTATCAGGAAAAGATGGCACCATATGCTCATTCTCCAAGAATCTAGATCTCATTGAGATGGCAGTTTCTGGGTACAAGGCAACTCCTTCCTCACTGTGACCCCATGTCCCTATGAGGCAGTGTCTGCACGGACCATGAACACTGTAAAAACAACATGGATATAAATAGAGTAAAGAATAGTGGGACTGTATCTGGTGCTTTCTTGCTTTAGGGGTGATGGCGGAAGATTTAGTAGGCCTCTTCACCCCTGTCCCTTCTGCCAGGTCACTCACTGCTGAGTCCTCACAGGATTCTTTAAAGTCCCCACTGGAACAAGATCCTAGTAGAAACATGAGCACATTTGAATCTGTGATACCATCTTTCCAGTCCTGCCCAACCCAGTAACTTAGCCAATTCTCCCGTCACAAAGTCAAACAGCTTCTGAAGCCATGCTGAATGGTGTCCCATCAAATGAACTTGTAGAATTTCCTGTATCCTACAGGATTCCTTAGGGCCTGGCACCTACTGCATCCCATAGCTCCTGAACCTTGTTATTGAGCTTCTGAGAGCTTATAGGAGACTTCACAAGTATGCACTGAATCAGAATGGCTGCTTAAGGCTTTACTTGGGTTTGGGGTAGACAGGGGTCCTAGCAGAAGTGTGGTCCAGTGGGTAGTGAGTGTCCAGGATGAGATGGTTTTGAAGGGTATGTCTCAGTGTTGTGTGGTCCAGGGAGAAGAGACTCCAGCAAAGGTTCTACTCTTCATCAGAGGCAGAGTTGGCCTCAGATTTGCAGTTCTTAGGGGCATCTGTGACAGGAAAAGGAACAGAGGTGAGGGCCCCTCTTTCTACTATGGGAATAACAATCAGAGTGTGACTCACAGAAGATAAATGACAATCAAAGAACTTCCTCTCCACAGGTACTGTGGAGATACTGCTGGGAAAGCATAATCTGCCCACTTGACCACATAGATTACCAAGAATCTATGATGGATGTGTTGACTGGGAAATGAGTCCACATGGATATTGTGGCATGAGAAGGATTCTAGGGGGAAACGGACAAAGTCCCAAGTGTCCTGAGATCTTGCCTGAGGACACATCCTTCAGAGGTCACTCATGCCTGGACTTGCAAGTTCTCTCCTGTCTAGGTATAAGGGTTCAAGCATATGAATGACAGAACTCAAGTACTGAGGAGTCTGTGCTGTCCTAAGATTCTTTCAGGGAAAACTTACCACTGTGAACTTCAGGGACACATCTTTCTGTAGAAACAAAGAAAAACCCAGGGCTAAAGAGTTGCAATAGGTGAAGATTCAGGCACCTTCACACCTTAGCTTAAATGCCATCATGACTCTAACCTGAAACATTGCCCTGCTGTCCTTCTCATGGGAAAGGAGGACAAATGCTCATACAAAAAGAAACACACATGTCACTTGGAGTAATGGTTGACACAGGAGGACACGGGGAAGGGGCATGCACAGCTCTACATAACTACAGGAAAGCAGAATATGAATATGGTCTCTTTAGTGGCCTGGCTTGTGATCTCTAAAGTTACCTGCTTACCTCTCTGCTCGGGCACAATTATGTTTTCTGGTATGAAGCCTTTCCACTGTGCGAATTTCTTGAACTCTTCTAGGGCCTGGGGGTTTTCCTTGGGGTCCCTCCCTGTGGGCAGAGGCTGGATGAGTAGAAGGGTCATAACTACAGAGGTCTGCAGAGAGCAGTGGCACGAGGACAGGATCTCAGCCCAGCACTAGGGGCTTCACCAGGTGCAGGCAGAAGAGGAGGGAACACTTAGAGTAGAAGGTTGGTAGGATATGGATGGAGGAGATGGACACCAGCCTGCAGGAAGCTAAAAGGAGATGGCATATATTCTGCACGTCTGTCCAGGATAACCCTGACCTAGAAGGAACCTGGGTCACAGGAACACTAGTCTGCATCTCAACTTTAGAGACATTGCCAACCAAAGGCCTGTTAGGACCCAACCCTTCAACCTGACCTTCACAACATCTGAGACCCTGGGAAATGGTACTTGGTGGTTTACTTCTTGGCACTTCCGTACTGAGTGGTCATGGTCCTGAGGGCCATATATGTTTTTTTTCCATAGCAGGCCTTGTCCAGCTGACTCTTATCACTCAGATATTGCACACTGCAAGGCAGTACCCTGTGTCCAGAACCTACACACCCATCAAGTCTCCCATGTTAAGCATTATAGTCCCCAGTGCCAAGGTGTAGCTGCTACACATCCTCTGGCTTCTGTAGAGACCATACAGGAAATAAGGTGCCCAAGATCCTACCTATGAGCTGTCCAACATAGACTTTCTGCCCAAAGAACTTGCTTTCGCTGTAGAAGATGTAGTGGTCCATCACTGGCAGCTCATAGATGTACACAAGTACATTGGCCTGAACTGGAGATGAACAGAGAAAATGGGTGTGTACTGTCTTGTTCCAAACACACCATTCTGACAACAGTAAGAGAATGCCCAGAGCAGTGATTCTCAACCTCCTAATGCCATGACCCTTTTATACAGTTTTTCATGTTGTGGTGACCCCCAGCCATAAGATTATTCTATTGTTACTTCATAACTATAGTTTTTCTATGGTTAAAAAACATTATGTAAATATCTGATACACAGGATGTCTGATATATGACCCCCAAAGGGGTTGTGACCTACAGGCTTTGAACTACTGTTTTAGATGATGTTAGTAATGACCCATGAATTTCCAATCATACAAAGCTTTGGCTTGCTTTGTATGTTCACTGCTGGAGAGGTGTCATCCCAGGCATGGAGTCTGAAGCAAGGGTGGCAGGAAGATGGTCATGGCCCTTCCCTGCTAAGCCTAAGCCTCAGTTTCCCTATGAGTCAAGGGACAGAACTATAGAGAGGGAAGCCTGGTCCCTTCTGTGGACTAGCCTGTGACCTCTGAAGTCTCTAGGAATTAACTGGAGAGTCTCTCCTGGAAACTTGGCAGGGCAGGGATGATCCAGCCACAGGAGCTTGTCCCTGTAAGGGAGTATCACATGCAGCCAAGGAGACTGTGACAGTTAAGGTTAAACATCCAATTGGCAAGCAAGAATCTCCTGGAAGCTGTGCTTTTGTCTGTGCGAGTGTCACACTATCTTGATTATGATAGTGGAAGTGGTAAGAACCATCTTAACTGTAGTGGAACTATCTATTGGGCGGCAGACTCTGGACTGTAAAATGGAGAAAGACAGCTGAGCACTAACATGCATCCCACATACTCTTCT
This sequence comes from Meriones unguiculatus, assembly GCF_030254825.1. Taxonomy (NCBI): domain Eukaryota; kingdom Metazoa; phylum Chordata; class Mammalia; order Rodentia; family Muridae; genus Meriones; species Meriones unguiculatus. The sequence continues at coordinate 69,343,008 of NC_083356.1, read as the reverse complement.
TCTGTCAGTAGTTGTAATGTAAGCAGAGGCTTCATGCAGCAGCTGCCTTGTATTCCCAGCTCTGATGGACAGTAATTTGACAGAGAGCTAAAATAACCCCTTCTTCCCTAGTTGCTTGGAACATACTGTTTTATCACAGCAGCAGGAGAAGAAATTCAGACAGACTCACAGGCTCTGTATTGGCCAGGCTTCTTTGTTTTCTCCATCAGGAATTTAACCTGTATGCAATTACCATGATGCCTAGAAAACAAGAAACACACATGAAGCCTCTTTCAAAGCCCAGACCTGTTCTCTGCTCAGCTTGCATGGTGAGCCAGCGACTTCCAAATGCCATATAAGCTGCAGATAATCTCAGATGTTCCCTGGGATGGTGTGTGTCCCCTTAAAGGAAGAATCTGCTTGTCATCAACACTCAAAGTGTAGATAATAATGGAAGGGAAACCTGGGGAAATTAATGGTGGCGACACTCACGTGGACACGTGTGTAACCTCCATGTTTCCCTTGGCCAGTGCTCTCACTGCTAAAGGGAATTCTTTCTTTGTTCTCTTCAGCGAAGTGGAACTCCGGTCATACACTATTGCCTTCTTGTACCAGGTCCCTGTGACCTATAATAGACAGAGCCCTGAAGACACCCCAGCCCAAGGCCAGATCTCCTCAGGACTCCAGCACATTGGCAGGGGCAACATTCCAGAACCCGGGCTGCAGTCCCAGGCTGTCCCCTCTCCCAAGTTCTGGGTTTCTTAAGCTGTGTCTGAAAACCCACATTGCAGTTAGGCAAGAAGTGTCTGTTCCCAGAGCCCCCAAAGTCTTTGCTTCTAGGGAAGGGCATGAAGGTCCACCCCTGAGAAACATTCTTGTTCTTGGAGTCATTGCAAGTAGAAAACTTGTGTTCACTCTGTAATCTAAGAAGACCATGCCCGCTGGTAGAACAGCAGTAGAGACAGGCAAGCAGTACAGAGCAGATAAGACTCCAGACAGAGGTGCAGTGTTAGAGGACAGACTTAGAGGGGTTAAAAGCCCCTGAGTGTGAGCTTCAGTCCTCAGGCATAGCACAGGACTCAAACTTTCCAACCACTCCTATATGCCATCTCTCCCTGCCTCACGTTCTTGTCTTCTGAGAGGAAGGGTAGGTCATCCTGGGCCTGAAGAACAGTCAGTAGACCAGACAGTGTGACAGTCAGGAGCAGGCTCTTCATCTTCAGGTTCTGTCCTCGAAACAAGGTTGACTCAATGAGGCTCTTCTAGCTCCTCAGAGAATGCCCTTTATGGCCACAAATAGCACAGACCACACCCCTCCTGGACAAATCCGTGTTCATCATGGGGGTGGAGGTTATTGTGTTGAGATATGGCAATCGTTCTGTGCCAATTTCAGATTTTAAAAAAAAAAGCCCACAATGCCCTGTAATGTTTGTAATATCCAAGGGTGCCACATATACAGGATACACTACACTGGGGGAAAAAAAAAGAACTCTTATACAGAAGTAGAGAACAGGCAGCCAGGAAGGGAGGGCCCTGGCTTCCTTCTGCTCCTTCCACACCTACCCTTGCCCCTCCAGCCACCCTTGGCTTCACTGGCCATCTTATCTAGAAGCTGGCCTCTCTCCCACTGAAGCTGAGAAAAGGACTGAGCCTTCTAACCACACACAATCTTGCCAGTGCCCTGGGCACAAGTTGTGTACTAGGAGCCCACCACATTGCCTTCTGCTCCTGGGTAGTCTTGAACCAGGTGTGAGCAGGGAAACAGTTGATGTGTCAGGGTCTACTTGACATCCCAGAAGCTCCTGGACCCAGCTGCTATGAGAGGGAGGGGCCACATGGCGACATTAGAGACCTCAGTCACCTGAACAGCTTCACTCTGTACACCAGAGAACTGTGCTTCCTTAGAGCACTTCTTAATCTGCCCTGTCTCAACCCTCTCCCTCTTTCTCAGCTGTAACCATCACCCACCTATCTACTCCTATGCTTCATCCTTTATTCCAGTAGCTAGAAAGGCTCTACCCTCATAAAGCAGTCACCAATCTGTGTCCACTATAGGGAATTTTCTTCACTGTAGATCAGGATTTCACCTTCAGCAACAAGACATGGATCTTCTGATGGTTTGCTCATCTTAGAACCTTATGATAGCACATATGGAACCCCTGTGCTCCGTTGACACAACTCAGGCTCATTTCATACCTTCTAGATTGATATACCCATGGAGTCCATCAGTTGTGCAACTATCTTAAAACACTACAGCCTCTGCTCTACCAAAGGCTTTTTCTATCTTTTCAGTTTGACAACTGGCAAGCCCTCAAGGTGACCTCTTTTATTCAGGTTCCCTTTCACCTCCCACTGTGGCATGATCCTGAGAAGGAAAGTGGGTGGTGAAAGAGACCTCAGAGGACTTGTGAGCCTAAAGAGAACAGGCCCTCCAGAGGCAGGCTTCAGCAAAACAGCTTCTGTAATGGGGGGAACAAAAGCTATTAAAACCTTGGGGAGTAAGTAGGGGCTTTCAAGGTGAGTGTATGCTATTGGCCAGAGCCAGGGTACTGGGGATGCCTCATTTGCATGAGGACAAGACTTTATAGGGGGAGAGAATGTTTAACCTGGATACAGGGCTACGTGATCTCCTCTCTGGGGAACAAAAGTCGGGGCACAGGACTTCTTGTGCCTGTTCTCAGGGCAGGGGCAGGGTGCCCCTACTTCTGCTGACCTCAGGATGAGATTTTCAGGGTTTGCACACACTTTGACCCCACTTACTCCAGCCCCCCACATCCTTTTCCACAGCTGTCTGAAACTACAGCCCCCAGTCTATGTTTGCTTTGAATGGAGAAGCAAGAGTAACACGTGGAGGCCTGGAAGCCTCCTGGGCCCAGAGCCCTCAGCTGAGCTGCCTTGGCTCCCTCATCTTCTGGCTTCAGTCCTCTCCAGCAGGAACTCTGTGTTGTCCCTTCCCTTCCTGATGTCCTGAGATATATTTGACCTGACCTCTAGAGAAAGCTTCTAGTCCTACAAAGACCCCTTTGTGCCTCTGGAGACCAAGCTTGGACAGATTCAAAAATCCACGAACAATATTAATGAATGGTCTATGACAAGCCCTGGGCTGTGCTGAGGGGCTGGCATAACCCAGCCCTGTAAGCTGCTGCTAAGCAGAACTCTGACATCCGGGGCTGGGGTGGGGCCAGTGCTCTTTAAGACCAGAGATTGGTAGGCAGCCTAGAGCCTTCACACCCAGGGTGACAAGGACTTTGTATACTTGTCCTGCAGACCACACTACAGATACCTTCATCTTTGTGTGGCTCTCTGATGTCAGCACTTATGGCAGTGATGTGTGTAGTTCTTCCTGTACCAAAACCATAAGAGCCACAAGGAGATGATTGACAGATGAGGTCTGCAACCATGTGTCTTGTGTGCAATATGAATGGCAGCTCCTGCACTCTACAGATAGTTCCATCATCTACCCAACTGTCCCTGTGTTGCAGTTGACTGAATTCTACCAAATTCTGCAACTATGCTCATAGACACCTGTTAAGTTACAGTGATGAAAGATACTATCAGAAGATGGAAGGGAAGGGGCTTGCAGGCAACTCTGGGAGGACAATTTATAGAACAGGAAGCCGAGGTCTACTGATGTTAGATGACCTCAGGAGTCCATAGAACAGTTTGATGTGGTCAGCCCTGGGTAGACCTTAGAAAGATGGTAGGACAGAAGGGAGAGGTTTTCTGGCTCATGTCGTTTCCATGTTCTAAAGCATCTCTCTTCATGTCTCTCCTTTCTTTTTTATAGCAGTTCCTGCTGGACTCCCCACCTCTACAACTCTAGTCTTCATTGCTTCTGGTCATGTCCCTCACTACCATTGAATTTTAACCTCAGCTCAGTCACACCTTCTTTGCCCTGCTAATTCCTAGGTACCTCACCACAAAGGACAGAATCTGAACTCTTCCCAGCATTAGCAGGTAGACTTTTAAAAAAACTTTTTATTGATTCTTTGTGATTCTTTACTTTTTTATTCTTTATTTTATTTTTTTATTCTTTATTCTTTTTATTGATTCTTTGTGAGTTTCATACCATGAACCCCAGTCCTGCTTATCTCCATTTCCTTATACCCACCCTTTGCCCTTTCAACCTCCTTCCAAAAATGAAAAATACACACACAAACAAACAAAGTAAAAAAAAAAAAAGCATAGAAAACATCTCATCATGGAAGCTGTTGTATGTTGCAGAGTGTCCCATAGCATATCTCTGTCTATACATCTTCAGCAGATTGAACTTTTTGATAGCACCAAAAACAACACCAGGCAGGTGAAGTACCCTCAACTGAGGTGTTCTTAGTTAGGGTTGTACGGAAATGGTAAAACACCATGTACAAAAGCAACTTGGGGAGGAAAGTGTTTGTTTACAGTTCATAATCCATCATCCAGAGAAGGAACTCAAGTCAGGAACCTCCAGATAGGAGCCAATGCTGAGGCCATGTAGGAGTACTTCTTACTGGCTTGCTCTTTATGGAATGTTCATTTTGTTTTCTTATAACACCCAGGACGACCAGCCCCAGAGGTAGCTTTGCCCACTGTAAGCTAGGCAGTCCCATGTCAACCACCAGTTTAAAAAATACAACAAGGCTTGTCTACAGGCCACGCTTGTATTTCATTTTCTCAGTTGAATTTCCCTTTTCCCAAATAACTCCAGCTTGTGTCAAGTATGCATTAAATTAGCTAGAACAAGATACATCTAAAACTCCTGGGGAGTAGTCTGATATGAATATCAATAACACCTGAAGGATCACCTACATTGTGTGTACTAGAGATTGTTTCCCTAAACAGGATTATTTTAGTCTTTTTAGATTCATCTGTTTTATGTATGTAAGTCTTTTTTCTACATGTAAGGATGTGTCCTACCTAGATGCCAGCTACAGAAGAAGGCATGAACTGAGATATGCATACTGTAAGTTAAGCCCAGGTCTTCTACAAGAGCTATATGTGCTCTTAATTAATGTTCTATCTCTCCAGTCCCTCAGTAGTTACTGTAGGGCCTGTTTTTTCATAACTCTCAATGCTCGGTTAGAGAATAAACACAATTTGAAGTATAAGTGGGCCAGTAAAGGACATGGACCATGGTTATAGTGGCCAAAGGCCAACCCTCTTGGTCCTCTTACAGTTTTAAAGACAGGGCCTGTCACAATGGTCATAGCTCCCACTTCTGGTGCCTGCACCTTGCTTTGCTGTTTTTCCAGCAAAACACACTGGTGGAGCCCAGACCTGCTGTGAATTACTGCAACTAATTATGGCGGTTCCTAATTGGATAAAAGCAGCCTAGTGTGTGGTACACAATCCTAACACTTGAAAGACAGAGGCAGGAGGACCAGGAGTTCAATGCCAGCATCAGATTCATACCAAGTTTTAGGCTAGCCTCAGCTACATTAGATTCTGGCTTAAGAAATGACCTACCACTTTAACAGTTGAAGTAGAAAAACTCTGTATCATGTCAATCAATCAGTGTCGGAAAGTCGCTTGACAAGATTCTGGGTAAGAACTGTCAGAGGAGTGTGCCCCTTATGTTGACAAAGAGCCTCTACATAAGATCTGCAGCACATGTTATTTCTACTGTATAATACTCCACTCTCTACAGCCTCTAGGACAAGCAACAAGGTCCACTCTTCTTGTGTGCATGTAATGCAATGCAAAAAGTTCCAACTACATAGACTTAGGGTAAAAGGAAGAATAAAAGATATAAGATTTATAGGAAGAAATTATTTCCTATGTAGGGATGGTATGGTTTGTCTCTGTAGAGGGATCCAATGAGTCCAAAAACAAAACCAGAATGGATGAGCAACTTGACCAAGGTCCCTGGCTATAATACCTTCGTGGCATGATGGTGCAACAAGCCGTGTGGAAGGGATCCTACAGCAAAATGGGTTCCTCCACTGAACTCTGGAAACCCACAGTTAGTGTCTCTAGCTCTCTTTACACTTGTTAAGTGTCCATTGTATTAACTAAACTTGCTGTGCTCCTGTCTCCTGACTAGTTAATTACATATTATTACAAGTGTGTCACATGCCATGCAGAAGCTCCAAATGGAACAAGGTGGACAGCAACTATAGGGGTAAGGAGTTTGTAGAGTAAACGGATTGTCAGCTGCACAAAGGGGATATTTAAACACATAATTGAAGGTGGTGAAGGAAATGAACCATGAATCAGTGACGTGGAAAAGTATTCCAGGTGGGAAGAACGTTCAGTGGGGCCTGAAAGGGGCAGAGGGAGCCTGGCTGTGCCAGGAACAGACTGTAGGGCAGAGAAGAGTGAACAGATGTCAGGGCAGGGAGAGGAAGTTCGCCAGAGACAAGGTTAGAGAAAGGGCGGAGCAAACTGTAATTTGTGAGCCACTGTGGCATTTGCCCTTTTACTGTGAGTAAAATGGAGACAAGGGGAGGGTGTTGTCGTGGTCAAGACACACCTCAGTGTCTCAGACAAAACCAACAAGTGAAACAAAAATGCAGTAGATGGAAAGATAACAAGAGCCAGAGAAGATTCACAGGGCTGGAACCTTCTGAGTGGATTTATTCAGATTCCACTGCGGTTTTCAGGTTCTTTCCTGCTTCCTCAAGACCTCTGTGAGATGAGTGCTCTCTCTGGGGTGAGCCTGCCAGTGCTGCCTTCTCCGTTTCAGATAGCCTATTGCCCTGTCATCTTAAAACCACACAAGCTGCTGCACCAGGTATCAGCTTTACTGTTGCCCCAAGACCGGGAAGTTCTGCAGGCTTCTTTTTGAACTTCGAAGAGGTCTTGGCACCTCCCAGCCAGGCTGCCTGCCAGGTTTCTCAGCTGTGAATGCTGGTGCCTGGAGAGGGCGAAGAGCGATGGGGACCTGAGGAGGGTTGGTCAGCTTGCACGGCCACTCTTCCACCCCTGCAGGGGTCTTGGTGCCCGTGGACAGACCAGTACTCTAGCTGTTCTTAGACTCTACCACTAGAAGTGTACCCCATAACAAGACTCATTCTTTTTCCTAATATTTTATGCACTTCCAAAGAAAGTCTTTATGGTTCCTGTTACATGCATGTGAAATCACACTGCATTTTAGCCCTGTGTCTGATTCCAGAGAAGTTATGTGATTCAGGTGTGAATGGTGGAGCCTATGTAATATAATTGTGTAAATATGACATGGTGACCCAGCTTTGAGGAGACAGTTGGAGGGTACCTGTCATACCCCTGTGTTCTGGAGCAGCTACTGAGTACAATCCCACCATAACTATGGTTTTTCTCTCACACACTGGGGCCAGACACACAGCTCAGAATAAGAGACACTGAGCTCTGGAGCACCACAACTCTGTCAACACATCTGGAGCCTGATAAACCGACTACATACCCACAGGCAGGAAGATCCCCCTCACCTCCACCTTGCCCCACAGACAAGACACACTTGTGGCCTACCAAGCTGCACTGGGGCTGCAGTCCACAAGGAGACATACATATCTCTGAGGTCACTGTGGGGCTGGCCCTTAAAGAGCATTCTGCCTTCTAAAACACCCTAATACAGAAAAGACCTCCAGTGAGTTTCCACAGCAGACAGCTCAGCTTCTCAACCTGCCTGCTGCCTCCCAAGGGATATTCCTTCAATATGCATGAATGCAGGTCCTGCATCCAGGCTGCGGTAAAAACTCCTCTGAGGATAAGGCTGTTCCCCTATGGCAGGGGTTATGAGCTTGGCCAACAATGTCAGTGTCTCCATCCCATTGTCTGTGTTTTCTCAGTGGAGCAAGACCAGCATGGCTTCAGTGTGGTCCAAAAAGTATGTAAGGATATTCAGTGTACCAATCAAGTTCCCTACCCAGGGTTCCAATACCTAAAAGAACACCAACACCGATAGTTTTACCCCAGATAAAGGTGTAAGGGCATTGGAGTCTATGGGACATAGCTCTTCAGTGTATGAGTATCTGGAAGGCACACAGCCCCTGAGTCATTCTCAGGAGAATGTAATCCAGAGGAATTGGCTAAACACCTCACTGTGCAGCAGAGGAGGGTGTAGAGCCCCTGGAGATGCCTGTTGTGGAGTATAACACCCACCACCATCAGCAGCAGCTGCTGCAGCTACTCAAAGACTATCAAGATCAGGTCTGTCCAGGAATCCTCCCAGTAGAAGGAAGTGCAATCATCAGACCCTCACCTGAGTTTCCATCTACTGCCACCTGCTGTATGCAGTTCTTCCCCAGGCTACATGTGGTCTTCTCTCAGGAGGTGCCTTAGAATGTACAGAGTGTTAAAGGTTAACTCAAGGAGACACCCTATCCATGCCCCTGTGGGAAGCTGCCATCAAGCTTTGGTGAGACCATTCTGTGATGTGGTTGGTTTGGGGTCACCCATACCACTATAAGTAAAACTTTATCCTCCCATTGCAAGCAAGCACAGTACTTGCTTCACCGAATTGGACTTGTGATGGAATTCTACAGTGGTCTATCACTGTGACCTATCCTGAGTGAGAAGAAGTCTGTTTATGTCTCCATAAGAAATACTCACACAAGACACAACCGAGGCTCAAGGACAACTGGCCTCCTTTGACCCCAGGCACTCTATGAGGAACATCTTGAGAAGACAACACAATTGTAAGAGAGATTTGTCATGCTCTCCATGAGCAGGTCCCATCATGAAGGCTGGCCCATGGGCATGTTCATTGTGGAATGCGGCTGTGCCCTCTGTGTCCCTCTCTTCTCTTCCCTCCTCCAGAAAACACGTCCTCTGTTGCTGACGATCATTGCCTGACACTGCACAATGGACAGGGGCAGATGCACTGACTTTTCTCAGCATGTGGATCATACTATAATAACCTAACCTAAAGAAATCTAATCCACAGACAGACTCCAAGTACACTTAAGTCCTTTTGTCAAAGTCTCCTGATTTTATTGAGTTTGGAAAGATGGTCCAAGGAGTATCTGGTTGCATTTTGTACATGAATCACATCAGAAAAGATTATTTAAAAGAACTGAACACTGGTTTTGGATCTTTAATGGAGATGTGGGGTAAATTTTCTCCTCTCTCTGATTTTGGACATAGGTTTGCATTTTAGTGTTCTGAGCCTCTTTGCCTCTTTGTCCCTGCAGGATGTGACAACAAGTAAGCTAATTTCCAGATATTAAGGGCCTCAGTAGCAAGGCCCATCTTCCACCTGCACAGGGGCCACATCTACCCTCCTCTACGGCCTCACACCAGGGCCACCAGACCTCAGCAGAGACAGAACCAGAGGGCAGTACTGAGAACTAGGGTTCTTGCAGAGACACACAGTAGCCAACATACATTTGCATCCCTGTGACATTGCTCAACCTTTTCTCCCCTCACATGTTACCATGCAGCTCCTGCTCTTGTCCCTCTGCCCTCTGCTGAGCTCAGTGTCTCTGTGTGCCAGGGCATGCCACCTGCGTGGAGACTTGTGAAGGTGAAGTCTTTTCTTCCTGACAATCAAGGTCAGGTCTGAGCATATGCCTACACCTGATTATCAGAGAGTTGGAGCCCAATAAACCATTCTTGACACAGACAGCCAGGAGATTTCTGCCTCCTTTATTGAAAGCAGAGGGCTGTGTCAGAGTGGGAGGGCCTGCCCTCTCTTGGCACCATGAGTTCTGCCTGATGCTGCAGAAGGAGGAAGGTCCCACTGCCAGGTTCCTGCAAGTCTTTGCAGGGATTCATCTGTGTGCTAGGACTGTTTTCCCAGTTCACAGGAATCTATTTGTAGACCAAGAAAAGGATGTGGATTGGAGAGTGTTAACATGCCATAAATAGAAGGGAAAGAGAATCAGCAAAAGCTTTCTTACTGCTATCATAAGAAGGGTTGATGATGCTTGCCTTGCTCAGTGATACTTTACTCACAAGTGTTCCAAAATCCATCAGCAATGTTCAGTCTGCAGTCTGATTATGGTGACCTGCAGACCAAGTGAGGATGTCATAAGTGGGTGGGAAAGACTGTCACTATAGACATGTCACACACAAGTCCTGTTGGGGCTCTTCTGTGATATAGGCAAATTCAAGCAAGAGACAAGGTGTTTTCCCACCAAACTCCCTGAAAAGGATGCCAGGGACATGGGAGCAATCATAAGGGAATCAAGTGTACAGTTTATTTGGGATAAGTACTCCCTGAGCACATAGTTCTCCTTTGAGGCTGGAGCACCCAGTGGGTGCTTAGGAAGGTTCTTATCCTTGGAGGACAGAAGACAGATGCAGACCCCACAGACACATCCTGAACTCAAGAACACCCTGACCACTCTTCTCCAGTATTCCCAGAAGCAAGTGTTGAGTTTGACAGCTTGGGTAGCATGAGGTGGGAAGGGGAGGTATCCACCAGACTTCCTCTCTGCCTTTGTTATGTTCTCTGGTCCTGTGGGCAGGACTCCATAATACAGTTAAGGTGTTCAGTTGATCCACTGCCCTTGCCTCTCCTTTGCCCAGACCGATATTTCATATATATTGGCAAGGTAAATGAGAAGCTATAGACAACAACAAGGTCTGGACAATGCCATGGCCCCTAAGTCTTAGGTTACAATGTGATGTTGGGGCCAGTGGGCATCAGTCAGTGTTTATGTTTAGTTCTCCATGTCTAGGCTGAAACACCTCCCAAGGGATAGAAGGGAAGATGTACAGGAATGCTGGAGTAGAGCAGGGAGACAGCCTGGTGTTAAGACCTTGAAAGGAAGGATCCTGGGAGCAGAGTTCCAAGAGATTCCTAGCAGTGTTTTGAAGTGTGATGAAAGCTGCAGGGATCAGAAGGGAGACAAGGTCTCAATGGTTGATGACTGTGGCAGGTGGAGGCCAAGTGTCCAGCTGGCAGAAAAGACACCTGGATAAAGTAAAATAAATTTAAGATTTAGTTATCAAAAATGAAGAAAATGATGTTGCTGGTAGGGAATTGAATAGAGCAAATGGCAACAGTTTAATTAATTAAAGTGTCAGATTCAACATTTTATTCTCATTTGTGGATCTTACATCTTATATGTATACAAGAAGCATATATAAGATATGTCATGAAGGTAGAGGTGAGCCTGGCACAACAGTGGAGTAGCATGAGGGTGAGAGGTGAATACAGAAAAGCCTTGATATACTTTGATGAAATGCTTCTCTGAAGCCCCTCAGCACATGCAGTGAATTCACACCAACTTAAAAAGCCTTAAATGCAATCAGGAATAGATGGAGTGTTTCAGTAAAAAAAAAGTCAGTAAGCCAACCTGAGCTCTGATGACTTCTGGATGGGTTTAAATCTGAACACTGGTCCACCCAAAGAGTGAAAGAAGGAGTGGACATTGGGGTACTACACAGGTAAGAAACAGGAACTAAACATATCCTAGAGGTGACCATTATCCAGAGTATGCTGTCTACATTTTTACCACCAAAGAAAGGATATGGAGGTACAGAATGACTGCTCAGCCCAGGGTCCTTTCAGCGGCCAGATGTGGCCAACAGAGAGAACATAGCCAATGTTCTTTGTTGGAGACTATAAGAACTGAGGAGCTAGTGCAGGCAGGTGAGAGGGCAGCCCTGACACTTCTTGTCCAGTAGCTGAACTCAATGATACTGCATAGACACAACAAGTCTACAAGGAACAAGCATATGTAATAGCCCTAGAGCAGTGGCCATACCTCAAGATAAAGAGCCTGGCTGGCTCATGAAGGATGACTAAAGATTACAGTGAATGGAATAAAGACATGATCACTATTGTAGAGAAGAAGGTTTTTATTGTGAATGAGGGAGAGTACAGCCAGAAGCATTTGCAGAGCATGGAGAGAAAGTAGTAGAGTAACTATGACTAGTAGACTGAAATGGGCCATGAGAGGACAAGGAGAGAAGCAGAACAGAGAAGAGGACCAAGAGAGAGGAAGAGACAAAAGAGCCAGCCAAGGCGCAAAGACAGTGTATGACCATAATGGCAGGATTATATAGGAATAAGAAGCTGAGGAAAGTGAAGACCTGGAGCTGGAGTTCAGGGAAGGGGACAGAATATAAGCAGACAAGCGAAGACAAATAGCCAACTTAGCCTCGTAACAGGTACTTAGATTGCTTAGACAGCCTGGAGGGCTGCCTGTGCTTTGATATGCTAATAAGACCCACAGTTAGCCTTTTCTCTGGAGTTTCTTTTGGACCTAACAATAGAAACCTAAATGCTGTAGCATTTCCCATTCATGTGGCAATACCCAACATGGATCTGTTGATGAAGTCCTTACTGTGAATATTGAGATCTTCTGTGCTCCATTGGACCTGGTATTTCTTTTTTAATAACATCTTTGCCTTCCAAGATCAACTGTAACGTGTCTGGAATGGCTGGCAGTAGATTTTCAGATCTTGAGTATTGTCTAGAGAAAGGCTCAGTTATCTAATGGTACTTGCAGATTTGGAAAAGTATCTAAAAGACTGATTAAAACATCTGCAAGAGCTGAAATGCATGGGATGGATTCACTGGGTAAAGTCCTTCCTGGTCAAAAATGAAGACCTGAATTCACTTAATAGGCAGACAGAGAAACATGCATCTGTAACCCTAGTACATTGGAGATGGCAGACAGAGACATAGAGATCTCTTGGTTTGCAGAGAGCTAGTCTAGCCAAGACTCCATATCCCAGGTTCAATGAGAGAATTGACTCCAATAAATGAGGGAGATTGAGATGAAGACACTTATATCAAGCTCTGGCCTACAAATATGTATGAACAATCAAGTACACACACACACACACACACACACACACACACGTCCCCTACACGCATATACTTCTCTCACCTTCTTCTCACACACAAATATTTGAATAATAACTTGAACTGGTACAGGAAACACAGTCTTAAGAGCCAAAACAAAACAACAATAACAAAGAAAAAAAAACCTGTTGGCTAAGAATCCCAGTGTTGCTCACTACAAGTCTGTGGGTAGAAGGTCACAGCACATAGACCATAAAGGCGCTTGCCACTGGTGCTGGTCACATATTAGCAGTAGATAAGACCCTATTGCTGAAGACCCTGAACACTGTGGCTGCAAACATGCAGAAATCAGGCTGGAGGAACAAAGTCAAAAAGTACACACACACACACACACACACACACACATACACACTGATAGACTCTTTTAGCACCACAGGGTGCTGGGTGTGCTGATGCAGAAGAATTATCACCTGCTGCCCTGCTTAGTTATGGACAACTTGTGCTTCCCAGCCAACAAGTCAGGCGATATTTCTCTGGTGGTGCTGTAGTGGGAATGCTATGATGGGTACAAGAATCCACTTTCCAAATGAATGAAAGTGGCTCCACAGGAGGAAACTCTTCTTCAGTTCAGTGAGCAAAGGCAAAAACCTGTGACTACCACGGACAAAAGCTCATTGGTGTGATTATTGCTCTTGTTTTACCAAACAACAGTTATTTCCAGTAGAAATGACTACTAAATATTTGTGCTCGTGTCCATAGATTATGCTCAGCCTCAGTCACAAAGAGAAACCTTTTTTTTTTTTGCAGTTGGTATTGATCACTGCAGAGACTAATAAATAAATAAATTATTGGAAATATACATCGTTACTATATGTTAAAGAAAGTGTGTCTTCTATTCAACCTCCTTCCAAGGCTCAGTGAGCTTCAGAGAAGACTGAGCAGAAAGAATGTAAGAGGTATAGGAAGAGGTTGAGTGCTGTGTACCTATTTCTTTCAGACTGAAAGGTTTCATTATGGAGAGAACTGCAGGAGGCCTACAAATCTTATTAAAAAATTACATGATTCATGACCCTTTCCTTTCACCAAGATTATATAAGCAGTTAACAATGCAACAAGGAGGGGACTCTTTGATGGAGCTGCCTAGAACTCAAACAGGGGCATCAAGTTACTCAGCTTTCATGAGGCATCACCAATGGCCATGGAGCTCTGGTGATTCTGTTAGGCCCAATTCGGGACCCAACTACTGGGGAGACGTGTGAAGGAGACTCGGAATGCGCTTTGGGGCTGCTCCACATTCAAGCAAGAGTCAGCCCCAAGGAACAAAAGCTTTGGGTTTTTATAGGGAAAAAAACCACAAGCAGGCAGTTACATGCCTTGGCGTTACAGGATTAGGTAAAAGGGTTTATAGGGAAGTTGACTTTTAAAATGATTGGTCTATTTTAGGCACCAAAACCAGTCAGTCCTGGCCGGGCCATCTGGAGGATATCTGATCATGATCACCTCCCAGAATGTCCTGTTATGTGCTGATTTGGCTGTTGCTAAGGGTGGGGGAGTGATTACCACATCTTGTGGTTTTTCTAAGAAGCAGGGCTGTGTGACTTTTGTCACAAGCCAGGGGCTATCTGGGTGGGGGACTGGGGCCATCTGGGTTAGTTGCCAGGCAATGGTATCTCGCCAGTGCAGGCCTGGTCACCCTTTTGTAACAGAGTGGGTCCATGTGTCTGTCTCAATTTACCCATTTCCTCTCTCTGCCCGTGTCCTTCTGTTTTCTGGAAAAGTACTGAGAGAACTTAGTTTAACATGAGGCCTAAAATTCAAAATGGAATCTGTAAGGTTAGCTTACCCCTTTCAATTCAGCCTCCTCAGTCAGGCACACTCTTCAAACCAGCCTCTCACACTATCCTAATAAATTCAATGGGACAGCTGGCTAGACGTGGGTAAGATGCATTTTCTATTTATTTTTATTGCACAGTGTGGAGTAAATAGACACTCACATTACCCCAGCAAAAGTCATACAACATTGTACAGGTTCCAGGGTATAATCTGGAAGCATCTACATAGGTCAAATTGTGGGGACAATTTGTCTACAAGTGACAAAACAGAAAAAAAGTGGATTTCAAAACTATCCTGGAAACACATCTTAAAATGTACAAAACATGGAATGGAAAAATGTATAAAACATGGAATGGAAAGATTCATTGAAACAAAAATCCAATGAAAAATCAACTCTATTAGACAAATACTAAGTTTTTGGTTGTTTGTTTTGAGACAGTCTTTCTATGTAGTGCTGGCTGTCCTGGAACTCCACATGTAGGCCAGACTCTAACTCAGAGAGATCTTCCTGCCTCTTTTCCCATGTGCTGAGATCAAAGGTCTGCTTCACTCTACCAGGCTCAAACACTAAGGTTTTAAAGTGTGATATCCACTTCAGTGTGGTCAAAGCTATTTTGCATTTAAGATTTTTCACCATATGCTTTGATACTGTGAAACTCATTTTATCCCAAGTTCAATAAAATATTTCCACATTTTTTATATTCTTACATGGAGGTCTTTAACCCTTCCATAATATACTTGGGTCTTATACGACAGGGACACACACAGTGCTCATATGCTTTATACTTTTCTGGCTATCCTTTTTTCTGAAAATTGTCCCTGCTTCCTCAGACTCAAGTAGGTACCTGAAGGGTTGACTCATATTCAGAGATTACCACATAGAGAGAGAAGCAAAGATGGGACAACAGGTGAGCACGGGAGCTGGGGTGACGTTTACTGCTATTCTGAGAGCCACTGCAGCTTCTCGGGGGAAAATTATGTTGTACACTCATCTTCCAGGAATCCATGTTCCACTGAGATTGGCAATTTATGAGGCTATTTTGGTCATTCAAAGCACTGTCCCAGCTATTCATCACTTTTGTACCCCCATGTGCCTAGGGAAATGTCAATACAGACCTCGAATACTAACCAATCACTGAAAAGCCAAGGTGAGTAAAACTGTCCAGAGAGCTGCATCCAGGTCTGCTTTGCTTGAGTGTGATAAGGTGGATCTGGCAATCTTCCTCCCTCCACCCCTGGTAATTTTCCTGCCACCCCTGCCACTGGCCCTAGGTTGTTGAAAGCTATGTCTCTCCCAGGGTTCTGTGAAGTTCCTCAATGCAGCAATAAGTCTGTAGGGACCTGCAGATGTTTGCAACCCTGATGACATCAGCCAGTTCTGCCCACCTTAGGGGCTACCCAAATTCTCCAGGCCCAGTGTCAGACATCTCAGAAGACACTTGGCATGGGCTGCACATCACTTTAACTTCCAAGATACCACATAGCTCTACAAGCCTGCTGGGTGCCAAGCTACTGGATGGCTGATATCCACTAATTCTGTATTTCCTCAAGCTTC
Source organism: Meriones unguiculatus (assembly GCF_030254825.1). Classification (NCBI taxonomy): domain Eukaryota; kingdom Metazoa; phylum Chordata; class Mammalia; order Rodentia; family Muridae; genus Meriones; species Meriones unguiculatus. The sequence continues at coordinate 69,326,983 of NC_083356.1, read as the reverse complement.
CGAACTAAGGCCTGCAACATACAAGATGAACCAGAAGCACTGCTAAATTCTTTATTGGACAGACAAGGCAGGGGAAAGGGATTAAGAGCTAATGTAATAGGGCAGTAAGTTGAAGGGGTAGTACCAATCAAGGAAGAAGTGGGTCTCAGATGACAGAAATGCAGCTCAGTGGAGTGTGGTCCAGGAGGAAGAGTAGAACAGAAGTCACTGCTATCTACTAGCGGCAAAGATGACTCAGCAGTTGTGGTCCTTCTGGGCTGTGAAGGAGACAGGGACACAGCTGAGAGATCCCTCCCCTTACCATGGGAATAGTAGTCAGAGAGTAGCTACCTAGGAGGTAGGTGCCAATTAGAGGTCCTCAAACCTCTGGGAGGTCCATCCTAAGTTTACATGAGCCACAGAACTATCCTGACTCCCTTGACCCTGTAGACCTATAATCATGTTTGGTAGTTTCCTAGAGCATGAAATTTGATCAAGGAGAGACCAAGGTATAGGAAGGACTCTCGAAGAAAAAATGACAAAATTTCCAAGCATGCTAGGAATTATGCTTGAAACACCTCCTGGACTGGGCACTGCTTCATGGGTAGCCAAGGTCCCACTTGAGATAGGATGGAAATAGGGCAAAGCACAGATAGAAACATTAACCCTGGAACTGAAGAATGTGAGTTCCTTCAATGTTCCTTTAGAGGCAGGACTTTGATGACCGTGTGTCACAACTTTATCCTGAAGCTGGAAAAGTTCTAGCTGCAAGTCAAGAGGTCATTATTATGTGTTCACTAGGGGACATCTCAATGTTTCACCTGTGTGAGCTCAGGGACAAAAACTTTGACAGAAGAGATCGGAACTTCTACTGTGTTCGGCATCTGAGGGCCTGCTGAGAATACTTGTGGATTCCCAGTGCACCCTGCAAAATGGAGGCCTCTTTGACACTTATACCCTAAGTTTACCCTCTCATTTGTATGAACCCTGATAGGCCACCCCAAATCTAGTTCCCTTTAGATTAAAAGGACAACAGGGTCACAAGGAGGCCATGGCCATCTACCATCCAGAAGCCATGCCCTGCTGTCCTCTCTATTGACTCAGGCCAGATCCCTCCTCCACAGGAACTCTGCCTCCTTCCTCTCCATCCTACACTTCTTGGCCTTCTTTTCAGAGGGACAGCTGGCCAACACTCTGGAGACAGGTGCTGGTCTTACAATGGCATCTTTGTACCTCTGTGGACCCAGGTTGAACAGCTCCACATATCTATAAACAAAATTAATGAGCACTCTCTGAAAAGCTTTGACTCTCACTGACACTTATATGACCTAGGCTTTGACCCAAGCTCGCAAACTGCTTCTGAGCAGGAAGTCTGTCATATCAAAAGCAGAAAGGGTGGAGCCTGTGCTCTTCAGAAGGATAGCATAATGAGAATGTGAAGACTCCGACTCCACGTCTAGTGTGCCAAGGATTTTTTTATTTGTTATTCATTGGGTGGGTCAATGATGAAAGCATTTATAACAATGGTGTATGTAATTCCATCCTTTAAAAAAAAAGCAATTGGAAAGAATAGCCACAGGTGATTGACGTCAGGAATCTAATGTCTAGTTATGATGGGAAGCCTCTGCACTCTTATCACCTACCCTTCTTTCTCTATGTCCCAGTGAGCTGAGTTCTGTCAACTATGTTGAGAGACACAAAAGGTAAGCTGATGAGAGAATTCGTCCGGAGTTGCTGAGGCAGAGCTTGCAGTCAGTCCCATGGTGACTGAGGCAGGGCATGATGTGGAGACCTCACATGATAGATGGTCTCTGAGGTCAAAAGAAAACATGACTGGTATCAACCCAAGGTAGACAAGGTTGAGAGATGGTAAGGTAAGACAGAATGCCCTGTCCATAATGTTCAATAGACCCATTTCTTTCTGGTGATGGTTCTTACAGAGTCCCCCAACTCCAGAGTTTCCAGTCTCACCACTTATGATCACAGCCTTCACTGCCCTTGGATGTGAACCTCAACATGGTCACCTTTGAGAGGCTGGTAAGGCCCAGGTGCCTTGCTTCAGGGTACAGTGTTACATGGTATTTATAAATAGGGAGGTCTTGATAGCTCAACCAACAGCACCAGGCCAAAAAGGGTGTTGGCTGGAACGAGGGTGCATTGAAAATAAATGGAGAGCAATCTTGGGATGCATATTAGTAGCTCCTGGAAGATGGACTGCATAGTGGGGACATGAGATTGTTTCCCTATAGACTTCATGGTTCTTGAGGCTATGTGTGGACACTATGGGTGCTCAGTTCCAGAATAAAGACAATCTCAAACAAGAGTGGTCAATAAAGTGGAGAATCCTTGAAGATGCTCACGAGCAATGCTTTTCATTCTCCTTCTCTTTGAAGACAGGCCCAGGCACATGGATTCACAGCTTCTGCCCTCCAGTGCTGCTTGCCTCTCCTCTGTGTTTCCCAGATGTGAGTCCCAGATGTGTCCTTACACTCAGGTAATAGAGGCAGTTACTAAGAGGGCAAGAGGAGTCTGCTGTGCTGCTGCAGACCTTAATCCCATCACTTGAGCTGTAGAGACAAGAGAATCCAAGAGTGCAATGAGAGCCTCGGATGCAAACTGAGTTTTAGGCTAGCCTCAGCTACATTAGACAGTATCTCCAAAATGTTTTAAATAATAAAGAAAACAAAGTTCTGTATTTTTGTGATCCTTCTTCACACCTCTGTGTGTATGCGTATGTTTGTGTGTGAGGTGTACACGTATGTATGATTGTGTACATATCTGTCCCCCTTTCGTTTCCCTCTCTCCTCTCTCCGTACTTTCTCTCTGAGGTAGATGCAGTCTCCCACAGTGCTCCTCTTCTGGGTGGCATACTTTTCATGATACTTGCATTTAATTTCTTTATTTACTGCACTTTTTATGTATGTGGAGGCTTGAGTGACAATGACACGAAAAGGCTCAGATATTTTGAACACTTGGACCCCAGTTTGTGCCCCTTTTTGTGAAGTGATGAAAGGTGTGGCTTTACTGAAGGAAGTATGTCACTGAGGGACAAGCTTTATGATTTCAAAAGGCACTTGGCATCTTGAATTTGCTCGCTTTCTGATGTGGTTTGAGATGTGAGCTCTCAACTGTTCCTGCCACCACGATGCCTGCTGCCGCACCTCCCTGCCATAACCGTAGGAGTTCACTATCCTACGGTTAATGAGAACTCTTATCCCTCTGGAACTATACGTCTCAAATAGATTCTTCCTTTCCTGGGTTACCTTGGTCTTGGTGTTTTACCACAGGAGAAGAAAAGAAACTGAGACAGAACCTGGTGCCAGGAGTGGGAAATTGCTGTGACAGACCTGGTTTTTGGGTGGATTGTGGTGGCACGGGAACCTTGTTCTGGAAAAACCATTGGCTGATCAGAGCTCAGTGGCTCTTCTCTGAGAGATGAGAAGGAAAGAATGGTGAGCCCAAGGCAGCTGATGGAACACTGCCTTGTGAAGATTCAAAGGAAAGCAAATACCTGGGCCATTTTGTGATATTTTGAATTAATAATCGATGGTGTCTGTTTAGCTGGAGATGAAGAATTGCTGTGTCTAGACAGAAACCAGCACCACACATATGAAAGCCACTAGTTTGTTCAGAAAATACATGCTGCTTAATGGGAGGTGAGAAACTAGCAGTGATTGAGAAGAGACCAGAATCACTGGGGCTCACTATTCTCTCAGGATCAGCACACAGAAGCTGCGGTTCAGAGGGACATAAGGTTGTACCTCAGGCTTTCATCTGAACTTAGTAACGTGTTACAGAATCCCACACTGTCCTGGCTTTATGTAAGTTTTATTAGATGTATTCATTTCATTTTGCCTGGGAGGGTTTGCCTGCTCATGTGTCTATGCACCATGTAAGTGCTTGGTAACAACAGAGATCAGAACAGGGCTTAGGATCCCCTGGAAATGAAATTAGACATGGTTTTAAACTTCCATGTGGGAACTGGGAATCAATCACCAGTCCTCTGCAAGAGCATCAAGTGCTCCTAGTCACTAAGACATCTCTCCAGTCCCCAAGGTGGTCCTGGTTTTGAAGGTATGAAAAGGACAAAGAGAGGCTTGGCATTATGTGGCAGAGCTGGAGCCCCTTAAGAGAGACCAGAGGACATTGATGGGGTGTAGTTTCAGGTGCAATGGGAACACCAGGACTTTGAATATACCAGTTATCATATGTAATCACTACCAAAAAGAGCAGCAGAAGTGAGGTGGAGGCTATCCTGAGACTATGAAAGGATATATTTGTTTTCTAAAGGGCAGAGGCAGAAAAGTGGAGCTAGCTGCCCAAGTCTTTTGGAGATCAGAGACTTATAAGTGGGTCTGAGACATCAGCCACTTTTTTACACTGCTGAAGTTCAGATGTATTTTGATTTGATTGTGACTATGCCCTGGTTCTTCACTTCTTGAGTAAGAAGTATTTAAATATTTTGGGTGGGAAGAATTGTTTTTTGTTTGTTTGTTTGTTTTTTGTTTTTTTACGAGAGTTGAAAGTTGAGAGACTTTGGACTTTGAAAGAGGCATTGTCCTTTTGAAGAATATTTAATATTTTTACAGTGTTGGAATTCTTAAAAACTAGGGAACCTAAAGTTGTTTCAGTTTTATATTTTAGTAATAATGTCAACCTGACAGCTTGGGAACAAATGAGAAACAAACAGCTGTGATTATGCATTTGCGCATTAAGCTGAGCATTCCATCAAGCTGGTTAGTTTTTCTGTCAGCTTGACACAAACTTAAACCTTATTGCGAAGAAGGAACCTCAGCTGAGGGATTTCCTCCACCTGACTGGCCTGTAAGCGAGTCTGTGAGGCGTGTTATTGATTAAAGAATAATTTGGGGCAACACAGCTCATTGTTGCCAGGACCTTCCCTGCACAGGTGGTCCTAGGTAGAGTACTAAAGCGGCTGGGCAAGTCATGAGAGCAAGCCAGGGAGTGGCACGCCTCCCTCCCGGCATTCTGCTTCCATTCTCACCGTCAGGGGCATGACTTGAGTTCCTACCTTGGCTTTCTCCTGTCATAGATTGTGACCTGTAAATTTTAAGAAAAAAACAAACAAACCCTTTTCTCCCCCAACTTTCATTGGGTCCATTTTGTCAAAGCAACAAAAATTAAACAAAACCACCATTCTCATGATGAGCAAGGAACAGCAACTGGACCAGAGAGGGGAGAAAAGGAAATCAAAGACATGCATTTGTAGGAAGAAAAAAACATCCCATGTACAGATGGGGTGATTGTCTTATGGAGGATCCAATGAAACGAAAAACAAAACTAGGACCATGTCTTAGCCAAGACCCTAGGATAAAACACTTTTTCCACCATGTTGGAACCAACCAAGTGAAAGAGGTTCTACCACAAAATGGTTCCTACCACTGTTATCCTGAAACCCTCTGTTAGTGTCTCTAGCTCTGCTTACACATATGTTAAGGGTTCATTGTATGGACTATTACACCTCAGTCTACTGTGTGTTCCATTCATAATTATTTAATTATATTATTACAATAGTCGCCCATGCCATGAGGAAGCCCCAAATGGAACAAGGTGGAGAGGAAATGAAGGAACAAAGACTTGGTAGATTCAATAAAATGGCCTGAGTCACCTGAAAAGAAAGAGGACATTTAAAGATGTAATTGAAGGAACTGAAGAAAATGAGACATGAATGAGAATGTAGAAGAGGACTCCAGGTGTGAGAAACATCCTGTAAGGTTTGGAAGAGGCAGAGGGAACTTGGCTGAGCCTGGAAAAGACAGGAGGAGAGGTGAAGGAGAGGAAGATGCCATAGGTCAGGTAGAGAGAGGGTAGAAGAAACAGTGATGAGCTGTAGGCCACTCAAAGGACTTTATGTTTACTGTAAGTAAAATGGGTACATGAGGAGTGTGTTGACACAGTGAGGATGTGATATAACAGTTTTATTTTACACTTATTTTCTCAATTTGTGTTTGGTCATGATCTTTTTAAAATTTATTTATTTGTTCACTTTATACCCGTATTACAGCTCTCTCCCTCCCCTCCTCCCCCTCCCCCCTTCCTTCCACCCCTTCTCAGAAAGGGGGAACTGCCCCTTAAAAACCTTCAGAGGCACCTCAAGTTGCATCATGACTAAGTACATCTTCTTTCCCTGATGCAAGACAAAAAAGCCCAGCTAGGAGAAAGTGACAACACAATCCATGTTGGAGACAGCCCAGGCTCTGTTTGCTAGGGCACCCTCATGAAGACCAGCTGCCCATCAGCTACATATGTGTAAGGGACCCCTTACATGCATTGGTCCAGCCAATGCATGATTTTGGTTGGTGGTTAAGTCTCTGTGAGCCTCCATGGTCCTCAGTTAGTTGATTCTCTTGGTCTGCTTTTGGAGTTCTTGTTCCCTCCAGGTCCCTCTGTCTTTCCCACAATTTTTCCACAAGACTTTTTGAACTCTGCATAATAATTGACTGTGGGTCTCTGCATCTGTTTCAGCCCCCTGCTAGATGGAGTCCCTCAGAGGACAGTTATGCTAGTCTGTCTGCAAGCATGGCAGACTAAGTTCATAGTGTTAGGGGTTGGCTCTCTCCTGTGGGATGGGTCTCACGTCACGTTGGGCCAGCCGTTGGTTGCCCGTTCCCTCAATCACTGCTCTATTTTTATCCCTGCACACCTTGCAGGCAGGGTAAATTTTGGGTTGAAGGTTTGTGAGTGGATTGGTGTCATCCTCCCTCCATCTGAAGTCCTACCTGGTGGCTCCTTCAGTCTCCATATTCCCTGCTGCTAGAAGCCTCAGGTAAGTCACCCCATGTCCTCCCAGGAGCCTACCCCTGCTTGTCTCCAGCTTGTCCCAGAGATGCCCCCCCACCCTCGGTTTCCCTTCTCTCTCCCAGCTCTTTCACCTCCCACACCTGGTCTCCTCCCACCTGACCCCACCCTTGTACCCCTGGCACCCCCTCTCCCACCCAGTTCTCTTTTCATCTACTTCTGATGGCTATTTTATTTTACCATTGGAGGGAGATCCAAGCATCCTTCCCTGGGCCCTCCTTGTTACTTAGTATCTTTGGGTGGGTAGATTGTAGAATGGTTAGCTGTTGTTCAAATGCTGATTTCCCCACCCCCAACTCTCTGGTTTCAATCTGGATATTGCATTGTGATACTCACTATAAGCATCCTGTCTCAACTAAAAACCCAGTCTCTGTGTGGTGATTTGGTTTTACAGCCACTGAGGATTAACAGCAGCGTTACTAGAAGATAAACCCATAGTAAATATTAATAACTTATTACAACAAATGGCGCCCAACTAATCTAAGAATCCACACCCTTTAAATCATACTTTATCATAATTTGGAGGGGGGAATAAGCTCCCAGTGATGCAAACCAAATTTAAAATCTAAAAACTCCCAGGTCAGTTACTGTCTCATTAAGAGAGGCCCTTAAACCAGCCCAGGAACAAAAGACAGCCTCCTGTGGGCAGACCTGAAACTTCCATAACAAAACTGGCTGCTGCTGCAGTTTAAGCATGGCTCTTTTATACTGTGGCTGGCTTAACTGGCTCAGCTCCACAGCCATGGCAGGAAAGAAAGGAACTGAAGGCAGACAAACCTCTAGACAGAGTTTGGCCTAAACTGCATGTAAAATAAAAAATTGCCATGGCAGAGGGTGTTTTAATATCTTTTGGCTTCATTTTGGCTGTCACATTTATGGATCTGGTTGCAATATGTTTAATGGTGTTGGTTCTTCTCCATGCCTTCTCCAAGAAAGTTCAAGGAGAAAATGGGGAAAAAGCCAAGGATTGGGGTACTAAGTTACAGAAAATAGTACTCATCCAAATAATTAGGTTAATAACGGCTAAAATTCAAAGCTCTCTGGCTGCAAGGTATTTGTCAGCTCTTTCTGGTAAGGGTCCACCAATTTATTGAAACATCAACAAAAATAACCAACCAGGCTTTGATTGTTACAGTGTAAATTGGCACAACTGACCCCAAACTTAAAAATTTCTTGTCTCTTTGTTTGATTTTCATTTCAAGGCTTTGAGTTACAAATATACTGATTTGAAACTATATATATCTGAACAAGTTGGTGAAGGCACATGCCTTTCTTTCCAACACAAAGTAAAAAGAAACAGGCAGATCTCTGAGTTCTGGATCAAGCTTATTTACATAATAAAAGCCAGGATGGCAACTCCTGCTGTTTAGCCACTTAAAGAGATAGTCTAAGATTCAAAATGACAAAATTTTCCTTATGGTTACCATGTAAATTCTTTTTTCTTAGTAATAGATGCTATGTCCTTACTGGTCTACAGGTTGGATTCACATAATTTTTAGGTTTATATAAAGAAAGATAATGTCACACTGCTCTGGAAACTATCTTATCCTTTTAAACGTGAAACATTTTCACAGGGGAAAAATGTTGGTCATGCTTAATGTAAAAAAGACACAAGAGGCTTAAAGATGGCAAAGTACATGCCAACCTAGTTTAGTCCTAAAAACTTAAAAATTATATTCATATGTTTAAAAAAACAAAACTGTCCATCCCATATTAAAAAGAGGGCAAGCCAAAAAGTAGCCACTATCAATGTAAAGCCCAGGTACAAGATGCCTAGGGTATGCTTAAATGCTAGAGGTAAGAAGGAGTTTAAATAAAAAGTTTGGCTATAAAGGCATAACTGCCCATCCTGTATAAATAAGGGACAAGCCAAAAAAATAGCCACAAACAATGTAAAGCCCAGGTACAAGTTGCCTAGGGTATGCTTAAATGCTAAAGGTAAGAGGGAGTTTAAATAAAGTTTGGCTAGAAAGGCATAACTGCCCATTCTACATAAACAAGGGGATAGGACAAATAGCTACAACATATATAAAAATCTAGGGCTAAACCTCAAAACAGGTACAAGATACCTACGGTATGCTTATATTCTAAATTAAAAAGGAGTTTATATAAAGTTTCCTTAAAACATGTGTTTTGTATTGCTCAAGGCAACCAGCCTGTTTCTCTATTGGGAGGCTTCTCTGGGGAAATAGGTAGCAATTTGGCCTAATACAACAGGAACGCAAGAGCTGGAAAAGATATGTTAATCTATCTAACCTTGTTTTGATTTCAACATGGTAATGATTGTATGTTCAATAAGATGGTACCTTATATTGCTGATCCCTTTACATGGGAACAACTCTGAAACTGACTGAGAGATTAAAAAAAAATGTCTCTAGCCAGAACTTCAACAATACTTGGCCAATAAATCCTTGGCTATAATATCCTCAAAATGCATTATGCTAACCTTTTAATTGATATAGATTTAAAATGGCTTACAGTTGAGTTTCATCCTGCACATCTCATACATTTATAATTTTAGAACTCTATAATGCTTGTGAGAAATTATATGTTTGCAGAACAAAAGAACTGGACACCAGAGATGCTGGATCAAACCTGAAGGATTCATTCTTCAGCATGCTGAGACATTGACACATCTGTTCCAGCATCTTGCATGTTCCAGCATTCTGCTTGTTCCTGCCTCAACTGCTTCAATTGCTGTTTTCTCATCAAAGCCTGATCCCAAAAGAACTTTGAAGAAAGCTACTAATTTTAACTGGTCCAGCATTTTAGACTGTTCCAAAAAGGACTTTTATTAAGCCTGAAATTTCTCAACATTCAAATGTTATTGGACCACAAATGTTATTGCTTGCTTAATTAACCATTTTTATTTGGGTCCCCTACAGGATTTCTACATGTCCACAATGTCAGCTAGAAGAAACTCATGAGAACGGCGTCCAATTTCCATAAAGGGGGTTGGGTATGTTTTTGGTTGTTTGATATGGCTACAAAATTTTATTGTCGTTGGGAGATGTTTATTATTAATGGTCTTATTCAAAGTGAAACAAGGAATATACAGGGATATTTTATAGAAATAGAAAAAGGGTAGATTATTGAGTCTACTCAACTTAAGGTTTTATTTGTTATTCACAAATAAGGTTAATTTTAACTCTGGTATAGGATTTTGCATATTGATGCAAAAATAAGTATTTTTAATACATTGGTATAAGCTTTACTATATTGATAGAAAGTCAAGGTTACTTCCAATACTTTTAAACTATTATTAAAAGGTGGTTAGGATATTAGGTATGCAAGTAAATTATTAGTTACTCAACTCTTGTCATTTCAGACACTAGTCTAATTTATCACAGGAGTATATCTCGTAGGTTTGACAGATAGATATGATTTTGTATACAAAGCGATTTCATAAAGATAGGTAGTCTTCAAAAACTTCAGAGACCTACAGAATATGCATTTAAAATGTTCTTATTATTTTAAAGATTCTTTGACAATGAGACAAGACATATCCTGGCAGCACCCCGCCTACCTGAAAGAAGATAATGAGCATCGAAGAACCTCCTTATGGAGATGGCTTCAAATGTGGCAAACAAGCCACTCGGGTAAAGAAAATACCCTCGCTTCACAACAGACAAATTCTGCCTAGAATGGGCAAGCTTAAATGCAGGACAAGTCGACTGCAGAACTCTGCCAAGACAGGGTAAGCAAGTCCTAAAAAGTTCCTGCTTCACGTATATGTCTGTCAAAATATTCTGAGCCAGAAGGCTGGAGATGATGCTCCAACGTTATAGAGAGTTATGGGTGACTGTTCAGCAGCAAACTGTCTGTCAATTTTTTTTTTTTTTGGAAACTGCTAACACGCACTTCCTATTTACTCTCATAACTAGTTTTATTCCTTCTCAAGTCTCTGATGGGGTTGAAGACCAAATAATTACAGTACCACATTTAAGATTAAGTTGTTTAGAAATTAAGAAATCTTTTTATATAGGTAATACCAATAAGGATAAAAGTTAATTTAGGTATAGAACTTTAAACTTGTCAAGATAGATAGGATAATCAGACACTTTCTCCTAAGATACCCTCTCCATGTGCTAAATACACATGGACTAGACATTGCACGTGTAGATCTTACCTAACAGTTTTCATAATTTCATAATTATTATTGTATTGAAAGAAAAGGAGCCTTTTATTGGACTTAAAGGGGGAAATGTTGGTATAATGTTCTTTTAAAATGTATATGCCTTACCCTTGTTAATTCAAATGCTGATTTCCCCACCCCCAACTCTCTGGTTTCAATCTGGATATTGCATTGTGATACTCACTATAAGCATCCTGTCTCAACTCTTGTGTAAACAGGACACAAATAAAGCAACTAGATACAATGTTGTACAATGGGAGGAGCCAGAGGACAGGAAAGAGGGGAGGAGCTAGAGAACAGGAAGGGGTGAGAAGGAGCTTGAGGAGAGGAGAGCATGAGGAGAGCAGAGCGGGAGGAGAGAGCTTGGAGGTCTTAAAGCATGAACCAGACCTAAGATTTCACAAAAAGCAAGTAAAATGTGGGAAATCTAAATGTTAGGAAACTGAGGGCTTGGAGGTTTAGGAGGGAGTAAATATTGCCCAGCATTGTGTTCTAGGTTAACTAAAAACCCAGTCTCTGTGTGGTGATTTGGTTTTACAGCCGCTGAGGATTAACAGCAGCGTTACTAGAAGATAAACCCATAGTAAATATTAATAACTTATTACAACAGTTAGCCTATAGTATATGAATAATATCCTCTTATAAGTGAGTACATCCCTTGTGTGTTTTTCTGGGTCTGGGTTACCTCAAGATGAAATCTCCTAGTTCCATCCATTTGCCTGCAAATTTGCATGATTTCATTGTTTTTATTAGCTGGGTAGTATTTCGTTGTGTAAATGTACCACAGTTTCTTTATCTATTCTTTGGTGAGGGACATTAAGGTTGTTTACAGATTCTGGCTATTATGAATAAAGCTGCTATGAACATAGTTCTCCAAGTATTTCTGTGGTATGGTGGAGAATATTTTGTGCATATGTACAGAAGTGGTATAGTTGGGTCTTGAGGTAGAATTATTTCCAATTTTCAGAGAAAGCTCCAGATCTATTTCCACAGTAGTTGTACAAATTTATACACCCACCAGCAATGGAAGAGTGTACCCCTTGTTCTTCATCCTCGCCAGCATGAGCTTCACTTCAGTTATTGGTCTTAGCCATTCTGACAGATGTATGATGGAATCTCAGACCCATTTTGATTTGCATTTCCCTGATGACTAGGAACATTGAGCATTTCTTTGAATAATTTTAAGTCATTAGAGAATCCTCTGTTGACAATTCTTGGTTTTGCTCTGTTCCCCACTTTTTTTCATTACAACCCAAGGGTGACCCTTCACTCCTCTCCTCCAAGTCACCTCTTCCCCTCCTTATGCACTTTCTTCTCTCTTCCCTCCCCTCAAAAGAGGAACCTCCCTCCAACCCCACGCCCCCTTATCAACCTTTCCCAGCACATCAAATCACATCTAGACTGAGCATGACTTCACTCCCTGAGGTCAGGCAAGGCAGTCCTGCCAGGGGGAAGTGATCCAAAAGCAGGCAATAGAGTTCTTGTTAGAAACAGTGCACCCTCCTCCATTAGCAGGGTCACCTGTCGGCTGTGTGTCTGCAGAGGGTCTAGGTCCAGACCATGCATGCTCCATACGTGATGTCTCAGTCTCTGAAGGCCCCCATGGGACTGGGTTAGTTGTCTCTGTTGGTCTTCTTGTGAGGTTCCTGTTCCCAGGTCCTTCCATCTTTTCTCCAAAGCTTCCACAAGACTGCTGAGCTCTGCCCTGTGCTTAGCTGCAAGGCCCAGCATTGTCTCAATCAGCTGCTGGCTGGAGCCTCCCAGATGACAGTCAGGTTAGGCTCCTGTCTGCAAGCATAGTAGAGTACCATTATTAGTGTTAGGAGCTGGCTCTCTACCTTGGGGTGTGTCTCAGGTTGGGCCAATTATTGGTTGGACTTTCCCTCAATCTTTGTTCCCTCTTTATCCCTGCACTTCTTGTAGGCAGGGGAATTTCTGGACCACGGGTTTTATCAGTGTGTTGTTGTTCCCATCCTTCCACTAGTCCTGCCTGGCTAGGAGGTGGTCCCTTCGGTGTTCATGTCCCCTGCCACCCTGTTAGGAGTCTCAGCTAGAGTCACACCCATATCCTCCCAAGGCCTCCAGCTTGACAGAGAGATGCCCCACCTCAGTTTCCCTTCTTGTTCCCAGCCCTCTCACCTCCCACCCCTGTTCTCCCCACATCTGTTCTCCACCTTTGTTTCCTTCCACATTCCATCTCCTGCCCAGTTTCCTCTTTTCATCCCCTTATGCTGTCTGTTCTATTTCCCTTCTGAGTGACATTCTAGCCCCCTTCTTGTTACTTGGGCCCTCCTTGTTACTTAGCTTCTTTGGGTCTGTGGATTGTAGTATGGTTACCCTGTGCTATAGGTCTAATATCCACTTATAAGTGAGTACACACCATGTGCATCTTTCTGGGTCTGGGTTACCTCACATAGGATGATCTTTTCTGGTTCCATCCATTTGCCTGCAAATGTCATGATTTTGTTTTTAATAGATGAATTCCACTGTGTAGATGTAGCACAATTTCTGTATCCATTCTTCGGTTGAGGGACATCTGGGTTGTTTCCAGTTTCTGGCTATTATGAATAAAACTGCTATGAACATAGTTAAGCAAATGTCATTGTTGTGTGGTGGAACATCTTTTGGGTATATGCCCAGGAGTGCTATAGCTGGGTCTTAAGGTAAAATTGTTCTCAATTTTCTGAAAAAGCAACAGAATGATTTTCAGAGAGATTCTACAAGTTTGCAACCTCACCAACAATGGAGGAATGTTCCTCATTCTCCACATCCTCACCAGCATGTGTTGTCACTTGAGTTTTTGAATTTAGCCATTCTGACTGGTGTAAGATGGAATCTTAAGAGTCTTTTTTTTTTTTTTTAATGTATACAGTGTTCTGTTTGCATGTAGGACTGTAGGCCAGAAGAGGGCGCCAAATCTCATTATAGGTGGTTATGTGCCACCATGTTGTTACTGGGAATTGAACTCAGGACCTTTGGAAGCGCACCCAATGCTCTTATCCTCTAAAGCATCTCCCCAGCCCCTGAGTCTTTTTTGATTTGCATTTCTATGATGGTTAAGGACACTGAACATTTCTTTAAGTGCTTCTCAGCCATTCGATATTCTTCTGTTATGAATTATCAGTTTAGCTCTATACCCCATTTTTTAAATTGGATTATTTGATTTGTTGCTGTTTAATTTCTTAAGTTCTTTGTATATTTTTAGATATCGGCCATCTATCTGATGTAGAGCTGGTGAAGATCTTTTCCCAATCTGTAGGCTGCCATTTTGTTCTATTGACAGTGTCCTTTGACTTACAGAAGCTTCTCAGATTCATGAGATCCCTTTTATTAATTATGTATCCCAGAGTCTGTGCTGTTGGTGTTCTATTAATGAAGTTGTCTCCTATGCCAATGAGTTCCACACATTTCCCCACTTTGTCTTCTAACAGGTTTAGAATCTCTGGTTTTATGGCTTTGATCCACTTGGACTTGAGTTTTGTGCAGGAAGATAAATATGGGTCTATGTGCATTTTTCTTCATGCAGACATCCAGTTCAACCAGCACCATTTGTTGAAGATGCGCTTTTTTCCATTGTATGGTTTTGGCTTCTTTGTAAAAAATCAGGTGCCCATAGGAGTGTCAGCTTCTTTCTGGGTCTTCAATTCTTTTCCATTGATCAACCTGTTTGTATCTATGCCAGTATCATTCAGTTTTTATTAATATTGCTCTGTAGTATAGCTTGAGATCAGGGATGTTGACACCACCAGAAGTTCCTTTATTGTATTGAATTGTTTTGGCTATCCTGGGTCTTTTATTTTTTCCATATGAAGTCAATGGTTGCTCTTTCTACATCTGTAAAAAGGTGTGTTGGAATTTTTTAATTGTTATAATATTTTGTTTTTATTTTTATTAATTACAATTTATTCCCTTTGTATCCCATGTTGCCCATGACTTTGAACCCCTTCCTGTGTGCACTCCAAGTCACACAGGGAGAAGGGCAGCTGACTGGTATAGAACCAATAAACAGTCCATACCCCTGTTAAGGACATTCTGACACCTAGAACACACCAGGCCATTTCCCAAGAGCCAAGAACCCACCCAAATGCTCCAAATGGTCCGCCCAAATGACAGGATCATAGACCTATACGTGGCTTCTCACTACCACAGAAACCAGTAAAATTTTGAAGGGTCCTATATGATTCCTAAGTAGAAATGACCATAGCCTCACACATTCATGCTCAGTGTCCCATCCCATCCCACACCCATAACCATCTTTTCTGAGGCTACAGAATCACCTGGTGAACTTCCCAGACTACACTATAGGCTTCCATGTTGACATGGAAAACCTAGCTGAATCATGTGTGCAGTGAATGGTGACTTTGATAATGCAGCCAAGAATAGATGCATGTAGACATATGCACTCACATGATCTTCATCCTGAACTCCAACTTCCCAATAGAGTTAATAATGAACCTGAAGGAAGGCAAGGGACTGGATTTCTTCTCTTCAGGAATATGTAATATATATGTTTCCTGCCCAACAAAGTATATACCACTTTCCTAAAAGCTAGAAGAAGGCATCTCTGAGTACTGAATCAGGGACAAAAAGAGACATAAGTGTTCTCAAGCTGCTGATGAAGTGGGAACAAAGGCTGGGAGGGGCTACAGTAGCATCTCAGTGCAGACAAGAGGGGCCTGAGGCTCTGGAAGGACATCGTGAGACCTGGTCATGATTGGATCCTCTCCACCACTTTCAAGCAGAGCAGGCAAGCTGAAGTAGGTGTCTCCTGATAAACAAGAAGGTACTCTGATCTCTGTCTTTATGGAGGTCCTACACAAGGATCTGAGAAAGCCACCCAGAGGAGGAGGTATGGTAAGGAGAACAGAGATCAGCATATACCAGTCATGAGTAGAAGAAGCCACCAAGTACCCACAGACTATGAGATCATTCATGGTCACAAGCACCTTACTTACCTGTCAACTGACACTAGGGTTCAGGTCCAATATCCACCTACAGTCAGGGAGAATCCTCCAAGGACCAGACTCATCAGTGTTCTCACAAAGACAATCAGTATTCGGTATGGTCTCTGCCCCTACCTTGACACAATGATATCAGGGATATTATCACATGACCTTCACACCACCTGAGCACCCACTTCCCCTTGGTCCAGACTCCTAGGATCGACACACTCTTGACCTCATTGTCTCCTCCACATAGTGACCCAGGACCAAGCTGAAAGTTGGGATGTCTGACTTTTCTGGTTTTATGGAGGACAGGCAGGATAAGACAAGGAGTTTCATGGAAAAAGCACAGAGAATGGTCACCCAGGCCAAGGTGACCAAGAGTGTGAGCAGAAGCTAGCCAGCTAGCTGATTGGAGAAAGAACTCTGTGTATCAGTGAGTAGGGTATATGACTGTGACGAACAACTCAATGGAGTTGTATCTAGAGGTGCCAGGAAACCAGCCTCAGACATGAAACCCATACGACACAGATGCACATTGAATTCCAGAGCAAAGACATCAACAAACAGGAAAGGCTCAAACAAGTACCTCTATTTATCAGTGACAAGGCATGGGAGCATGGCTGAACATCTCACATCTTCTCAGGAAGACACACGATGTAAGTTGCTAAACACACCTCTTAGAACGGCCTTTCCCCCTGACCTTCCCTCTCAGCAATGCTCAGCCCTCTGCAAAAGGCAGTGCTGTGTCTGTGCAAATGTCCCTGCATGAGACTTTAATTTAGAGCATAAATTCTGGAAAGACCCAATTCTATGAATTGAAAGGAAGGTTCTTGGGAGCCATGGGACAACAGACGAGGCAGTGGTCACTGTGGCAGAGTGGTGAGCCAGATGACTATCAGATAACTTCTTCTGCCTGAGGATGCCACACCCCATGGGGAGCTGATAAATGCTGGAGTTCACAGCCTAGCACCTGAAGAGGAAATGTTACAGAAGTATACATATGCGCCCCACCAGTTACCTCAGACACTCACCTACTCCAAAGTCATGGCCCAAGGACCCCACATCCCACCCTCAGTGCTCTGCGGGCTCTCACCCTGTCAGGACTGGCAGGAGAAAGGGCAGCACTATAGACAGCGGCACGAGGCACTAAGCCCCTTTTCCTCTGCAGGTGCTCCAGAGGATAGTCAGGCCCACAGTCAGCAGCAGCAGCTACATGGTCACCATAGTGCTGTGCACTCCTGGACTTCCTAAAGCATGCATATCCTGCTCCGACTGGCACCCAGCCTCACCTATGCGGAGGCCCGTCCATGTGAGGGCTGAGTGTACTGTTTTGTTTGGACCTTGTGGACACATGGCGCAGATTTCTGTAATTAGTCACCCGGCTGCGCTTTCATTCATTCTGAGGAAGCCTTGTCAGGACAGAGAATGTTATCAGAGTGGGAAGCACTACCTCAGAATCTAGAGCAGCAGAATAACAAGAACCCTTTCCATGTCCAGGACCTATTCTCAACAAACCAGTCACAACACTTCCTCTTCCCTCCCAGAACTTCCAGCTCCAAACACAGCCGCCAGCTTCCTCCCCATGCAGCATTAATGGATGCGAAACTCTGCCCTACAAATACAGTTCCCAGAGAATTCAGCTCTGGTCTCTGCCCACCACACTCTGTCTCCTGTGTCCTATCTTCAGGCCATGCTTATGAGGACCCTGCACACCTCCCTGACTCCGCACGTCCTCCCTGCAGCTCCCATCCCACTCGGCAAATGGGCTTCTAGAAAGACTCCAAACTCTGCTTCACCTTTTCTCAGAGATGCTCATTGCTCTCAGTTACAGTAAAAAGAATTGGAACTCAGGTCAGACTGAAGCCTCCCAGGGGTCCCCACTTCCCTTTGGTCCTCTGTTCTGTGTGACAGCACAGTGAAAGTCACTGCCTTGATTTTGTGCACATGTGAGCTGTGTGTGTGCTGTGTACAACTGTAAGTGTGCATGTGTGCCCCTGTCGGTATGCTAGAGTGCACACATATATGTGTTCTGGGAGTTCATGACTGCCAGTCTTTGAATTTTGATGTGTTTCCCTGTGTGAGAGTGCATGCTTTGTGTCTCTCTTTGTTTATACACATATACATACATGTGTGTGGTATACCTGTGTGTGTCTATGCCATTGTGGGGAGGGTTGTATATGTGACCGTGCACCTAGCTTTCTTTGTGCGCATCTGTATCTCTGTGCATTTATGTGGCAGTTCTGTGAGAATGCAAATCTGTGTCTGTATAAACCTCTCTGTAAGGATGTGTGTATACATGTGAGTTTCCTGGGGGTTATGATGAGAATCTGAAATGACACACACAGGCTACGTGGTTACACACTTGACAACCAGCTGGAGGCGCTTGTTGGGAATCTAGAACCTTTGGCACTATGGTCTCACTAGAAGATGTTGGATGCCGGTGGAACCTACCTGTGTAGGGTCTGCCCTGATCATGCTACTTCCTGCTCCAGCTGTGTCGAGCTCCCCTGCACACAGAGATTAATCACCTACCTTACCTTCTCACATGACAGACCATATCTCCTGAAGCACGAGCCAGAATCAATCCTTCCTCCATAGCGTTGTGTCCGTTGTCTACTGTGTCACAATTCCAACCAAGATATTAACAAAAGAAATTGGTGCCGATGAGTGATGTCACTGCTGTTAGAAGCCTGAGCATGTGGGCCTCAGGCCTTGGGGTGGTTACGTGGGAAATTAGGAAGGGATGCAAATGCAAGCTGAAGAAGCCCTTCAAGAGCTGTATGTGGAGCTAGAGGGCATTCCTCAGGAAATGCTGACTGGAAAGACCAAGGTCACAGAATTTCAGAAGGTAAGGAGGATGCTATCAGGATTAATGGTCCCACATGTTGCACCTTGGTAGACTCGAGCTGCTTCTGCTGATGTTTGAGTCAGGCTGAACTGAACAATTATGGACTCACTCATTCGGTGGAGATTTCAAGACAGCTCAGCAGCCTGGTGGGGACACCAGGCAGGGATGCTCCAGTCTCCTCCATGTTGCAGGCAATATCAAGTTCAGGCTAGATCTAGCCTCCAGTTAATCCATGTTACAGGAACTGCCTTGACCTGACTTTCCACATATGAGAAACTTTTCAGGAAAGAGTGACTACATATTTGTTTACACAAGTTAACAGCCTCCTGCTGGCAGCAATTCTGGAGGCACAAACTGATGTGAGAGTCTGTATGACACTAGACACATGTCAGATCATCTCAGGAACACCAGACTCCAGACACATGAGTTTGTCATCAGCCTAGATGAAACCTTCTCTCCTAAGCCTTTAAAGAAGGAGTAACCCAAGACTGAGCTGTGCAGCTTCATCAAGTAAAATGGCCAAGTCAAGGACTCCTGCCCCTATCTGAGTCCTAGGAATGGGTTAGTTCTCTTACCCTGCTCCATAGCAAGATGATGCAATCCACCCTTCAAACAAATTTTTGTTCTTCTGTATCCTCACTCAGGACAGCACATACTCCTGCACCCAGATCTCTGTAACCTTGGCCAGGAGCAGCACTGGAAGGACCTGGAACATTCAGGATCATCCTGTTCTTGTTCTAGCTCCCCACCTCTGTTTCACTAGACACCAAGGAAGCTAAAGACAACCCACCTTAATTGCCCCCACAGACTAGGAGAGTCACAAGGGCCTGTTGAACCTCCTTATGAAGATGTCAGAGGATGGTGAGGATGGAAAAGGCAGTGGGTAAGTTGGATTACCCAGGAGAAGGGTTGTTTCATGTGCTACAAGACAAAGGCTCTAGTGCTACTCTAGAGCTGGGATTCACCTTGACATAGAAAGGAGAGTTTGTTAACATGAAGGAAGCAGAGCGAGAGCTGCAATTGTACATGGGACACTAGCGTGTCCACTAGATCACACAAGAGACAGTTAATGCCCCAGGCTACCTAGAGTTCTCCACATGGATGCGGAAGAAGAAAGTATTGACGTTAGGTCAACAAGATGACCAGGGTGTCAAATGTATAAGATCAGTCAGTAGTGGCCCTACATAAAGCCTGAGCTGCCCATTGGCTACATATATGTAGAGGACCTAAGTCCAGCCATGCATGGTTCTTGGTTGGTGTATCAGATGTCATAGCCCCTCTGGGCCGTGGTTACTTGGCTCTGTTGGTCTTCTTGTGGAGCTCTTGTCACCTCTAGGTCCTTTTAATGTTTCCTCCAGCTTTTCCACTAGATTTTCTATGCTTCATACAATGTTTGGCATGAACCTCAGTATCTGTTTCAAACTGTTGATGGGTAGAACTAGTAAGGGAGTGAGAAATATCTCTGTCATGGACTCTGTTGCCTGCTTTTGGATCACTTCCCCTAATGGGACTGCCTTACCAAGCCACACAGGAAGGAGAACTCAGTCCTCATGTAACTGGATGAGCTGGGGTGGGTGGGTAGGGGGCTCCCCTATTCTGAGGAATAGAGGAGGAGTGATGCAGGAGGGAGGGGAACTTAGAGAAGAGGAGGAAGGGCCTCCAACCGGGATGTAAATTGAATAAATAAATGAATAAAAATTTTTAAATCCATCAGTAATAATCATACCACAAACTGAATATTACACTCTCTTGGAATTTGCTCCTCCAAAGAAAATATTTTTTAATTTAGCTTCACACAGATTTTTCAGGAGATTAGCAGAATAAAGACAGATTCTTTGCACAAATATCACCCAGATTTCAACTAAATTCCTGTTCCTTTCTAAACGCTACTGTAGACATCATAAAGCAGACTTCCACTGTTCACATTGATCTCAGAACTCTTGCCTTCCAGCCCCCTACAAGGATGACCCATTAAGCTCTGCTGAATGCATCAATGACTTTTCTAGTCCAGTGTTCCAAATGCTTCCAAATGTCTCCAAGAATGAACTTATCTCTATCAGATTCTTCACAGCAACGAACCCATGCCTATGGTGTCAGTTCCTGCCTTGGTTACTTTTCTGTGGCTGAGATAAAGAAACACGACCAAGGGCAATGGAAGAAGGAAAGTGTTCACTTTGGGTCGTGACTGCAGAAGGCTGGTCTCCCCACAGCAGGAAAAGGCACGTGGAGCTTGCTGACCATACTTTATCAGCAGAGGAAGCATGGAGTGGGCAAGGCTATCAACCTCAGATCACACCCCAAATGATGTACTTACTGGAGCAAGGTTTCACCTTCTGAAAATTCAATAACCTTCGCAAAAGTGCCACCAACTGGGAACCAAGGTTTCAAACACATGAGCCCATGGGGAGCCTTTCTTCTTAAAACCACAACTCGCTAAGCATCTGACACAGATTAATACTGAGAACAAAGAACTCCAAAATCCAGCCTATCCGATCAATAATTGGTCTAATCAAATGATGAGAAAGTTCTCAAAATCTGTGCAAATAAATGGTCAAAAAAACTTTCTTACAGCTAACATCTTCACCCATAAGAGAAATGTCAACTAAAATTATATTGAGATTCTGACTTAGTCTGGTCACAATGGCTATCATTAAGAAATCAATGCCAACAAAGTCTCATGAGGATGTGAGCGAGAGATACACCTAAAAATTATTAGTAGAAACATAAATAATTAAATATGAAAGTTCTCCCATAAATGGAAGTGTAACTACCATGTGACACAGACACATGTTTACCTGAAGCAGTCTAGGCTGATCACCACACAGACCCTCTCACAGCCATGTGTACTACAGCCCTGTTCAGCAGAGTTCCAGAACCAGCCCAGGTGTCTGTCAGAAGATGAATGGGCATAAGGGTCCACGCAGACGGACCTTAGACCTCAGGAACAGAGCAGTGTGAACTGTCCTAAGGTTCTTGCAAGGGACACTTAACATTGTCATCTTCAGGGACACAAATTTCTGTAGAAACAAAGAAAAACACAGGTCTGAGGAGGTGGAAAGTTGAATAAAAATACCATGAGAAACTGCAGCTAGTTCTGCCTTTCTTGAAAGGAGACAATGGACCAATTATCTGGGTCCCTCTCAGGATTCCATGAACATCATTCTAATAAGATCCCTGTGAGAACTTGTACACATTTGAATCTGTGAGGCCATCTCCCCAGTCCTGCCCAACCTAGTAGCTTCCCAAATTCTCCTGCCTCTTGTCAGACATGTCCTGAAGCCATGTGGGGTTGTGCCACATCAAATAAATGTGTAGGGCCTCCTGTATGTTACATGACTGAGGGATTCCATGTGCTTTGGCCTGGCACATGCTGAGTCCCACAGCTCCTCAACCCTGTCAGAGAATAGCCACACTGGAGACAAAGGCCAATCACAGACCTCCTTTTCCACAGACTCTGTGAAGTCACTGCTGAGCAATCAAGGGTCTTCCAGGATATCGCTTGCCTTTGTGATCTTCCAAGACATATATTACTGTAAGAACAAGAAAAACTCAGGACTTAGGAGGTGCACTAGGTGAATACATGCAGATTAAATCCTCCTGTGACAAAGACATGAGTCAGGGCCCTGCTGTCCCTGCGACACAGTGAGACACCCTGGAAAGGGAGAAATGCAAGGGTCACAGGGTTTTCCTGGGTGACACAGAGGAGACATGTGGGAGGGGCACAGCAGAGCATCCTCTCAGCCTTATGCTCAGGGACAACAATGCATTCTTGAAGGAATCCTCTATACTGTGTGAATTTTTAACATTCTTCCAAGAGCCTCCAGGTTTTTTTTCAGACCCTTCCCTGTGGGCAGAGGTCAGATGAGCTGAGGGGGCATGACTATATGACTCAGCAGGAAGCCAGTGTCCCAAGGATAGGAACAATGTCCAGCACTAGGGGCCTCGCCCTGCAGCAAGTACGAGCATGAGGCGAGACTTTAGAGCAACCATGGAACTGGGATGTGACTGGAGGAATGGACATGACACAGCTGGCTGGTCACAAGGATCCACTGTCTGACCACAAGAACACGACACCTCCCGAGCAGCCTCGCAGGGTGACAACATGACCTGGAGAGTCCTGTGCACAGGGATACTAGTCTATCTCCTGACCCTGGAGGGATCTTACCCTACAAAGGCCTCTGGAGGCATGTAAGCCTTCAAACTGCTGTCATGCAACATGGGAGCCCAGGAAGTGACATTTCATGATGGGGAGGAGGGGGTAGAGTGGTGGAACCTCTGGCCTCAGTGGTCAAAGCCCCGAGAGTCACATCCTGCATCAGATCTCCCATGCTTCACATGCAGCACCCAGTGCCTGGAGATCAGCAGAGGAAACTTCCCAGTCCCCAGTCCCCGGCTGCAGCTGCTGCACAGTCCGCTGGTGTCTGGTAGTAGGGCCCATGAAAGTAGTGGGCTCCTGTGCCTCTCGCCTATGAAATCTACCACAGAGATTCTCCTCTCAGATGAAGCGCATTCACTGTCGAAGGTACAGTGGTCTTACACCAGCAACTCATAGATGTACATGGGATTCCTGTCCCAAACCGTAGATGAACTGAGAAAATGGGTCTGTAGTGCCTTGTTGCAGCCATGAGAGCAGAGCTGCTTAAGAATGCTGGCAGCCTGCTTTTCCATGATGTTCGCCTGGGGAGTGCCTCACCAGGCCACAGGGGAAGCGGATGCTCTCAGTCCTGATGCAACTTGAAGGGCTGGATTGAAGGGGGGGGCTCCCCTTTTCTGAGGGGTAGGAGAGGAGGGATAGGGGAAAAAGAAAGAGAGGGTGGGACCATGAGGAGAAGAGGGGGCTATGACCAGGACGTAAAGTGAATAAAGAAATTATTTAAAAATAAATTAAAAAGAAGAATGCTGACAGAGGTGTATAGTGCAGAGAGAGCTCTAGAGGGCTCTCAAGAGCTGGTGCTCATAGCATCTGGAGACCTTTGCAGCTATGAGTTCTCCTTGGGTTCAACAGTGTCCAGACCTGCTCTACCAGATGGAGACAGCCTGGGGCACTGGACTAAAACACCCATAGTTCCCAGAACATGACTGACACTCTATCATGGCTAAGTCTACACAAACTTATGCTACATGCATGTTTCTGCAGGTGTATGTGTGTACACACGCTGTGGCATACATGTGAACATCAGAAGACAATATGCAGGAGTCAGCTCTCTCCTTCAACCATGTAGGCCCCAGGGAAGTCAATGGTCAGATTTGGCAGCCAGTGTCTTTACCCACTGAGCCATCTCACAAGCTCGTTTTTAAATACCTTTCTTTACTTCTTTATGTGCATGTATGCTGGATGTGCATGTCTGTGCGGACATATGCATTTGAATGTGCTCATGTAAGGGTGTGTTTGTGCATGTGGAGCCGAGAGGTTGAGATCACATGAGTATCTCAATTGTTCTCCACCTTATTGTTTCTCTCAGTAAGGCTGGAGCTTGATTCAGCTAGGCTAGCTGGCCAGTGCAGTGCCCCCACCCAGGATCACTCTGCTTCTGAATTCACAGTGATCAGATTACAGATGCACTAGTGCAGCCTGCTTTCTGCTGAATGCAGGTCCTCAGGCTTGAGGGGACAGCTCATCTGACTTAGCCATCTCCACAACATTGCTGTTATCTTTTGATAGGATGGTAAATTGTGGACACTAAGACCTCTGTCCTGTCTGGTCAGAGGGAGGCATCTTACACTTGACAGCGTGATGAATGGTACTCTGGCCTCCACACGCTGGAAACCAGGATTCCACCCCTACTACCAGAGCAGCAGCACAGGTTCTGGATGCACCCAACCAGATCCCTACTTCTAACAGGACCATGACAAAGACTGGGTGAGTCAGGAGTGAGTGTGAGCCTCAGGATTCGGGCTGAGGATTCCAGAGAACCTATAAATCCCTCTCACAAGCGCCCAGGAATCTCAGGCATGGCTCCCAGGTGGGAACTAGCAAAAGCAGAGCAGGAAATAGTAACTCACTCTGTACCCCCTATCCTAGAACCTCATACCCAGCTCTATGAGGCAGAGCAAGACAAACCCATGAGCAGCAGCAGCTGTTAGAGTGATCCTGTCTGTCCTAATTATGGAGTAGTTAATAAAGACTTCCTCCTGCAACAGGAACCTGATGATGATGATGAAGCACTTAAGTGGAACCATGACAGAAACTGAACTATATGGCTGTCCTCTGTCTCTCTGAAGTCTCCGTTAAAAGGAAGACTCTTCACCTGAGCACCTGCAAGTCTGAAAGACACCAGGATGTTCTTTGAATTCATCTAGGAACAGCTTGAATTCAACACATCCAATAGATTCCCTAGAACACAGGACAAGAGGGTGGGCAAGAGGATGATGGTCTCCTAATACTGCTCCATCCTTCCCTATATACAGACCAAAAGATAAATTAACAGCTATTAAGGCCTGAACTATGTGGGTGGAGAAGTCTAGTAATGCCCTGAGGGGAAGGACTGCCTTATTGCATTCTTTCCCCACCTACTAGAGATAACAGTTGCTAGGAAACTGGCCCATCCCTCTAGGGAGGGACACCAGGTCATTATGGTCTGGGGACCTTCCTATAGCCAATCAATTCAAAATGTAGTAGCATTTTGACCAATAGATGCTTGCCAGGCAGGAATTGCCCCTGCCTTGGGCATGCTGGGAGGAACCAGAATCTACATATCACGCAACTAACCTGGTGGCAGCGTGCTCAGCTCCCACCACTTTGGCGGTGGGTGTTGTGGGCCCAAGCTGCAGTTTGTAATTTACAATAAAAAGACCCTCATGTGTTTTGCAATGGAGTCGATTCCTGTAGATCTTTTGGGGGCTCGCGAACTGGGTATAACAGGTCTACCATAGTGTGAGCTTAGGTAATAAGGGTTAGCCCTTATTACCTGATGCATAAAACAGTGGCACAGCCACTCAAGACACTGTTATGAAATTTTGACCTCTCCCTGTGTGTTCCATGTCCAGGAGAAGAGAGGAAGATAAAGATGGATTCAAAGCTGTGTCTGAGAATTCTCTGGGGTCACATGAGCATCCTTAGCTAGCAGACATAGCTGGTCCTGTGAAAATGGTGGCCATCTGATATGGTCAGAACAGTTCCCAGATCAAAGTTCACCCTACAGAGTGCCAGCCAGGGTTCACGTCCTTCAGATACTTGGTACGAAGCCTGGACCTTAGCCTCATTCCAACAAACTCCACAATGCATAATATGAAAATTTTCTTGAACGATTTATGGGTTCCTGGAGTTTGTCTTGCTTGAGCCTTGCATCGCAAAATGAAAGTTCTAAACATAACACTTTAATTTTTATTTTTTATATTAATTACAGTTTGTTCACTTAATATCCCATCTGTAGTCTCCTTCCTCATTCCCTCCCAATCCCTCATCTCACTCATCTCCATGCCCCTCCCCAAGTCCACTGATAGGGGAGGTCCTCTTCCCCTTCCATCTGACCCTAGCCTATCAGGTCTCATCAGGACCAGCTGCATTGTCCTCCTCTGTGGCCTGGTAAGGCTGCTTCCACTTCATAGGGAGGTGATCAAAGAGCCAGCCACTGAGTTCATGTCAGAGACAGTCCCTGTTCCCATTACTAGTGAACCCACTTGGATACTGAACTGCCATGGGCTACCTCTGTGCAGGGGTGCTAGGTTATCTCCACGCATGTTCCTTGGTTGGAGTATCAGTGTCAGAAAAGACCCCTGGGCCCAGATTTCTTGGTTTTGTTGCTTTCCTTGTGGAGCTTCTGTCCCCTCCAGGTCTTTCTATCTCCCCCTTCTTTCATAAGATTCCCTGCACTCTACCCAAAGTTTGGCTATGTAGGATACTGTCATCAGAACAAAACGACAGCCTACAGACTGGGAAAGGAATCTTCACCAACCCTATATCTGACAGAGGGCTAATATCCAGAATATATAAAGAATTCAAGAAGTTAAAAAGCAAAATAAAAAAAACCTAATAATCCAATTAAAAATGGAGTATAGAGCTAAACAGAATTCTCTGTAGAGGAATATCAAATGGCAGAAAAACACTTAAAGAAATGTTCAATATCCTTAGTCACCAGGGAGATGCATATCAAAACGACCTTGAGATTTCACCTTACACCCATCAGAATGGCCAAAACTCAAGTGACAACACATGCTGGAGAGGATGTGGAGAAAGGGGAACCCTCCTTCATTGCTAGTGGGAATGTAAACTTGTATAACCACTTTGGAAATCAATCTGACACTTTCTCAGACAATTAGGAATAGTGATTCCTCAAGATCCAGCTATACCACTCCTGGGCATATATCCAAAATATACTCAAGTACACAACAAGGACATTTGCTCAACCATGTTTGTAGCAGCTTTATTCATAATAGCCAGAACCTGGAAACAACCCAAATGTCCCTCAACTGAGGAATGGATCCAGAAATTGTGGTACATTTACATAATAGAATACTACTCAGCAATTGAAAACAAGGAAATCATGAAATTTGCAGGCAAATGGTGGCATCTACAAAAGTTCATCCTGAGTGAGGTATCCCAGAAGCAGAAAGACACACATGGTATATACTCACACTTATAAGTGGATATGAGACATATAATATAGGATAAACACACTAAAATCTGTACACCTAAGGAAGCTAAGCAAGGAGGACTCTGGGTAAGATGATCAATCCTCACTCAGACAGGCAAACGGGATGGACATCAGAAGAGGGAAAAACAGGAAATAGGACAGGAGCCTACCACAGAGGGCCTCTGAAAGATTCTACCCAATAGGGTATCAAAGCAGATGCTGAGACTCATAGCACTTTTGAAGGAAGACAAAAGCTGAGAAGCTAGGAAACCAGGAAGGCAGCCTATGTTGTCAGAATGGCCTCTCTATGCCATTCCTGGGCCTCTGAGTGCTTCCCAAAGGGCAGGCAGACACCACACTGCCCGTTATGGGCTGCTTGGTACCCTGTCCTTCTGTGCAGACATCTGCAAGAAGGTAAGACAGGGAAGCCCACTGACATCTTGCTGTGACTCCCATCAGCTCTGTGAGATGTTCACCCTGTCCTCTGAAAGGAGATTGACCTCTGAAACCCCAAGTCTTCAGTCCTCCCTGAGGCTGTCACCTCCTCAGAGCTGGCAGGAGTCATCAGAGGCCACTGCAGTGTTCTCTTAGTCCTTTGATCAATAGGAGCAGCTGCATGGTCTCCATGTATGTGCTGTATTCTAGCTTCCCTGCAGCTGGTTTATCCTATGCAGAGTAACCCAGGAGGCATGACCTGCCTGCTCTCACTACACCAAGACCACATGTGTGTGAACTGTTGGTTGATTTGCATCATTTTGTTTGCTTGGAGCTGAGTGGACTATCTTATTATTGTAATTACCTATCCTGAGTGTCATTTGAATGTGAGGATCTTTGTCCTAAGTGAGAGCACTCTCGTAGAAGGAAGTGCCTAGCCTCAAACCCAGAAACTAAGCAACCAGCCGCCAGATCCCTCCCAGTCACAAAGTTATACCTTCAGCTCAGTGTGAAGCTGGACACCTCACACCCAACTGCCAATAAGGGAGGCTTGTCTGTCTTCCTTGTGATGTCTGGTGTGGTCTCCCATACTGTTCTATCAGACCCTGGCACCAACTATCACTATACACAGCAGAGCTACTTGGAGACAAGGATGTGTTTCTTAGGTGTATGACCTCCAAAATAAGTAATTTTAAAATCAAAACAGTGAAAGTGTGGGGTTTAATGAGAGTTCTCTCCATTCAGAAGCAGTCCCTGTGTCACCCACTATAAAAATTGGTGGCTGATCCACACAGTAGAATAATGCTCAGCCATAAACAAGAATGAAGTTCTGGCCCAAGGGTTAGGGGCTATGGAGCCAAAAGGGAGGGAGAGAGGGATGTAGAGAAAGAGAAGGTGGGAGGGGGGCCACATGAGGTGTGCTTTGTCTCTCAAATAGAAAAGGGGAGGTGGACTGAGGGTCCTGAGGATGCCTTGGTCAATATTCTCCATTGGCTGAAATGAATCTCATCCTCCCTATGAGTGAACACCTTCACAGCTGACTCCAGAAAAGATGGTGGGAAGAAGTTGATGACCCTCCATGAGTCTGTCTCAGCTCTGCTCATTTCTAGCCTGTGAGATGGATACCAGTGCTCATGAACTCCCATCAGGCCATATCCGAAGCCCTATTTAGGAAAGATTAGTGGAAGTCCTGGGTGCAGAGGAGGTTCCATGCCTCTTTCTGAACACACAGGCTGAAAGAGAACATAGACAAGGCTGGACTGCCCCCCATAGCCCACAGATTGAAGAACGAAGGGGAACTTCAGAACCTCAACAAGCAGAGTCCAGGGTGGAAAGTGAAGGGATTGAAACAGTTGGGCTACACAGGTCAACCAAATGCATTTGAAGGAAGGTCTATGTGTTGATAACCACTGAATCTTCTGGGGGACAGGGTATAAAGAGGCCTAAAGAGGTACCGAACATGGATGTGGCCTCCATGGGCGCTTCTCAGAACCACTTTGGAAGCTGAAGAATAATCATTATAAAAAGACATAGCCAGCAATGGCCAGGCACATGATGCTTCCCCTAGAATGGCAGGTACATGTAGCAGTAGGGCCCTAACACACGTGGAGGACACAAGGATGATCTTCAGAGTAGAAACAGACTGCATGGCCCAACAATGCATGTCCAGATTGCACGGCATGTGGTGCCTGCAGTGTCTCAAGGAGGCCTGAGGTCCTGAACCAGTTCTACTAATATCCATGGTCCCAGGAAGAGGAGGGGTTCAAACATTTGGGCTATACAAGTCAACCAAATGTGACAAAATATCACATTTAAGATACTGGTCGCCAAGGATGTTTGGGTTGATTCACCTCTCCCTCAGGAGAAAAGAACCATTCATGACAGTCAGCTCTCCACCCTACTCAGTGATACTCAGTGATTTGGGGAAGTACACAAACATTGATAGCATGTGATGCCAAGGCAATTCCCTGGGGATAGGCTAACCTCATAGAGCCAGAACTTTGTCCAGCCATATTGAAGAGACAAGTCATAGCACATTCTTCAGGAAGAGTTCACTGACTCAGTCATAAGCCTGAAGAACGAGTTCATCCCACACTCTTCTCACTTCTACCAGGTGATCATAACTGGTCAAAAATCTCTACCAGGAATGTCACCTCTGCCTGGAGCCCCATACACTCATCCTCATACTCCTCCTATTATGCCTACCACCTATGAGAACATGCAAAGCAGCAGTTACAAAAGCAACAGGGGATCAAAAATTTTTCACCCCTGCACCCAGTCCTTCATATCCTTTGCTCCAAAAACAAAAACCATCATAGAGGAGCACCCATCCAGCCAAGCCACTTACCCACTCCTCCTCCTCTAAAACAATCCCAAGGTATAGGACATGGGAAACCATCATGCTTAACTCCCCTCACCCACACACAGACACGCAGAGACACCAGGGAATGATGAAATTCTTTATGGAGAAGCAGGGGAGAGGAAGGCAGAGGGAAAGGGTGGGTGAATCCAGAAGGGGCAGCGAAGGAGTGCCTTCTGTGTCCTGTGCTCAGATGGTCTAGGCAAAGCAGAGCAATGCTTTGAGGCAGGCCTGGAGCCATGCATCCCTGCTGTGGAAAGAAGGAGAGTCAGTGGAACCAAAACAAGTCATGCAGGGGGGAAATGTAAGCATGGCAGGGGCTCCATTCACCAGATCCAGAGGACAAAGGTCATTCTCCCCTACCCCACCACACCCCCAAACTGAGTTCCCACAATTCCCCATGCCCATGTGTGAAGAAGGCACAGGTGACTTCAGAGCAAGAGCAGGGCAAAGGGAGGACAAGGATACTGTTGGACTCTGGCTCCTCCCATGCCTGGGCAGGTTGGCTTGGGCAATTCTCTGAACACATCTCCCAAAAATTGCACAAGAAATAGGAACCCAGGAGTGCTGCTAGACCCCAGACATGGCTGCCACATTCTTAAAGCAATCCATGCCTTAAATGGAGTCAGCATGGTGACTGACCAAAAGGGAGGGGCACAGGAGGGCTTTCTCTTCTGCAGAGTAAAGCAGGAGATGCACAGAGAGAGGGGTTCTCTCCAGTTGCAAGCCAACTGTAGAGTATCAGTGAGAGCAGGTTTCTCATGTTCAGGAAACAACACCCATGAAGGAAACATGAGAAAAATGCTGAGAGGTAGAGTACATTCCAGTAGCACAGGCGATACCTGTCTGCACAGGTAGGGAAGGGTCTCTTTCCTCAGGGTTAGAAGGTGTTGTCTCCTGAAACCCTGTTGACCCCAGGACCAGGATAGCCTCAAGTGTGCCCAGAAACAGGGTCACTTACCTTAATTGCTTCCTAGAGGGCAGCTTTCTGTCCAAGAAAAAAAAGAAAAAAAGAAAAAAGAAAATAAAAAACATGATTCTGAAGACCCAGGGAATTCAGCCAGAAACCCACAGCCCCTCCATCAGCCAACATCTGCCCGCCCCTAAAGGACAACGCTGGATGAGAGGCAGCCTGTTGTCCTGAGTGACTCGGGCCCTCCCTGCATAAGGGTGGGAGAAAATGCCAGCTTGCTTCCTACCGCTCTGCTTGGGGATGAAGATGCTCTCTGCATTGAGACCTTCGGCTCTTACAACGTTCTGAAAATCTTCCAGGGCCTCCTGGTTGAAGTCAGGGTCTCTGCCTATAGGTGAGGCCAGAAGGAAAATGGTGTTAGGGACAGAGCTGGAGAGCTGATAAAGTTTCCTTCCCAGCACAGAGGATAAAGCAACTTTGGGGTGAAGAGGGAGATATTGTGCACCCATGTGGGGCCTTGATTTCAGAAGCCTATGGAGGGTCCCGTGAGAGAGGAGGACCAGAACACTGAGTACACCCCCCATCCCATCTGACCTTGCCTTCAGCTCACTTAGTTTCTCTCAGGGCAGCTGAGAGCAGTGTGACCAGTCTCACGCTGGAGAGATATATCACCCTTGGGTGTGAGGGCTCCATGCTTGTCTCCCTACTCTTTGTGGACAAGTACTTAGGCTCAGGGAGAGCTGGAGAGGCTCTGGGATTTCCATCTCTAGGCAAGAAGGAGGCTGATACCAGCTGTGGTCAGGGCTGGACTTTATATGTGGGCTCCTGTGTCTACACTCATCCTTCTTCCAGCTGGAACCCCAACGGTGGCAAGGCACCTTTCGCCCCATGTGTCTTTGGCACATCTCACAACAGTGTGACTCACCCACAAGTTTGGCCATTCGGAAACGATGCCCATGTATTCTGCCCTCGTGGTAGAAGATGCAGTGATCCTCCACTGCAGATGGTATGATGTAGAGCACTTGTTTGCCCCCATCTGCAGAGGAACAGTGACACGGTCCTCAATAAGGCCCTGACCCTCCAACAAGAATTCAAGGGTGGCCTGGTACTCTCAACTCTGACTTCATCCCAGTTGCTCAGGGCTTTCTGACCCAGGTTCTTCACCATCCCAGAGCTTTGGTTACAGGAACCCTCCATTTCCATGGGAGCCATGCACATGAGAGATGGCCATGTCCCCAGACTTTTTGTCATACAGAAGGATCTGCCTCTGGGGTCAAATACAGTCCCCTTCCAACTTGTACCATGAGTACAACCAGAGCCCATGGGGCATTCTGGTTAGTTGTCTTGTTTGGCTAGTTTTATGTCAACTTTACAAGAAACTAGAGTCATCAGAGAGGAGGAGAGCCCAACTGAGAAAATGCTTCCATAAAATCAGGCTGTAGCCAAGCTTGTAGGAAATTTTCTCAGTGATTGATGGAGGGTTACCCGGTACATCGTGAGTGAGATCAACCTCTACAAGAACCCAGGCTGAGCTAGCCACTAAGGAACAAGCCAGTAAGCAGCACTCCTCCATGGCCTCTGCATCACCTCTCTTCCCCTCACCTGTCTGAGTTCCTGCCTTGACTTCCTTTGATGTTGAAGAGTGATGTGGAAGTATAAACAAATAAGCCCTTTCCTCACCACAACAGTAATCCCAACTAAGAAAACAGTCAGTTCTCCGCTAGAGACAAATCTACCACACTCAATGTAGTGTTTAGTGTCAGCCGTTAGCATCGGTAAGGAAAAGTGCCTCCTGGGAGTGACCATGGGTATTAACAGGAATTGAAGGAAGAATGAGTGCTCAGGCCCCGGAGCACTCTGGGGGGGTCACACTGGCCTCAAACATATCAAGGGAGTTTTGGTGCAGCCCTCACAGGCTCAGAGACTCACGGATGGTGTATTTGTCAGGCTGATCTGTCTTCTCTAGGACAGTGCTCACCTCCCGGCATTGTCCTGCAATCCTGGAAGAGAGAAGGTCTGTGAGACACACTGCCCAGGTACACACCTCCCTTGCTGGCAGCATGGACAATGTGGCCAACAGCTGCCTGTGTTCCAAGATGGGCAAGGAAGTGCAGGCTTCACTGAGTCCTGTTTGTGTTACCAGCAGGCCTCCTGAGTCACATGTTCCATCCCCTGGCTGCCACAGTGGCTCCACTGTGTGTCCTGCCACCTGCTGGGTGGACCCCCGACAGCTTCTTGCTCTCTCTCTTGGGGAGCCTGGGCTACTTGGTCTGTGGACATTGTCTGAAGCAAAACCCCCCTAACCCCTGTGTGGATAGGTGGCTCCCATGGCTGACTCTCTGTCTCTGGAGATATTTAGGAACTAGAACCACATCACTGTCATCTGGACAAATGAGGGAAATCTTCAGTGAGTGGGATGGGCGTGTGTGGAGGAGATGGGGAAGAACAAAGGGCAAGCTCCAGGGCACCCACCATGTCAGGAACTGCACAAATGCCAGATTGCAGGAAGACAGCACAGACAGTGTCGTGTTGTTCAGGGGCCACTAAGATGGCAGGAGCCAAGATGTGAGAAAAGATACAAAGCTAGAGGCCACACAGATGGGTGGTCACACAGGTGTGAGACCACACAGGTGAGAGTCTACACAGATGTGAGGTCAGACCAGTGAGTGGTCACCGAGGTGACAGAGCACACAGGTGAGAGGTCACACAGGTGATGGAGTACACAAATGGAAATCACGCAGCTGATAGAGCACACAGGTGATGGAGTACACAGATGAAAATCACACAGGTGATAGAGCACACAGGTGACAGTCTACACAAATAAGAGGTCACTCAGGTGATAGAGCACACAGATGGGAGTCACACAGGTGATAGAGCACACAGGTGAGAGGTTATACATGTGAGAGGTCACACAGGTGACAGAACACACAGATGGGCATCACATGGGTGACAGAGCACACAGGTTGGACTAGGCTGAGATTTCACAGCATCTATGCAGAGCATGATAAGCTTTCTCTTTGGGTCCTGTGCACACTCTTGCTTGATCCTTCTGAAATCCTGGTCTCTGCCTCTCTGCCTCTCTGCCTCTCTCCCAAGCAGAAATTTACTCCAGGGGTCAGGGGGTGAGCAAGCCCAGACTCTGCTCACATTGGGTCTGGGAGTAAAGCCCTTCCCCATGGGCCTCGGTCACTGGCAAAGGATGTCCTGTCAGAATAGAAATTGGGTGCCCCCTTGCAGCAGAGCTATTTTCTCTGGACCACATACCATGCCCTGGTCCTCTGTGAGCTGAGGCACCCTCAGTGCTACTGGTGCCTTCAAAGCCCCTGATACTGGGAGTTCCTGGGTCTGACTGGGGCCCCCAGCTCAGCGCCCAGATCTCCTGCTGAGGGAAGCAAAGGCCAAGAAGAATGGTACCATCTCAGCTGGCACAGACTCACAGGACACTGAAATTGACTTGCAGGTTGCCCCCTTCCAAGGTCTTGATGGACATGGAAGCCACAGACACAGAGCCGAGCTTCTTGTCAGGAATCTTCTTGTCAGATGCTGTAGCTTTCAAATACCACACTCCTGTCACCTGGAGAAGGACCTGACCATGAGGGCTCAGGAAGAACCTAGGACTGCTCCGACTCCCTAGCCCCTGCTTCCACCTTGGCTCCCACCTTCTAGACACATCAAGCGTTTGCCAGGCACCCCTTCTACCAACCCAGTAAATAAACTGGCACTACCAGGGCCACAGCGGTGTGGTCTGCAACCTCTGCCACTGTGACACTATCACAGAGCCCTGCACTCCCAGAGAATAGTGAAGAGGGCAGGACCCTGACTCCTCCAGCTCCCTGCACCCAGAACCATCTGACCAGATTCCTTGTGCTGTATCTGACAGTCCTTCAGAGTAGGGATTCAAGCCTGACTCTAAAATGGTCTCTTTAGATGGAGGAACCAACAACCTCAGGCCCCTGCCTGCCATAAACCCTCTTGCAGCCCCTTCCCATCTTGGCCTCACATCCTGATTCTCGTCCACGGTGGGGAAGGTCTGGGCCTGCAGGGCAGCCAGGAGGCCGAGGCCAAAGCTCAGGAACAGGGCCTTCATCTCCAGAGTGTGTGCACACAGGTGCCCAGCGGGTCGCTTGGCAGGCTGTGGAGGCTGTGCTGGGGCCTCAATCAGCTGCCCTTTATACTGCTCAGCCCAGGGTCCCCAGGGAACTTGGCAAGGAGTCATGACCAGTCCCTTCCTGATCATTCACCATGGCCAGATCTTCAGTGGAGCAGATAAAATGTCATCATTGTTGGAAGTTGCTACAGAACACTCACAGCCCAGAAGATGATGGGACAGGGCTGCTGCCCCGAGGAACCGACTTGCAGATTTCCTCTGGCAAGAAAGTGAGTCTGTGTTAGAGGTGCAGCCTCCCATGTCACGAGCCCCTGAGGGTGAGTACAGCAGGAGTGAAGTCCTCCTGCACACACTGTGTGGTCATCCAGCTGGCTGACATGCTCATTGACACAGAGGAGGCTACGGAAGCCAGAAAGTATTCTGCTCCATTCTCAGGGACCTTCCTCAATCCCAGATCGGGCCACTGAAATAAAGGTTCTCTTGACAAACAGGAATCTCTGCATATGGGAGCCTGATGTGTGATGTCAGAATGTGTGCTCAAAGGTGTGTCTCCTACCCCACAAACAGACAACTAGCCCACACGCACGGGGGCTTACAGAGACTGACGCACCAACTAAGGAACATGCATGGTCTGGACCTAGGCCCCTCCACATAGGTAACCGATGGTCAGCTTGGTCTTCATATGAACCCACAGCAAGTGGAGCAGTGTCTGTCTCTGATGTGGACTCTGCTGCTTGCTTTTGGATCACTTCCTGCTAGCTGGGTGCCTTGCCTGACCTCAGTGGACAAGGTTGTGCTCAGACGTAATGTGACTTGATGTTCTGGAGAGGGTTGATACAGGGTGGTAGGGAGGCCTCTCCTTTCCTGAGAAGAATAAGAGGGGGGAAAGGGAGAAAAGGGGAAGAGGGTGGGAGGGTAGGATAAGGAGAGAGGAGGGAGGGACCTGCACTTGGGTTGTACATTGAAGAAATAAGGTTTAAGAACAAAAATTTAAAAATTAAGAAAGATGTGTCCCCTCCTCAGCAAGGTGAGCACTAGCCCCTGCCCACATGTAGTGTAAGGAATTGTCAGACATAGAAAAAAAGCAAGAAAGTCCGAGTGCACTCATTTGTACAGGCATGAATGTGCACACAATCAGCAATGGGTCTGAACCACAGGCTGAGGCTGTACAGATGGCTCAGAAGCCACTGTTCTTGCAAAGGACATGGGTTCTTGTCTTAGCACCCATATGGTGGCTCATGACCACCTGTAACCAACACCAGTTCCAGGGGAACCGATACTTTCTACTGTCTTTCATGGTTTCTGACAAAGACATCTGAAGTCAGCAGGCCCGGGATCTGTTTCATCAATGTGTGAGTACATTTCTTGATATAAGAAGGAGGCTGAGACTCATGCTGGTGAGGACGTAGAAAAAGGAGAACACTCCCACATTGCTGGTGGAAGTGCAAAGTTGTGAACCACTTTGGAAATCAACGGGGTGCTTTCTCAGAAAAATGGGAATAGTCTTACCTCATTACCCAGCTATACTACTCCTGGGCATATACCCGAAAGAATCTCCACCATGCCATGAAGACACTTGTTCAACTATGTTCACAGAGCTGTATTCATAATAGTCAGAAACTGGAAATAATCTAGATGTCCCTCAAATGAAGAATGGGTCAAGAAAATGTGGTACATTTATACAGTGATGTACTACTCAGCTATTAAAAACTGGAACTTCACACAATTTGCAGGCGAATGCATGGAAGCAGAAAAGATCATCTTTAGTGAGGTAACCCAGACCCAGAAAGACACTTGGTATGTACTCACTTTTAAATTAGCCATAGAGTACAGAATAACCATCTACAATTTACAGACCTAAAAAGCTAATAACAAAGAGGGCCCAAGGGAGGGTGTTTGAATCTCACTCAGAACAGGAAATAAAATAGACATCTTAAGTAGATGGAGGAAAGGAACTGGGCAGCAGAGGGGGTGGGGCAAGGAAAGGTGGTGGGGATCAAATTCTGGGAGGAGGGATAGAGTAGGATTGGGAAAGAGAATGGAAATCAGTGTGTGGGGGCATCTCTGGAACAGGGGAAGCCCCCTGAAGTTTATGGGGTTGACCTTAGCTGAGACTTCTAGCAGTGATGGATATAGAGCCTGATATTGCCACCTCTTAATAGCCAGGTGGGACTTCCAGTGGAGGGAGGAGGACACCAACCCACCCATAAAACCTTTCACTCAATTTTCTCTCGCCTAAAGACAAAAGTGTAGGGATAAAGATGGAGCAGAGATTGAGTGAAATGCCAATCAGTGACTGGCTCAACTTGAGACGAACCCCATGGGAGAAAGCCAACCCCTGACACTATTATACTCTGCTGTGACTGCAGACAGGAGACTAGCATAGCTGTCCTCTGAGAAGCCTCATCCAACAGCTGACCCTCAAACATGCTTGAAGATGCTCCCTTCTTCAGCAAAGTGAGCACTAGCCCTTGCCTCCTTGCCGAGCAAGGATTTGTCAGGCATAGACAGAAAGAAAGCAGGCCTGTGTGCGGAGGTATGCACGTCAAGGACAGAATCACTGTCGGGCTGGAGAGATAGCTCAGCAATTAAGGGTCTTTGCTGCTCTTGCAGAGTCTCTGGGTTTAGTTCCTAGTACCCATGTGGTGACTCACAACACGTGTAACTCCAGTTCCAGGATTTCTGACACTGTTGTCTGGCCTTCTCAGGCTCTGACATTTATGGTGCAGCATCATGCAAACACATAAATAAAAAATTTAGTGTTACAAAAGGGCACAGGCTGACCAAGGGCCTGAGGCCATTGCACATAAGCCTCTAGGCCAGAAGGACAGGTATCCTAGTTAGGGTCACTACTGTTCATAATGAACAATAGTATTGTTCATTACTATTTCTATGAAATTCCATAGCCAAAAGCATCTTGCAGAGGAAAGGGTTTATTTGGCTCACACTTCTGTATCGTTGTTCCCATCATTGACGGAAGTCAGAGCAGGAGTTCAACCAAGGCAGGAACCTGGAGGTAGGAACTGATGCAGAGGACGTGGAGAAGTGCTGCTGACATAGCTCACTCAGGCTGCATTTTTACAGAATGCAGGACATCTAGTCTGACATCAGACTCAGGTCTGGCCTCACTCACAATGAGCTGGGTGCTTCCCCATCAATCCTGAATCAAGACCATGCCCTACAGGCTTGTCTACTGCCTGATATTTTGGAGGCATTTTCTCAGTTGAGACTTCCTTCTCTCCAGTGACTCTAGCTTGTGACAAGTTGACATAAAACTAGCCAGCACAACTTAGCCCTTGTCAACTTGTCCCTCAAACATATCACTGTTAAGCCACAGCCTTTCCTTTCTTGTTCACCTGATGATCACACATTAATATAAACGTTGGAATATAAAACATTTTACAAACTTAGACAGTGCCAGTCTTTTCAAATGCAAACATGTTAAAATCCAGAGTCAACAACTGTGTGCTCCCTCCTTTAAGAGGGAAGAACTAGAGCACAGCTACAATCTGAACAAAATAAAAAACCAAACTCCACTTCTGTAACAGACTCGTTGCTCAGTGTCTGGAGTCCACTTATGATCTTCTTGGCTTCTCCAAAGTGCTTGGGTCACTTCTCCAACTTTGCCATCTGCACACACAGCACAGTGTGTCTTCTAGGCTCCCTCTGGCTCCACTCTTATGCTGTTCTTAGTGGTCATCCCATGGTGCTGGTATCTCCAAAATGCTGGGGTCTTCTGCTGCAACTGGACTGCACTTTTGCCAATAACCTCTCCTGGGCTTTCTTCAGGGACTCCAGCCCTACCACATAGTGCCAAGCCTCAGCTTCCTTCTATGACCCCTTCACGCCTTGCAACCAGTTTGTGTGGCTCTTCTGTTACCAAGTTTGGCTGCCAGCGTGAGATACAGCCTGGGCTGCCTCTGGAGCACACCTTCTGTGGTGCTGACCCTGAGGAAGTGCTTCCCACACTTGACCTCAGGGATGCGGCTCTCTTATTAGTCACTGCTAATTGCTCAGCTACACCCGAATAGACACCACAGATTCTTCACACAAATGGCCTGGTGAGTCTTTGCTTCTCTCTGAAACTTCACAAGCCAGACCTCCATCATCTGCATTGCTCTCAACATTCTTCTCTTCCAAGCTTTTACGGAAAAGCTCACTGAGCATTGGGCACTCAGTGGCTGTTCTAGCCCACAGGTCCAGAGTCTTTCTAAATCCTCAGGTCTGTGACAGCAATACTGCACAATGTTGGTACCAATTTCTGTCTTAGGGTTATTATTGCTGTGATGAAACACCATGACCAAAAGCAACTTGGGGAGGAAAGGGTTTGTTTGGCTCACACTTCCACAGCACTGTTCATCACCAAAGGAAGCCAAACAGGAATTCAAACAGGGCAGGAACGTGGAGGCAGGAGCTGATGCAGAGGCCATGGAAGAGTGATGCTTGCTGGCTTATTCCACATAGTTTACTCAGCCTATTTTTTTTTCCTTTTTTCCCTAGGGGAGAACACAAATGCAGTCCCATACTGTCAAGAGCAAGAAGGTAGATAAGCTTAGTATAACAAAATTTCTATTTTATTATACTGAGGGTCCCAAGGGTCCTAAATTCCTAACGATGCTCCTAAGCCCATCTCCCCCCAAGGCTGCTCACCTGTGCAACATGTATCTTTGCTGAAGGTCAGGCTCAGTTTCTAACGGAAGTCTCCGATTCAAGGGTCAGGATCCTGGGGGAGACTCTCCAGCCACAGGATAGATCAAGGTGGTGTCTCTACAGCTATGCAGAGCAGACCATTGCTCGTGGTCTCAGCTTACATACTCTCCAGCGGGCATCATAGGGTTGTAGGACTGTGTCTGGTTATCTTGAGTGAGCGATGTCACTGAGCTCTGGTTATCAGGTGCTGCCTTGTGGTTCCTGACTAAACTATTTTTACATGTTTAAAAGGCATTTTTACTATGCTCTCACCCACTCCCACAAATTAGGCAGTTGAGTTTCCCACATTTGGGGAAATAACAGGGTCAGCACATCTGGAATGCAACAGCTAAGTCTGGGGAAAACCACCTTCTTGATCATATTACCTCCCCTCTCAGGTAAGAATTCAGCCTTGTTTGAGGTCTTTTGGGTTTTTGTGTGTGTGTGTGTTTGTTTGTTTTTGAGACAGGGTTTCTCTGTGTAGTCCTGAGTGTCCTGGAACTTGTTCTGGAGATCAGAGTGGTCCTGAACTCAGAGATCAGACTGCATCTGCCTCCCAAGTGCTGGGACTAAAGGCATGTACCTCCAAACTGGGCTTCAGCCTGTTATCTTATAGAATCCAAGCCCACCAGCCCAGGAATTGCCCCATCCACAATGGGCTATGCACTCCCCCATGGAAAATGCCCTACAACCTTGCCTACAGCTGACCTTACGGAGGCATTTTCTCAACAAGGCTGCCTTCTCCCCAGTGACTCCAGCTTGTGTCAAGCTGACATAAAACTAGCCAGCACAGCAGGGGCCTGTAAAAATGTCTCCATGACTGCAGAAGGGGCATGGACAGCCCTTCCTGATACATCCCTCAGATGAACTGACTGGTCACCACACAATGGAGAGGGGAAGAGCTGGTTCTGGCCCGAGATAAGGGAAGACACAGCTGTAGCCTCCCACGCAGGGACTAGAGCAAGTGTTTGTGATAGGTGGCAGAGTGCATCAAGAGTTTTCTACACATGATTGGGAAAAAGCCAGAGAAAGGGGGTGTGAGAAGACAAAGTCTGTGAAAAGGACACCGGAGTGCAGTGCCTTGTGAAGAGATGTCCGAGGTCAGCACAGATTGACACAAAAGACTGGCATGACCTCAGAGCCCTGAGGCAGACACAGTGTGATGAATGTTAACAAAAGCCCTCATCTCTGAGCTTGCTGTGGTGAGGATACAGACCTAGGACCTCAGGCTCTGCTGTCTCCTACAGACTCCTGACTGTTCCCACAGGGCCCTTTTATGCACAGGCCAGGAGTTCATTTCTCACATGATTTTATAGAATTTGCCCCAGCCATCTGTCTCTGCAGTATTGGTTTGTAGGTAACAGCGGAGGTGAAACCAACAGTCGCACCAGATCACACCCGTCTTTACTATGTGACCTCAGCTTTCAGGAGCATTCCCCACATGCACTGTGCCAGAACACCTAGAACCCTGTCTCAGGTATGCCGGACTTTGATCACAGCAGGACGTCACTGCACAGCGTCAGGTTGTTGTCATGAAATAGAATGTTTACATTCTTATTTAGTGGCAGAACTTACAAGGACATGTGTGCTGGAAGCTGCATGCTGCCACCATCCTTGATCAGTATTGTGAAAGGAATTTGAACCCCACAGCAAGACAAAGGCTGAAGCAATTCTGTTCTACTGACAGGAAACAGAGTGATGTCAGCTCTGTAGGAAGCAGGAATCAAAGAATGGTGGTCACAGGGCAGAAGGGATTTCAATAAAGAGGCTTCAGGCAAGTAAGTAAGTTTAGGTAAATAAGTAGAAACAAAGTTTATCCATATTTCCCCAAAGTTATCATGTTTGTTGGAGTTCTAAGTTTTCTTTTACAGATTCATTAATTTTTATTTTATGTGTATGAGTGTCTGCCTGCATGTGTATGTGTGCAGCCACGTGCATGCCTGGTGCCTGAAGAGGGCTAAAAAAGCACTGGATACCCTGGAACTGGTGTTACAGGTAGTTTGTGAGCTGCCATGTGGATGCTGGAACTCAAACCTGGGTCCTCTGAAAAAATCAGCAAGTGCTCTTAACTGCTGAGCCATCTCTTCAGACCCTCTCTTCAGTCCCTGCACATGTTACATTTAATGGCTTTCGAAAAACTAATGTCTCAAAGTAACAGAGGGCAGCAGAGGATCAGAGACTCATTGGGAGGGGGCTCTAGACAGAGTCATCCTCTCCGCCATCGCACAGACATATACAGTAGCTGACAGGACAGGTTTTAAACGAAATCTTAAATTGCTGAACACAAGTCATGCCAATCCCAGCATAAAGACCTTGTCTTCCTTATCAGACACAATTCCCCTCAAGAAGTCTCAGATGGACTTCAGGGACCTAGCTGAAGGCAGCCCTTAATTCTGCAGTTAACATGTGATCACGCAGGGCTAAAGACAAGCTGAACACAAGCAGCTGTCATTCCACTGTGCCAGTGTCTCTGCTAGGTCTGCTGTTCCCTACCCAGAGGAGCGCAGGGTCCTGAGGATGTGTCTGACAGGCATGTCAACTCTGTGTGCATTACTTTCTGTAGCCCTCTGCCTCCCCAACACATTGTCTAGCACAATCATTTCCCTGAGTCAGGAAGGGCCTGACTGCCCACTCTTCAGGGAACTTAGAGCCAGGACCAGTCCTACCCAATCCCTCATACCACCCTTATCCCCATCACAGGTCTTTCTCCCTGTCTAAGAGGCACTGCCATGTGGGCAGGTCAGGACCAGCACTTAGACCCCTCATCTTTCCAGGCTGAGGCTCGGCAAATGCTCTCTGGACTTCACTGGATTGAGTTGCAGATAGCTGAGGGGATGGGATCTTTGCTTGGCTCCAAAGCTGAGGGTGGAGTCCAAAAGCCAGAACAAGGGTAACCATGTCCAGGAAAAGCCGTGTTTGCTTTCTGGATCTTTCTCCTCCAGTTCCTCCCAGACTATGGCTATTCTGAACACAGGACACTTTATAAAATGGCTTGTGCCATGTGACAATAAATGTCACACAAGTGGGAACATACCCAGAAGGAGCCAATGTCCATTGATATGGTCTGGGGAAAGTTGTGTCAGCGTCACCCTAGGTACCTCATGCTGGGACATCACAGCCACTCAACACCCTGTTCCAGAGGCTGGACACCTTAGCCAGAATCCCCAGCGGGATCCATGGGACCTGTTGACCATTCAAGTTCCACAAACCAGTGGAAAGGGAGGGATCTCACTTGGAACACACACAGTTCTTTCATTCCTTGGTTTCCTGGAGTTCAATCATAATATCCACCCTACCCCAAAGTATTATAACCAGGGAGACACTAAAATCCTCAGGAGCTAAGAAGAGAAAGAAGCAAAGTGAGGGAGGTGAGGGGCCACTAAGAAAGCAGCACTGAGTCTCTCAAGGATATCTTTTGGGAAACTGAGGCTCAGTCAAGCCTGATCCAGATGATCTCTTTCCATCTCACCTCCACCTTTACACACAGGCAACTGTTCTGTGGGGGCTGGAAATGGCTCAGGAGGGCCCTTTAGACCGTGAGCAATATGGAGGAAGCCCACCCACCTTGTGCATCTTCCCACCCGAGCCAGTCCCCAGGCAAGTGCCAGGAAGCCCTCTGTGGGGCAGGCCTCATGAACGTGTCAGTGCTGTGGTTGGTCTAGAGAGGCCTGTAAAGAGGAGGGACCAAGGGATAGTATTTAAGTGACTCATTGTCTAATCAGGGCTCTCTCATCCTTGATATCTTTTTTAAAAACAAAAAAGAAAGGCAAGGTTAAAAACAGTGAGGTGATGAACCACCCAAGGAGCTAACAAGATTTGAGATTCACCATTGATCAGAACACAGAAAAGCCTACTCCCCCTGACCCTTCCAAGACCATGTAGATCTCCTTCCCTAAGCTTTCCACATCAGGGTCCACGTCCTGATTCTGAAGAGGAATCCAAATATTGAGCATGGCTGAGGTCCCCACTCTCCCACAGACTCAGCCCACCCCACCCCATTCTCAGGGGTCTAAATTGCCCCACCTTTTTTGTATTTTTATTTTAATAATTGCAATTTATTCACTTTGTATCCCCCCTGTAGCTCCCTCCCTCCTCCCCTCCCAACCCCACTCTCCCTCCTTTTCTCCAATCATGACCCTCCCCAAGTCCACTGGTAGGGGAGGTCTTCCTCTCCTTCCTTCTGATCCTAGTCTATCAGGTCTCATCAGAAGTGGCTGCATTGTTTTCCTCTGTGGCCTGGTAAGACTGCTCCCCTCTCAAAGGGAGGTGATCAAAGAGCAGGCCAATCAGTTCATGTC
This sequence comes from Meriones unguiculatus, assembly GCF_030254825.1. NCBI lineage: Eukaryota > Metazoa > Chordata > Mammalia > Rodentia > Muridae > Meriones > Meriones unguiculatus. Next base: position 69,282,881 of record NC_083356.1, on the reverse strand, counting down.
AGAGACAGTCTCTGTTCCCCTTACTAGAGAACCCACATGAACACTGAACTGCCATGGGCTACATCTGAGCAGGGGTTCTAGGTTTTCTCCATAAATGGTCTTTTGTTGGAGTATCAGTCTCAGAAAAGAGCCTTGTGCCCAGATTTTTTGGTTCTGTTGCTCTCCTTGTGGTGCTCCTGTCCTCTCCAGGTCTTTCTACCTCCCTTCTTTAGTCCCACCTTTTAAAACCATCTCTCTCCTTTCTTCTGATTTTGTGAACCCTGAGTTGTGACCATCCACCAAGTGATTCACCTTAAGCCAAAATGCTTATGGGAAGGCTGCCTGTCACATAGTGAGGGATACATAGAAGACCTTCAGCTCTTGCTGTGGAAATTTTAGACTTCCTAGTGATTTGTACAATAAAACACAGAAGTGCTGTTTATATTATGTACAATACCATATATTTGCAGTATAGATAACTTTAGAGGATGTCTAAGAACTCCACAAGAGAAGCCCACCCAGGGAACCCTTAACTAGAGATAAGAAACAGGCAGGTCTTGCGTGAGATCACGAAAGCTGACCCAATACCTAAATTCCAGCCCAGAGAGCTGAGGTTCAGGCTATGGGCTAAGCTTGTGAGGCAAGCAGTGCCCTATATGGAGGCTGTGTGTCAGAGGAAAGATGTACCATGACAGGAACAATTAGGTTGATGTGGATGTCAGGGAGATGGAGATGCATGAGTTCAGAACGGCCACCTGTGCCACCACAGGCAGGACCACAGTTGACTCTGTAAGACCTGGGGTCTCACAGCTCAGGAGTTCAATCGTGCCCTTCCCAGAAACTCCCCCAGACCAAGACTCGTTGCAAAAGCAAGAGGTTTATTTACCATTGTACAATGGGGTCACCCCCGCTGGTCAGCAAAGAGTGGCACCGGGAGACAAAGGCCTTTAGGTTTTTAAAAGAGAAATTGCGGGAGATTTGAAGTTCTAGTTTTGGCAATTTAGGATTGGATGAGGAAGCTATAAAGTAAGATAATTGGTTAGTCTTAGGTGTTCAAGCTTGGCCAGTCCTGCCAAGTGTGGATGCAGCTGCAATTGAAGGTGGGGGTGGTTAGCTCATCCTTGAAAATTAGGGCTGCGGGCTCTTGGCTGGAGGTCAAAAGCTAATCAGAAGAAGTCTAGGTTCATTGCTAAGAAACGCTATCTCAAGGACAAGGGTCTGGTCCTTCTTTTGCTGAGTGATGGTCATTGCTTGCTTGCCCCTTTTTTTATATCTGTCCTCACGGATAGGGTCACATTTCTTCACTCTCTGGAAAGGTACTAAGAGGCTTTAGCTTAACCTGGACCTAAAACTCAAAACTATAGGCTTTAGAAGACATATAGGTTACAAAGTTAGCCTAACCCTTTCAACTCCAGCTCTGAGGAAGAAGGATCTTCAACAGGCAACAGGATGTGTCTTTAAAGGTGTAGCAACAGACCTTTGAACCATTAGCAAAAGACATTCTCTTTACACCATAAAAGTTCTTGCCCAAAACAATTGTGTGACATTTTCCATGAGAGCCAGACTCAGATCTGTGACGTGCTGGCTTCAGCTGACTTGGCCCTTCTACAGGGAAGTGAGTCTCCATTACGCAGTTATGAAGAGCCAACCTCATATCTGTGCCATGCTGGCTTCAGACTTCTTGGCTCTTCCATGAAAAAGTGGGATCAGACAATTATTCATTTTCTGCATCACTTGAGAGCCAGCCTCATATCCATGTCATGCTGGCTTCAGATGACTTGGCTCCTCTATGGGGAAGTGGGATCAGACAATTATTCATTTTCTGCATCACTTGAGAGACAGCCTCATATCCATGTCATGCTGGGCTGGCTTTGACTTAACCATTCTGGGAGGAATTGAGGCTTGAGAGCTGGCTCTGGATTTTAATCCTGGCTTGGCCTACAGAGTACCAAGATTACTCAGGAAGTCTACAAGTTTGGACCATAAGCACAGCTTTTCTGTGAGCCACAAGAAGCCAAAACTTTTTATCATTGTTCTTAGTGTTCAACAGATATTTGGGGGGGCGGGGGGCTTCTGTTCCATGAGCCATAGAGATCCCCTGTGATGGGCTGGAATATAACTCCATATAGTCACTTGGCATTGGGCAAGGCCCCTACAAGTCACTTCTGAAGATATTCTCACAACCTATCAGGTAGGCTGAGAATGATTGTGAACCCTGACTGCAGACTGGATTAAATGGAAAAGTGCCTAAGACATTAAAACATGAATATGGGTATATCCATAAGGGGTTCCAAAGAGGATTAACTAAGGTTAGGAGAACACCGTGAAAGATGATTTTATCTCTCAACCTGAGATTCCAAGGGGAGATAAAACAGTTTTTAAGAAACTCAGCATACTTCCTTCACAGGGCAACTAGATTGCTTTGCCCTGCCTGCTGCCATGATGGACTGAAAATTCTGAAACTCAGAGCTGGATGTACCTTAACTCTCTTTTGGTTGTGTAGACCAGGGGCTAGTGGGATGGATCAGCAGATGAGGGTCTCTGCTGCCAAGGCTGACAAACTGAGTTGGGTAGTTTTCCATGGGGTAAATGTGTTCACACATATATAGAAAATTTAAACTAAGATCTTTTTAAGTAATAGCAGAGAAGTAGGATTATTGCTATGACTACCTGACGATATGGTTCCGAAATCTTTGGACCTAGTTTGTGGAAGAAGTATGAACAAGTTTGAAGATGATGGCTAGAGTAGCCTTAGAACAAATTCTATGAACAAAGCATAATGAGTGTTCTTGTGAGAATGTATATAGTAAGACCAACAGCAAAGGCTGTATTCATGGTTTTAGTAGGTTTGAGGTAGTGTGTGTTACACTGTGAGAGAGAACTTGTTTGTGCTTTACTCGTGGCCCTGGCCTTTGGGAAAGGCTGAAGTAACTGTGACAGACTAAATCTAGTAAAGAAAATTTCAAGGCAGCCCAGCATTGAGGCTATGGCATGGTTATTGCTGGCTGCTTTTAGTTAAGTTCACAGAGAGACTCAAGAGCAAAAAGCAGAGAAGAAAGACTTGGGAAAATGCAGTTTAGTTATAGAAGTTCATGAAAGTTGCAGCTTAGAAAGTCATAGTTTCACTGTCTCCTCGGACGTGGCTGAGCTGAAGCACGCAGCTGGGAGACTCCGCAGGATCCACAGCCCTGGGCATCTGCATGGTAAACTCTTCAAATCTTCAATTAAAAAAATGGGAAAGATAAATAATGGAAAGAGTAAAAAGGTTGAAGAGGCAGAGCCTCTGAAGAAAAAGTGCAGGACAGTCGTGCAGTGAATGGGAAGGTGGAGAATTTCCTGAAGAAATGTTGCTAATACGTGGGAACCAGAAGAAAATTTAGATTGTCCAGAATTAATTGAAGCATTTCTTAATCATCAAAAAGCTGGTAAAGAAAAAGATGGTACAAAAAGGAAATCTTTCTCTGACAGTGAATCTGATGATAGCAAATCAAATAAGAAAAGATGCTACTCTCCAAGGACCTTTGACAGAGGTCTTGATCCTGAACGAATAATCAGTGCCACAGACAGCAGTGGAGAAGTAATGTTTCTCATAACATGGAAGGACTCGAAAGATGCTGACTTGGTGCTGGCAAAGGAGGTGAATATGTAGAGTCCCCAGAGTGTCATCGTCTTTTATGAGGAGAGGCTAACTTGGCATTCTTGTCCCGAAGATGGAGCTCAATAATTGTTTGCATTTATATGTATTATATATGATATGTAATATCATATTGCATTTTCTATATTTGCATATATAATCTGGATCTTGGGTTTTGAATTACTAGTGTAAAAAAAAACAGCATTCTAATAAAAATTGAGTTTTTTCTGAAACTGTTTCTCCAACCAAGGACCATGTATGGATATAACCTAGAACCTTTACTCAGACGAAGTTCATGGTAGCTCAATAGCCAATTGGTTTCCCACAGTAAGAGGAACAGGGACTATCTCTGACAGGAACTCAATGGTAGGCTCTTTGACCTCCCCACCCCCCAAGGGAGGAGCAGTCCTGCTAGGCCACAGAGGAGGACTTTGCAGCCAGCCCTGAAGATACCTGATAAAACAGGGCCAGACGAAAGGGGAGGAGGTCCTCCCCAATCCGTGGACTTGGAAAGGGGCAGGGAGAAGCTGAGGGAGGGAGGGTATGATTGGGAGGGAATAAGGGAGTGGGATACAGCGGGGATACAGAGTTAATAAAATGTAACTAATAATAATAAACAATAAAAAATTAAAAAATTGAATTTGATATGCTGGTTTTGAAACTATTGACAGTAGTTAGGATATTTTTGGGTTTTGTTCTGCATCAAAAAGCACTGATTCCGGGGCTGGAGAGATGGCTCAGAGGCTTAAGAGCACTGGCTGCTCTTCCAGAGGTCCTGAGTTCAATTCCCAGCAACCACATGGTGGCTCACAACCACCTGTAAAGAGATCTGGTGCCCTCTTCTGGTGAGAACGTGTATATGCAGACAGACCATTGCATACATAATCAATCAATCAATCAATCTTAAAAAAAAAAAGGCACTGATTTCATTGAGCAAATAAGAGCTTTCTGTAGTTGCTTCCTTTAACAATAGACTATCTGGTACCATGTTGTATTTCTTCAGTGTTGAAGAACAGCATTTTCTTAAATGCTGGGGAGATTTTACAGTCATTACCTGGTCAGAACTTTTAAACTAGAACACAGAAGGACTTTTCTGGGGTTTTTTGTTTGTATGAGTGTGCACTCATGAAACACTTATGTAACTGGTTTTTTTTTTTTGTCTTGTTTTTTAATACTCAAAAGAACTAAAGATGAAAACACAAATTGATAATATTCCATCATTATGAACATTTTCCTGAAACCATAACCTTTCAAATTAAGCAGATTCTGTAATCGACTGGACAGTTTTTATTGGATAGTTTTAAAGCAATCACATCAGAATTTATGTACTATAACATAAATACAGTAGTTAATTTGCAAAATTTTGTACATACCAACTCCCCCTTCAGAACATGGAATTAGACAAATTAGTAGCATGATTTAATGACAAGACTTAAGCTGTGTGTGGTGGCACACGCTGTTAATCTTCGCCCCCTGGAGGCAGACAGACCTCTGATTTTGAGGCCAGCTTGGTCTACAGAGTGAGTTCTAGATCAGTCAGGGCATGTAAAGGTTTCTCTGGTGAGCCACTCCTTTGTAGAAAGTTAAAATCTGTACTGAAAGGTTATGATTCTTGGAATCTCTTTGCTGTGGAAATGGAATCACGGTTAGAGATGTTGGCAATTTAAGACCTGCTGACATAGTGAACAAAATTTGCCAATATCAGTTAATGACATCTATGCTTTTTCTTCACCCGGACTCATTTCAGTGTTTGGCTTAATGAGCCAGAAAAGTAACTTTGTAGTATTAGAATTTTATCCAACTGTATATTTACTTTATTGAAAATAATGGCTAATAGTGGTCAACAAATACTTTTATATTTCTTTCAAATAAAGAAAGTCTTAGTTTCCGAAAAATCATAGCTATTGAAAAGAAGCCAACTGGTTTTAACTGAGACAATAGGAAATACCCTTTGGTGTTGCAAGAACTGTTGAGGCCTCATTTACTTCAAGCTCAAGGGCATAAAAGAGTAAATTCACTTGAAAGAATTTCCTTCACTTGGATAGACCTGCCTCAGAAATGGTTTCCCCAGGCCCATTTCCCTCAGTAACCCAGGTACTCAGAGGCCACTACTACCAAGGAGGCCCATACATAGTCCTTTGTGGATGGATCAGGAACTACCGTGCAATGAGGGTTTTCCAAGGCAAGCAGAATCCAAGTTACCTAGAAATGGAGGTTTGTGCCCAGATTTCAAAGAAAGTCCAAGGAAGCCAGAAAATGAACAACAGGCTCAGGATTCCTGCATGCAGCTTCTGAGAGCATAGCTATGAGGACAAAGCTGATGATACATTGCTTACCCTGGGGCTGTGTGACCCAAGAGCTGGATGTAGATGTAAGATTTAATAATTTTCCATCTGGGTTTCAATTTGCTTTGATACCATGCTTCTTTCTTATGACCCTTTGGGAATGAGGATGTCTCCAAAATGTATATACTGCTTTATCTTGGCAGCATGTCATTTTCTATTTTGCTTTTATAGATACACAATGCTAAGGATTTTCCTTGAGTCTCACAATGACTTTTGCACTACAGATTTTGAGAATCCTCCAACAGTCACAACTATAAAGACTCCTGGATGCATTCTTTATTATGAGATACTCCTGGATCTTCGGGATTCAGGGGTTTGAATATGCAGTATCTCCCACAGCATCATGTGGTATGCTCTTGATCCCTTGGTACTGACACTATGTGAGAAGGTTCTGGAAGTTTTAGTAGAAGTTAAAAGAAGTAGGTTACTAGAATGTGTCTCTGAGGATTTTGTTCCTCTTCACAATGTGTGATTCCTGCCTTCAGGATGTAGAAAGCCCCTCCTACCACAAGCTCCAACTGCCATGATGCTCAATCTAAACACTCAGAAACAAGGAGATCAAACAATTTCTCACTGGTCTGATTTCATTTCTGTTGCTGTAATAAAATATTCTGACAAAACTCAACCTGAGACAAAGCAGCCCTGCTAGGGGAAAAGGATCTAAAGGCAGGCAGCAGCTGCTACTCCCATTGTAAGGGACCCACAAGGAGACCAAGCTGCACATCTGCTACATATGTGTAGGGGGTCTGGTCCAGCCCATGCATGCTCTTTGGTTGGTGGTTCAGTCTCTGTGAGCCCTCATGGGCCCAGGCTAGTTTACCCTGTAGGTCTTCTTGTGGTTTCCCTGACCCCTCCAGCTCCCTCAATCCACACCCCCCAACACCTATTCACTCTTCTAGAGTTTGGCTGTGGGTCTCTGCATCTATTTCCATCAGCTGCTGTATGAAGGAAGCTTCTCAGAAGACAGTTATGCTTTAAAGGCTCCTGTCTACAATCAGCAGAGTATCATTTCAATAGTGTCAGGGCTGGCTCTCTCCCATTGGGTGGGTCTCAAGTTGGGCAGTCATTAGTTGGCCGTTCCCTCAATCTTTGCTCCATCTTTATCCCTATACTTCTTGTAGGCAAGACAAATTTGGCGTAGAAGGTTTTATGGGTGTTTTGGTGTCCCCCTCCCTCCTCTGAAAGTCACACCTGGCTACAGGAGGTGTCAACTTCAGGGTACATATTCCCCCGCCGGTGCTGCTAGAAGTCTCAACTAGGTTCACCCCCATAGACTCCCTGTCCCAGAGATGCCCACCGCCAATTTCCATTCTCTCTCTGTCCTATCCTCCCACTCCCCCACTTTTCCTGCATCTGATCCCAACCACCTTTTCCTTCCCACTTCCTCTCTCACCCAGTTCCCTCCCTCCATCTACATTAGATGTCTATTTTATTTCCTGTTCTGAGTGAGATTCAAGCATCTTCCTTTTAGACCTCCTTGTTACGTGGCTTCTATGGATGGTAGCGTGGTTATCCTGCACTTTATGGCTGATATCCACTTATAAGTCGGTACATACCCTGCATGTCTTTCTGGGTCTGAGTTACCTCGCTCAGGATGATATTTTCTAGTTCCACCCATTTGTCTACAAATTTCATGATGTCCTTTTTAATAGCTGAATAGTAATTCATTGTGTAAATATACCACATTTTTTTTTATCTGCTCTTCATCTGAGGGACATCTAGGCTGCTTCCAGTTTCTGGCTAGTAGCAATAAAGTTGCTATGAACATAGCTGCAGGTCCTCTGCAAGAGCAGTGGCTTCTGAGCCATCTGTACAGCCTCAGCCTGTGGTTCAGACCCATTGCTGATTGTGTGCACATTCATGCCTGTACAAATGAGTGCACTCAGACTTTCTTGCTTTTTTTCTATGCCTGACAATTCCTTACACTACATGTGGGCAGGGGCTAGTGCTCACCTTGCTGAGGAGGGGACACATCTTTCTTAATTTTTAAATTTTTGTTATTAAACCTTATTTCTTCAATGTACATCCCAAGAGCAGGCCCCTCCCTCCTCTCTCCTTATCCTACCCTCCCACCCTCTTCCCCTTTTCTCCCTTTCCCCCCTCTTATTCTTCTCAGGAAAGGAGAGGCCTCCCTACCACCCTGTATCAACCCTCTCCAGAACATCAAGTCACATTACGTCTGAGCACAACCTCGTCCACTGAGGTCAGGCAAGGCACCCAGCTAGCAGGAAGTGATCCAAAAGCAAGCAGCAGAGTCCACATCAGAGACAGACACTGTTCCACTTGCTGTGGGTTCATATGAAGACCAAGCTGACCATCGGTTACCTATGTGGAGGGGCTTAGGTCCAGACCATGCATGTTCCTTAGTTGGTGCGTCAGTCTCTGTAAGCCCCCGTGGGTGTGGGCTAGTTGTCTGTTTGTGGGGTAGGAGACACACCTTTGAGCACACATTCTGACAGTCACACATCAGGCTCCCATATGCAGAGATTCCTATTTGTCAAGAGAACCTTTATTTCAGTGGCCCGATCTGGGATTGAGGAAGGTCCCTGAGAATGGAGCAGAACACTTTCTGGCTTCCGTAGCCTCCTCTGTGTCAATGAGCATGTCAGCCAGCTGGATGACCACACAGTGTGTGCAGGAGGACTTCACTCCTACTGTACTCACCCTCAGGGGCTCGTGACATGGGAGGCTGCACCTCTAACACAGACTCACTTTCTTGCCAGAGGAAATCTGCAAGTCGGTTCCTCGGGGCAGCAGCCCTGTCCCATCATCTTCTGGGCTATGAGTGTTCTGTAGCGACTTCCAACAATGATGACATTTTATCTGCTCCACTGAAGATCTGGCCATGGTGAATGATCAGGAAGGGACTGGTCATGACTCCTTGCCAAGTTCCCTGGGGACCCTGGGCTGAGCAGTATAAAGGGCAGCTGATTGAGGCCCCAGCACAGCCTCCTCAGCCTGCCAAGCGACCCGCTGGGCACCTGTGTGCACACACTCTGGAGATGAAGGCTCTGTTCCTGAGCTTTGGCCTCGGCCTCCTGGCTGCCCTGCAGGCCCAGACCTTCCCCACCGTGGATGAGAATCAGGATGTGAGGCCAAGATGGGAAGGGGCTACAAGTGGGTTTATGGTAGGCAGGGGCCTGAGGTTGTTGGTTGGAGGCCCCATTCCTCCTCCATCTAAAGAGACACTGTTTTAGAGTCAGGCTTGAACCCCTACTCTGAAGGACTATCAGATACAGCACAAGGAATCTAGTCAGATGGTTCTGGGTGCAGGGAGCTGGAGGAGTCAGGGTCCTGCCCTCTTCACTATTCTCTGGGAGTGCAGGGCTCTGTGATAGTGTCACAGTGGCAGAGTTTGCAGACCACACCGCTGTGGCCCTGGTAGTGCCAGTTTATTTACTGGGTTGGTAGAAGGGGTGCCTAGCAAACGCTTCATGTGTCTAGAAGGTGGGAGCCAAGGTGGAAGCAGGGGCTAGGGAGTTGGAGCAGTCCTAGGTTCTTCCTGAGCCCTCATGGTCAGGTCCTTCTCCAGGTGACAGGAGTGTGGTATTTGAAAGCTACAGCATCTGACAAGAAGATTCCTGACAAGAAGCTCGGCTCTGTGTCTGTGGCTTCCATGTCCATCAAGACCTTGGAAGGGGGCAACCTGCAAGTCAATTTCAGTGTCCTGTGAGTCTGTGCCAGCTGAGATGGTACCATTCTTCTTGACCTTTGCTTCCCTCAGCAGGAGATCTGGGCGCTGAGCTGGGGGCCCCAGTCAGACCCAGGAACTCCCAGTACCAGGGGCTTTGAGGGCACCAGTAGCACTGAGGGTGCCTCAGCTCACAGAGGACCAGGGCATGGTATGTGGTCCAGAGAAAATAGCTCTGCTGCAAGGGGACACCCAATTTCTATTCTGACAGGACATCCTTTGCCAGTGACCGAGGCCCATGGGGAAGGGCTTTACTCCCAGACCCAATGTGAGCAGAGTCTGGGCTTGCTCACCCCCTGACCCCTGGAGTAAATTTCTGCTTGGGAGAGAGGCAGAGAGGCAGAGAGGCAGAGACCAGGATTTCAGAAGGACCAAGAGTGTGCACAGGACCCAAAGAGAAAGCTTATCATGCTCTGCATAGACGCTGTAAAATCTCAGCCTAGTCCAACCTGTGTGCTCTGTCACCCGTGTGATGCCCATCTGTGTATTATCTCACCTGTGTGACCTCTCACCTGTGTGACCCCATCTGTGTACTCTATCACCTGAGTAACCTCTCATTTGTGTAGACTCTCACCGGTGTGACCTCTCACATGTATGCTCTATCACCTGTGTGACCTCTCACTTATGTGACCCCATCTGTGTATTCTATCACCTGTGTGATGCCCATCTGTGTGCTCTATCACCTGAGTGACCTCACATTTGTGTAGACTCTCACCTGTGTGCTCTATCACCTGTGTGACCTCACATTTGTGTAGGCTCTCACCTGTGTGCTCTATCACCTGTGTGATTTTCATCTGTCTACTCCATCACCTGTGTGCTCTATCAGCTGTGTGATTTCCATTTGTGTACTCCATCACCTCTGTGACCTCACCTGTGTGCTCTGTCACCTCGGTGACCACTCACTGGTCTGACCTCACATCTGTGTAGACTCTCACCTGTGTGGTCTCACACCTGTGTGACCACCCATCTGTGTGGCCTCTAGCTTTGTGTCTTTTCTCACATCTTGGCTCCTGCCATCTTAGTGGCCCCTGAACAACACGACACTGTCTGTGCTGTCTTCCTGCAATCTGGCATTTGTGCAGTTCCTGACATGGTGGGTGCCCTGGAGCTTGCCCTTTGTTCTTCCCCATCTCCTCCACACACGCCCATCCCACTCACTGAAGATTTCCCTCATTTGTCCAGATGACAGTGATGTGGTTCTAGTTCCTAAATATCTCCAGAGACAGAGAGTCAGCCATGGGAGCCACCTATCCACACAGGGGTTAGGAGGGAGGGTTTTGCTTCAGACAATGTCCACAGACCAAGTAGCCCAGGCTCCCCAAGAGAGAGAGCAAGAAGCTGTCGGGGGTCCACCCAGCAGGTGGCAGGACACACAGTGGAGCCACTGTGGCAGCCAGGGGATGGAACATGTGACTCAGGAGGCCTGCTGGTAACACAAACAGGACTCAGTGAAGCCTGCACTTCCTTGCCCATCTTGAAACACAGGCAACTGTTGGCCACATTGTCCATGCTGCCAGCAAGGGAGGTGTGTACCTGGGCAGTGTGTCTCACAGACCTTCTCTCTTCCAGGATTGCAGGACAATGCCGGGAGGTGAGCACTGTCCTAGAGAAGACAGATCAGCCTGACAAATACACCATCCGTGAGTCTCTGAGCCTGTGAGGGCTGCACCAAAACTCCCTTGATATGTTTGAGGCCAGTGTGACCCTCCCAGAGTGCTCCGGGGCCTGAGCACTCATTCTTCCTTCAATTCCTGTTAATACCCATGGTCACTCCCAGGAGGCACTTTTCCTTACCGATGCTAACGGCTGACACTAAACACTACATTGAGTGTGGTAGATTTGTCTCTAGCAGAGAACTGACTGTTTTCTTAGTTGGGATTACTGTTGTGGTGAGGAAAGGGCTTATTTGTTTATACTTCCACATCACTCTTCAACATCAAAGGAAGTCAAGGCAGGAACTCAGACAGGTGAGGGGAAGAGAGGTGATGCAGAGGCCATGGAGGAGTGCTGCTTACTGGCTTGTTCCTCAGTGGCTAGCTCAGCCTGGGTTCTTGTAGAGGTTGATCTCACTCACGATGTACCGGGTAACCCTCCATCAATCACTGAGAAAATTTCCCACAAGCTTGGCTACAGCCTGATTTTATGGAAGCATTTTCTCAGTTGGGCTCTCCTCCTCTCTGATGACTCTAGTTTCTTGTAAAGTTGACATAAAACTAGCCAAACAAGACAACTAACCATAAATGCCCCATGGGCTCTGGCTGTACTCATGGTATAAGTTGGAAGGGGACTGTATTTGACCCCAGAGGCAGATCCTTCTGTATGACAAAAAGTCTGGGGACATGGCCATCTCTCATGTGCATGGCTCCCATGGAAATGGAGGGTTCCTGTAACCAAAGCTCTGGGATGGTGAAGAACCTGGGTCAGAAAGCCCTGAGCAACTGGGATGAAGTCAGAGTTGAGAGTGCCAGGCCACCCTTGTTGGAGGGTCAGGGCCTTATTGAGGACCGTGTCACTGTTCCTCTGCAGAGGGGGGCAAACAAGTGCTCTACATCATACCATCTGCAGTGGAGGAGCACTGCATCTTCTACCACGAGAGCAGCATATATGGGCATCGTTTCCGAATGGCCAAACTTGTGGGTGAGTCACATTGTTGTGAGATGGGCCAAAGACACATGGGGTGAAAGGTGCCTTGCCACCGTTGGGGTTCCAGCTGGAAGAAGGATGAGTGTAGACACAGGAGCCCGCAACTAAAGTCCAGCCCCGACCACAGCTGGTATCAGCGTCCTTCTTGCCTAGAGATGGAAATCCCAGAGCCTCTCCAGCTCTCCCTGAGCCTAAGTACTTGTTCATAAAGAGCAGAGAGACAGCATGGAGCCCTCACACCCAAGGGTGATATATCTCTCCAGCGTGAGACTGGTCACACTGCTCTCAGCTGCCCTGAGAGAAACTAAGTGAGCTGAAGGCAAGGTCAGATGGGATGGGGGGTGTACTCAGTGTTCTGGTCCTCCTCTCTCACCAGACCCTCCATAGGCTTCTGAAATCAAGGCCCCACATGGGTGCACAATGTCTCCCTCTTCACCCCAAAGTTGCTTTATCCTCTGTGCTGGGAAGGAAACTTTATCAGCTCTCCAGCTCTGTCCCTAACACCATTTTCCTTCTGGCCTCACCTATAGGCAGAGACCCTGACTTCAACCAGGAGGCCCTGGAAGATTTTCAGAACGTTGTAAGAGCTGAAGGTCTCAACGCAGAGAGCATCTTCATCCCCAAGCAGAGCGGTAGGAAGCAAGCTGGCATTTTCTCCCACCCTTATGCAGGGAGGGCCCGAGTCACTCAGGACAACAGGCTGCCTCTCATCCAGCGTTGTCCTTTAGGGGTGGGCAGATGTTGGCTGATGGAGGGGCTGTGGGTTTCTGACTGAATTCCCTGGGTCTTTGGAATCATGTTTTTTATTTTCTTTTTTTTTTTTTTCTTTTTTTCTTGGACAGAAAGCTGCCCTCTAGGAAACAATTAAGGTAAGTGACCCAGTTTCTGGGCACACTTGAGGCTATCCTGGTCCTGGGGTCAACAGGGTTTCAGGAGACAACACCTTCTAACCCTGAGGAAAGAGACCCTTCCCTACCTGTGCAGACAGGTATGGCCTGTGCTACTGGAATGTACTCTACCTCTCAGCATTTTGCTCATGTTTCTTTCATGGGTGTTGTCTCCTGAACATGAGAAACCTGCTCTCACTGATACTCTACAGTTGGCTTGCAACTGGAGAGAACCCCTCTCTCTGTGCATCTCCTGCTTTACTCTGCAGAAGAGAAAGCCCTCCTGTGCCCCTCCCTTTCGGTCAGTCACCATGCTGACTCCATTTAAGGCATGGATTGCTTTAAGAATGTGGCAGCCATGTCTGGGGTTTAGCAGCACTCCTGGGTTCCTATTTCCTGTGCAATTTTTGGGAGATATGTTCAGAGAATTGCCCAAGCCAACCTGCCCAGGCATGGGAGGAGCCAAAGTCCAACAGCATCCTTGTCCTCCCTTTGCCCTGCTCTTGCTCTGAAGTCACCTGTGCCTTCTTCACACATGGGCATGGGGAATTGTGGGAATTCAGTTTGGGGGTATGGTGGGGTAGGGGAGAATGACCTTTGCCTCTGGATCTGGTGAATGGAGCCCCTGCCATCCCAACATTTCCCCCCTGCATGACTTGTTTTGGTTCCACTGACTCTCCTTCTTTCCACAGCAGGGATGCATGGCTCCAGGTCTGCCTCAAAGCTTTGCTCTGCTTTGCCTAGACCATCTGAGCACAGGACACAGAAGGCACTCCTTCGCTGCCCCTTCTGGATTCACCCACCCTTTCCCTCTGCCTTCCTCTCCCCTGCTTCTCCATAAAGAATTTCATCATTCCTTGGTGTCTCTGTGTGTCTGTGTGTGGGTGAGGGGAGTTAAGCATGATGGTTTCCCATGTCCTATACCTTGGGGTTGTTTTAGAGGAGGTGGAGTGGGGAAGTGGCTTGGCTGGATGGGTGCTCCTTCATGGTGTTTTTTTTGGGGGGGGGGACAAAGGACATGAAGGACTGAGTGCAGGAGTGAAAAGTTTTTGTTACCCATGTTGGGGTTTTTTTGGGCAAAGGGCATGACAGGCTAAATGCAGGGGTGAAAAGTTCTTGTTCCTCTGTTGCCTTTGTAACTGCTGCTTTGTGTCCTGTCATAGCCAGGTGGTGGATGTGATGGGAAGAGTGTAAGGATGAGTGTACGGGGCTCCAGGCAGAAGTGATGTCCTCAGCAGAATTTATGGACTGGTGGTCATTACTTGGAGACAATGACAGAAGTGTGGGAGGTGAGGCCACCTTTCAAGGCACAGGCATGTCACAGAGATATTAAAATAGGGGCCCCTCTACTGGAGGTCAGGGCAGTGTCATGACTTCCCTCTGCATTTCTAACACAAGTCCTGCCCACGTGGAAGTAGCCTACCTCTAGGGAATATCGTCAGTACAATCTAACATCATGAGTATATTTCCCCAATGTTACTCTAGGGAAATCTCTAAGTTCTATAATAAATCAACTATACTTACAGCCTCCTTTCTCCTGGAGGAAGAGAAAACTCCCCCATATTTTCTTGGATACCATAATACCCAGGGAATTTACATCCTGTCAGTAATGGCCATCTCCTTTATCCCTTTCCTTGCATTTCCTGCCAAATCAATGGCTAACACAGAAAATGGCTCAGTACATCTGTTATCACTGTAATCTTCCCTTCCGGGCATCAGTCTTCTCCTAAGCTACAACACTCTTCTCTCTCAACCCACCATCCCTCAAACACGTCATGGACCAGATAATGCAATTTGTTGAGCCAAGTCAGCAGTTCATAAAGGGCTCAATTCGGCTGGTTAAAAGATGCACCAAACCTGCCAGAAAAGAATTCCAAAAGATTGCCTTGGCCACAGAAATAGGATTTGCCATCATGAGATTCATTGGCTTCTTTTGAAACTGAGCCATATTTCCATTAATAGCATTACTGTGGGTGGCTGAGTGCTCTCTCATCGTGGGAACTAGTGAATAAATGAGAGTGTGACGAGCTCATGAAGTAAAAAGCTGCCTGTGTGCCTTGTGTTTTTCTTTCCTTTCCTCTTCCCTATGAGGTTTTCTATTTCTAAATTAAAATAATTTCAAAATTTAAAAAGAAAATCTTGCCTTGTCCAAGGACAATTATCTGAGCACATCTTCAATTTCATCTGTTGTCATCCACAGCTGGGGCCATACAAGTACCATAGTCTTTTTACAATTTTGTTCCTGCACCTTGACTAGTTTTTGATCTCTGTGTTAATTTCCAACTACTGCATAAAGACATTTCTCTGAGGAGGGTTGAGAGATACACTATGGGTATAGACTAGACTAACAGTATATCCTTCTGCAGAATATTAACACTAAGTTCTCCCTTAGGATCTAGGACTGTTTAGCCACAGACCCTGATATCAGTGCCAGATAGGAGTTTCTCCTCTTGGAACAGGACATAAATCTAGTCAGAAAGTGAGTTGGTTACTCCAATGACATTCATGCCATTACTGCTGTAGGTAGCATGAGCAAAGTGACTGGTTACAGAGCATTAAAAGAGGCAGGATCCCTCACCCATAACACTGCAGGCAACGTTTTTGTTTTGTTTTGTTTTATAGAACAACTGATAAAAACAATAGGCTCCTTCAATGCTGTAAAGAAGCACCTTATATTTTGGATCTTTGTGGAAGTGTTTATCCTATCTATAGATTTTCTGGTGGAATGTATAGGATCTTTGTAATATAAGGTCACAACATCTACAAATGAGGGTAATTTTCTTACTTTTTATTTATATACCTTTTATTTCTTTCTTTTGTCTTATTGTTCTAGCCAAGTCTTTGAGCACTATATTGAAGAAGAGGGCAAAGAGTGGGCACCATTGACTTGTTTCAGATTTCAGAGGAAATCCTTTCTTTCTTCCACATTTCTATGATGTCTGCTATATGTTTCTCATATATAATCACGGCTGTGTTGATGTATGTTCTCTCTATTTTTGGTGTCTTCAGAGCTTTTATCATGAAAGGATGTTGAACTTTGTCAAATGCTTTTTGGCTTCAATTGAGATATGTTCTTTCTGTCCTTAAATCTTTTTTTGTTTTGTTTTGTTTTGTTTGTTTGTCCTTAAGTCTTAATGTGCTGAATTACACTCAATAATTTGTGTCTATTAAACCATCCTTGCATTCCTGGTATATGATCTTCTAAATGTGTTCTTTAACTCAGTTTGTAAGATTTCCATTTAGAATATTTTCATCTATATTCATTAGGTAAATTATACTATAGATTTTTCTGTGTTGTGTCCTTCTTCAGTTTTCATTATCAGAGTGATACTGGCTGTACTGGCTAGTTTTATGTCAACTTGACACAAGCTAGCATCATCTGAGAGGAGGAAGCCTCAATTGAGAAAATGCCTTCATAAGATTGGGCTGTAAGCAGATAAGCCTGTAGGGCATTTTCTTAACTAGTGGTTAATGGGGAAAGGCCCAGCCTATTGTGGGAGGTGCCACCCCTGGGCTGGTAGGTGCAGCTTCTATAACAAATCAGGCTGAGCAAGCCAGGAACAGCAAGCCAGGAACAGTACTCACTCCTCCTGGCTCCAGGTTCCTGCCCTGTTTTGAGCTCCTGTAATGATTTCCGATGATGATGAACATGAATGCTATGGAGTGTAAGCCCAATAAATTCTTTCCTCCCCAGCCTACTTTGGTCATGGTGTTTCATCACAGCAATAGAAACCCTGACTAAGACACTGGCTTTGTGAAACGAGAGTGGCAGAGTTCCCTCCCTGTCTGCTTTATGGAGCAGTTTGAGCAGCAATGGTGTGATCTTTGCTGACTTGGTAGAATTCAGCAGTGAATCCACCTGATTCTGAATTTTCCTCTGTTGGAAGTCTTTTTGTTGCTATTTCTATCTCAAAAGCTATTAAGAATCTTGTTTATATTTTTATTTAATTTTGGTAGGTCATATGCATTAGAGAATTTATCCCTTGTTTCATTTTAGGGAAATACGTTTTCAAAATACTTGTGGAGAACTCATTGGATTCATTGGACTCCTATGGCCATCTCCTCCTTTTTCATCTCTAAGTTTGTTAACCTCAGCACATTCTCCCTGCTACCACCACTTTTATGTATTAATGTATGTATGTCAATTTTTTAAGAATAAACATTTTTCTTATCTTTTTTTTTTCAAAGTCTATTTCATTGATTTCAGCCCTGAATGTAACTGATTCTTGCTTTCTACCACTCCGGGTTTAGATTGTTTTCCTAAGACCTCAAAGTGAATTGTTCTGCAGTGTATTTGAATTTTTCCTAGTCTCTAATGTAAGCATTAATTGCTATAAACTATCATGTTAGAACTGCATTAGTTATGTCCCAACAGCTGGTTACTTCCAGCGTGTTTCTGCTACTGTTGTAGCCACGGGCATATCTTCCTACCCCGGTTATTGCAGCTCACAGCTGGGTAATACTATTGAAGAGTACTACCTTTCAAACAAAGCAAAAATAGCACAAATGTAGGAGGGAGAAGTCATGGGGTCAAAAAAAAAAGAAGAAAACAAGAAAGAAAGGAAAAATATTATCCCTAAATGGAAAAAATATCTGAACAAATTAGATGAATATTTGAACATAAGAAACAAATTAAAACATAAATGTTTAAAATACACTACAAAAAAAGTCTTGTTTAACATGTAGGGAGAAAAGGGAATCGCATGGCAGAAGACAAAAGAAAAAGAAATACAAGCCAAATATGAATTACGGGAGCATCTTCCTTCTCGATCCTCAGAACCTAGAGAGTGCTAGCTTCATACATGCAGGGATGGGGGCTAGCTGGACTTGTCTCTCCTGCATCTGATGCTATTGCTAAGTGCACTAGGCAGATTTCTGGTGTCTGCCGTGGCTGTCTTCACAGCAGTCAGTTTCATTCTCGGCCTATCAGGGGCCTCTGCTGGCCACACTTAGCTTTGTATTCTGTGGTCTAGACAGATCCTCTCACCTTCTTGACACTCCCCAGATTGTACCTTCTGAGCTGAGTGAAGAGCATTTCCAAAGTGTATTAGTCGCTCCGACAAAATACTGTGACCAAAAGCAACTTAAGGAAGAAAGGGTTTATTCTAGGTTATGGTTCCGGGGGATAAGATTCCATCATGGCAGGGAAAGTGCAGCATGGTGGCAGGAACAGGAAGCAGAGATCACCTTTCATCCACAGAGAAGAAGCAGATAAAGAGAACGGGAAGTCAGATGAGGTTGTAACCCCTCAAAGTCTGCCCCCAGGAGCTATTTCCTCCAGCAAGGTGCATCTCCTAAAGGCTCCATAAGCTTCCCAAATGGTACCAGCAACTGGGGAACAAGTGTTCAAATACATGAGTATGGGGAGTATTTCTCATTCAAACCATCACTCTTAGTCAGTTGGAGTGGAGGAGCAGCCACAACACTGAAATCCTGCCTTTACTTTAAAGACCTCATGGGTATAAATCACCCCCAGAAGGAAGCCATTTTGGATACTGTCTTAGCTAAAGTTACTGTTTCTGTGATAAAAACACCACAACCAAAGCAACTTTGGGAGGAAAAGGGGTTATTTGACTTAAACTTCCATATCACTGTTCATCATTGAAGGAAGCCAGGACAGGAGGAACCAAGAGGCAAGAGCTGACGCAAAGGCCATGGAGAGATGCTACTTACTGGCTTGCTCTGCCTGCTTTCTTGTAGAACCCAGGACCACCATCCCAGGGATGGCCCCACCTACAATGGGCTGGGCCCTCCCCCATGTAAATGCCTTACAACTGGATCTTCTGGAGGCATTTTCTTGATTAGTTTCCCTCTTTTCAGATAACTCTAGCTTGTGAAAAGTTGACATAAAGCTAGCCATCTCAGGTATCATGCATAACCATGGAACTTCAGAGTTCTAGGATATCACAGACAGGTAGTTCCAGAATTTGCTTATGAGCTGGCCTCAGATGCAGACCTATCAAAACTCTATGGTAATTCTCAGTTGATGAAATCTGTTCCCACCACCTATGACTGGACTAGCTCTCCTTATGTTCTTTCCAGCCTATACCAGCCTCCTGTCACCACTTTGACAAACTTGTCCCCTTCTGTTCTCCAAAACTACCTCTCTGGGCCTCTACTCTGCTTTCAGTAGAGCTGATGAATGTGCCTGGCCACATGTATCACAAAGTCTGAGAGGCCCAGGCTTTGTGGAATTTGCTTTATGAGTAAGACCTGCTCACTGGTTAGTGCCTAGAACTCTGTGGATAGATGTGCTCTGTTCTCTTCCTATTTAGTCTGTGTTAATCAAATGCTCACTCACCTGAAGTTCACTCGAAGCTAAGGGAGATAGGAAGGGGCCAGGAGAAGACAGGCTTCATGAAGTCCTGCCTCTGTGACTCACGTCCTCTACCTATGCCTTCTTTTCCACAGGTTCACTATCAACCAACTACACATTCAAGTTTCAAATTCCTCCTGACATAAAAACACTAACTAAGACAGGGTCCTTGGGACTGATAACACCTGGAAATGCCCTCCCAGACATACACAGTTGTGCTTTATTAGTCACACAGGTGTCTCCGGTCTTATCAAGTTGACAATTAAGATTAGCTGTCACGTGGAGACTCAGGGATGGTGTAGTGTAGATGTGTAGATGATGTAGTTGGGTGCTGATCATCGCACCTGTATCTTGCCCAAAGGAGTTCTGCCTGAAAAATGTAGCAGACAACCAGGGTCCCAAGCTGCTGGTTCCTGGGCCATTTCCACAGCGCTCTCTCTCCTTGCACTATATACCTCTAGGTAAGTCACAGGCTTCTGAGGACTCAGAAAGAAACATGGGGGAGGCTGGAGAGATGGCTCAGAGGATAAGAGCACTGATTGCTCTTCCCAAAGGTCCTGAGTTTAATTCCCAGCAACCACATGGTGGCTCACAACCATCTAAACATGAAATCTGGTTCCCTCTTCTGGCGTGCAGGTGTACATGCTAACACACATTGCATAAGTAATAAATAAATAAATCTTTAAAAAAAAAAAAAGAAAAGAAAGAAAGAAACATGGGGGCAATATTTGTGTAGTCATCATTTTACAGAAAGAAAGGAGTCCCAAATGTACAAGCCCAGTGAAAAATATCAAGAAAAAATGAAAAATTCTCCTGCTACTGGCTGAGAGAGCTGACGATCTCAGTTCATCTCTTGTTCATCTCAGAATGATCTCTCGTTCATCTCTTTGCTTTCCACAAACTCCTCAAAGATCCTCATGAACCCCGGCTCTGTAGCCAGGCTGTGACCTATAGACACACAGGGCCATACAGCACATAAGGGGGTGAGGCAACAGGACAGGGACTCTACCCAGGCTGTCATTCACATCTGCTCCAGGAGCCTCTGAGCACTGACAAGACACAAGCTGCTATCTCAGGGGAGCCCAGAGATGGGGCCTTCTCAAGCTAAACCTTCTGAGGAGAGTAGCCTTCAGGCTCAAGCAGAGGTGTTTATGCATGTTTGGACATAAGCATTTCAGTAGATAAACCTTCTGCAAAGCTGACAGACCAGACCCTGGAGGCCCCTTCTCCCTGTTATCTATATGAAAGAATTCTCACCTGCCCCAACCTTAGTGAGCAGAGGAAGGATATCAAAGATCCCACCCTATTCAGGCTCCTGCTGATGGGACAAGTCAGGGTTTGCCTGGGAGATGGGAGATCAGAAGGTGGTGAGAGAGAGACCCACACACGAATCACCCACCAGGTTCTCCTTGCAGAATCCCACCCTTCTTCTAAGCTCCTCCTAGAGAACATGTGACCTCAGGGGCTCCCTGCATTCTTGTTGGCCCCAGCCCCTCCCCATGGAGACTGACCTGTAGTATCAGAGGCTACACACTGGGCACCTTCTGGCTGACAATGTATACACCAACCCCAAGAAAAGTCCAAGGCCTCTGCACAACATAGTCACACCCTGAACTGATGCCACTTGGTATGGAGTGTTGTCCTGCAGGGAATCTGGGAGGTTGGAAGGAAAAGAGGAAATGAAGAGAGAATCTACAGAGCACTGAGTGACTCTGAGGTTCAGGCTCATAAGCTGATAATGGTGGGTGTTTCTGCTCCTGTCTTCCTGTTTCGAGCAAAAATACCACACAGGCTGGGCATAATGGTGCATACCTTTAATCCCAGCATTTGGGAGGCAGAAGTAGGCTATATCTGAGTTCGAGGTGAGTTCCAGGACAGCCAGGGCTATATAGAGAAGCCCTGTCTCAAAAACAAAAAAGTGGGTTCTGCTCTTCACCCCCACCCCTGCTGTACTCCTACAGAAGGTAGACAATGAAGGCTCTACCCCTGCCCAGAAATGAGCACTACACTGGGAAGTCCCTGCCACGCCACTGACCACCAACCCAGAGCATGGCAGGCGGGCCTCCTATACAGAGCTCACTGTCTCTGTGGGCATCATTCCATGATCCTGGAAGTAGCCTGGCATGCTACCAAGATATGGAATGACAACCTAAGTTTGTGGATCTTTAGGAGGTGAGGGAGCCTGAGAAACACAGAATGAAGAGCAGAGACATAGCACTCAAGTGAGGTTCATCCTGAATTCCAGACCCCTGAGTTTGTTTCTGCCAAATGTGAAGGGTGGCAGCTGGACTGCTTTCAGGAACAGATGTGTTTCCTGCCCAGCAAGTTGTATACTACTTTCTAGAAGCTAGAGGGGGAAACTTCCCTGAGCACACCATCAGAGATAGAAGGAGCCACGCAAAGATGTACCAGGCTGGGGCTGAAGTAGGGATAGAGACAGAAGGGTCTCAGTGAAGGCTGGAGGGATCTGAGACAATGGAGGATCAGGAGTCCTGCTCGTGGCCAGCTCCTCAATATCAGGAGAGAGAGCCATGCAAACTGGGGCAGGCATCTCCTGAGAGGGGCTCTAATCGAGATGCTTTGAAAAGTCAGCATCCTGGTTTAAAAGGTTGAGACAGAAGAACAGAAACTGGGGGAAAGGAGACAATGTCTCTAGAAATGATCAGTCATGGGCAGATAGCTTGTGCACTTCTTAAATAACCTTGGTCACCCTGGTGAGGTATGACCAGACCAAGGGTCCAGTGCCTGCCACCTTCCCCTAATGGCTCCGGTTTCTCTAAATAACACACCAACTTTTTTTGGAACCAAGTGACAGTGTTGCCACTGTCCCCACAGGACAGGACAGTCATGGTGGTCTCAACTTCATAACCCCCCAACCCAGACTCAGTTTCAGCTTCTACCCTGTTCCTCATGCCCTGCATGCCCAGGGCTTCAGGGCCATGGATGAGGCCTAAGACCACTGACACCTGTCTCTTTTTAAGGACACAGGGGCGATCCAAATCAGGTTTTGAGGGTGGAAAGGATAGAGAGAGAAGGTGGGGGCTGCAGGACTAGGGAGTCAAGAACATCACAAGCAACTGTGCACTTCCTTGACAGAGGCAGGAGGACTTGGCTCCCCAGTGGAGGCCCACAACTTTAAGACGGATGGTCCCACAAGCCAGAACTGTCACTAGAGGGAGTCAGGGGACCTGGACACTGGCCTTGATTCTGGACCTGTTGGACCAGGTCATCTTAACCTCAATGATCAGGGAAACTACATCCAACCTCTGCTATCCATCATTGGCAAGTAAATGGATGGTTGGTTGCCTCCATCCAGGGCCTTATGTCTTATCATAAAACACACTGCAATATTGTAAAGTCAAAATTCTAGGAAATCCAGTTTTATGTAGCTAGTCAAGCATGATCGATCCTTTTATGGGAAATAAAAATTCTGACTATGGGCTGCAGAGATGTTAACAGCATCTGTTACTCTTAAAGAGGACCTGAATTCAACCCACAACACCCATTTGGTGACTTACAATTATCTGTAAGTCCAGTTCCAAGGGACCCGCTGCTCTCTTCTGACCCCTGTGGGCACCAGGCACACATGTGGTACTCGTGCATACAGAGAGAAGCTTGTCTGAAATGCAGATGCCAAAAAGAGGAAGGAAGCGGGTTCCAGGTCACAGGTGTAGAAAGACAGGCGGAGACAAAGGGCTGAGGCCTTCCAAAACCATTTCTTCTCTTATGGGCACCTCCCCAGAAAGCCTAAGACACTGAACTGCACTTGGGGACCCATTAGCACCTACTCATTTTCCAGACAAACATCACCAAGGATGTAAAAGAAGGCACTCCACTGACATGTGCCTGCAAATCTGATCATCAGGACTTTGACTCTTACCAAGTCCAGGAATCTGACCTTGGACACCTGGGTCCCACCCTCACCACTCCAG
The DNA here is from genome assembly GCF_030254825.1 of Meriones unguiculatus. Taxonomy (NCBI): domain Eukaryota; kingdom Metazoa; phylum Chordata; class Mammalia; order Rodentia; family Muridae; genus Meriones; species Meriones unguiculatus. The sequence continues at coordinate 69,259,454 of NC_083356.1, read as the reverse complement.
AGAGATGTCACCTCCCCAGCAGTAGCAGGAATTGGCAGAAGTTCCTTGGGTCCTAGGGCAGAAAGCAGCAGCGGTTAGCCTAGAGGTCAGCAAGAGTAGCTTTGTGGTTCCCGGGTCAGCTCTGTGTTTCACTCTCTGCCCTCTGGATGTTGTGATCACTGGGTTTGGATAGAAGGAAATGCAAGGTATTAAATATAAGAATTGTCTTCTGTGGTGCTTTTGTGCTGAGGAACCCTTCTTCAAGGGAAAATGCTATCAAAGTGGGAAGTGCCCCAGCTAGGGATCTGGAGTGGGCCAGATGGCGAGGACTGCCTCTCAAAAGCCATCAGCTCAGCCCTGGTCCTGAGGTGCTCCCTAAAGCCCCTGTTCCCGCCTAAATCAAAGTTGCCACACCTCCCCCACCAAGACCTTCCAGCATTATATGCATTTGTCCCGCTCCTCTCCAAACCCCTTCCCTGGGTGTCTGGCATGACCCAGCTGCTGTGCCCCACTGTGGGCTGAGTTCTTCCCTTTCCCCTCCAATGCCCTAGCTCCTACATCCTCTGTCCACTCACAGGGATTCTGCAGACCTTGCTGGCTGTTTCCCCCAGCCTTCAGCCCAGCACTTACAACTGTTAATCCCATCTGTCCAAAATTTTAAGCCAGATTTGAAGCAAACTTTAATTAAATACTGACCAGAAAGGATGGACTCTAGCAGGTCCATCTCTGTGTTCTCAGAAAATGGCCACAAGTCACACCTTGCAGCGGCTTGAAAAGGTAACCCCCACAGGCCACCATATTTCCTATCAGGTCCAACTAGGGGTGAGCATATGTCCTGACAGACTTCCCACCTACATATTTCCCGCCTACCCCCAATCAGAGGCAAGCACACATCCTGATGTATTATTCACCCACACACCTCCCGCCCACAGTGATCAAGAACATTAGGTGCAGATGGGTCAGACAAACAGGAACACATTTTTAACTGTCTTAACTGCAAACAGAACCCTTAACCTGCAAGATATATTTTCCCTGATTTAATATCACAATAACGTCCTAGAAGCCTCCATCTACCAAAACTGCCTCTTCTTTCTTCCTCCAAGTATTTTGCACAGGTCCAGAAGAAAGGCCATTCACTGAGCCCCTGATGGTTCTCTGGTCCTTTCTTCATCCTTCTATCTGCTCACAGACTTTCTCCCATGGAGCAACTGCATCTTCTTGCACCTTTGAACCTGTGAGCATGTAAGACATATGTGAGTCTGTGTGTGTGAACATACAGCCTGTCTCTGCCCAAACGCTGGCCCCACTGATGCCATCTGTGGTGGAGAAAGGCCCTGAAGTCTCAGGGCCGCTGCAAGGGAGGAAAACAGCCACCATCACCACCCTCAATAACTGCCAGAATAAGTTGGGCTGCAGTGGCTCCCAAACAGAACAGTGGCAGCAACTCCTGGGGGGAAGTTAGCTCAGGCTGGTCCAGTGATGGTGAAGTCATACAGGTGGGACTCCAGTACCAGGCTGCAGTGCCAGACTTAGACTGTACCAAACTGGCAGGGCACAGTGAGACAACCTTGGCATGCTGGTCTAGTCACCTCATCAGAATCTTTTGGAAGCAAAACTGGACGAATACAACGAATACAATATAACCTGGCTCCATGGCAGCTCATCAGATTGAGCCACCAACCAAACAGCACGCATGGGTTGGACCTATGCCCCCGACACATATGCAGCACGTGTGCAGCTTGGCCTTCATGAGGGTCTCCTAACTATTGGCTGTGTCTGACTCTGTTGCCTGCCTTTGGATCCCTTTCCTCTAACTGTTTTCTTGTCTGGCCGCAGTGGGAGAGGGCCCCCCTGGTCCTGCTTCAACTTAATGTGCCAATTGATACACATGGGTGGGGGCCTTCCCCTTCTCTAATGAGAAGGGGAGGGGAAAATGGAGGGAGGAAGGGAGGAAGAGTGAGAATGGGGCTGGGAGGAGAGGAGGGAGGGAGCTGGAATTAGAATGTAAAGTTCATTAATTAATTATTAGTTAATTGATTAATAATTAGTTGATTAATTAATAGAAAAGTTTGATGGTAGAATAGAGCCTTACTGACTTCCAGAGGTCATTTTAAAATGCAGCACATGCTGGACTCTGGAAGCACAGCTTCTCATATACAAGTCATGAGGAAATACGGGCAAGATTTTCAGGCAATCTCAGATGTAACTGGGAACAAGTCAGTTGTTCAGGTGAAAAGCTTTTTTCTAAATTATCGGTGCCACTACAACATAGATGGAATTTTACAAGAATGGGAAGCAGAATATGGTAAAGCCCAGTGGGCTCAATACCCAAAAACCGGTTAAGATGGCTCTATCAAGATCCCCCAAGAAAAGGAAGAGGCTGCCTTTGCCCTCGGTGTAAGATATGCCTCTGCTTTGAGGAAACTGCTGGTAGCTTTCAACACTTGGTGTGGACAACGTGACATCCAGGTAGCAGGTGTTACCCAGCACCACCTAGCCATCTGCATCACACCTCTGGAGACAAGCAGCCATTACAGAAAATAAAAATAAAAAAGGACATCTGCCTTGATTCTTTGCTCATTCCTCCATGTTGGTGTGGCTTCCCAGAGAGCTCTGTTGCCTCTCATTCTGCCTAAGGGCTGGGGACTCACAGCCTGCACACCTCCCTTGAGTCTGGAGAGACTGACCCCAAGCACCATCAATGCCAAATCTCCCAGTTAACAGCTTCAGAACGTGGTCGGGAAAGGTCCACTCTGTCCCTGTGTGTCCCGCAGTTTCTACTTTGTGCATAGTGTAATTCTCAGAAGGCCCTGTAGGCCTTCTAGAAATTTTCTCCTCTTCTTTTCTGAAGCTGCCACCTAAGTAATATCATGCTTCTTTGGAAATCACAATCCATTGGACAACCACGTCGTAATCTTTATCATCCCAAGCTTCCGGATACAGCGCCTGTTGCCCTAAACTGAGGGAAAAGCTATGGTTTATAATCAAGTAATCAGGCAGCTCCCTTCCTCTTTCTCCCCTAACTCTTTCCCTTTCCTCCCTTCCCAAGTAGTAAAAGCTCATTTGCAGCAACTGTCGATGGACATTGTAGCTTAATGGGAACATGGACCTCAATTCTTTCTGCCTCCAACCTTCATTCAGCATTGTAATGCCTGGATGTGGGTGCACTCCATCTCTTCCTGATTCCCTAGCTACTATGTTCATCCCCCAACTCCAAGAGGCATGGTCCATACACACTGTACTTGGTGCCTGTACACTTGGAATTGGTGCCTTCTCCTTCTGGCAGCCATTTTATCAATCCATTTTCTGCTCAAATGTCTTCTTAAAAGCTTATTGCTTGTCAAAGATATTATCATTGGAGTGTAGTGATAGGGAGAATATCTGTAGAGTCAACTAAGTACAGACTGTAAATGTCAGATCAGCTCAGCAAGAGATATTAGAGAAGCCAAAAATGGTTCTCTAAATGCCACACACCTTAGCTCTCACCCTCTTTGTGTGGCTGGCTATTGTATGTCATTCCATGTGTCCTTTTGCATCATTTGTGTATCAATGTGATCACACAAACATCAACCCTCTTCTTTTAGCAGCAGATAGAACAGAAAAGTGATGGATGTGTTGTTCAGTGAGACCAAGATGAAAAGAATCAATCTACAGAATGAAGTGTAATTCCATTTGTTTGGGCTGGGAACAAGCAAAGATTTCTAATAAATTCTGAGAGTTCCAGAATTACTTTTGCTCTCATACCTGACTGCATTCTAGCATCTATGGCCAGATGAGACTGCACTAACCATGTGGAGATACATCTTTTGTTGTTGTCTGGAACATTTGAATACTTTTTATCTGCATTCATTGCTAAAAAGAAAAGAAAGTAGATGATTTAAGGTATGAACAGAGTTCTTAATTTAAAATACGCAATTAAAAGTTTGATGTTTTGACTCCTAAGCACTTCTTTTTTACTTTTAAGTTAGCTGACCTTCTTTTTAGAAAGAAGCTATAGACATATAGATTGGCAGTAGGGTGTACATTGTTTTTAGAAGGCTGGAGAAAGGTCATTTCCAAGGTACTTTCTTCATCCTGACCCACACCAGCTGCCCAGTGATCAAGAAAAGGTTGTGGAGAAATGCCAGGGCACAATCCGCAGTCCCTACCCAGGTACAGGTAACAGAATAACATTAGTAACAAACCAGCTTTTCTTTGTGTTTTTATCATCACCCTGCTGTGTAGCTGAAAGGGGAGCATGGGACAGGGTCAACCTACCCTCTGTGTATGGCTCACGGGGGCACTAAGGTCTGTGATAAAGCCCAGCTCACCTCGCTTTTTGCATCCTCCCTCCAGTGAGCAGAAGCAGTGCAGTTGGCTGCTACAATGGCTTTCTCGATCTGCCGGTGGCTCTGTATCTGTCTTTGTACCCAGGCTACTTTCCATAAGATTTGTTTCCTCTCCACGGTGATTAGGCTTGTTGATCATGTTGGATGGTGTGACAAGCAGAGGGGCTGTGCCAAGCACAGGTTCATTCTGTCCTGCCCCTTTCATAGCTGGCCTCCAGCCACGAAGTCAGATGTCAGTGTGATGATGACCAGAGTCACTGATTTTGCCTTTTTTCTTCAAGGAAAAGAGACATTCTGTTTTCATTTGATGAAGGGGGGAAAGTAGTCTTTGCCTGGCTGCTGTTGTAACAGTCTTCATGTATTGAACCTTTTTATGGCACAGTCTGCAGTGATGTACATCCAAGAAACCACTTGGCTTTCTGCGATGGTGGCTCTGGGCTTGATCTGTGTCTGTTCAACATGTCAAAAATTAGGGTCATCAGCAGGTTAAGTTTGGAAGATGACGCTTTTGATGGAATGTCACCTAAACTTTGTGTTCTTAAAAACTATCAACGTGAATTACATCATTATGTATTTTGTGGGAAAATCTTCTAACTATAAATTATTGTGCAAAATATAGTATCATGGACATATATAATAGTCTAGCTTTTAGTTTAGAGATCCCTAAAGATATAAACTGTATTGTGTAGACAGTGAAAGTTTGTTTTATGTAATTTCACGTAGACATGTAAAGTGTTTAGTCCTTTCTCTTATCCACTGATACACCCTGCTTCTTGAACGTTGTGTTGGCTGGTCAGCAGCAGTGATCAACATTAGTAGCTCTTTACTGGGGTCCCTGTGCCTCAGATCCGCTCAGTGTCACAGTTAGGTGCTGTGTCGGCAAGAGCAGAGGTTCCTGTAGCACACCGCTGCCTCTTTGTCATGACATCTCCCTAAAGATGGTTTTTGATAGTTTTTATAAGACCCACTCAATGATGGTCATAAACCTTAATCAAAAAATAGTGAAAAAGCTGACTGCGGTGGACTAATTAAACAGTCGTTCTCTGTTTATATACAGTTTCCTTGGCACCACACACCACTCTAAGGGAGTTCATTATCACTTTAAATTTCAACTATACCCTGATTTTGTTTTTCTAAATATCAGATGTGTTACTGGTATGATTGCACACCCAACAGCCCATTACATTAACTGGATCCTCATTTCCATGTAAACAAAGGAAAGTCAGAACAAAGCGGTCTTCCTCTCATGTCTGTCTTGTTTGTACACCTAGTAACCCAGGATGGAAGGCTTCAGTATAAAGTCAGCGTTGCCTCAGATTGACTAACGGCAGTTAGGTCACCTGAGTCTTGTGATGGTGTGCCATGCTCTTCCCACCACTTCCTGGGTCTCCGCAGCTTCTCCTCACTGTAGCAAAGCACAATTGCAGGAACGTTACAATTACAGTTCAGAGGGAGGGTCAGTAGAGTCTATGATGAGCTAAGATCATGAGTGTTCACGGCCACCTTCTCTAAGGTAATGTAAAATTTATACTGGAGTGAATAGCATTCCGTTATGTAGACTTACAACTTTGCTAAGTGTTTTCAGGCTGCTTAAATTTTTTTCAAGATTTTAAAAGATGTTTAAGGTTAAGTTTGTAAATGTAACAGAAATGCTGTATATCTTTTGAAGTGATAAATCAATGTTAAAATTTTAAAGAAAACATGTTGTGATAATGCTGTTCTGAGTTATTTCATGTCTTTCTTTGCTTGTTTCTGATTCATCATAGTCACTGTGGTGAATGTTCGTAGTTTATAACTGCTTAGCTATTGGCTCATAACATTTGTTAGTAGACACTGGGAGATTTATTTGTAAAATTCTTCAGAATCCATCTTTTTCTATTTCCAATATTTGGTGAAGCTAAATAAAAATTTTCAGGCCATTGGTGAAAAAAGTAAAATAAGAATGAGCATAAATTTTCACATTTGTATTATTACTTTATTATGTGTATGATTATTTGGCCTGAGTGTATGTCTGTATGCCACATGCATGACTGGTACCTTCGGAGGTCAAGAAAGGATTCAATCCCCTGAACCTGAAGTTGTAGACAGATGTGAGCCACCAAGCGGGTGCTGATGATCAAACCCGGGTCCTCTGCAGGAGCAGTCAGTGTTCCTAACCACAGAGCCATCTCTCCATCCCCATGAATTTTAAAGATGTACTTTGTTTATATGTGAGTGAGAGTGAGAGTGGGGGGCTGAGTATGGGGGTGGGGTGGGGGTGTATGCATGAGCAGAGTGCCCAGGGAAGCCAAAAGAAAGTGTCAGATCCCCTGGAGCTGGAGCTGCATGGTGCTGGAAACAAAGTCTTCTAGAGGAACAAGCATCTAATCTCTCAGCTCAGATCCACCTGCCTGTGGGTAGTATCACCCACAATGGGCTGGACCACTTACATCAATTGGCAGTCGAGAAAATGTCTTAAGATGTGCCCACATGCCATTCTAATGGAAGAGGTTCTGTCTTCCCAGGTCGGTCAAGCTGACAGCCAAGATTAGCCACCACAGAGCCTTCCTCCCCAGCCCTAGAGGGCTTCCTTTTATTCCTCCTCCACTTACAGTCTAGCTGATGATTAAACTGTAATGAAGAGGGCATTTGTTTGCAATGTACTCAGTGGGTAGCTATGAGTCATGTTTTTACTGACAGTTAGGGTCAGTGGAACCTGTGAGTGTATTCCCAGTGATTTCCTGGCCCCAGCTCACCCCTGCCTTGAAGGCTTCTGCTTGCTTGGCCATCCTGCCTTTCCCTACTTGCTACCCTCTGTCCTAACCTTGATCAGCTCTTGACCCAGACAACCCAACTTTAACCCTGGGCCACAGTCATACCTTCTCCAGCAGATCTGAGCTCAGCCTTGTGGAGGGTGTCCCACCCCCAAACCATCCCCTGCAGCCCCAAGCTGTTCCTTAGAGTTGTTCTTACTCTTACGTTGTTCGTTGTTCATTATATTAACTATCCCTGTCAAGCCTATTGTACCCTCGGGCCTGCTGACTAAACACTGATTCATATAATTATACATTATTCCAAAAGGAGATAAGTGCCATGAGGAAATGGCAAATATAATAAGACAGACAGCAGCTTTGAGGACAAAGTGGTATTTTGTGTGGAGTTTTTGGTTGTTTGGTTGTTTGGTTGGTCGGTTGGATGCTTTTGCTTTTTTAAGACAGGGTTTCTCTGTGTATCCCTGGCTGTCCTGTAACTCCTTTGTACACCAGGCTGGCCTCAAACTCACAGAGATCCACCTGCCTCTGCTTCCAAGTGCTGGGATTAAAGGTATGTGCCACCATGCCCAATGGTATTTGTATTTTAATGGAAACATCACCAAGGTATCAGGTTTGAACACAAAATCCAAGATAATGGTAGAAATTGATTCCAGATAAGACAGATATGATCTTTCAGCCTAAAAACAATAGAAATGAGACCAATCCAAATGTGAACAAGATGAGCAAGGCTTTACTAAGACTTTAGCTCAGAGGCAGAAAGGAGCTAACATGACCCAAAGAGGTGATCAGACTACCCCACTCAACAGAGGAAGGGCAAGCTTCATTGGTTATTTCCCATTGGTCAGAGCATGATTTCAAAAGGTGCCCTTCTTTTTGTGCGCAGGCGTCCTTGCTGGAGGTCTTGCTACAGGCTGATGCTGATCAGCTCTCCCTGGAGCTGCTGATCCCCTCTGCATGTGGTGATTATTGCTTTGCATCCTGGACTTAGATTTGGAATCTGAGGTCAAGCTGTGAGTGCTTGAGCTGCTGAAACAAAAACAAAGATGGGGTAGAACAAACAGGTACCATGTCTAAGAAGCACAGCTAGGTTCACAGAATGCTTGTCTTAAGTAAAACATCACTGTGTGTGTGTGTGTGTGTGTGTGTGTGTGTGTGTGTGTGTGTGTGTGTGTCTGTGTGTGTGTGTCTGTGTGTGTGTGTGTGGTGCCCATGTATATGTGCATGAGTGGGTGCACACACACACAAGGCTGAATGCATTCGGAGAGCAGACAGCAACATCAGGTGTTTTCCTCAGTTACTATCCCGCCTTATTTTTTTAAGACAGGATTTCTCAATGAACCTAGAGCTCACCAACTGGGCGAGGCTGGCTGTCCAGCAAGCCCCAGGCATCTCCACCTCTCCAGCACTGTGATTATAGGCTTGGGACACTAAGCTCCGGTTAACATTTGGAGGAAGAGCTGGAGGGGAGAGATGGGGAGGCAGTGGTGGTGTGTTTGTGTGCATTCGAAAGCCAGACATCCACATCAGATATCTTCCTCAATCATTCACTACCTTGATTTTTAAGTGAGATCTCTCACTGAACCTGGAGCTCCCCCACTTATTAGACTAGCTGGCCGCTGAGCTCTTATCAACCTCCTCCACCCCGTGTCTGGGGGAATAGATGCTATCCATGCTCATGCTCCAGCTCCAGCAGGTCCCGAAGACGGGGGAGTGGAGTCAGCCAGGGAAGGTGAATCAGGATAGCTGGTGTTGACTGAAAAAAGGCTACACCTTTTCTACTCCACAATCGCATAATAGCTTAGCCAAGGTAATATTGAAAGCAGACTTAATGATTCCAAGAAATATATGATCTTTACACCGACTGGTTTTTAACCTAATTTAACCCTGTTTTTTAAAATCCAGAATGAAAGAGGCCATCAACTTTATTACAATATTTTTCTTTGAAGCAAAAGTTCAGCGAGCATCTAAGTGCATATTATTTTCTAGGGTCAGCAAGCCTCCCAGGTGCCCTTTACATTTCCTCCTGCACACTCTTAACCTTGTGGCCAGCCTTTGTGGTCGGGAGGTGCCGGACATTGAGTCCTGGGAAGCAATTTTCATTCCTCAGGGGCACGATGCAGTGTTTGCACCATGTAACGTACTAAGAATTGAGCTGTTTCCTAATTGTGCTCCTGTGTGCCTTAGTCTTACAATATGGGCCTGTTCTCCTCATACGTTACCCAAAGGGAAGGTCCTGGTATCTTACTGTTTTTCCATTATGCCATATCACCCTCAACGTATGTGACTGTATACTGCAGAGTGGGATCAAGCAGTCTAACTTCTTAATTGAATCTGCTCCTTGTGGGGCACGCCAGACTTCCTACTCATCCTGTAAGTCACATACCCAGAGAATCAATCATGGGCACTGTTCTATATTTATTAGCTAACTGAACTCTTGCCCTCAACTGCCAAAGCCTCAGACTCTGGATCTGAGCCAACTGTTTCTTTTAATTGTGTGCTTTCATCCTTGGGACCAGATATACCCAAGAGTTTCTGGCATTATCTTTCAGTTAATAAATCTTTAACTTTCTATTCTTGGTGCAAACAGGAGGGTACAAAGGGAATTCTTGTGTGGAAGTACACAGATTTATCATGCTGTGTGGTTTCACAGTGGTGGAGGTTTTCCCAAAGAATTATTTTGTTTAGAGAGACTCCCATTGTATACATTCACATCCTCTACCAAAGCCCATACAAAATCTCCCAAAGGAAAGAGGCATAAGGAAACGCCCAATACACACAGTGAGAGTCATCGTGAATGAAAACAGAAGGATGCTGGAGAGCTGTGATGCAGCGTCAAGCAGCAGCGGGCATGGTCATGTAGGCCACACCAGACACACACCACCATGCTCAGGTTTGTAAGTGGGTTTCGGGAATCCAAATTCAGGCTCTCATGCTTGCATGTCCATGAACCCATCCCTCAATGCCAAAACATAGCTTTCAATGACCAACATGTCCATGAAAATACCACCTAGGGGGCTGGAGAGATGGCTCAGTGGTTAAAAGCACTGTCTTCTCTTTCAAAGAACGGGGGTTCAATTCCCAGCACCCACATGGCAGCTCATGACAGTCTGTAATGTCTTTTCTAAGGGATTAACCCACATGTTAAGACAGCAGATATGAAAAACCTAGTACAAAAATTTTTCTTATGTTAGTTCCCATCGGGCATCTGCAGGCCCTAGCTAAGACTCTGTGTTTTGAGCAAAAGCAGCCTTTGAGTATCTGTACACTAAATCTAGAAACTGTCCTAAGAACCCACAAGTCAGAAGTGTTATCTTACAGCAAGGCTAGTGAGAGGCTAAGAGACACAGCCCTGCTCTGTGGCCTCCAGGATTAGTGATGTTGAAGTCTGCTAAAAGCATCCACTATGGTCCTACTGACCGTGTCACATGTGTGTTAGTTCTGGGATATTGATGAGGACATATTATGGGGTGAGGGTTTTTTGCATAATGACTCCCACCTTTGTCTTTGTTTACTCTTTGATCTTGAGGGATTTGAGGCCCAATAGAAGTTACAGGCCAGGTGTGGTGGCACATGCCTACAATCTCAGAATGTAGAGGCAAGAGGATCAAGAGTTCAGTGTCATCCTGGAATACATAGAGATCATGTGTGTGGCCATTCCAAGCTCCACTAGTTTTAGCTGGTCTAGTTACAAGGGACTCTGGCACAACCATATCCACTTGAAATGGTGAGAGTCATGAAGCTCCTCAGCACAGTTCCAGCAAAGCTGAGTGGATTGCTACAATTGCTGCCCTTCTATTTCTAACTTTTGGGGTTTGCATTCTTAGGGACTTGCATTGTGATTTATCTTATGTCTTTTCCAGACAAAACTATGTCTGAGTCTTTTTAGAAAAAAATCATACAATTGGCTTTATCTAATCACTATTTGAAAGCCTTCCTTATGCCCTGAGTATCATTAAGCCTAGATAAGTACATAGCTAGATGAGGCCATTACTCCAGGAATCTTCTTGGGGTATCTGCCCCTGACCAAACTCAAACAGTATAATTGATGCAGGGAAAACAGAGATAATTGACAAACTCTCACTGACCAGAAGAAAAGGTTACAGATTCAAGGTCTTTCTATTATATGCTCAGAGCTCTCTGAAAATGTAGTTTAAAGATAGAGGTCATAAAGGTACACCCCTGGAGGAATAGAGCTCAGTAAATCACACAGGTTGGCTAAAATAAACTTCTTCTACTTTATAGTGTAGATGATGAAACATATAGTAAAAAGAGTTAGGTATTAGTATTTATTATTCATAAAAAAAGACCAGTTCAGTTATTTTCTGTTTGTCTGAAGTGATTTAAACTCCAAGTACTGCCAGCCTAAAAGAAGATTGTCATATAATACATGTGTTTGCTTTGGGGGAGACATTCTTTAGACTCCTTAAATTGGAGTTAAAGAGATAATAATAATAATAATAACTGTTCTGTTTGTATTTTCTAATTGTGACTGAACTTGTAACCTTGGACATGCAATGAAAAATCAAATCATAATCTGGACTTTTGGATAATCATTAGGTCTTTGTTCTGTGAAACCTGTACAAATAAAGAAGCATGTGGTTGCTAGTCAGTCAGAGCTGCTAGACCACTGACCATCTCTGACTCACTCCTCCCTCCCCTTACTTTATCAGTTCCGCAGGCCACCCTGTCAGCAACAACCCTCAGCCAGGGAAGGCCCCAGGCAGGACTCTTAGTCTGTAAGCAGTCTCTCCTGTGGCCTGATCTTCCTTTTATGGCATAGCTGTTAGGTATTAGGAACTACCACAGAGGGACAAAATTAAGAAAGGAGATAAGAGGAGAAAACAAATTAATCTCTGAGGTGGTCAGAAGGAGCTGAGTATACTCTGAAGCAAATAGCTGTGCTCAGAGAAAAGGCTTCAGTATATGGAACAACGAGACAGCACTTATGGGAACTTCCCCATGGGAAAATGGACTCCATTTCTTTCCCCTTGAATCTGGCTCAGACACAACCTGTCTTATGTTTTTTGTTTTGTTTTGTTGTTTGTTTGTTTGTTTTTGGCTTATGTTTTCTTATATACTCTACGTTTAGGGTTCTGTATATGTTTCTATGTGTTTGTGTTTACTTGTTGCTTTATATTTTGGTAGTTCTGGTCTTTTGTAACTTGTTCCCAGATGGCTACATTCTCCAATGTTCACTAATTCCTCATCTGAAAGCCCTGTCTTCCATGTACCCAGAACCCACACCCACACTCCTCAGTGACCTCATATCTTGGCCACTATCCATCACCATGTGCCAGTCCACCACGGACATCCCAAGAGCCCAGGTTCTACAGTGACCCATGCTAGCCACCTCCACCCACCTCCCTGGGACCCTGATCACCTTTTGCTTCTCTTGCTAGCCACCATGCAGGTTCCAACCCCATTCCTCTCTCCATCTTCCAGGCTGCCCACTGCTGAGCCATGTGGCCTTGTATGCTGTGACCTTGTATGCAGACCTAAGAATGTGAAAGAAAGCCCTTTCTTCCTAATGATCTTATTCACACTTGAGTGTTTGTCTACACTTTAAAAACTGAAGCCTGAGAGGCTGCGGAAATGTTCCAGTCAGGAAAATCCTTGCTTACAAGCATGGGGACCTGTTTCCCCCGTTTTACCCCTCACAAATGCCGTGAAGATCTTCAGAGCATCTAGATCTGTTTTCAGGGTGCAGCCCACAAGACAGATAGAGTGAGGGTGAGCAGCAGGAGGCTGGGACCTCCACATGGAGAAGAGAGGAGCTTGAATCTTGGGTCCATTTTCATCTATCCAGCACCTCATTGTTTCATGCACCCCTGGCCCAGTCAGTCTTTGACGTGGTTCTTGTTCAGTCTAATGCCTGGTGTTCCACGTTAAAGGCAGGCTGATTCCTGCCTGAGAGCTTCCTCCTGGCTGTCCTCTGGTGTGGGCAGGGAGATACTGCACTTAGGTGCTTCTGGGACAACCCTCCAGTTATCCCAATGCCCGTGGCCCTTGGGAGGGCTGCCTGCTTCCAGCCTGGAGTGAGGCTCACTGATGAGTCCATTCCTTAGAGGGGGCGGCACAAGTTGGGGAGGCAGTCAGGGTCAGGAGTGTTGGGGCTTGTCCCATGGAAGCACTGTGACTCTCGACAGTGAAGCAGATCATGCTCAGTTAGTGCAGTCGTGTTAGTCTCTGTCACCTCCTCAGCTGTGGCCATTCTGCCCTGTCCTGTCAGCAACCTCATCCTCCAGATCACATTTCTCAGTTCTCTCTGGGTGGCTGGCTGTGCAGGGACTGTGGTCAGGGCTCATTCCAGAAAGTGTTTCTCCCAGGAGGCCTCTGCCCTGCTTGCCTGGTTCTATCTGCTGCTGGTGGTTGGGGATAGCCATGACCAGGACTCCTGCTTTTCCAGCATCTTGGTCTCCTCCATCTTGCACTGAGATCCTACTGTTTTCTCCTCCTGCCTCTCACGCTTTTCCTGGCTCCCTTTCTCTTTTGCAAGCATGTGCACTTGTGTCCTCCTACTCCAGCTTTTAGGAAAGTGGCACATAAACCTCTGGGCAGGAGACATGCCTATCCCTGAATGGAAATAGAAAGACCCGCTGCCTCCCCTCACCTTTGAAAGGAACGGTATTGAGGAGTTAAAGTTCAGGATGAACCTAACATAGTCTCTGTGGACACAACCCTCTCTGCTGCTGCTAAACAATTCCAAGCCTTGCTCTGCACATACTGCCTGACCTCAGGTAGTCACTGAGGGAAATGACATCCTTTTGTGTTGTCATGGCAACACACCAGGTGACCTCTGCAAGCTTGGGGCTGTCTTTCAGGACACTGAACTGAAATCATGAGGTCAGAGGTTCCCCCCTGCTGGGTTCTGTGCCAGTGCTGAATAGGATGGGAGATGTTTTTAACACAGCATTGCTTGCTCTTGAGAAGCCATCATGGGGGTTATAGGGATTATTTGGATAAAAACAAGCATGACTGAACATTTTTTGCTTCATCCTTTTTTTAGGATTGTATGTGTGTGTGTGTGTGTGTGTGTGTGTGCGCGCGCGCGCGTGCGTGTGTGCGCGCGCGCGCGTGCGCGTGTGCATGCCACATAGGTGTGGGTATCCATGAAGGCCAGATAGGACATCCTACCAGCATGTGGGTGCTGGGAGCTGAACCCAAGTTCTCTGAAGAGATGCAAGTTCTCTTAACTGCTAAGCCATCTCCCCAGAACCTTGATGATTAATCTTGGTTGTCAGCTTAAGGAGATATAGAATCACTGAGGAAGCAAGCTAGATTATTTCTGCTAACTGAGATGGGGAAAGCTAGCCGTCTCACTCCTATCTTTGCTATGCAGAGAGAGATTCTGGTCTAAGGATGCAGTATCCAGGACCCTGGCCACAAAGAGAACCCAGTGGGGGCAGAGGAGTCCTGAGACCAAGCCCTGGGCCTGGACCTGCTCAGCTCTAAGCTTTAACATAATCATCTATTAAATAACAAATAACTGGCCAGATGGATTGTGTGAATCCTGGGAAACGGCTTTGGGACCCCTGCTTATTTGGCACTTTACTCCTTTCCCAGTGGCCAGGAGAGAATGGGGAGGGGGTGTCTAGAGCCAAGATACATCTTTCACAGGCATGCCTTCTTAGGGAGCCAGTTCCTCCAACGAAGCCCCATACCCCACAGGTGGATCTTTCCCAGTAGTCTCTTCCAATTTTGAACCCACTAATGGATGAAAACATTGATCAGGTCAGGACCCTCATAAGGAAACACCCTGCAAACATACTCAGAAAAGTACTGCACTGATATGTCTCCCCGCAACCTAACTGATCAACTGTCACTGGGGACTGGAGAAATGGCTCCAGAGTTAAGAGCATTGGTTGTTCTTTCAAAGGACCTGGGTTTGGTTCCCAGCACCCACAGAGCACTTCACAACCACCTGAGACTCCAGTTCCAGGGCATCTGATACCCTCTTCCGACCTCCGTGGGTTCTGCACATACATGGTGGACATACATACATGCACGCAAAATGCCCATACACATAAAATAAAAATAAATAAATATTTGAAAAGATCTGCCATTACATACCTTAAGAGCCGAGCCAATTATTTGAAATAGTTCTTCTCAATCCCTCATCTGTATAAATCTACCTATATAATAGACAGATAATATTTACCTACCAAATATCTTTATGTCTATATCTTGTTGGTTCTATGACATGGAGAACCAAAATAACACATCTTATGACAAGGAAAGAGTTTTGTAACTCAAAACTCTTCAGAAAATAGGAGCCTAAGCCAGCTGGCCAGAGTGAATTCTCCCCACACACCTAAAGCAGGTGCATCGATGATTTGCCAAACACTTGAAGACACAGAAAAGGGACCAGCTCTTCAAACTGTGGTGTAGGGTGGGACTCTGCGGGGCAGGCTGCTCTGGCTTTCTGCCACTGCTCCCTGACTGGAGCTGGCTCTGTTCAGACAGCTCTGGCTCCTGAGAGGCCTCCAGGACTGTGTCTAGCTCAAGAGCTGGAACTAGATGTGCTTCTACAGCTTCTGGTAGCTCGGAGTCTCTTGCTGGGTCTCTAGGACTGTGAGCGGGTTCTAGAGTTGCAGTAGGTGCTGCAGCTCTGAAAGGACTCTGTGGTGAGGGTGGGTTTGGAGCAGAGGTCCAGCCGCTTCTCCTTCTGTCCTTAGAGACCTTGTCGCAGTTGGGGTAGACGCCTGCGCCAGCACAGCTCCACTGCTGCAGTTGGCTATGGGGCTGGCTCTAGATCCAGGGTTAACAGCCAGCCTCGTGCTGTCCTGGCCAGCACTACTGCTTTGCCTGCAGTCACTGTCAGAGCTGGTTCTGGACTGGCTACACAGCTGTTGATGGTGCTCCTGCAGTTGTTCCTTCTCCTCTGTCATCTGCAGGTGGCTGCAGACTTGTTTGTAGCTCAGGAACCTCTTCTGGCATGGATCTAGCTCAGCCACAAATACTAGAGCCAATGATATGGTGTGCACCAGAATCTTCTTTGCCTTAGGGCAGGAGTGGATTAAGAAGCTTCACCTGTCGTTGTTCCTTACAGATATGTTGGCAAAATAGTTCACACTGATGGCCCTGGTCAATGCTCAACAGGTCAAGTGAGCTTCTTTCTGGCCTCTGCTGCCCAGACACACATCTAGGGCCCCCTACTAGACCCAGAGTTGTAATTGTGTGACTAGGGAACATTTCTTACTTCTGAGGTCTCAGTCCCCTTCAGGGAGTGAAGATGGGCCCCATACTCACACCTACTGTAAAGATTCCAGGCTTTGGGCCATGCTTCTAACCTAGCACTTGGAAGTTAGAGGCAGAAGGATCAGAAGTTCAAGTCATCTTCAACTACAGAGCAAGTGTGAAAGTAGCCTAGGTAAAACACTATATCAAAAACCAGGAAGGAAAGGGCAGCAGGGAGGCAAAGGGAGGATTCAGTAATTTGGTAGCATCAGCAAGTATGGCTGGCCTGGCCCATGGTAGCAGGAGAGTGCTCATTGATATGTCCCCAGGCCCACAATTCACTCCCATCACCAGAAAGGCCTCATCAGTTTCAGGACTCATTAGATGAGTAATGTGTACTTGTGCAGAACAAACAGATCACAGCTAGTCATCTGAGTATTATGTGCCTTTTAGCACTGTCCTGAAGCAGAGGACAGTCGACTTTCAAGAAGCTGCTGTGCACCTCACATCCACACACAGTCCTCAAGGTGAGGCTGGTTAGAAGCATCTGGGAGCCATGATCTCCCAGAAGCTCCTTTCTGACCCATCCCCAAAGCTTTGTTGTAAAAGAGGAAGCAAATGGTCACCTCCTTGGCCCCAGAATACTGGTCAGTCAGAGGTGGCCTTTCCTCTTTGCATAGAAGCTTTGGCATAAGCAAGTACCTGGAGAGCAAGGCTCCAGCCAAAAAAAAAAAAAAAAAAAAAAACCGACTCCATGGGTAATTTGAAAGGTCCTGTGAGCTTGGCAACACACTAAATATGTCGTTAAGATCCACTTGGCAAAGTGGGATCTAGGATCAGGCGGTAGAGTCCCAAGAGCTGGGCTAAAAGGAGCTCTGGCGAGGAGCGGAGGAACCACGAGAGGGCGCTGCAACCGGAGGACCGAGAAAGGCCCTCTCGGGCTGCCGTAGGCGCTGCTATAAAGGACGTGGCGTGGCTGTGCTCGCCCTCTTGGCGGCCATGGCGGCGTGCTGGCTGCTCTCTTTGTCTCTTCCCTTGTTGACCTGGGACACCGCGGATGACCCTACGTAACTCTGCTTGCTGGCAGGAAGACTCCGTCTCGCGCTGGCTATCAAGATGTCCCGTGCTTTCCCTGAGGGCTCTGTCGCCCTAATATGTGCAGCAGACTAAACGTGGTAAGAGGAAACGTGCTGTGCCCGAGGGCCGGGTAGACCGCCCCCAGAGGGCTCTGGTCTGGGCTAGTGAAGCAGGAAACCTAGGAATCAGGTCATTACTGGGTGGGGCCCCAGACCCGTCTCCCCTTCCTCGCTAAGGAACACCAGGTGAAGTGTCGCCGTTTGCTGCAGGCCGATGTAGGAGATGGAGAGATCCTGATTGAAGAGAGCTATTCCGAACCACTCTGAATAGCCAGCTTGAGATGACGCAGACCCGAGATAGTATCCTGTCTGTTCAGTGCAAGGGAGAGTGGTGTGTGTTTTATTTGCAGAAAGCCTTATCAAGGAGAACAAATCATTGTGGGCCCATTGGGATATAATACAAGCCTGGTGTGATCCCCAGTGATCTTGCCAAGGTGTGTGCAAAATGGTTGTTTTCCTTCTCTAGGGAGTTGTCTGCTGGAAGTTAAGCACTCGTGAGGACGTGTTGGGGATCTTGGGTAAGTTACTAAGATTCACATTAACAGTATCGGGCACTTGGTTCATCACCATCCTGCCCCTAGAGGCGTTGCAGGTGTGGCTGCTGTGTCACATGTGTGTCAGTAGGTGGCAGAGAGGAGAAGAGGCTATGTCTACGCTCAGTGTTCTAATTTGTGAACATCTGAATGATTAGTAGCCTAACACTGTCTGAAGCTGGAGGTGGAACCTCCAAGTTGTTGACTGGCTTAGGGCATTTGATGGCACTCACAAACCCCGTAGAGGGGGTGGCCTGTGAAAAGCAGGTTTCAGATAAATTGATTTGCTTCCTGGGAAGCAGAACATTGTAGCACATGCTTCTATTAATCCTGGTTACTCACCAGCCTGGGCTATGGGTCCTGGAGAGATGGCTCAGGGGCTAAGAGCACTGGCTGCTCTTCCAAAGGGCCTGAATTCAACTCCCAGCAACCACATGGTGGCTCACAGCCATCTCTGAGTTCTGGTGTGCAGCTGTACATGCAGACAGAACATTGTATACATAATAAGTAAAATCTTTTTAAAAATACAAAGATGGGATGGGAGCAGTGATGGCATCTGACTTAGGGATTCTATTGCCATAGTCCATGACCGGGAAGCGTTGTTTTGTTTTGTCATAAGTATGGCTGCTCTGCATATACACTTACACACCAGAAGAGACCATCAGATCATGTTATAGATGGTTGTGAGCCACCATGTGGGTGCTGGGAAATGAACTCAGGGCCTCTGGAAGAACAGCCAGTGCTCCTAACCAAGTCTCCTGGAGATGAGACTCCTCCAGCCATAACCAACAGGGTTTTTGGGAAGTGGAGTTTGAGATGGGGTTTCTCTCTGGCTAGCTATCTTGATGTGGGGCTTTTCAGACTATCCCTAGCACTGGTTGCTGCCTAGTACCAGGCAGGCCAGCTATGTGTCCTGTGGCCCTCACTTGCCAGGGCTTGAGTACAGTCTGGTGGTAAGGTACTTGCTTGGCCTGCAGGCCTTGGTCTCCATTCCTGGCAGCACAGGTAAGGGGAATGACAACTAACAGTGACAATGGTGGCTGCCCTCTGGTGTGAAGTTACACTTTACTAGTTTACCTGTGGTTGAGGTAAACTGAGATGAGGTCTTGGGTTTTCCCACACTGGGCATAAATGACCCGCTTGTCCAGTCTCTCCATGGTGCACTCCCTACTTGTCAACGTATTAGTCAGAAAATCAATGCTATAGTTAGCAGCCTGTGTTTGTGCAGTGGAGCTGGCAGTGTGGGGATACATTAAAGCACTGGGGTGGGACTCAGAAATATTAAAGGGATTGCTGCCTGCCACTCCGGGCCTCCAGAGGCTCTGGGGGCACAGGGCTTGTGGATTGGGAGGACTTGTACTGATTGTTTTCTTTTGTACAGGAAAGTTGGTGGCTAAGCTCCGCTTACTCTGAACACCCAGCAGTGGCCCAGCTGAGGTAAGAGGTGGGCTGGCTCCACTGGAGTGTGCTCAGGTGGGATGAGCTGCCCTGAAGATGCTGTCTTCGATCCGTCAGCACCACGGGCACAGCGCTGCTCAGCTGTGCCTGTGACAGTGGGGCAAAGAGCAAGTGGCTATTTCTACGCTCAGTGTTCGGAAGCCAGTGAGCACTAAGAATGGTTTATAGCCTGACATTTGCAGAGCCACGGTGAGGTGGCACTGGGGTTTCGCTTTGATGCTGTTAGCCAGACCCCAAGGACTCACCAAAAATTTGTGGTCAGCATGTTAGCCAGGTGGAACATTGGAGTTGGAAGGATGTAGAGACTGGGTTTTCAGAGGGGCAGAAAAATACAAGAAACTATCCATCCTTTTCATCTTCCAGATCCAGAAGCGAGGAAGAATAAGGCCTACCTCTTGGCTGTGGCTCATCAGGACAGATGCAGGTGTAATTTTAAGCCATGGGCCACGTGTGGCCTCTGACCTCACCAGTGACCTGCAGAACCACCCATACAGACTTTGGGCAGCTCTACGCTTCTCGTCCTGGTAGCCCACATCATAAATTATAAACTGCATTTGGCTTGCCTTTAACTGTACTTGGCAAAACTGGTGATGTGAGGTCTGGTAGTGGCACTAGGGGTGTTGGACCCTTAATTGTGAGCCAGCCTGATTTACAAAGCAAGTTTGAAGGCTGTTGGAGAGAAGTCCTGTCTTGAAAACTGGGGGGAAGGGGGCTGCCTGTAGATGCTGTGACACAAATAAACTGGTCGGTTCTTAAGACTGGAATCTTTCTTTGCTATCAGCACTCCCATCTTAGGGTGAATGGCCTTTTTGAGTTTTCTTCCCTGGAAATAAAGCCCAGATATGAGGTTTAGGGGCTGGAGAGATGGCTCAGCAGTTAAGAGCGTTGGCTGCTCTTCCAGAGGACCCGAGTTCAGTTCCCAGCACCCACGTGGCAGCTCTTAACTCTTAAAGATCTGACATAGACCTACATACAGGCAAAACATTAAAGCACATAAAAATGGGGAAAAACTTACGGGCTGGTACTGTGGCTGACTTAACAGGAGCTAAGCTTGCTTATGCTATAGGCAAACATTTTCCCTTGTCATGGGGAAGGAGGCACAAAGATACCCCTCTGCCCATTGACTCACAGCTGAGCTGAGAAATGATTGGCTAAAGGTGTAGCTCAAACTGGATCTGCCGTTGTGTGCCACAGGGGATGTTGCTCGGTGGTAGGATGCATTGCTGGTCGCACAAGAGTCCATAGGTTGGATCCTAAGACACAAAGGTAGCATTCAGGCCCATGACATCACTAGTGCCCAGGTAAGAGCTGTAAAGCCCTTCTGGCAACTGTTTTCATGTTTTAGCAAAGGACCCACATAACCAGGTATCAACATAAAAGCCATTTATTTACATTTTCAGAATGACCCCAGTGGGCCATCCCGGCTCCTCTGCTCGGTTGGAGTAGGGTCAGAAGTGTTCCACCCACAGCAGCCTGGAAGTGGCTGGATCCTGCAGCCTTACGAGTACTTAGTGTTGGAGATCTCCCTCCAGAGCAAGGTCTTAAGGTGGCTAAGCACCAGTGAATGGTGGGCCTCCACCTGGCTGGCCAGTCCACTCAGTGTAGTGCATGTACGAAGCTGTTTGCCCAGCTCCTCATGGAGGTCTGCGGGTGCGCCAGGCAGCAGATAATCCCTTAGCAGCTCACACACCTTGGCCAGGTTGGGCTGGATGAGGTCACCCTTGCACTGCCTCATGAGCCTGTCACACGGGGCCCTACAATCTCGCCCATAAATGCAGTCAGAGCTCTGCTCACAGTGGCGTCCCTGAAGGAAGCGACGCACAGTAGCTTCTGGTGCCACCTGCTGCAGGTCAGCCATCTTGAAATCATAGGTGGCTGTGTACCCCACATTGGCCAGTGTGGTCTCACACATGTAGAAGGTACCATAGGAACCATGGAAGAGCTCTTCTACAAATTCCAGCAGGCCGATGGCAATCTTGGCACGCCAGGGCCATGCAGGTCCAAACCACTGCTGGAGAGCCCTATGCAGCACAGATGGCACAAGCGGGCGCAAGGCAGGCAGCAGCACTGCCCCATGCCAAGAGCTGTGAGGGATGCCCTCAGTGAGGTAGAGGTCCCCACAGTAGCCCAGCAGCCGGGATGCATGCTCCTTCTCCTGAAGAGACAGCAGCAGCAGGAACTCGTTGCGCTGCAGCAGGGCCCACACAGACTTGGCCTCTGCCAGGGACACCCTGCTGTCCTTGTTGAAGTCCGCCATGAGAAGGATCTGGTCAACCAGTGCTGGCAGGGAAGGCAGGTCTCCTAGGTTCGCCTGGCATTTGGGACAAAAAGGAAAGCAGAGATGCACACCCTTATCCGGCAGAACACTGGGTCTAGCCTGGTCTCTAAACCTTAGAATGTCGGCAAAGCCTGCTGCCTGCACCACACACACTCATCTCCCAGCTGTCTACACGAGCCCCGGGCCACAGCACTTGCCAGAGGCTTAAAACTAATCACTTGGCCCTTGAGCTGTTTACACCTCCCACCAATACCTATTTTTGCCACACCGGGTGCTGAGTCCTCAATCTCCTGAGGCCTCCCCATTGCTTATACTCTTGCCAGTTAATCCATTCTCACAAGCCCTGGTCAGATGTTGCTTGCCACCCACCCAGGTGTTTGTAGGTCTGCCCCGCCGTGTAGTACACTAACCTTGAGGAAGCTCAGGGTCATCTCCCGGAACTCCTTGATGGAGGTGCCCCGGGTGGGCTTGTCAAACAGCACCAGCTCCCGCCTCGGGGCTGCATCTGGCCAGGCCTTGGAGTTCAGAGCCTCCTCAATGCCACATTTGATGGTCACCTCTTTGTCCTGCCAGAGTCCACTGTACACCTAAACAAGGCCACAGGCATGTTTCCTATAGATGCCCAGCTTACTGCCAGCAGTAGCCCACACCAGCCTGCCAACCATGCCCGGCCGCATACCTGCTGGCCTGGGGCTGAGGACAGGCAGGTCCTCCACTCCACCTTCTGCAGCTCACACAGGTCCTGGCAGACAGAGCCCGAGATGATGCCCTTGTGGTACTGGTCACACTGGGGAGACAGGAACCAGGGAATGGCCCAGGGAATGGGGCGTGGTGGTCACAGCCCCATCTACCTCCTGTGGATCCACAGGCAGCCCAGCCACACTCCTTCAGGAACCCCCAGGAAGGAAAGAAAAGCAAAGAGAAGGAAAAGCCACCAGCAGCAAGGGCATGAGGATGGGCACTCATGTCCTGGAGGCACTGGGGATAGGCCTGTCTCCAGGAGTAACCCTTCTATCCTAGCCTCACTGACTTAACTCCTGAGAGAAGGATACCACCAGTCTACTGCCAGACAGTTTTAACTAGAGTACACACAGGTGGCCAGGACCACAGGCAGGTCCCCCTAACAGGCTTCCTGCTCAGACCCACCTGAGCCCTCAGCAGCAGAGCTATGGTCAGATGAAAGAAAGCCACAAGTGCCATGAGAGGGGCCCTGGTCATGGTGGGCGGCTAAGCCTCAGGTGTTACCCTCAGGCGTTATCTCTGGTGAGCAGCACCCTCTGGGCACTTGAGCCATCCATCCCTTGTCTCTCTTATGGTGAGGCTGTCTAAGCTCTGGAACCCAGCATGGCTGGGAACTCTCAAGGCAGCTCAGGACACTCCTGAGCAAGTGTCCACATGCCCTATCCAGTGTTTCTCCATCCACTTCAATCTCTGTCCTGCTTTAGCCTGCCCAAAGCAGTAGCATCCCAGTGGCAGGACTTGGCCTTGATGACTATATCAGGCTCTAGGTAGACTCACAGCCACCAACCCACAGAGGTACTGTGGAGGGTCCCATCTATGAAGGAGACCTAGTATCTCAAATGTTCCAATCCTTCAGTTACTGGCCACTCTGGGGCTTGTCCCCATCCCTAAAGAAATGGCATCCTGGGGTCCCACAACTACTGGGACTTTAACTTCCTGCCAGGCTTGCCCTAGGCTACCTCATTAGTAGAAAGCTCAGGGAGAGCCTCTCAGCACAGATTAAATCAGTACTACCCAGCCCCTAGTCTCAGAGTAAAGGGCCTACTGGCTCTCACTTGGGTAAATTCCTGGATAAACATGGTTGCCATGGAGCCTGGTGCTGGTCAGAGCCAGGTTTAGAGGAAAGGGGAGGGTGTAATGAAGGTACCCAACACCCCACCATCCAAGAAGCTGAGCCAATCTGAAGTACTGACTCAGCCATGTGACACTCAAAGACAGTGTCCTGTGGCCACATGAAACAGACTCTTTGGATAAAGACAGAAACAGAAAAGCCATTCCTGTCATCCCACCATCCTGTGGGTAAGCCCTTCACCACAGGACTCCGGGCCAATACCCCATCAACACCAGGACTTTGGGAGGCTTTGCAGGAGCCAGGGGCTGTGCTGCCCTTGACTCAGCAGCTGGAGGCAAGAGCCTACTAACCCTGCTCAGTGGTCCAGGGTGGCAGAAAGAAGAGCAGAGTCAAGAGGAAGGTTCTACAGAAACCCATATAGGAGCCAGAAAGGTGGCTCAGCAGGCAAAGGATCTTGCAACCAAGTCTCGTGGTCTCAGTTCAAGCCCTGGAATCCAAGGTGGAAGGAGAAAACCAACTCCAACAAGTAGTCCTCTGATGTTTACACACAGGCCATGGCCAATGTATGTGCATATGCTCACACACACATGTGCACACTCACGAATTTTTTAAAAGAAAAAAATTCTTTAAAAAAAGGAAACTGAGATGGACAGTATGTTCAGCCATCCTCAGGACTCCTGTGTTCCCAGATCTCTAAGCCTCAGTTTCCTCATCTGCAGAGTGGGCCAGGGTGGAGATCCACTGAGCAGCGTCTACCATGCTGAGACTGTACGGCCGGGAGGTGGTGAAGGATCTCCTCTGGAAAAGAGGCAGTGTCCCCTGTCCGGGGAGGATAGGTTCCTATCACCAGTCACAGGTACCAGCTTCATGAGTCTCATAGGCACACCCACACAGGCACTGGCATGCAAGCATGCACTCCCACACATGTGCACACACAGGGATGTGCTCACTCAACAGCAGCAATGGCTCCCCAGAGAGGACAGGTGTGACAGACTCCACCCCACTGCCTGCTTTCAAGACTGGCCAGGGCAGTCCTCTCCAGGCCATTCTAGTCTCCCTGCTACACAGCCCATGTTTCAATGTTTAAGTCCACCCCAAGTACATGCAGCAGCTAGTTTACCCACTTCCTTCCCTTGACCTTCCCGTCCTCTACTTCCCCACCTCCAAGCCCACCTCCCGCCAAATCTCTAAGGACCCCACAAGGATCAGGTCCCTGGATCCAGGCACTTACAATCACCACCTGGCAGACGTGCCCACGGCAGAGCTCCGAATAGGACGAGTAGTGCACATAGACCATCCAGCTGCCCACGAAGATGCCCAGCCAGACCAGCAAGACATACTTGACCCTGAGGCCTGGAAGCCGGCCCTGCTGAAGGAGAGACCAGGTAAGGAGATGGCCATCTGTGGCTCTGCTGTGCCCATAACCAAGCGCAGCCTTCGGACCTTTCACAGCCTTTCAACCCACCTGGCACCCACCACCTTCAGTGCTGTGAAGCACCTGGCTAGGCAGCACGTCCCACATGTCAGGCACATGCCAGGTCTGCAGCCAGGGGTTCCCCATCAGGGACAAGTAGACATTTCAAAATGGGTATTAAGACAAGGCTAATTGAAGATACTTTTAACAGCCTGCTTCCTTGAAATGTCCTCATTCCTAATAGTCCTTCACATAAGGCCAGCGGAGCAGCTGAGCCATCGGCCTGGGGCTAGTTCAGCCACCCCAGGGATATGGCCCTCATTTTTCTCACTGGTCCCCTTAGCCAGGACCATCAGGAAACGTGGTATGAACAGCCAGGGGCTAATAGCCCGACTCTTACACCTTGGGAAGCGGTGAGCAGACACGGAGTTATACACCCACGTTCAGAGCAGCAGATCAACAACAAGGGGGGAACAGCCAGTTCCCATCGACAAGGTAGAAAGAGAACTCAGCCTCGGCAGGAAGCCTGGCACCTGCCACCCCCAGGACAGATGCACAGGAGGGTACCTCCCGTGGGACTCCAGTCAAACAAAGTCCCCAGAGTCCCCAGATGCATTGCGGCAAACCGAAGGTGAGTGCCGGGGCAGGGTAGGCCATGGGAACACAGTGGGTGTGAGAGGGTGAGCTCTCAGTGGATGGATCATGCCAGCGGCTCCATGGCCGTGTCAATGCACGGCGCACCAAGTGCACAGGTACAGATGGACAGGATAGGATATTTTTCATACTGTGCATTTGGCCACATTTTTTTTAAATTTGTGTGTGTGCCAGGTGATGGTGACAGAGGTAATAAGATCTCTGAGTTCAAGGACAGCCTGGTCTTCAGAGTGAGTTCCAGGACAACCAGGACTACACAAAGAAAAAACAAACCAGGAAAAAAAAAAAAAGGCTGTGTGTGTGTGGACACATTTCTGTAATCTCCCCATCCCTCCTTGGGCTCTTACAGAAGGAACCAGGCCAGGTCCTAGCACTCACTCACAACCATCTGTAACTCCAGTTCCAGATCTCC
Source organism: Meriones unguiculatus (assembly GCF_030254825.1). Taxonomy (NCBI): domain Eukaryota; kingdom Metazoa; phylum Chordata; class Mammalia; order Rodentia; family Muridae; genus Meriones; species Meriones unguiculatus. The sequence continues at coordinate 69,233,519 of NC_083356.1, read as the reverse complement.
TGACCTCCTCTTGCACCAGGCACACACATAATGCACATATATACATGCAGGCAAACAGTCATACACAGAAGTCTAAAAAATATTTTAAGATAGAAATTAGGGGAGCGCGGGAAAAGCAGGAAGTCCCAGCTTCATAACTCAAAATCTTGACCAGGATGGGCCTAAGACCTTCACGTCTGTGGAGGCTCCAGGTCACCCCGTCATCCTCAACCCTCTGCCCTGATCTTCCCAGCTGACAGGTGAGAGCACCAGTGGGTGGGAAGAGGCCTGGTGTAGGTGCTGAGGACACCGGCTCCCACTAAGTGCTCCAAGCAGTATCCAGAGTTGACAGCCAGAGATGGATGCCACCTCCCTCCCGACTACCCACCCTGGAAAATGGCAGTCCCTGGAGGGAAGGAACTGGGCTTCCAGGTAGCCTGTGCCACATAAGGCTAGATGTCCCACGCCAAAGGTAAAGGCCAGGGATCAGCCACACAGACCAGCTTATCAGGGAGGGTGAGAAAGACAGACTGGTGGGGCAGCAACCGCAGAAGAAGGCCTCTACTGATGTCAAGCGCTTCCTGTGGCCTCCTGTCTACCAGCTGCCAGACAGAATCTGAGAATGGAATCAGCCAGCATCCCACTTTTGGATCTGGGAGTCATGCTGAGCTCAAATCTACACTTTGCCCTAGTTCCCTTGGGGCTAGAACAAAAAGGAACCTCCTCCAGGAGAACAATGGCCAGCCCTTCTCTAAGGTTCTAGGTGACCTCTCTTCTGCGGCACAGCTCTGGACTCCTCATGAGGCCCAGTGGGCCCTAGCTTTCAGCTGTGTCTTTCTTTCAGATTTGTCCAAGATGTAAACAGGAAGGCTGAGAAACAGCAGGGGACACTGTCGCTGTGAGCAAGATCAAAGGACTTCCACCACAATGAAAGCAAAGGGCCAGGGCCAGGGCAAGAGACAGCAGCTGACCCAGGCTGGACCAAGGGATGTGGAACTAGAAGCCTGCTAGAAACCTGCCAGTCAGGGCCCATTCCAGGCAGGCCCCTCCCAGGACACCTTAGAACAGGTGGCTCCCCCAAACCACCCTGGTTAAGCTCTGATGGTCTACATGGCCTTTGTCTGACCCAGCTCTTCCCTGAGGCCCCTGAGCCACTGCAGATCCCCACCCCAAGGCAGGTCTCACCACAGTGGCTACTTGAAGCTCAGGCAGATTTCTGCTACTCAGTGGAGAACAGGCTGCCAAGCCCTGTATCCATATTTTTTAGGGCTGAACAGTCCAGCTCCAGCAAAGCCACTTGGAAGGTGAGAAGGGTCATTACAGGGATGGGAAGCACACAGTGAACTCCCTGCCCAGGGAACCCAGGCCATGTGCCAGGCACCCCAGTGTTTCCCAGGCAGAGAAACTGAGGCTCAGGGCAGGTAGGGCTCAGAAAGTGGCTCTCACTAAGCCAGCCCCCCTGGGAACTGGCTAAAACCCAACTCCTGCCACTCCTTGGCCCACCCACTGCTGAGTCAGGGCCTATCCCTCAAAGCTAGGAGTATGGATACACCCCATATTCTAGCACACGGAGGGTCCCCAAACGCCTCAGCTCACACCCAAAACAGGGCTGAGCATGGATCACACATAACACAAGCTCAGGCCCCTAGAAAAGGAGGGCAGACAAGGGCATCTGGGCTGGAAGATATCTACATCCAATAGGCTTCAGTCCTCATCCTTTATCCAAAATCATCTAAGGCAAGTCAGGCCCTGGCAGCATCCTCCACCATCCTCAGGCCGCCCTGCGGAGAGGCCAGGCAGGCCTGGCTAGTGCTGACTCCTTCCTGTAGGCAACCAGAGGCGGGAGTCCAGACGCCTGACCCCATCACCTCAAAGAGGAGGGGCCTCTTCTGTAGATTGGAGCTGGCCCTCACTGGTCCAAGGTCACCACAGTCCCCGGTTCCAACTGGCTCATGGGGTGGTCAGGGGCAGAGTATGGCCCAAATTCACTACCCCTTATTTTGATGTTGCGAAGGGACGAAAGGTCTTCGGTGTGCCCGCGACGACGAACCCATCGACCCTCGGCCATCCCACGCCCGGCCCCTTCCCGTGGGGCTGCACCTGGCCGGCCGCCACTTACCTGCAGGCCCTTGGAGAAGGGGCAGAGGAGCACCAGGTGCACCAGGCGCCGCAGCCGCCGCATGATGGGCGCGGGCGGGGGCTGCGGAACCCCGCGGCTGCCTCGGCCTCAGCCCCGGCCCGGCCAGGCCCGCAGCGGCCGCCGCTTGCTCTCCATGCGGGCCGCGCGACCTCAGCCCGCGTTAAAGGCAAGGCGCGTGCCTTTCTGACGGCCGACCGCGACGCACGCGCGGGGAGATGGCCGGAGGGGCCGTGCGCGCGCACGCGGAGACAAATGGGAGGGACATGCACGCGCGTAAGGGGACGGGCGCACGGCCAAACGCCCAATCTAGCCCTCCTGCTGGGGAGTGCGCCCCTGCGGGCTCCGAGACCCGCTACGGCGACCCGGATTGAGCCGGGAACACAATGGCAGGGCTGGCGCTGAGGACCTGTAGGGACCCTGCCTGCGCTTGCGCATTTCTTTCACCTTTTCAAGGGTGAAAGACGATGGATCTGCCCCAAGCCCTGCCGGCTTTGCCAGAGTGATCAGTCGTGCGGTCACTGCCGCCACTTGGCTGCACAGGGACGTGGGAAAGAAAGGATCCACAGCCCCCGCGTCCTGAGAGACAGTTTCTTCTGATTTCTGCCCACGGACAAACACGCTCCTCTCATGTGACTTCATTTAGGGTGGTTAGGAAGGCAGCAGCTGACCTCTTGGTAAGCGGCTTGTTGAAATTGACAGACAATGGCCAGAATGCACCATTTCCACCAAAATGCCCTGAATCCTCACCTACACCTTTAGTGGCGGTTCTGTGACGTTGTCATTTCCGATCCTGGGGAATACTGAGCCTGACTGCCTTCCCCTGTGCTCCAATGCTGCCCATATATATGCTTTGCAAAGTGGTGTTAAAAGGCAGCCTTAGTTTAAGGATGCTAATTACCTCGCAATTACTGGGCCAGGCCAACTTTCTTTTAATAAAGTGGAGCGACTGTCCCATGAGGCTTGCTGAAGAGATTGGATTTATAAGCTAGAAGGGCTGAAGAGAACCCGAGCGAAGAGCAGGTCACAAAACAATAGAAAAATAACACCAGAACCCAAGAAGCAGAGGCAGAGAGATCAATGTTCGAGTTCAAGACCAGCCTGGCCTATGTTTCAAGTTCCAGGCTAGCCAGAACTACAAACGGGGACCTTCCTCAAGGAAGGAAAGAAGGAAGGAGAAAGAGAAAGGACAAGGGAAACAGAAGAATTATGTCATTATCACACCAATTATACACAACCTATTTAGGAAGTTTAATTTTTATGTCTCTAAACTTGATGTCTCAGGTCAGACAAACCGCGTAGTTTAAGTTTGGTGAAGGGCAGGCTGGAGAAATGGCTCAGCAGCTAAAAGCACTTATTGTGAAGTCATAAAAATTGAAGTTCAAATCCCAGAATCCATGTAGCAGGTTGGGTATCCTGCACACACCTGTAACAACCTAGGATTGTTGCTGAGACTTGCTGGCTTCCAGCCTAAGCTGAGAAAACACAGCCTGAGGTTCAGGGAGAGACCCTGTCTCAAAGGAAAGATGGAAAGTGACAGAAAGCACCCAACGCCCACTTCTGACCTCCATGTGCACATAAAGATGCATTACCCCTTACCCCCTACACACACACACACACACAATTAAATAAATCTTTTTTAATAAAACATTAAGCTTGGTGACATGGACTTGTGGCATGGATAACTTTTTATTTCTCAGTCTGGCCTTCTGGGGTGCAATGGCCATCTGTAATGACTGTAACACATATGTTGTGTGTATACGTGTTTGTGTGTGCATGCATATACATGTGTGTGGAAGCCAAAGGTCTGTATCAGGTGAGATATATGTACTGAGTGTGCTGCATGTGTACCTACAGGCCAGAAGAGGGCATCAGATCCCAGTAAAGATGATTGTGCTAGCTGGGAATTAAACTCAGGACCTCTAGAAGAGCAGATAGTGCTCTTAACCACTGGCCACCTCTCCAGCCCTCTCCATTTTACTTTTCTTTAAGAGTATTTTTATTTTATTTCACACATCTGATAGTTTTGATAGCATTTATGTGTACCACATGTGTGCCTGGTGCCAAAAGATTGCATTGGATCTCCTGAAAGTGGAGTTATGGATGGTTGTAAAGTGCCACATGAGTACTGAGAATTGAACCTAGTCCCTCTGCAAGAACAAGTGCTCTTAACCACAGAGCCAGACTCTCCAGACTCTGGCCCCATCCCACGCTTGAGGAAAGATCACTCTCCTTTCCATGTGTTGTTTTTGTGAGACAGATCTTATGTAGCACAGGCTGGTCTTAAACTCCCTATGTAGCCAAGAATGAACTTAAACTCCTGATCATCCTACCTCCACCTCCCAGTTGATGGGATTCTAGACCTGTCTGCTACACTGTCTGCAAGTGTTCCTGTCTGGCAAAAAGTTAAGAGAATAGCCCACATTCTCATCTCCCAGTGAAACTATTGCCTTGCCCCCAGCCCCAGCCCTTGACAACCCACTCCTCTGCTGCTAATGCATCTCAACATCTCACAGAACAAAGAGCCTACAGCACTGCTTCTTTTACTGAGCATGTTAACCCCAGGATTTATACTGTAGCCTGTGTCTTGGGCCTGGGGCTGGGGGCCCAAGAAGACTGTAGCACCATGGGCAGGTCTCCCAAAAGTGAGCCTCGCCTCCAGGAACTCACCTGTGCTGGTTGTAGTTGCTATGGAAACTGCATGGTTCAACTAACTGCTGTATACATTCATATATCCATGTGTATTGGAAAGAAGTTTGGTTGAAACCAAGTGGAATCCCACCCTACCCCAAGAATTGGCTGCCAAGATAGCTAACGACAGGGAGAAACTCTAGACAAATTCCTCAAACTGAGGGCGGTGCTTTCAGGCTGCAGGTCCCTTCAGCAGAATGGTGACGCCTCAGCATCATGATTGACATGCGGACTGTGTTACTAGGTGGCATGCCCACACCTGCAGGGCCTTTGCACAGGTTGCCACTTCATGTCAAGTACCTGTGTGTATTGTGTGTGTCCTTTCATTAGTCCCTGTCTGCACTTAGCTTTCGTGAATCTGGTTCATCTCAGCACTTCTGTTATGAGCTTTGTGATTGGTGTGGGTGTGTATATGGGTATGTCTGTGTACATGTGTGTATGCATGCTCCTGTATGCATGTTTGTGTGTGTTTACACATGTGTGTGGTGTGTGGTGCTGAGACTGGAATCCTAACGTTCCCTGGCTTGTGACCACAGCGCTCCAACATCTGCCTCTGTCTTTTCTCCTCAAGGACATTGGATTTAGGGTGGAACTCACCTGAGCTGATATCATCTCAAGACCCTCACCTTGACCCAGGTGGTGACTTGGTTGCTTGGCTGGTAAAGCAGCTGCTACACCAGCACGAGGACCCGAGATCTATGCAGAAAAGCTAGGCATGGCGGTGAACACAGCAGAGGATCCCCAGAATTGCTGCTCAGCCAGGTCAGCCCAACCATGAGCTGCAGGTTCCAGTGAGAGACTGTCCCAGAAAACGACAGAGAGCTCCTGAGGAACAGCTCCCAACACTGACCTCTGGCTGCCACACACAGGCAGGTACCTGCCTCCCCCCACACACACATGCGCACCCTTACCTCAGTTATATCCACAATAACACTGTTCCCAAGATCTCATTCATAGACTCTAACTAGACTGTAGCGTTGGTTTTAATCTCTACTTTATTTGGGGTGTTTAGGCCTCCACCTCCCTTCTAACTCCCCCAATCCTAAGTAGGAGAGAGAAGGTGAGTGGGGAGAGGGGGCCCCTTTACTTCATCTGGCTGTTTAGGGTTGACGGGGCTTTTAGGGCTCTATACCAGTCTCCATCAAGAGCAGGCACAGCCAGCAGTCTCCTCCACTGCGCTCTGAAGCATTTCTCTCCATCTGTCTGCTTCAAACCACACCGTCCATCTTTCGGGTCTCTCCAAACGGCTACGCGCCACACACCGACACCGCACACCACACCACATCTTCTCTTTCTTGGCTCTCAAATTTATATCCTCAGAGGGGTAGACTGCGACCCTCACCGTGCCCCACATGGAAGATCAGTACCAGTCAGCCAAACCCATTCCCCGCACAAGACAATTAACAACTGCAGACAAACCATAGCCCAACTAAAACCCCACACTTGGGATTAAAACAAAAATATATTTACATAACGAGTTTACAAAGAAACCAAAACTTCCATTACACTAGACCCCTTGATGTTCACCATTTAACACCCTGCAGTGACCAAACCAAATTAAAAAGCCAAATGTTTAGTACAGTGCCATTTTTTGTTGTTGAAATTGTATATTTGTCATAGACACAGACATGCATCTGGCCTGGGAAACAGCTGTCATTGAGAGCTGTCATTTAGGGGTGAGCTTGAAGAGAAAGGGGGTTCTGCTACAGTGTTTCACAGAGATCTGTTATCTCTGCCTCCTCAGCTCTGGGACCAACAAGTTCTACCTGTACTGCTGAGCTCCTGAGTGGTGAAGGTTATTTTTATTACTGAAAAAGCAGCCTCAGGAGCTGGCAATGTGTCCCTGTGTGTGTGTGGTAGAGTACCTGCTTAGCATGCCCAAAGCCCAGGGTTCAATCCCCAGAAGAGGGAGGGAGGGAAACCAGGCCCATCTCCAAGCCTCTTGGCTGTGCTTGACCCCACCACTCCACACAACCATAGGCCACTACCCTGGTAGCGGTGCTGGGGTAGAGCATGGAGGTGGGTGCTGCCTGCCACTAGCTCCAGAGACCCATTTGTGTGAGCTTTAGCCTGGCTCTCACAGGAATTGTTCAGAAGACAACCACATGACTAATTAACTGAAAAGCAAGCCTAGTGATAATTCTGTGTCTGGTGGGATAGACCCATCTATCTCCACATTTAAAGATTAAGGTAAATGGTCTTGCATACTTACTATTATTCAAAGATATTTTTTGTCTTTTCCTTAGTTTTTAAAGCATATTATGAGACACACCAACAGGTGCACACCTGTGATCTCAGCAGGAAGATCAAAAGTCTGTCAGGCTTGGTGGCACACACCTTTAATTCTAGTGCTTGGGAGGGAGGCAAGTGGATCTTTGAGTTCTAGGCCAGACAAAACTACATACAAGCCTTTCTCAAAAGAAAGAGGGACAGAATACCATCTTAGTTCACTGAAAAGACTGTGGATATGATGGGTGGCCTCACCTGGAGTGACTCAGGCCCTGGCTTAAAGCCATTCCTCCTGTTAATTAAAATAAAGTCATTGTTTGAGTCTAAGATCTTGCATGAGCCCTGCAGGCCAGGCTAAAAGCCAAAATGGAATCTACCGAAGCGCCTAGCCAACACAGAAACTCCTAAGGCATCTATCTCACCTGGGAAATCAAGATTAAGATATAACAGAAACTTCCCAAACAGCCCTTTCACTAGATTATTTAATAAAAAGCTCTTTCTGCCTTTATGCAATGAGAAAGCCTCGGGTAATCAGGTATCCCTGCATTATCACAAGGGTCTGGGGGTGGAGCTGAGCAGTAGAGCACTTGCCTGGCATGCTCCAAGCCCACAGTTCCATCTACAACACTACTTATAAAAGGAAGGCATGGTGACACTTTAACACTTGGGGGGCAGGGAGCACTTGAGAGGCAGGTGATCTCTGTGAGTTCGAGGCCAGCCTGGTCTACAGAGTGAGTTCTAGGACAGCTGGAGCTACATAGTGAGACTCTTTGTCTCAGATAGATAGATAGAAGATAGACAGACAGACAGATAGATAATGAGGGGTGGGCTGGAAATGGCATCCAGCGGTTAAAAGCAGTTGCTGTACTTGCAGAGGACCTAGGTTTGGTTCCCGATACCATATCAGAGGCTCACAACAATCCATAATTCCAGCTCCAGGGATCCCTTGCACGCACACACACACACACACACACGCAGTTTTTATTTTAAAGGTCATTTCATTTTATTTTCTGTACATTGGTGTTTGACTGAATGCATGTCCATGTGAACATGTCGGATCCCCTGGAACAGGAGTTACAGACAGTTGTGAGCTGCCATGTGGGTGCTGGGAACTGAACCCTAGTCCCTTGAAAGAGCAGTCAATGCTCTTAACCATTGAGCCATCTCTCCAGCCCCCATATATGCAGTTTTAATCTCTGACTTTCTTCTTGCAAAGTCTAGTGCCTTTGGAAAGATGAGGCTGATTAAAGGTAGGTGGGGGAGCCAGAGCCGAGGGTGAGGGTCCCAGAAGGGTGAGCTGAGGGTCCTAGGAGGGTGTGACCTGGACTAGCAGCCTTCCTCAACTTCTTGCCACTTCCTTTCACTGTAAAATCAGACTTGCGTCCACCAAGCCTTATCTTATATTCAAGGTGAGCTCTGTCTGTACCTGCAATGGAATGTGGTTTAGCCAAGAAGAGGATTGGGACACTGGCACACATCCGTCACACACCAGTGGGCCTCACAATGGCCGCTTTGAGGGAGGAAGTGAGACATAAAGGGTCAGGTGCTGTAGGATTTCATTGCTGTGAAATGTCCAGGATGGGCACATCCAGAGACAAGACAGAGCGGCGGTCAGTCGCCAGGCACCAGGGAGTGGGGCATGGCCAGCCACCTAGTGGGTGCAGGCTGTGGTGTTGCATGAACTTTTCCTGGGGAGACATGAGCAAATGGCATCATGACAGACCAAGTCCAGTTTGGTGAACCAGTGAGTGTATTAGGCTTACCCACAGGTGAACCCCCCACCCTGCTCTTTCCACATGACTAGAATGGCTCACCGCAGAATGATGATGTTCCCACAGGTGCATAGACAGGTCACCTTTCTTCAGTCCGTAGGCACTAGCACCACTCGCATGCAACTGGGGCAGAATTACATGTAGCTGTCAGGGAGGTGCAGGAGGGACTCTCTAATGGCCCTCTCTACTCCTTCCATGAGAGGAAGTCAACAAGACTGAAGTCAGGGGTTCTTGCAAATAGCTACATCCTTTGGGATGAGAATGACATTGGCCGTTACTGTACAAAGTGACACTTAAAACTGTCACTTTTCTGAAAACTGGGCTGGTAAGATCCGCAAAGGCATTGCTGCCAAACACGACACAGTGGACTGCACTCCTAGAACCCACGGAAGGTGAGAACTGACTGTGGCAGGTTGTCCTCTGACTTCCACACGGAAGGACTGTGTCACACACACACACACACACACACACACACACACACACACGTATACATAGTCACAAGAGAGTAAATAAAAAGTTAAATTGTCACTTTTGTGTTTGTGAGTTGCACCTCAATTTTTTTCAAGTAAAAAGATCAAGTCACTGTAATTCCACAATCTGACAAGTGATGGCACCAGGCGCAAGGCATTCCAGACAGTTTATTATGAAGGAGCTACTGCACAAAGTGGACCCTACTCTCCCTTTCATCAGAGCTGGGCTTCAGATGAGCTCTCATTCTGTAGCCCAGGATGACCTCAAAGTTGCCATCCTCCTGCCTCAGACTCCTGAATACTGGAGTTACAGCTAGCTTCCCCTTTCTTTTTAGATCTAGTTGTTTTTGTTTTGGTTTGGTTTGGTTTGGTTTTTTTAACAGAACAAGGGACCACAACCATATTCTCAGAGATCCACAAATTCTAAGGCAAGGAATACAAGCTGTGTTTTGAGCTGGGCATGCTGGCACTCACCTGTAATCTTAGCACTCAGAAGGCTAGGGCAGGACTGTTGACAGTTTAATGCTACATAATTGGGCTTTGTCCCAAGAAGACTATTTTACTCCAGAACCGCTACCCAGTCCAGCAAATTTACAACGGACTTTGGGGGCACAGTCAATCAGTTGTTTTGCTTACACCCAGTCTGGGGCACTGGTCATCCTCTGAGCACAGGCTCATAGCAAACCACCCCTCCTCAGCCTGTATGGAAGCCATGGTCTCATCTACCTCACATACTGCCTTTACATACTGGTGAAGCCACCTCCCTCCTGAGTATCCCTGTGCCTGGCAGTCCTAGCTGGACCTCTCTCATGGAGGCCTTCCATCCAGCAGGTCCTATCCTGGCCTCCAATCCAGTCCCCTTTTTCACCATCTGGGCTCTCTCATTCTGTGTGTGTGTGTGTGTGCGCACACACAGAAAAGAGAAATGCTTACCATACTGAAGTCTGGGTCTCCAGCACCCATAAATTGCCAGGTATAGGGCATATGCCTTTAATGCCAGCCCTAGGGAAACAGAAACAGAAGGATCTCTGTGGCTTTCTAGTCAGCCAAGTTTGCCAAATTGCTGAACTCTAAGTCTACTAAGATACCCTATCCAAAAAAAAAAAAAAAACAAAAAAAAAAACCTACTGCCATGAGCCATGTTGGGGTCCGAGGTCCTGCTGCACTGCTTCGGCTGGGGACAACATTGATGCCCATGGCCCGCCTGTGTTACATGCCAGTGCCTGCCGTGCCTGCCATGTGTGCTGCAGCCAGAAGCCACGTTGGCGTTCATGGGCCATCCTTCCACCAAGAGCTAGGAGGGTGTTCAAGGCCCATGCTTAAGGGGCTGAGTTGATGTCCATGATCTGTACTGCCACCAGAGACCATGCTAAGTTCAGAGACACATACTAACACCATAGGCACGTGGAAGTTCCTGCTCCCTCCTGTTGCAATGATCCGTGTTCTCACGGATCATCTAAAGAGCAGAGAAGCTTTTTCTGCAGTGGTAACAATGACTGCAAATTCATAGTTTAGAATGAGAGACACAGAACTCACCTAACCCCTAAGAAAGAAGCAGGCTTAACAGGAAGCCATGGAAGAGAACTCTTAAAAACCCTGATAAGGATGCTGAAGTGCAGCTCTCCACCACCAATGGCTTCTGGCATATGGGGGAGGGGACCTCAGTCTTCCTTAAGGGTCTGGCTTGCTGGGAGTGTGATTATGTTTCGGTAAGCAAATGCACAACACAAATTAGACTTTTTTTTTTTTTTCAGAGAGAGATGTCACAAGGATGGGGGCAGACTTGAGAGGACTGAGAACTGAGTGTGATCTGGGTGCATTATGTGAAATTCCCAAATAATCATAAAAATATTACATAAAAAATGGTAAAGGGAGGGTCTAGAGCTTCACCCCTCCATAAGGACTTATATGCAGACATAAAAGGAGAAATGGGTCTACTTGGGAAAAGGAGTGGGTACAACAGGAGTGAGAGGAAGGCTAGAGAGGGTAAGCGGGAGCAAGTATAATCAAATCCCATTATGTACATGTATACAGATGATAAAACACTATAACCAAAAGCAACTTGGAGAGGAATGAGTTTGTTATCTCATAGCTTACAGTTCATCATGAAGGGAAGTCAGGGCAGGAGCTCAAGGTGAGAACCTGGAGGAAGGAGATGAAGCTGAAGCCATGGAACAAGCAAGCTGGCTTGCTCTTTACGGCTTGCTCAGCCTGTTTGTTTGTTTGTTTATTTGTTTGTTTGTTTGTTTTAATATAACCCAGGACTTCCAGCCAGGAGCGTCACTGCCCCTAGTGGGGCTGGGTCCTCCTACATCAATCATTAAGAAAATGCTACACAAACTTGCCTGATGGAATCATTTTCTCAGTTGAGAATCCCTCTTCCCAGATGACTCCAGCTGTGTCAAGTTGACAAAATCCAGCACAGCAATGCTATAATAAAACCCATCATTATGCATAATTTATATGTTAACATCTTCCTTTGGCCTCCATGTGCACAAATGCCCATGCACTCATACCTGTACACAGACACAGACACACATACAGAAGGAGAAGTCATAGCTGTGTTGAAGTTCATGATTGTGGAGAATTGGAATGTTGCAGATTGAGAAGAAAAGTTACCTTGGGCTATTTTTAGCCTCCTTATAATAGCCACTTTCCTGTGACTATCATGAGAAACATTTTGAAATATATTAACTTAACAGACCACTATCTTCCACCAATCCAAAGGTAAAAATGTCATCAGACACCACCCAAGACCTAGAAGAGTTTTCCCCACTCTGCTGTAACCCACCAACCTTTCTTTTATTCTGTGACTATAAAAGCGACATAACTGCTTCCCGTGATGGAATGCTCAGGGCAACTTAGATCCATGTTAGGGGTCACAGTCATTCATATCTGGCCCAGAGTAAGTGACCTCTGAGTCCCTTTGGAACAGGGCTGCGTCCTGCATGGACAGAGGCATGTGCTGGCCCTGAGTGGCAGTGGCCTCTCTGTGTGTTTAATCAGAGCATTCTGAGGCTTGAACAAAGCACAGCGTCTGCCCTGGCAGAGAAGCAGGTGAGTAGCAACATGTGCCTGGTGAGTAACCTTGGCAGACTCTCTGGCCCTCCAGTCCCTGGAAACATCAGCACTGTTCCTTAGTTTCCCTCATCTGTTCATTCATTCACTCATTCTATACTTAGCACTTTTCTATGACTCAGAAGTTGGGCTGGGAAGATGAGTAGGCAGAACCTCACAGGGTAGCAGGAAGACAGGTCAGATGGCTCACTGTACTACAGAGGAACAAGAACTCTGTGGGAAAGATCTTTACAGGAACTATCAACATAGGTGTCCCTGCCTGACCAGAGTAAGTGAGATTCTCCCAGCCAAAAAGAAGGCAGCTGAGGCCCATACATAACCAGTCACCCCAGGCTGGAATACAGGCTGCCTCGGGAGCCGGGGTGAGCATGTGATAAGGTACTGGCAGGTGCTCAGAGCCCTGAGCCCCAGAATCTAGAAGGTAAGGGATCTGTATTTTGTCTATAGGGGCAGAGCCTTGAAGAATAGGATGCAGAGGGCAAGAGAGAAAAGGGAAAGGGAATGGGTGGGGGAGGCAGAGGTAAAGAGGGAGAAAAGCAGAAGAGAGAGGAGAGAGGGGCAGGCAGGCCTGGGTTCCTAGTCATGGGCTGTGGAGCAGTTGCCAGCTGGCCTGTCTCCATCCCTTGAGACAAACCACTCCAGGCCCTTGAGTCCCTCCCAGCATCCATCAACCCAGTAGCCATGAGCAACTTCTGCAGAGATGCAGTGGTTTGTCAGCCCTGGCAAGAGCTGGAAATTTGGGGTCTATCTTTCCCCAGCATAGAGTAGTAATGTCTTAGAAAGCCAGAAATGGCTGAAGACAAGCAGGTGGAAGGGCAATGAAGAACAAGGGGAAGGAGCAGCTTTAGTCTGGCCTGCTTCTGGGTCCCCAAACTACCCCAGCAGCAAACAGGAAATTATCCTTGTTCTCAGAATTCTAATCAGTAAGTAAGGAAGAAGCCACCAGAGACAGACAATAGGCAGGCATGGGCTGGGGGATGGAGCGTGAGAGGGAACCAATTTGAGATCTCAGCAGAAAAAAAGGTAGAGGCCATTTCAGTCCCAAGAGTGGTTAGCAAGGGTCCTGAGACACACTGTCTCTCCTGTCTCTCTTTCCAGCCCCACCTCTCTGTCTCTCTGCCTCTCTCTGAGCCCAAATGTTGTCCTGGGCCCAAGTGGAGGTGCCTGGCCCAGACTGCCACACCAGATGCATTCCTTAGATGCCCTGAGGGGCCACCCTCTTCTAAATAACAGCATTTTTAAATGGTCAGTCGTGGCTCTAACGGATCTATAACACAGGATTGCTCAGGGTCCAGGGAGAAAGCTGGGAAAGTGATAGGATCCCACCCGCAAGTCAGGACCCCTGTTCACCCAGGGTACAGGCATGGCAGCACAAAGTCCCAGAACTTATGTCTCCAAGTCAAAGGAGCATGCTTATTTCAGTCATGAAGTCCCCACACCCCAGGAGTGGATGCAAAGACATAACTAATCCCATTAAAAGGTTCCCTTTTGAGATGGGGTTTCAAGTATCCCAGGCTGGTCTCAAACTTGTATAGCTGAGAATGATCTTGAAGTTCTGATCTTCCTGCCACTGCATCCTGAATGCTCAGATTGCACCATCGAATCTTGTTTAAGCAGTTCTGGGGATCAAACCCAGGGCTGAATGCCCTAACCAGTGGAACTACAGCTCTGGTCTCAGAACAGGTACTTTTTGCTTATGAAACAAGGACTCACTATGTAGCCCTGGCTAACCTGGAACTCACCATATAGACCAGGCTAAACCAGAACTCACTCTGTACACCAGGCTGACCTTAAACCCACAGAGATACACCTGCCTCTGCCTCCCAAGTGCTGTGATTAAAGGTGTGTGCCACCATGTCTAGCTGAACAACATTTTAAATACAGTTCAAGGGAATATACAGGGACTTCAGGTTGGAGTCAGGAAGCAGGTGAGAAAGCCTTGGACAGCTTGGTGTGGTTGCACATGCCTTTAATCCCAACAGGGGTAGATAGAGGCAGAAACAGGTGGATCTCTGTGAGGTTATATAGTGTTATATAGTGAGTTATTTAGTTATATAGTGAGACCCTGTCTCAAAATAAACAAACAAACAAATACATAATACAAATAAACACAATAGTAATACAAACAAACACACATAAATAAATAAGGAAGAAAGGAAGAGAGAAATGAAGAAACAGAGAAAGGCAATCACTGGATAATAAGCTTATAGGACTCCCCTGTTAGTCCTGTGAAGGATTTGACTATTGAGGGTAGCTAAGAGACTGACCTCCTGTGACTGGGAAAGCCACTGACAGGAAAAGTGGCCATTCTCAGGTTGTTGGCCTGTGATACTGCAGTCTGGGAGACCAAGACTCATAGGCAGCAGGTTGCAATGGTCTGGAGCCATTCACGGACCCCTGATCTAATAATCCTGAGACTGACTCTCAGCCCCGCCATTGAGCTACTGCTGGCTACCAGGGAGCCAGTGCTGTTGGGAGCTAGGCAACAGCGAGCTGGGCTGGGCAAATTCCACTGAGGTGGCAGACACCACCCCTAGACGGCAGGCTGGCACTATGAGCTGTCATCCTCGGGAGGAGGAGCACTCATCTCCCTCCCTCGAGTGCTCAGAGGGGAGAGGTCAGAAGATCTACTGAAGATCCTAACAACTCCCACAGGCTTGTAAAGAGGACCTTCTGAGGGGGACAGCAAGTGAGGAACTGTTCTTCACACCCAGTAAGAAGGATGAAGCCAGACCTCCAGACTGGGTGGGTTCCAGATACCCAGGAGCTGGGTACTGCACAGCATCCCAGAGGCACTCACAGCCACCTGATGAGTGGAGCAGGGAATAACCTGGATTGACCCCAGGGACCTTAGTAAATTAAGCTGTATTCAAACCCAAAACGGATGGTGAAAATGTTTCATCTCTCAAAGTCAAAGGGAAAAAGTAATGGCACATGCACTCAGGAGGTAGGAGCAGAAGGATCAGAAGTTCAAGGTCTGATGGGCAGCGGTGGTACACACCTTTAGTCCCAGCACTTGGGAGGCAAAGTCAGGCTGATCTCTTCTGGGTCACCCTGGTCTACAGAGTGAATTCTAAGCCAGTCAGGAATACATAGACTCTGATTCAAAGAAAAAGAAAAACATAGTAAGTGAAGAGAGAGGAGGGAAAGAAATGATCACCTAGACTGGAAGATTTTGCCCACTTTGGCACCTGTCTGGTCGGGTGGTACTCTTGCTGTTTTGTGGAGGGAGAATGATGGACAAACATGAAGGTGAAGACACAGGAGAGCCTGCAGTCACACCACAGCACTCGCTTCCTCAGGTGTGGCTACTGGGCCACCCAAAATCTGGGGGATGGGGCACACTGGCCATGCTGAATAAAGAAAAGGAAGGAGGAAAAGGGTGGGGGAGGGGACTCCTAGGAGTTGTAAAAACTAGGACAAAGGTCATGCCCGGTGTCTCCAGAGCTGACTGGGAGATGGCAAGGGTGCAGAGCAACACCTGGGCATCAGTTTCATCCTCTTCTGTGTGGACATAGGGATAGGCCTTCTGTCCACAGGCAGGGGGCTTGAGAGGCTCACAAGCAGCTAAGAACCCCATGTACAGGATGAAGAGCCTGAAAAGGGAATAAAGTACACACAAGAGGAGAGGTCCTCTGCAACCCAGGGCACCCCAAACCATTGGAGCCACCCCTGCTTTGTCAGACAGACAGAGCCACCAGATCTCTGTGAATTCAAAGCCAGCCTGGTCTATATAGAGACCTCTGGTCAGTCCCAGCAGCTGGAGGGTAGGCACCAAGAGCCCCGCCCCCACTGGCTCCAAGGCAATACTGCAATCTGAAGGTGCCTCTGTTTCTAGGGTGTGGAAACAGTCCAGATTTGTTGGGCTGTGGAGGACTGGCTGACTCAGTGCGTCGTGTCCCTTAGTGCTGGCTTTGGTGCCAACCAATGGGTTGCCAGATAAGTACACGGTTCCTGCTGGATTTGAATTTCAGATAAATGCAATAATGCATGCTCGTCTGAAATCAAAGTCATACCGGGTTCTGGCTTTTCTTTGCTAATTCCAGCGCGCTTCCTAGTTATAGCGCAGGCAGCCCTGAGGACTGAATGTGGTTCTTAGGAATTAGGGAGGGAGCAGCACGAGACAGGAAGTTGGAGCCAGGTTGGTACACCAGGAGGCCATACCTGCCCTAAGCCTGACCCTGGTGCTTGCTCAGGAGAGGCGGGGCAAGGCCAGGCAAAGTGGTGTGAGGGCTGAGCCCCTGGACCTTGCCTCTCACCTCTGAAGCAAGAGAGAGAAGATCTAGCTCATTGGCTTCCACCAAGGACTCTTAGGTTGAGGCCATCATACAGAGGGTGTGGCACTGGTCAAAGACCAGAAGAGTGGGTCTGCTAGCTCTGAGACGACTGCACTCACACTTAGCGCTGTTGACACCCTCTAGGCTTGTGCGGCTTGCACAGCTCAAGATGTACAGCTTCCTCGTCTCTGCCTGCCTGGGCTCTAAAACCAACATGAGCTTGTGTGTGTGTGTGTGTGTGCGTCCTGTCCTCTGGTTGGAGTCTCCCTGGGTCTATAAGTCATGAGTCCACCTGGAATTTACTGGGTTTCTGATGTGAGTCACTTATACAGCCTTTGGGAGTTGCTACTTGCCTTAGAACAGCCTGCTGTCTCACCCAGGGAAAAGATGAGTCTGGAGACTCTCAGCTCCGAAGAAGGGATCTCGACAGAAGAAGAAAAATGAAGGAAGCGGGGGATCAGACAAGAATGACAGAGAAACTGAGGTACTATGCCACCTCTGTGCTCCAGCCCCTTCAGAGAACATTGTACTACATTAGCATATCTAGATATTTATCTGATCCCAGAGGCACACCAGCCATATTAAAGCTTCTTCTGTATGGCCTCAAATCCCTCAGCCAACCTTCTTTGTGGACCCTGGGCTTAGCTCAGCAATTCTAGGCACTCCTCATATTCCCAGGTTACCCAGGCTTATAGCCTTCCTGGTCTCTGGTGTATGGGAGGGATGCAAACAGTGCATGAAGAGATCCTTCATTCAATCCTTCTCCAAAGGGCTTCTCCGGGAGGCACAGAGCAGCTGTTAGCAACAGATAAAGAGAGATGATGGGATAAACCAAGGCTGGTATGGAGGGGCCAAGAAACCATGTGCCTCTAACAACAGGGCCTGACAGAACCCTGGAGATGCTACCCAGCCCATCCCCACACAGGCATCAGGGGTCCCACAGTGCAGAGCCTGACCTGGCTCACCAGAGGAACAAAGACAGCAAGTCTACTCTGCCTTCTCTGGACTCCATGGAAGGCCTGTATGGGCCACTTGGGGGTCACACTAGAAGTGGGGCTCTGGGAAAAGACCACAATAACAGCTCACACAAAGGTCTCAGCACATACCGCCAGACTTGGACAGCACTGACAACCCTCCCACTCGACAGGGGACAGGACAGTGCCCAACCGGGGGGGGGGGGCGGCAGGAGCAAAGGGCCTACCTGGTCTTCTAGTCAAAAGAGGCATGCAGGACCCAGGCTGGGCTTCAGACTGGGAAGTTGAAAGCCTGACAGCCGCTTGCACCTTATTTTGCTAGGATAGGGTTCCCATGGAGCCTGTGGGCCCTTTGACAAGGCTCCTGGACAGAGCTGTTGAAGGCACCAGTTGTAGCTAGAGGCTGGGGAACAGCCTTCTCCCTGTCCCTGGCCAGGCTGCAGGGAAGTTGGAGGGGCTTGGAGGGAAGCAGCCATATGCTTACATGCTTCCCAGACCAGGGTCCTGCAACCATTCTCTCATTCCCAGCTCAGTCACAGAGTGGGACCAGAGCTTGGGTAGCTTCCACTGTGGCCTCTAGAATCCAGATGACACAGAGGCAGGAAAGCAGAGCCCAAAGGACAGGGTGCTGGCTGCATGGATGAGAGAGAATGGGGCTCTCCTGGCCCACCAGATAACAACCCAAACCAGGCACCCCAAAACTAGCCAGACTGAGGCAGTCCCTCCCTAATGGGCAGCATGGGGTGGGAGAGTAGTGCCTGTTTGGGCTCCATTCCTGTCCCTCTCCAGCTGGCCTGACTGACAGCTGTATTGGCGGCCAGTACAGCTGACTACCTTATGAACGCCAGCTGGGCCAGAGGTCAGGTGGCCTGAGGATTTTAATATGCTCTGCAAAAGGCTTGGCACATCTGTCATTGCCTCCCCCTCACATGCTGGAAACCTCATAAGTCACATCTTGTCCAATTCAAGATGTCCCAAAGCATCTATGCCCCTATCCCCTTTACACAGACAGAACCCTAAGGCCTAGATAGGTAGGACTGGCTGGAGGGGAACTAGGGGATAGGTGGCAGGGCTGGTTGCTTGGCTTTGGGCTAGGGGTCTTTACTATGCAACAAGCTTCCCCCTCACTTGTTGGGGTCCCTGGGGATGTCTGCTCACCTCTCTAGGCCTCTTTTACCTGTTTGGAACGGCAAAGCCTGCTTACTGGCCAGGGGCCCCCTCAGCCTAGCTCCTGTCAGCTACCTCAGGGTATCATTTAGATGCCAGTTGGGGACAGTAGGGAGAATTCAGCTCTTCTGGGCAGGGCAGGGGGTCACCTTCTCATCCTGCAGCCAGGGCCAGCTCTTGCTCCTCTTTGGGCCCTTGCCCTCTCCCTGATCCCTCAGCATCACTCTGCCCTAACACCACGGTTAGTACTGATTGTCAACCTGACAGGATCTCCAGTTGCCCAGGAGAGTAGCCTCTAGGCAGATCTGTGAGGGATTATCTAGACTAAGCTAACTGAGGCGGGAAGACCCACCCATCAGGCTTGACTCCAAGCTGAATAAAAAGGAGAAAGGCAGCTGAGCAACAATTCTCTGTGCTTCTCGGCCGCAGAGGCAAAGTGACCAGGTGCCTGCAGAAGTGCCTAATGTCATCGCAATGGACTGTCTCTTCTCCTAAGTCAGAATAATTCCTTCCCTCCTTAAATTGCTTCTTTTCAGGTACTGTGGCCACAGCAATGAAAAAAGTAATACACTCCCAGCCTGGAGACCCAGAGCTCAGAACAGTACTTCCAGAGGATTGATCTCCCGGATGTGGTAGACACATCTCCAGGCCTCAAGGCACTCTCTCCTGGCCCCGACCCATCCTTATCCTCTCTGTTCCCAAGGGAATTTGTGGATATTCCCTTCCCTGCCAAGGCAGGAACCCCCTATACCTCCTCACTTCATCTATTTTTAATCACAAGCCCATAAAACATTCACAGGCTGCTTTCTTTACAGGTGGCAAGGATGGCATCAGTGTTCCTGTGGTACATCCACCCAGAGGCCAGAACTCTTCAAGAGGACCCATAGTGCACAGGCCAGAGCCAGCTCCTCTGCAGCTCATCTGCCCTCTCTGTTCCTCACCTTATCCCTTCCTCCCCCTCTTCTCCTTTGCCTATGTTCCCTTTACTCAGTCTTCCTTTCCTCCCTCTCCTCTTTGTTCTCCTCCTCATGCCCTTCCCCCTCCTTCTCCCCGTTCTTCTCCTTCTTCCTTTCTTCTTTTTCCTTCTCCTTCTCCTCTTCCTCCTTCTTCACTTTGTCTGCCAGATTTCTCTACTCTGAGTTCCCCGTAAGGAGTCAAACCTCCTGGAAGGGCCCACCACAGAGAATATGACTCCCAAAGGGCTTTCCTCATCTGTCTCCAAACCCCACCTGATGCTTCAGGAGCACAGGGAAGCTTGAATTCTTTCAACCCCCTAGTTGAGGCTAGGTCCTCATTGTTACATAGGAGGAAACTGCATGCATGTGGACCAGGTAGCCTGGAGCTGGTAACCAGATCAACAGGACTTCAAAGTGGGTACTCCACCCTGCTCTTACTGCCTCGTATGCCACAGTCAGGAGTCACCCAGCCTTTTACCTCAGCTTCCAGGAAGTAAGGAGCTCTTCCCCCTTATAGTCCTTTCCTCCCCCTGCTTCCCAGAAGAAATGCAAAGATCTCAGTGCCTCACCAGACCCTGGGGAGGACACTGTAGGAGAAAGAGACAAGTGGGCTGGGACAGCACACCCTCCGACCCTGTTCCAGGCTTCCTCTTACAGAGGCTTCCCTTCTGGGCCCGGAAATTTAGGAAGAAAGGCAGCTCAGCCCTGACAATGCCACCTGGTGTCATGTGCTGGCTGGCTGCCTCCCAGCAAATGCCTGTGAGGGCTCTCAGCTGTCCTCAGGCTGGGACACAGAGTTGCTTGGCACTGACTGGTTGACCGCGCCTCCAGGGTGGTGAGAGCCACCCTCCCTACCCAAGCCAACCAGAAAGGAGCCTTTCTACCCCTCTCTTGGATAAAGAGAGTAGAAGTGGCAGCAGCCCTTAAGTGGCTGAGAAGCACTTGCCTTAGGGGAAATCTCTTTTAGTATATTCCAGCAGCCCCCACCATGCCCCACCCCATTCTCCAGGCTTTACTTCCAAAAGCAAAAAGTTGCCACAGCCTCAGAATTTCAGTTCTATTGAAAGTTTCCATGTAAAAACCAGTTCCCCTTGCACAGGATGAAAACTGGACACGTCTTTCAACATTTAGTGGGCTAAGAGGAGGAAGAGACTGGAGAGAAGTTAGAGACCAACTCACTAAGAGTCAAAGTGTCTTGGCTCTGGGGATGCCACAGACTCAGCCAAAGCCCCAGCCTCAAGTTGCCACCACTTCCCCTGGGACCAGAAGGGCAGGGCAGCATCCAAACCGTGGATGGTCTGTGGAGTTAGCCTCCTCCCCCATCACTCCCTGGCTGGTGACTGACCTCAATTACACATCAGTAAAATGGGGGGGGGTACCTTAGCTCTTGTGAGGAGTCTTTACTGAGAATTGTTATGCATGCTAGGGCAGAACAGTGCAGAGGCAGGAAGTAGAAAGATAACAAACACTACCAGAGGACCCCACCCCCACCCCAGGATGGAATGAAATAGCAGGAAGAATATGAAGACCAAATCAAGATGTGGAGAACTAGCCACACATGGTAGCACACGCCTTTAATCCCAGCACTCGGGAGGGTGAAGCAGGTGGATCTCTGTGAGTTCGAGCCCAGCCTGGTCTACAGAGTCCAGGACAGCCAAGGCTACACACAGAGAGAGGTATATGGAGAGCTACCTGGGGACCTGAGAGGTAAGGTCCAATGAAGTCCAGGAGCTTGGAAGACCAGCTGGAAATATAGTAAGACCTTGTCTCAAAACAGTAACTAGTGGTCAGGGTTGGGGCTGCAAATAGTTCAATTGATAACATGCTTGCCTAGCATGCATAAATGTTCAAAGCCCTGCATGTGACCCCACTACTTGGCGTGGTGGCAAATGCCCTTGAGAGGTGGGAGCAGGAGATTTAGCAGTCAAAGTCATCCCAGCTATGTAAAGAGTTTAAAGCCAGCTTGGTCTTCCTTGTTCCAAAAACAAACGGGGTTTGGACAGAGCTCTTGGTGCTTTTGTAGAGGACCCAGTTTCAGTTCCCAGCACTGTCTTCTCCCTCAGGCACCAGGTATACATGCACACAAAACACTCATACTTGTAAAATAAATCCTTAAAACTTAAAGACATAAACAAATATGGTAGACCGACAAAAAATAAAAAACAGTGGTATATTAGAATTAAATGAGCAAGAAGGAAGCGGTACACACTTCCTGAGGGGGCTCCAGAGCTGTGAGGACTGGATGCCCTTGGGAATCTCAGGACTCAGCCCTACCAGCTGAGAACCTAGCAGCTCCCAGCATTCTGAGCATATCTGGGTCTTCTTTTCAAGAAGCTGAAAATCCTGCAGCTTGCCCTCTCAGCAACCTCGTGAGCACATCTCAGTCCTGGAGCTGGGGTAGTCTCAAGAGCGGAAAATGACAACCTGATAAAATGATATCCAAGGTATGGGTTGGAACACAGCAAGGAGACAGTGATAGGTTTAGCCTCAAAATGCCCACAGGTGTGATGAAAAGGCACCGTGTTAATATTTTTTTGAAAATGGAGAACACCATTAGTGAGCCACGTACAGGGTGATTTCTCATCTATCCTTTAGGTGAGTACAGCTTTTGGTCCTGCTTTGAAAGCTCAGCATAGTTATGTGAGTGGATATCACAACTATCATCTCGGTATCTGAGAAAACCAGGGGTCAGCAATGCCCTCAGACTGCCTGGACACTGGGGAGCCCGTGGGCATATCATGATCAGTAGCCATCACTGAGTCTCAGTCCTAAGTGCAGGCCGACTTCTCCAGAAAGGAGACTAGATGCATTTTGTCATTGTCATCTGCTCTAAGAACACGATCAGGAACGGTGTAAGTGCCTGGCTGCAAGTCCAAGGCAGCTATCCTCTTACTACAAGAGCAACAAGTGTCCCAGTGAACACCAATCACAAGGGGCCCTGCTAGGCTGGCGGTTCTGCTGAGCTGAGCTGAGCACATGGGAACACAATCGCCTGATACACACTGCTGGCTGGGCACCAGAAGGGCCCAGTGACACACTGCCCCAGGGACACCCCCACTCCTCCTCCAAAACTCTCACTTATCCTTCTGCCTCCTCCAGCTCCTTGCATCATGAGGTGGGGCTTCAGTCTCTCTGCTCAAGTGGACCTGGAGGGCCCAGGCCGCCAGCCAGGTGGCCTAGCTAGGTCACCATTGGTCACTCAGTGGCCGTTCAATGGCCCTTTGTGTGGTGACAAGCCTGGCATAATGGGCACGTCTGAGGGCCGGTTTGTACGCCCTTGGGGAGCTGCGGTGTCGGCCTGGGGACTTGTGGCCGTGGACCGTGGTGCGGGAGCGTGGGAGGCAGCGCCAGGGCCCGGGCCACCCGGCTGCACAGAGATGGGAGCTGCCGAACGAGTGAGGAAACCTCAATGACCTGTCGTAGGGGCGGCGGGGGGGGGGGGGAGGGGGCGGAGCGGAGCGGAGAGGGCGACACCGGGAGGAGAGCGGGAGGCGGGGTCCGCGCCCTGAACGCGGCCGGGCGGAGCGGGGCGCGGTGGCCCCGGGCAGGGCCAGGCCCGGAGGGGCGGAGCGAGGACGGGGCGGGGCGGCCGCACCTAGCTCGGGCTGGGAGCCTGGCCCGCCCTCCACCCTCGGCGCTCCTCAAAAGGGGCGCGGGCGGCAGAGGGCTGCGGGCGGCGGCGCCGTCGGGGCTGGGTTACGGCCGCCATGGACCTGTGGCCGTGGCTGACGGCGGCGCTGCTGCTGCTGTTGCTGCTTGTGCAGCTGAGCCGCCCCGCCAGGTTCTACGCCAAGATCGGCCTCTACTGCGTGCTCTGCCTGTCCTTCTCTGCCGTGGCCTCGATCGTCTGCCTGCTGCGCCACGGCGGCCGCACCGTGGAGAACATGAGGCAAGGGGGCCGGACGCCGGGATGGGCGCGCGCTTCCGCTTCCCTAACTTCTGAGCTCCTCGCGTTCTTTCCTTCCTGCCCCACCCGCCCCGCTGTCCCTACGGTCCGGAGCCTCCGACGACGCGGCTTCCCGTCCCGGGTCCCCAGGAGCGCGCGTCACAATGCGCCGGTGCCTGGTGCCTGGCACGGCAGTGGGGCTCGGCCCTTCGGCGCCCTCTGCGCGCATCGTGGGGTGGCAGTTGGCGCGCGCCGCTAGCTTTGGGAGAGGAAGGGGCCGGGCGAAGGTGAGACAGACCCAATCCCGCTTCACCAGCAGGGAAATCTAGGCCTGGCGTAGGGCTTCTAGCCCATACTCTCAACTCTAGACAGGTTAGAAGACACCTGTGTCCAGGTGCAGCCACAGGTTCCCCTTGTTATGGACTTCCTCTTCTGGGGGTGGAGGTTGAGCCTGCCTTCGGGCCAGGCTTGTGATCGAAGAAGGAAGGAGGCAGTGGCCAGAATCCTCCTCTGTCCATCTCCCAGAGCAGGGAAGCTTAGTGGACAGGCAGAACATACATGTCAGGGGATCAGGCTGGTTTGACTTGCCAGTGGGGGCTGCCCAAGACAGAAGACCTCCAGCGCTCTCTCCCTGTCCACACTCCCAGGAGACTGTTGCTACATTTCATTTCTCTCTGCCCTGTTTGGACTGTGGAGCTGGTGGGTTTTGCAATGTCCTGGCCTTGGCAGAGTGTTTTGGACCTTGTGGCCCCTGAAGCCCCACCTTCTCTGCGGTAGTTACATTACAGGGACTGTCAGAAATGGTTTCCTGACTCTTTGCTGTATCCACCCTTACTAGTTTTGGGGGGTAGGGTGCTGTCCTCACCAGCTGTATTACATGGGTCCCAGTCCTCATTTTTCAGGGGCTTGCAGTGATCTATCACCTCCACCCAGTGTCCCAGGAGCAGGCAGGCAGGGGAGACCCGTCCACATGAAGACGGGGTGCCCAGCTATGCATTTTAGTGTGCACAGGACAGTGTCCTGCTGCTCACCCTCCCCAGCCTGTCTCAGGGTCCCTGTCTCAAATCCTCATAATGCCAGTGAGTTGAGGTAGGAGGACCCTTGGAGTGCTGTGAGCATGGCATCGCCAGGTATGACCACAGAGAGGGGGAGTGGGGGAGAGAAGAACTGGGTGTCTAGAAGGTGGAGGCTTACTCAGACAGATGGACTCGTCCCCATATCGGGCCTCCCTGGGCCGAGCCAGCCAAGTTTGCAGGTGCTACTCTGCCTGGGCAACAGATGAGACTGAGTTCAGGGAAGCAACCTGAGAGTAAGGCTTGGGGCTGGGTGAGTTAGGAAAGGACGTGAGGGCCCAAGATCCCCCAGCCAAGAGAGAGAGAGAGCCTGGAATGGAACTCCAGAAGGCAATTCTATAATAAGTTCTGTTGTCATTCCTCGGTGCCAGCCCAGCTGTAGTGATGCCACCCATGGCTGTCTACAGTCACACTAAGGCAAAGATTCTCAGCCTAATGCTGTGGCTCTTTAATACACTTCCTCATGTTGTGGTGACCCCAGTCATAGTTAGTTTTCATTTCTACTTCATAACTGAAAATTTGCTAGTTGTGAATCATAATGTAAATGTCTGATATGCAGGATATCTAATATAGGAGACCCCTATGAAAGGGTCATTTGACCCTTAAAAGGGTTGAGACCCACAGGTTGAGAACCATTGTACTAAGGGCTGTGGCCACAGTGTTTTTGTTGTTGTTTTGTTTTTTGTTTATTTTTCAAGACAGGGTTTCTCTGTTTAGTTTTGGCTGTCCTGGAACTCACTTTGTACACCAGGCTGGCCTCAAACTCAGAGATCTGTCTGCCTCTTTTAAGGTACTATATAAACTGGATCCTGAGTTCCTAGAGGGGCAGCCCCAATCTGCACCTGGCTTCTAGAGGAAGTCTTTGTCTTTTTCTGAGATACAAGGAACAGCATTAGGAGCCAAGAGACCATGACTATTCAGGCATGGCTTAGGTGCTAAAGCCAAGGAAGGACTGGCTGTACATGTGGAGTCCTTTTCTGTGTGTGAACCAGAGTTGGGTAACAAGAGCCAGAGGCCTTGAGTATACCATTTGACAGGGGATAGCAAAGCCCAGGAAGGCTGTATAGAATTTTGCACAGCTGCAAAGTGGGTCACCTTAAGAAGAACAGTTTAGCCATAAACATATACCACGGCCCCAGTAACAAAAGGGCAGGCTTCTCTTCCCAGCCCTAGGTAGCCACCCAGAGCTGTAGTGATGCAGCCTGTGACTGCATTGTGTCTGCAAGAACTGGTCGTGGTTTTTAAGCTGAATGCTTAGTGTTGAGCCCTGAGTCCCCAATGGCCACAGCAAGGCTGGCTCCTTCTCTACTGCCTAGCTCTGGCATAGGCCATAAGAGTGAGCATCTGGCAAGTCCTGGCCATTTGAAGGTAAGCAGAGGCATAGGATTATATAGAATGTTGCTAACAGGAAGGACCCCTTCCTCTTATTTGTTTATGGCATCTTGACCTTTTGAGGACAGTGAAGGTCCAGCTCTGGCTTCCCTTGGGTAATGGGTTAGTCCCTACTCCTACCTCCTGTGCTTTCTCCTCTTGATCCCTGGTACCTACTGCTTTCATTCATTCCTTTGGGTGTTTGCCCAGTCTAGAAGTCCTAGCCTAGCCTTAAGCTCCCGCCTCTATCTTGTTCTTTTCTCCTAGACACTTGTCAGAAAACTTCTTTGCCAAGTGACCTTTTTAGGATCTCCCATCCACCAAGTCAGAACCATCAGTGGCTCCCCACCTATCTTTCCCCAGCAAGGCAGCTGGGTTTACCCATGAAGCTCCCATCTCATCTAGCAAGTCTCCACCCATCAAACTCAAGACCAGAAGTGAGGGCAAAGGTCAGCCAGTGGCCTTCCAGGCCTGTGATATAGGCCCTGACCTTGAACTGCTTCCCAGCTTCCTAGGGCAGGTATGGGAGTGGCCCAAGCAGGTCAGAGGGCCCCTCTCTTGGAGTTACTCTTGTTCTGTTTCTGCCTGTGTCCCAATCAGCAGACCACTATTGTTGCAGGTCCACAGTGTGGAGTTACTGCATCATCAGCCAGTCCTATGCAAGGTGGCTCCTTGCATCCTTCCTCTTGCTCAGGTGGTAACAGAAACAGGGAAGTCAGGTCACAGAGGGATGCCAAGCTCTGAATTACAAACTGTCCGATCCAAAGCAGGAGCTCAGGCATAGTCAACACAGTTGATGCCTGACAAGTGGCATCTGTGCTTCCAGAGCAACAGGCTGAGCACTCACTTTATCCCCAAGTACTTGACCTTCCAATGGCTTTGACTCTGCCCCTAGAGAGGCAGCCAAGTCTAACATGGAGAGGGGGCTGAAAGACATAGCACCTTGTCCTAGGTACAGGGTATGGAGAGTAGCTCCTTTAAGGGAAAGGATAGGGTAGTCTAGACTAGACTAGACTGGGTTGGCATCCTGGGAATGACACATCCCTTCAGGGAGCCACTTGCTGGGAGGCGCCAAGCTGATAAACCAACAAAGCAGGCAAACAGGGAGCTTCAGGATGGACTGCTGGAACCCAACAAGGCCAATTAGCAGTGTGGGGAGCCATGGTCCTGCCCTTGGGTGCCCTCTGACCATACAGCTCACCTGGCTGGGAGCAATGTTAGGAGGTGGACTTGAGTCCACGTGGCTTCCTCATTCCTGGGGAGAGGTCACTAACCTTGCTGACCTGAATTTGTGCAGCCTTTGTAGAGTGGGATATAAGGACCTACGCAGCAGCTGTGTCTGCAGAACTCAATGATGGGCCTCTGGTACCTGTCGGTGTCTCTCCTAGCTGGAATGAGGGTCCCTACCCAGACTTTTGGTGTCTGCCAGCTTCACAGTCTCTGTAGAGCTTAGCTGGCACCTTCATCTGGGAAAAACTCATTCATTGATTAATTGATGGATGGAACCCAGGGCCTGATTCAATCTGATTCAGTTTTTTACCATTGAGGCATGCCCCTAGCCCATGATGATAGAAATGTTGTCTGTTTTGTCACCCAAAATGTAGCTCAGTGGTAGAGTGCTTGCTCAGTATTGCATGAAGTCCTGGGTCCCATCACCCCCTCACAACCACCCAGTAAGAGAGACAGACAGAGAGCACATATGCATGGCACTACTTCTACAGTCTGGATGTGGCTGGAGACTGCCCTTTGCAGCAAGACAGGGGAACATGAGTTTGTAGTGACAACTGCAAATTGACTGACAGTTCGTTACCCAGGATATGGGCTCAGCTGGTGGAGTACCTGCCTAGCATACACAAAGCCACTTCGTAAAGCCAGATGTGGTGTGCAACCCTACAAGCCTAACATTACAACTGTAGAGGCTGGAAGGACAAGGGTTCAAGGTCATCCTTGGCTATGTAGTAAGCGTAGGCTATGTTTGACCCTATTTTAAAGAGAAAAAAAAAAAGTTGTGGGGGGTGGGGAAGCTTGGAAATAAAGTTGTTTAGATTTTGGATGATTTGAGGTTTGGGAGGATTTATACATTTCTAATGAGGTATCTTGGATTTGACTTTTTTTTTTTTAATCTATCAAATGTGCTGTGTACATATACCTAGAAGTAGCTTCCTAGAACATTTGTAGTGTGTCTGCCTTCGACTGTGGTTCCTCACGTGAGTTCAGATGAGGAACTTCCACTTGTGACACCATGTCTAGAAAGTTTGGGACTTTGAAGCATTTCCGATGCGGCGGTAGGGATGCTCAGCTTTCATCTTGAGTTTGGGGAGTGGCTGCCAGCAGCTTTGGGTTCCACCCCCAGCATACACACCCTCCAATAAATCGTGAGTTCTTTTCAGCAAGTCAATTATGATCACTATTGCATTTCCTCTGCCTCTTGGTGCAGGTGTTCCCAGATTCCCTGATTCAAATCTTGATTATCTCCACACCTTTGTGGTGCTGCCTTAGGGAGAATTCCTAGGAAACTGGCTAATCACCAGCCTGCCCTCCAGATACATCTGGCTCTAGCCCAGAGAGGGAGCAAGAGCCTGTGTTCTAGCCCTGTTAGTCTTTCTAGTCATTCCTGCTTCTGCTTGTACTTTTTGATGGCTGATGGGACTGAACAGTTCTTCTGTGTTGACACATTTTCTTCTCTAAGTCACTTTCCTTGTCACTTTGGAGCTTTCCAGGGACCCCAGCAGCTGTGACTTAGAGATGAGGAAACGGGGGTAAGGACTCAAGGAGTGACCACTCTCTCATAAGGTCTGGGACCTGTCTACCTGTCCCTCCAGTAGATAGGGAGGTCTGGCTCAAAGACAAGATAGCCTGAGTTGGCTGAAGCTGGCAGGGCTGAGGAGAGGTCCCAGGTTTCCAGGCCTGGGGGATCAATGACTATGGTCATCATCTGGATTAGCATTTTGCCTCCCCAAGACTCAGTTTCCTTATCAGTGAGAGTTACTTCCCTACTGCTGGATTCTTGATGGAGACACACCTTGCAGGAATCCATTTGTATGAGGTTCCCAGAGTCAGCAGCTCTGGGCACACAGAGCAATAAGGATTTCCTCCACTGTGACAGGTGAGATCAGGAGCTATTGGGTATTAGCTAATATTGAGAATTAGCTTGGAAATTCTGTCTTCTGTGGGCAGACGGTGAGTGGCAGAAGCAGTCCAACACTGATGGCCTTAACATACTAATCTGTGTGGATGCAGGTGTATTTTACCATAATTTTTAAAAAAGTAACAGAAAAGAAGAACTGGCTTTGAATCTGTTGCACTGTCTAGACATAGCTATGCTGTAAGCTGTGAGGGGACCCCTTCAGGACCGCCGGGGTGATGGGGTACATTAATGTAAATGTAGAATGGAGTGTGTTGGGGTCAATGTGGTAGCACCTCCACTTCCCTGCTCTTTCAGGTCAAATAGGCAAAGTAGGAGATAGGCCACCTCCGCCCTGAAGTCAGTACCTGACTCTCTTTTGAATGATTGGGGTTCTGTACAGAACACTTGAGTTAACCTTTGGGAGGTAAGAGCAGGGCTAGCTTTCCCCTGGGACTGTCCTGTCCTGTCTCCCTGCAGTGTCCTCTCCCCAGCTTGCCCTCCTTCCACTCTAGGAGTTCATTTTGGTTACTGGTGTCTCTGCCCTCAGCATCATCAGCTGGTTCGTTCGGTCCTTCAAGTATGTGTATGGCCTTCGCTTTGAGGTCAGAGGCCAGAAGAAACTAGAGATGGATGGGCCCTGTGTCATCATCTCTAATCACCAGAGCATCCTGGACATGATGGGTAGGCTGCCACCAAGGCTTGGCCACAGAGAGGGTGACCTTTTGCAGTCTGGGCCCTGGGTGGGCTGGGGCCTCTGGCTGGGGCTGGTGCAGGACAAGGCCTCTGGGTCTCTTTAGCCATGGGCCTCCCTCAAGCTGGGCAATAAGAGCAACAGGTTGTGCCAGACATGAGGCATAGGACTGCACCACAGGCTTTGGCTATTTCCCAAGAGAAAAGACCAGGCCAGAGGCAGGGGCGTTAACAGGTAGGCCACCAGCCCCTCCTCCTAGGGAGTACCAAGCTGGGATCTAAAACTGTTCTTCTTCTTTCCAACCCCCGCACCCCTCCTCTCTCTCCACTTTGTCTGTGACTCTCCTCCTGTCTCTCTCTCTCCTGCCTGCTTTTCCATCGGTCTCCGTCTCTCTCTCGTCTCTTGTATTTCCCTGCCTCTGTCTCTCTCTCTCTCTCTCTCTCTCTCTCTCTCTCTCTCTCTCTCGTCTCTCATCCTCTTTCACTGTTTGTCTGCACATCTGTTTCCATCTATGTCTCTCTTCTGCCTCACTGTTTCTCTCTCCCTTTCCTTTCCATGTAGGTCTCATGGAGATACTCCCAAAGCGCTGTGTACAGATTGCCAAGCGGGAGCTGCTGTTCACAGGGCCTGTGGGCCTCATCATGTACCTGGGGGGGGTGTACTTCATCAACCGCCAGCGGGCCAGAACTGCCATGTCCCTGATGGCTGACCTGGGTGACCTCATGGTCAAGGACAATGTGAGTAGAGACAGCACAGCATCAAAGCCCATTGCTGGGTGGGCTTCAGAGGAGGGGAGCACAGCTTTCTGGGGTGGCTAAGCAGGGTAGGGGCAGCCTAGGCACTTCTCTTTTCTACTTGGCAGCTCAAAGTGTGGATCTACCCAGAGGGTACACGCAACGACAATGGGGACCTGTTGCCCTTTAAAAAGGGTGCCTTCTACTTGGCCATCCAGGCCCAGGTAGGCCAAACTCTGCCCTCCTGGGGTGGGAGGCTGGACATGGGTCATGGTGGTTTAAGGCTGAAGATGATATCTGTCAGACTGGGGACTACTGACCTTCAGGGACCTCCTCTGCTCTATCTGGAAAGGGTCTCCCCAACAGCTCAGCCCCTAGCACTTGGGCAGGTTAGTGACCCCTGGCAGCTCTGAGAACATGAATACCAGCCTCTGCATACACTAGCTGGCCAGGTGAATAGTCTCCTTCATTTTGGGTTTCATCAAAGATGGAGGTAGGAGGGCAGTGAGTGGGTAGTTTGCTCAGCATAATATGACAGATTGTGCCTAGAAATTCCCCTGATGCCCTCGGCCCTAGCTTTTGACCATGGTGAGGCTGAGGAGCAGGCTGAGCAGCACACATGAGCTGTGTCCTGGACCTTGGACCTCCCTTGCCCCTGAACCTATGGTGGGGAAGTTAGTGTGGATCAGAAGTCCCTGGGCATCTGCCATAGACCAGGGGATCCCTGCTGTATGAGGTCACCACTGGAGGACAGGGGAAGCCTTGTCCCATCCACCCCTGTGGCAGGCAGCCTCTCTGGCCCCTGGTGCCCAGCCCTCTACAAAATGGCATGTACCATTGCCCTGAGGTTCCTACCGGTTCCAAGAGGTTGGGAAACCCGGGCTGGAACAGGGGACTGCACTGTGACCTCCAATCTGTATAGTGAATAGGTGGTCCTTGGGCCTGGGATTGAAGTCACGGGTTCTCCTTATCTTAAGGTATTGGCAGATCTTGGGACAAGAGAGAAACTAGGGGCTGTGGTAGGGACAGGCGAATCCAGAGCTATGATTCCTGCCCCTCCCCCAGGGCCTGGCTAGGTGTACCCAGGGTTAATTATTACCCCCAGTGCCACTGTCACCATTGGAGTTGACCCTGGGGCTTTCCTGGAATACTGGCAGGTTCCAACCCCCTCCTCTAGTTTCCTGAGAATAAGGCAGGGTAGGAGGGGAAGGGGAGGATAACCATCCTCCACCTCCCTCCCCAGTGCTGAATGAAGCCTCGCCCTCCCATTTGTAGGATATTTGTTGGGGGTGGGGAGCACAACAAACATATTAACCCGGGAAGCTTCCTGGAGGAGGTGATGAGGGGGACTGGACGACATGGGTGGAGAGGTCTGCCAGAAGAACTCCTGGCAGTAGCCAAGGCGCCCGTATCCCACTGTGCCTCAGTGTGCATCCCTGTCCACAGGTGCCCATCATCCCAGTGGTGTACTCCTCTTTTTCTTCCTTCTACAACGTCAAGACAAAACTCTTCACCTCAGGTGAGCCCACCAGAGCCACACAGGAGCTCACAAGCCTGTCGTGCGCTTTTATTCACTCTTGAGATGGGTTCATGTACCCCAGACTGGCCTATAACCCCTTACATAGCAGAGGCTGAGCTTGCTCCCCTGCTTCCACCTCCCCAGTGCTAGGGTTCGAGGTGTGCTCCACCATGCCTAGGTTATGTGGTGCTGGGTTTCATGCATGCTTACACAAGCACTCTCCCAACTGGGCTACAATCCCACCCTCGTGAGTCCTAATTCAGCAGTCACAGAGTCTTGGGCCCCTGGTAGCCGAGTTCTCACGGCGAATGAATGAATGAATGAATGAGGGAGTGAGTGAATCTGGGACACCCATTGCCTCATCTTATTGTTCTAAGTGGGTTTTTCAGCTTTTCAAGTTGAAAAACGGGTTCTAAACATGGTTGAATTTCTGAGAGCATTGTTGGTCCAGGCTGTGCAACACAAATAGGGACCTGTGGTGGCCCTGCTGGTGAGGGGTGGGAATTGTAAGCTGTCCAGGCTTCCCTACATGGGCCACTGCACAAGTACAGCCTCCACCTCTTCCATTAGGGCAGTAGCTTCCAAGCAGGTACCCTGAGCCTGCATGTAGGTTATGCGACCCTACCCTGGGAATCAGGGCAGTCAGCAGTGTAAGGGCTCTGTGTCCCACATCTGGGCCCCAAGTGCTCTTCACTGTGGAGCACTGAAGGAGCAAGCACGATGGGGACGCTCAGGGGTCATGGAGTGCAGTTTTGGGGACAGAGACATCCTGAGTCCTGGGCAGTGGCTACAAGGGAAGGGGAGGGTTGCTAAAGCTTACTGGATACATGTGTCCATGTTGCCTCAGTTTCAAACATCGTTTCCTGCCTAGGAACTGAGGATGAGCAGCAGGCAAGGGGTGGCAGCCCCAGTGGGGCCTGTAAGCCCTGACATATCCCTGCTTCCTCTCCAGGAACAATCAGGGTACAAGTGCTGGATGCTGTCCCTACCAGTGGCCTTACGGATGCTGACGTCACCAAGCTTGTAGATACTTGCTACCAGTCCATGAGGGACACCTTTCTACAAATTTCTAAGATGCCCCAGGAGAACTGTGATATTAAGGAGGCTGGGATCATGCCAGCTCAGTAGCCCAGGCCACAGGGGCAGGGGAGCTGGGAAAAGGCAGGTGGGAAGCAGAGGCTGGAGGATGGACAGAAGGCCATACCCTCCCACCTACCAAACATCACCTTATCCTGCTCCCCTGCTGGCCTGGCTTTCATTGGGGCCTGGAAAAAGGAAGCCCTTTCTGGCACAGGCCTTAGACCCAGGACCCCATGTAACTTCCCACTTCATGCCTGTGCCTCCAGAATCTAGAGTCCAGCAGGTGGGCTGACCCACAAGACCCCAAGACACCAAGGAGTGGGCGACATGCTACCCAATGTCCACCTGTGGTGCGGGATCAACATCAGGAACCAGGCCATGGCCTGCATCAGGCCATCGGGAAGAGGAGGAACTTGGTCTCCCAGTTTCAAGGAAGCCTGGGTCGCACAGCACTGGAGGGCAGAGCCTGCCACACCCCCACTGTCCGACGATCTCAGTCACAAATCACTGCTGTACTTGGTTCTTTTTTTTATAAATGAACTCTCAGAAGTGCCTAGAGACCAGGTTGGTCTCTTTCAGAGGGTGGGTAAGGGCTCTTCCCCAGGCCTCCATCTACATGGATTATATGGATGTATATAACTAGCCACATGTCCCTTCTCTGGGGCCACGGTGTAGAAGTTCCCTGCCCCACCCCCAAATTGCGGGCAGGTGGTGAGCTGTGTTTCTCTGAATGTGTGTGCTCCATGGACTTGACAGCATGATGGGGATAGGCTGAAGAAGCTGCCTTTTAGCCTCTGGCCGTGTGTGGAACCAGGAAATCACCAAGAAAAAACTGGGGCCTTGTCGCTTCCTGCTGCAGTTCCTTTTTGCAGACAGGCCCTTCATTTTACCTAATGCCTACATGATCCCAATTCACCCATTGACAGCAGCTCAAGTCCCAGCTTTATTATGAAAAAGATGGGGACAGTCCCCACCTCACCTCTGGGCAGAGAGCTCTTGTACCTTCCCTGGAAGGCCCACTGGGGAGTCACACAGGACCCCACTCCCCAGGGCCAATTCCTAGGGACAAACAATGCAGGGCCTTCTGCTCACAGGCACCACCAGATGGCGCCTGAACTCTGGCTGGAAAGGATGTAATCTGGAAGCCAGATGCATGCCGTCACTGATCTTTTCTGCAAGAGCCTAGGGCAGGAGAAAGGATGCAGACTTGCAAGTCTGCCCATCCCCAGGAACTACTGCCCATCCCCAGCAGTAGTTCCATCCACTCAGCCCTGGTATCCACCCACTGGGTTCCCTAGGGTCTCTGTCGGTTGGTACTCACAGGACCCCAGCTGCTCCTCCAAGAAGGAGACCTGCTCACTCAGTGAATCAATTCTGTCCAGCTGCTGGAAAGAGTGGGCCAGTAGGCTGCCAGGGTCTTGCAGCCCATGCTCTGTAGCCCGAGAGGCCAGGATGTGCAGCGGGGCCAGCACCAACTGCAGTTTCTGTTTGGAAAGATGGTTGCAAAAAGCCAAATAACCCCTTTTCACCTCTATTCCATGGGAATGCTAAGGAAGACTAGGGTATGTGTGGGCCCTGCTTGCCAGGAGAGAGAGCCCATGGTCTAGTAGACACAGTGTATAACAGACCCACAGCTACAAGGTCCTGAGACCTCAGAGATAGAAGCTAGGAGAGTTTGGGAGGCCTGTGGCTTGATGAGCCTTGGCTCAAGTGGGCTCTGGGCCTCAGTTCTTATCAGCCTGGGGAATACCACACAGTGCTGCCCAGCATAGTAAGAAAGACAGCATCCTTGCAGCCCTTCCCCCCAAAATTCCCAACCATCCCATGGTTTGGAACCACATCCCTGGAGACTGGGATCTATGGGCACCAGCCAGACC
The DNA here is from genome assembly GCF_030254825.1 of Meriones unguiculatus. Classification (NCBI taxonomy): domain Eukaryota; kingdom Metazoa; phylum Chordata; class Mammalia; order Rodentia; family Muridae; genus Meriones; species Meriones unguiculatus. The sequence continues at coordinate 69,198,431 of NC_083356.1, read as the reverse complement.
CACCTCCAGCCTCACCTGCTCCAGCACATCCACTCGGGACTGCAGCCTGTGGACCTCCTCTCTCACCATGCTGTCCACTCCTGGGGGCAGATCCGGGCACTAGTCAGGGAGGGGAGTTTCCTGTCCCACAATGAGCTCTTAGCCTTAGGAAGACCTGTGTCTGATGCCAGCGCTGTGGAAGCAGAGCCTGGAGATGCAAAGCCGCTGGCAGTTGCAAGTCTCAGGCCCTGCCAAAGCACACAGCTCAGAGTAGCCTGTGGCCACCCAGGATGCTGGGGTCTCAGGTCTTGCACGCCGATGGTAGTCCTTACCCAGGTCCGATGCACTCCTGGCGCTGGGCTGCTGACAGCGCATTATTACTCACGGTACGAGTTTGAAGTGTCACAGCGCGTACCAAAAGTAATAATGTGCTGTCACCGGCAAAGACACGTCTCCAGGTGGCCAGACCACGGTGGGGCTCTTTTTCACTCAGCTGGCTGAGATGAGCCTCCCAGGTCACCTTACCTCCCCACAATGCCTTCCAGAAGCCTCTTCAGGGGAAAGCGGCCCCTTCCACCCAGGCAAGGAACCTCCCTCCAGTCCAGGATGTCTGGGCTCAGCCCTCACAGCAAAGTGCCAACCTCCACCCAGGGCTAGCTGCCCTCTGTCTTCCATGCTCAGCTCAACCACTGAACAGGGTTCACAACCCAACAGAAACCCAGGTCAGTCACAGCAGGGCAGAAAGGCAAGTTTACCTGTTGTGGGGCTTGGGGCCACGAGGGAGGGCCTCTCCTCAGGCAGGCAGAGCAACCCATCTGCAGATGGGCTTTGCCCCTCCCAACACTGGCACCAGTAACTGCCCACAGTATTGACACAGCGCTGGGGACAAATGGCCTCTCCTGTACTGCATTCATCCACATCTGTAAGAAATGAAGGTGTCAATCTAGTATGTAGGCAAGGTCCTGGTCACAGAGCCACCTATCAGAACCCACTTCAGCTAGCAGTAACCTAGGACAGACAAGGCAGCAAAAGACCCGTCCCTCAGGAAGAGTGACACTTACCTGTGTGGCAAGTATCTCCTCGCCACCCCACAGGGCAGTGGCAGTGGCCTGGACGGACACAACTCCCTCCGTTCCCACACGGAGGCTGGCATATTGCTGTGGGTGGGAGATATTGCTGTCACCAAACTCGGAAGGGTCCCTTGAGCCCCTTGGCAGCCGGGGAAGGGTTGCCCAGTAGCAAGGATGCACTGCTTGGGGGAATGGAAGGCAGCAGGCACTCTGCTGGGCAGTAGGAAGTGGAATCTCTCACATCAGGCACAGTACACACTTGCCCTCACCTGCTCCACAAGCCCCAGGAAGCCCTCTGGTCCTCTTCCAACCAGGGCAGCAGGCATAGCGAGGCCTAGTGGGAGTTGGCCCAGGGCTGCGTCGATAGGCTGTCCGGTAGATGGTTCTGTGGTAAATAAGGGTGGTTCAGAAGTGTCCAACATGGGATCTCTGGCCAAGGCCTTCAGGCAGGCTGCACCCTGCCCACCTCATCTGTTTGTGGATACCTGGCCAGCATCACATCCAGGGTCTCTGAGGTCCCTTCCCAAGGGAGTACACTGGGGCTGGCCCCTTCTTGCAATGGCCACTTCAGAGCTGGCTAGAGCCCGGCTTTCTTTTCTCCCCCGGGTTCTGGGTTCTAGGTCCCTGGTGTTTAAGCTGCTTGCAGACTCCAGCACTCCCCTAACTTCGGAGGTTCAGGAGCCTCTGAAATCAGGCATCTTGAGCCAGGGAGGTCATGCACCTAGGCCCTTTTTGGGTGCTTCTCAGGCAGAGGGGGGACTGAACTCCCCATCAAAACAAGGACCTGCCCCCTTGGCTGTGTCCTGAGGCCATGTGCTGCTCAAACTGTCTTGCTAGCCTTATGGGACATCTGAAGGTCTACATGGGCATCTGCTAGGGCTCCAGGATGGGCCCAGGGTGACAGGGGTTTGCAGAGGTAACCACTATCTCCGTGGATCAGGACTTCTAGCTAGCAGTGCTGAGAAGTGGGGAGTAAGCACTTTGGAAGTGGAAGGGTTCAGACACAATGAGAAGCCCCCATACATATGGGAGATGCCCTTTGTGGTGACATCTTCTCAGAGGACAAACTTGGGCCTGATTACACAGCATCCTTGGGTACCAGCCTCCAAAGCTGAGAGCCACATTGATCCCTGATGTCAAGGATGCCTCACTGCTTTGGCCTCAGCTCCCCAGTTCAGGGTGAGACAGGCTCTTGGGCCCCAGGATTGCTGTGCTTGGCAGTGGTGGGATAAGCAGTGGCACTCACCGGTAGGTGCTGCAGGCTCTGTGTCCATCGCAAGTGGTGAGGAAAGGCTGGTACACACGCTGCACAAAGGACTCTGAGGCAGGCCCTCCGGAAGACCCCATGGCACACACTCTACGGCTATAGGGGAAGAGGTCAGCTACTGGTCTCTCCCAGCCCAGGGATGGGAAAACATGGGACACGGAGCGTCTCAGTGTTGCTCTGAACAGGGTCTTCTCTGGAGCCCACAGGGAATTCTCTCCAAGTACTGGGGCCTGCCTTGGGCAGGGTTATGACCTTAGTATCCCAAGGCCTGAAGACCTTGCTCACCTGGCCCTGTAGACATGCTGGTCAGTGCCACCTGCTGCCAATACTAGGAACCATGCCATAAACAGTTCTCGGGAACCCCACATGGTCTGCATCTGTGATTCGGGTAGCCTTCTTTTGCTGGCCTAAGAAAAAAGGTAGGATCCTGTCAATCTCCTGTGGAACCCCCTAGCCCAGGCCTCCATCAGAGTCTGTACCCTTGGCTACTTGCTGGGTACTGAGGCCAACACTACCCCAGGGATAGCATCCAAAGGCAGTGCCAGCTCTCTCTCTCTCTGCCTCTGGCCCATCTCTGCCAGCCAAGGTCTCCCCTCATCAACCACAGAGATTAGGCCTGATGACCAGAACTCCTGGGGCAGGAGGAACCTGAGTCCTGCTAGGGTCAGGAGCAAACCCTAGAGGGCAGTGGGGGTTCTGGGTGGGACCTAGCGTAAGTAACTAAGCCAGCCCCCTGACACCTGGATCAAGGGCTTTCCATATTGTTCAATGTCTGAAATGGAATGCTGTTGAGACTTGCCTCCATGTGGCCCTTTTGGGCCTGAGGTTCTTTGCCAAATACTCAGAAAGCCCCCAGGGCATTATGGATTTCATAATATATAGATGTCTGCTACCTACAGGTGCACACAGGCAAGGCCATTGTGAGGTGTGCATGTTCTGGCCAGCAAGGGGTCCTACAGCTCACAGAGGCACCCCTCTCGGTCCAGAGAGTGTATACAAGCACCTCCCAGCTGCCAGGGCAGTGGCCCTGTTGAGCTCAGCCCTGGGACATTATGGAACCTCCCCCAACATGCCTTTGGAGCCCATCTCCAGCCCTCTTCTGGCTGTGTGTTAGGGAGCAGAAAGGCTGGTGAGGAATGCAGGAAACCCCAGCCCAGATTTAATGGCCTGTGAAATGCCTAAGGGGCTGGGACAGACCTGTGCACAGAGACAAGGGTGGGGGACTGGCGGGGCTCCACTCAAGGCTCTTCTTGGTGCTTCCTATAGGGGCAGCTCCTCCACTAATCCCAGACCCTACACAGCCCTACAGAACCCCTACCCGAAAGGCATGGGCCAGACACAGGTGTAAAGGTAATACCTTTCTTTGAGACTCAGTTTCCTCAAAGACACCACTAGGGCATGAGACCCTTCCATCAGTAGGTCTGGCAGAAAACAGTGATGGCATTAAATGGTTACTAAGCTCTGGCTGCTGGCCAAGCCCCCCTTCAAGGAAAGAACAAGGCCCTACCTACTTCTCAGGGTTACTCAGTCTGCTTGGCCCTGCAAGGTCCTAGGCAGGAAGTGGTAGGGAGCTTCCTTCCGGTACCCCCTTATCTGTTGAAGCAAAGCAGGAGGGCAAGGGGCTCTGGGACAAGTAATGTGGGAGCAAGAAGGTCCTAGGGAAATATCTGGGCAGGGACATGTGAGTTGGCTGAGGAAAATTAACCCTGAAGTTGGGGGGGGGCACCTTCAGGGGATGGGCATTATCCTGTCAAGCAAAAATCAGGTGTTCCTGAGGAATAGTGCCTAGAAAGAGAGAAATCAGACTGGCTGTGTGTCAAAAGTCTACAATCCCCGTGTGCCTAGCCCTGCGGCCTGGAGGGTTCCCACCCAGATGTCATTGCCTCCACAAATCTTAATTCACAGCATTTTCCTAGAGATAGGCTGTCTAGAAAGGGAACTGTGTTTTAAAAGAAGAGAAGCAATTTTTGAAAAGTCATGTTTTGTTCAAGGCCAAAAGAGGACAGCTCAGCACTGGGCTGGAAGCTCACTTCCTTTGGTGTTCAGCCACTGGGTGACCCTGCCAGCATCAGGCATAGGCTGCGGTGTGGCCTTCAGGTTGACAAGTAATCATGAACCCTCACATACCACTGGGCCCCAGCAGCCATCTCTCCTCTCCACCTACCACTCAACAGCCCCCAACGAGAGAGACGGGGTCGGCAGAGGAGGGACATGAACACCGTAGGGAGACGGCCCTAGGTCCCTTTGCGACGGGAGAAGTGTATGGATATCAGCACCCACGGATAGATGTGGAGAGACCAGACAGGCACGGTGACCAGACAGACTCAGTGGGGCGTCCTCTCCACGGCCTGGCCCCTGCTCCCTCCCAGGCTCCATGGCGGTAGGGGCAGAGTGTGATAACCCTCCCAACCCCACCTAGGACGACCGGCCGAGCTATGCAGTGGGGTGCTGCGACCACGGTGGAGGTCGCACAGGCAGGATGGGTAAGGGGAGAAGCACCCCGGCCGCCAGCAGGGGTCGCCATTTCTCAAGGCCGCAGGGCTCATTTTCCCGGCGGCTGCAGGACCCGGGCTGGGGCGTGGGGTCCATGCGCGGCCCAGCCGCGGCCCCCGCGCGCTCACCTCTCGGGTCCCTGCGATCGCTCGGCGTCGCCTGACTGGCTGCCCCCGAGCTCGGCACCCGACAATCCGGGTCACCCCGGCCCCGCCCAGGCTGCTTCCAGACCCTCGCCCCCGGAGTCCCAACGCCCCGGCCCGGGCTACCTCCGCACTCACCGCGCGGTCCGGGGCGCGCACGCGCCGCCGCCACCGCCGCCGCCGCCGCCGCCGCGCTACGGGGGGCCCGAGTCCCGCCCCGCCCCGCCCCGCCCTCGGCCCCGCCCCACCTGGAGGCTGCGCCGGAGCCCTACCCCCCTACCATCCCAGCCCCATTGGTGCCCAGCTCCGTCCGTCCCCATTTAGCGGATGGGGAAACTGAGTCTCGGCAGCGGAGGCTTCTAAGAGTTTTGCAGCGAGTAAGCCAGATCCTGGTAGTCTAGATGCAGTCTAGCCTCTGAGTGCTGCCTCGTGAGCCCACTTGACGCTTTGCGACCTGCAGCCGGATTGCGTGGCTGCTGAGGATGTAGGACTAAACAGGTTCTAGGAGTCAAGAGGCCATGATGGCTCCCACGGGGACTTGGCTGAGTCTCCAGCCTCCTGACGGAAGACTTGCTGGGAAACGGTATTCGAAGACTACAGCTGACCAGGAGACTAGATGCCAGACAAGAGGTGAAGTCAGACTGGTCCTACAGGCATGCAAGCGGCGGGCAGCATGACACACCCAGCCACAAAACTAGCCCGAGATCATTGGGCAGAATACAGAGGAGGCCTAGGGGTGACCATAAGCCCCCTGGGCGGCCATAGGCTTTTACTTAAGGAGGCCTGCCAGCGATCTCTCCTGACCCCCTTGACCACTCTCACTAGTGTCACTGCCTTATTTGAGATAGTCAGGTGCTCCTATGAGCTAACAGCAACCGCCCCCCCCCCATACCCCACCCTACCCCTGCCCCAAGACTTCCGGGTTGGTCATCTTTTCTCTCCCCCAGGCTCCATTTCTGAATCAGCTCTGCGACTCCATTGCTTCTGTGACTGTCCAGCTCTTTGGGTGCATAAGCATTGTCAGTTTCTTCAACCTGAGCCATGTTTTGCTAAACACATGTTCCTGCCCATGCTCCCTGCAAGGTAGGATTCATGGCTGCTGTCCAGAAGGCTTGCTGGGGACTCACCTGTGGTCCGGCCTCTAGTCATCCCCTGGGTACTGGTGGCAGCTGTTCTTGTGGGCAGATGGAACAGCCATCGCCTTGCTGCCGCTGAAGGCTGTGGGTCAGAGATGCAGTATAAATTGGAGTCTTGCTTACTCTCCAGGGGCTGGGGAGAAGCTTGGAGTCCAGACCTCCATATAGCTATGGTATTTCAACCTGCTCTAGACCTCCAGACCCCTTCTGTATCCCCATCATGACCCAGGTTGATCTGCCCCTCAGGATCTGCTCAAACAAGCAAGCCACTGACAACAGCATACACGCCCTAGCTAGTCATAGGCTTGAGCTCACCTCCCTACCATCTGTCAAATGTGACCTCTGCCTCCATCCCTGAGCTACCTAAAGAAGGTGGAAGCCCTGCTGAGTGATGCCCCCCCCCCTCATGAAGCTGAGTGCTGGGTGCAGAGCCCATACACTGACAGGAAAACCTCAGCAGCTCAGAGCTCCAGCCTGGCCCGCCTTGGCTGGCGCACGGAAACTGAAGAGAGGGCTTCCTGAAAAAAGCCTCTTCCCCTGGCAAACGACACTGTACCCATTGTTGTAAATGGGGTTCCTGGGTCTCCTGGCCCCATAAGCCATGCATTCAAAGCATTTATCATTCAGTCTCAGCACTACAGAGCTGCCTCAGATACTCTGAGGGGAAGCACCCTGCAGGGCCCTTGCCCTTAGCCTGTTGTGGTCACTTGAACCTTTGGCCAGCAGTTCCCTCTCCACTGTCTGCTGGGCAGAAGGCAACTCAGATAGCTGCTGCTGCCTCTCTCTGCCTTCACCTAGGCTGCTTCACCCAACCAGCTTCTAGTCTAGAAAAGGTGTGCTTCCCAGAGATGCCACTGACTGGGGGAGGGTCCAAGAGGCCCCACTGTGGTTTGTGGGCCTGAGAATAGGGCTCAGGTACTAGGGAGAGGGAGCACAAGATAGACCAACAAGAACATCCAGGTGACCACACTGCACCTCACAAAAGCTAAGCCCAAAAGAGATGGACTCATCCTAGCCTTGTGTTCTGTGCCCCACGATTGTACATGGCTCATCCAGGTTACAAATGTGGCTTTTGGGATCCCATTCTAGGAAATGATTCCTGACCAGCACTCCCATTCCCCAGGAGTACTCACTCCCTACTAAAGGCAAGGTGAGGAGACCCCAGCCCTGTCTTAGCAGACTGGAGGACATGAGCCCTGATCAGAGGGTTCTGCTGGGCTGAGCTCTGATGCCTACCCAGGGATCCTCCAAAGAGGAAAAGAATGGGGCCAGTAGGTGGGCTGGATGCCAAACTGCTCTTGGCTTCTCCCCTCAGAGGTTGGTTCCATGCTGCTGGGCAGCCAGGGGTGAGGTGTGGAGTCCAGGCTAAGCCACCCAGAGCAAGTGCTGGGTCAGAGGCCCTAAGTTTTTCTCCGCTAGATAGGAATGGCTGACAGTGAGGACAGCATACCTCACAGCTGAGCAGACCCAAACCCAGCTGATGGATGTTGCAGCCATCTCATTTGGGTCCTGGGGCAGGATTCAGGGCCCACTCCACCCACTTTCTACCCTGTGGGGCTGTTCTGCATACCTGCCTCCGCCCAGGCCTGGCCGTGGCCACTTCTGCTGCCTCCATGAGCCGAAGGTGCACCCTGCCCATCAAGGGAGCGTCTGCTGCCCAAGGCCCCTCTTGAGGTCTGCCCGCCTGCCCCGTCAGCTGAAACCTTCTTTGTGCCTGCACAGCAGCCTGCTGGTGCACAGAGGCTCCTCCCGGGCGAGGAAGGGCGGCTTTTTATGTTCCATCCCGTGTAAATCGGGATTGGGAAGGGCCCTTCCCGCCGGACTTCCTGTGTGTGTTCTCTCCTGATAACAGGGATCCGTCAGCGAGCAAACAGGAGGCCAAGGGGCCGAGGGGGTCATTAAGGGAGGGGGCCGACCACACTGTGGGGGAGGGAGGTGTTGTTCTGGGACTCCAGGGTCTAGCGCTGAAGCAGGCAGACCCAGCCTGTGTTCAGAGGCAACATAGCTGCTGACAGCATGAAACAGACCAGGACCTTCCCACTCCTCAGAGGTGGTGGGACCACAAGACTATATCCACGTAGATGGCAGAAGCTTTCTGCTTCTTTTGGGACACAGGAGCCTGGACCCACCCTGAATGTGTGTGGCACAGGTACCTGAAAGCAGAAGCCTGCCCTACTGGAGTCGTGACCAGGCAGGAATGCTGGTGCTGTGCGGTTGGGTGGGAACTAGGACAGATCATCTGAGAATAGCTTGTTCTGTGCACCCAAAGACCTGGGACTGGGGAAAACACTAGCTCAAACTCAGCTCAGGCTCTCCTCAAACCCAAGCTGTGCCTGCCAGGAGAGCTGCCCAGGCTGTCAGGGAACTTCTGACTCCAGAGGTATGCAGATGGAGCTGCAAGTCTCCAGGCTCAGCTGACACAGGAGATGACAACCCCTTTGATCTGGAGAAGCAGAGTGCTCTATGGTCTCCTCCTCCCCCTTAGGCCCCAGTAGGCTGTGGGAGAGAGAGGTCTTTCAGTGGTCAAAGTAGAACTCTATAATTCCCTAGGGTCCCAGTTCTCAACAGTTGGGAGTCAGACCAGACACATAGAACCCATGGAAGTGGAGAGGAGGGATAAAGTGCCAAGTGCTGGGCAGCTGCCAAGAACAAACCCAGACCTCTGTAACTGAGAGCACCTAGAGCAAACCTTTCCAGTCTCTGGCTGTCCTTGTGGTACCAGCCTCGCCTTGGCTCAGCCTGCCTGATGATCCTCGGGCACCTCCTGTCTGTGCCCTACCTCTCTCCCACCGCACCCAGCCAGACAATTTGGGCTAGGATGGAGGTGGGTCAGCCTGGGAGCTTCCTGGTGGACTGCTGAGTTGGAGGTGCTGCCTCCACTTTGCTGTTGCTTCCTTCATGCTATCAGCACCCTCCCTCTAACATGGCCAGGGGAGGAGACTACCATAGGCCTCAGCCTACAGACTGGGAACAGGGCTCCAGCCAATTAGGATAGTACACTTCTCTTTCCAGAGTTCACTTTCCCCACATTTGTCCCAGGGGACAAGAGAGGTTGTAGTTAACAGGGTCGTGATGGTTGAAGGGGCTTGTGGCATCCAAATTTTGATCTGAGGGTCTAAAGGTAGCTCTTAGAAAGTATGTTTGTCCTCAATGCAGACCCCATCCCCACCTTTTTCAGTCACCCAAGCTGGCCACACCCTCAGCCCTCCTCTGCCTTGTTCTGCTTGGCCTCCGCTTCCACCCAGGAGCTCATACTGTCCACAGGGCCAGAATCTCCTACCAGCTGTGGGAGCCAGGTGTCCAAAGCCCTAAAGTTAGCCCTCTATCATGTCACCTGGGTCTGCCCCTCTCCATCCCAGCCCCTGAACTGAGCCATCTGCCTTTCCCTCATCCACAGAAGGATTGGCAAACACTGAGCTGGCTAGATTCAGATCCTTTTGCACACTGAAAGGGAAACTGAGCCTAGGATAGGAAAGGGACTTGGCCAGGTGAGCAGTGAGGTGGAGCAGAGCTGAGACAGGTTAGCTCAGGAGCAGCACCCTGTTTTCCTCAGGGCACACCAAGGAGCCTGGGAAACCAGTCATGAGACCTGGCTGTGCCAGCAACATCTGAAGGTTGCAGAGTTTTGGTCTACCCTCTCTCTGGTACTCAGTGCACAGGGAGACTGCCCAACTTACAGGTGTGGAAGGAGGACTCCACACCAGAGCCCCACAGGTCGGCCTACGGAGACCTGGGAAGGCCCGCAAGCCAGTGTGGGTAGTCTCGCTAGCCTGTTGCCCATGCGTCTGCATCATCTCCTGACTACTCTGCCTTCCCCTGGCTGACTGAGACATTCAAGAAGAGAGCTCCTCAGTTGAGACTCAGCATGCTGGCTTTGCCCCCCACTGTCACCTGAATCCCATCATGGGACCTGACTCACAGGCAGCCCTCAGTCCCAGGGACAGATACAGAGGGCAGGCTGGAGTTGGGCAGAGGAGAAGGAGGGGCTCTGAGGGGAGGAGGAGCTGGTTGACAGCCCCTGGAGCTGTAGAAGGAGCTGTGGTCTTGGGAGGTGCTCAGAGACTCCTCCACCCTTCAACTTTTCTTCTCACTGGTGGAACTTATTTACAGCCATTGCACTTTGGAAGGAGCTGGGGGCATCTTGTACCCAGGCCTGCCATTACCCGTTGCCACTAGGGCACCCCACATACCCTCCATCTCCCTCAGCTCCTGCAGACTGGAGACCAGATAGGCATGGCTCGTATCTGGGCCTAAAGCCCTGGACCAGGAGCCAGACCCTGATTTAAGTGGCACTGAAGGCAGGAACTGCTGCAGTCAGGAAACTGGAGTTCTTCCCACGCTGTGCCTCACTTTCCCCATGTATCTCAACTACCTTCTAGCCTACCTGTCAATGATCTGAGGTTTATGGTTAAAGGAGCACAGTTGCCTTACCTTCCCACAGGGAACAGGGACAGGGGCTGGACAGTCCCTGTCTCCCAGGACTCTCCTTGGACCCCTCACGGCTGAACGTCTGGCCTCTGCAACCCCAAGAGAGGGAAGACCCAGGTCGCGGCAGAGGCCTGCATGGGCATCTTGAACAGTGCAAGGCCGAGAGGCAGTAGGCACAGGCATACGAGCCAGCTGCACCTCAGGAAGGAAAGACCAGCACAATGCACAGCAGAGAGATGGGGCTTCCTGTTTATCTCCCAGCTTGGTGACTGGCCTAGGGACAGGATGGCTCTGTCAGCCAAGGCTGAACCCAGCTTCCCATCAAAGGATGAGCCTGACTGAATGACCAGTCCTCACTGAGAGCTCTAAAGGACATGACTGGGCAGGTTGTTGCATGGACTGATAGTCCTCCACCACGGGGGGAAAAGGGCTTAGGCCGACAGATGTGGGGTCTGTGGTATGAGCTGAGTTTCCACTCCCCTTCCCTCCGTGCCTATCCCTCCATTAGGCATAGCATGTTATGGATGTCTAGTGCATCCAGCACCCCAGGAGACACCCTTTCTGAGAATTCCCCCAGTCAGCTGAGGCTGCAGAAGCTCACAGGAGCAAGCCAGGAGACGGGGAACAGAGGTCCTGCACACAGAGCCCAAGCATAGGCAGTAGAGGTTGCTCGGGGACACTTGGCCCTGCCTCCCACAGTGCTCCTGGAGACCACCATATGTCCGTTTGTTGTGCTCTCCACTCAATGTGTAAGCCAAAGGCTGGGAGTTGTTCACGGCCTTCCTCTCCGGCCCTCAGAGTACCCCATGGCTGGGAGGTATCTGTGACCTTTCCTTGCTCAGCCTCTGATATTTCCCCATAAGCTTTGCCTCTAAAAAGAGCTAGGGGTTGTTGCCCTCCCTCCCCCCATCACTATTCCCATTCTGCAAACCACCAACGCCCTCTGGACCTCAGTAGGTTCCCTGCTCATCATGTCTCATAAAGCTTCACAGAAGTGGTATGGCTACCTCTAAAGCTTCTCTCCACATTCAGGACAAAGTCCCATGGATTACTTGCATGGACCCTTCCCCATCCTCCAAGGAGCAGGACAGGGACAGGAGACCTTGGGGGGAACAGAAGCAGTTCAGGACAGGCACAGAAAGACTAAACGTACAACTTGGCATTATAGGGTATTAGTGATAAAGCAACTGTTGGCATGAATGTTTACACAAACAGCCCTGTTACCAGATGGGGACTCAGGCTAGAGACAGCGCCTCATTGCCACAGCCCAGGTCACCCACTACCCTGACCACTATAGGCCCATGGGATATCATGAGATCCACAGGTACTGTTGTTACTTGTGGCCGCTGCGTCTCTCCACTTCTGGTCATGCTGTAGTTTATGGGAGCATACCCCAACATTGACCCCCATGCACAGCTACACACCATGGGGCCTCTCTCAGAGCCCAGTGTTCTCCCAGACCTGAACACCTATGCGTTCTTTGTACCTAGGCTGTCTGTGGGTTACTGATTCCAGGAAAGGCAGGAAGTCAGTGACTGTGGGATAGGTCTCCCTATACTGTAGGAGTGCTGGACCCCTCCACACTGTCAGCAGGCAGCCTGTATACCGCTGTCCCGTTTTAGCTGTTCTGGTGAGTCTACAGTGGCTCTGCACACTATTGCTTTATCAATGTCAAGACTTGAGGCACAGAATTCCACCCTAGGGGAAAGAAAGATTCATTCCCTAAGGAGATTTCCTGGCTTCTAACACAGTGCTGGGAACTCAGGCGGAGCAGGCCAGAGTCTGCAAGCCTCAGCAGAAGCATCATAAGGCCCCCAAGGATGGAGAGAGATGTCATGGACCGGGCTGAAAAGAAGTGGGGGATATGTATGGGTATGCTAGCTTCTTCTGGAATCTAAGCTCTTCTTGCCACAATTTGCCGAGCTTTGTGGATGGGCAACCCAACCCTTAATAACAGGGAGGTCCCCAAGAACTCAGGTGCTGGGTCAAGTCAATGGACGCAGACATTAAGTCAATATCCCAGCACCCATCTAGAGCCATCTTATCCTCTTCTGCTCTCCCTGGAAGAGAGAACCAGTGTGGGTGCTCAGAAGCAGGGGACAGTCAGGCCTCCCAGGCAAGCCTGTGCTCCTGGCCATGTCTGGAAGAAGGAGCTATCTCACTACCCCACACCAAAGCCCCAAGGAACATCTGTTCAAGGTCACAAAGCCTGTCACTTTAGGGTCTAGACTGCCAGGGCTGAAGCCTCCCCAGACTTTGCAAGGGTGAACTAAGGGGGATCCCTCTCTCCCTGATGACAGCCAGTTGGCCACAGTGGTCAGTGGAGGCAGGGATATCTGTGAGAGGATGAGTCAGTGTCCATGTTGTGAGACTATTTTGGGCTTCCATGGAGGTTTCCCCATAGTCCAGGACAGAGCATGGGGAACATCGGGAGTATTGGGGAAGATGGAGCTATTCAACACCACTGCCATGTTTCAGACCCATGGTCCCAAATTCAGAGGCTGGGTGACAGCCCTAAGATTCTTCTTGCCTCAAGCACCCATGCTATTCAGCTTCAAGCTGTCTACTGTTGTTATTTTTAATATTCTTTAAAAGCTTGGGGAGAGAGAGGGGGTGGGGGGAGCAGGCATCTGTGGCCCTCCAGAAATCTCTGTTTCCTCTGAGCCAGGAAACAGGAAGTGTGTGTGTGGTGGGTGATGGAGAATCTGGCCTCTGAGAACAATGGAAGCACCACTGAGGGGAAGGGGAACTACGTCAGGGCATGAGCTGCAGGAAGCCTGACCTCTCCTTCTATGAGCCTGAGGGGGCCCTGGCATAAATTTAGCTTGAGCTCTTTTCCTGAGGAAAAGCTCAAAGGCTCCACGATGGGGGTAGGGGTGGAAGACAGATCTCAATCCTTAGGGAGCCAGGGCTCCCTTCATCTATGGATAAACTGAGGCTCAGGTGGTAGAAGAAGCTGGGGTTTCTGGGTTCTGAGGCATTAACTGCCCCTTTACCTCACACCTCTCAGCTCGCACTTTGCCTGAAAAATCAAACAAGGCTCTCCCAGCCCAGCCCTGGTTCTGTCACTGTAGCAATATGGCTACAAGCAGCATGTGTCACCTCCCAATGCGGACTGTCTGCCATAGTGTGGCAGGGTTGTTGAGGATGGGCACCGCTAAACAGAGAGCTCTGGGCTCCTTGTAACCCTGTTCGGTTCATAGCCCTGGCCAGCTTGGGAAGAGAGCCCCCTGAAGGGCCAGGCCGGGGCTCAGCAGACGGCTTCTTTGTAGCAAGAGGGCGTTCACAAATGTAGTCTACCCATTAATGTGTAAGATTCAACGTGCTGGGGACAATCATAGCTTGTGTGACCATCATCACAGTCAATTCCAGATTAATGTCACTACCTCTAGAGAGCTCCGGTTGTCCTGCCAGGCCAACCCTAGCCCCAGGCGACCCTCTACTGTATTTTCTATCTCTAGGGATCAGCCCCATTAGGACAGAGCTTATTGTGTCTGCCTCCTTTCCCGTTGTAGTTTTGAGCTTCCTCCAAGTCGTAGCGTGAATCACAGCTTCGTTGTGGCTGAACCGTGTTCCGTTTTAAGGCTGGAGCACATGGTGAGTGTCCATTCATCTGTGGACCATGCCCTCCTTTAGCTGTTTTGAACCTGGTGCTGTACTTTTTTAGACCATAAACAACCTTTCCTGACAGTGCATCTGGGCTAAGAGGCCAGGGTCAAATGCCCGTCAGTATTTGGATCTCTTGAAGGGCTAGACCTAGCCATTTTCCATAGCACTGCCCCGTCTACTATCCACAGCCTCTGGCCAAGTCCAGGGGATCTGGAAGAGTTAATGTGGATGGGGAAATTGGTGGGGACATTGCACCATTCTGTCGGAATGCCTGTGCAGGGGTTAGAGTGAAGGACAAGTGGGAGAGCTGTTGCTGCTGTGCCCTCCTGGGTCCAGGCATAGATCTCAACCATGATCCACCCCCCCACCAGCCCCCACCCCACCAACCCCTGTAAAGCTCTTGAGGCATAACACAGCCTGGGTCAGATCCTTCCGCTTGCTATATCTGAGGCACAGAGGCATAGAGAGAAGCTGGCCTAAGCCCCTGGCCTGGGACAGGCAGAGTGAATTGGGTAGTGACTCTGAGCTCTAGCATCAAGTCCATCTATATGAGAGGTGGCCAATGGAGCAAGGAATCCCAGCCCCCCAAACCCTGGTAGGAGTGACATTTCTGACATGACTGGATATCAGGACTGGGTAAGCATAATGGCCCAGGAGTCAAGACCAGAGCCCTGGCTGGGCGGGCTAGAAACTGGCACAGGTTTTTTGGGCCCCAGAACCAGCCTCCATCATACCTTCAAGGTCCAAAGACATGTAATGCCCTTCTACAGTCCCCAGGGAGACAAATCCTAGCAGGGGCCTGCTGTGGGTAAGCTGCCCTGGCCTGGATGGTCTCTGAAACCCTCAAGGATTATTTCTGGAATTTTTGTCTTTAGGATTTGTTTTTCTCTTCTGCCTCAGTACCCCAGAGCAGCTGTGGCCTGGCTACCATTGGCTCCTTATCTGGGATGGAGGGCCAGACCATGTGTTGGGACAACGCCAGCTTCAATCAGGCTTGTGCTCAGGGTTTCCCTAGGCCCCTGGAAACCCCAGGTCCTTGTGTACTCTCAGTTACACCTCCACCTTTTCTAGGCTTTAGGGAATGCCAAGTCCCCGTTTACCCAGTCTTTATACCACATGGAGGTAGGTACTCTCCCAGCCCTTAGCATGCCAGGAGAAAAAAAAAAAAACATGGCTGAGAAAAAGGCCAGTGTTTACCCAACCATATGGCAGTATACACAAGGCCAGATTAGAACACGAGTCCCTGAGCCGTGTGGGTGGCTAGTACTGTTCTCTGACCTCTCCAAGCTCCTGCTCCTAATTCTAGGATTCAAGTGCAAGGCTAAGCCAGGAGCTCTGAGATCAGGCCTCTTCACCCGCCTCCAGTATGGCTTCCCGGGCACCCTCTCAGTGTCCTATGTCCTGCTCTTTCTCTCTTCTCTGCCCTGAAAGTGGCCCTATAAAGCTGGCCCTGGGCTTTGTCAGGCAAAAGTGGAGTAGCCCTGGCAGTCGCCATGTACAAAGAGGACTCTCCTCAAGCCCCATGCCATCCTACATGGTCCCCTCTGGACTCAGCCAGGATATCCCCCAAGCCCCTCCCCCATTATCAGCCTTTTCAGAGGATCACAGCTTTCCTGGTCTGGACAATGGCCGGAAACCCCTGGCTCAGGCTCCAGGACCAAGAGCTGTTGGTGACTGGTGAGTGGGGGGCTGGTAAATGGGGAAAATGCTGATAAATGGGTGGAGGCTGGTGAGTGGGGGTTGGTGAGCGGGTGGGGGTTAGTAAGAGTGTGTTGGTGAATGATAGGGGCTGGTGGGTGGTGGAGGCCGATAGAGAGCTGATTGGGGGATTGATTAGCTGTGGGGTAGAACTGGCGATCAGTGGGTTCGGTGAACTATCCAGAACCTTCTTTTTTGCTTTGTGTCCAGGCCACTTGTGGTCATCAGCCTATGGAGGCCTGGGGGGATCAAGATACTCAAAAGCAGGCTACCAAGGATCCTGACCTTATTCTGGTTTCCTCTAGGCTTCTGTTATGGAGTAGAAGGGCCATGGCCATCTGGACAGAGATTAATTTTAAAGAAATAACATCCAGGAAGAAGGAAGAGTCTTAGTCTGCAGAGCTCTGCCCACACTTCTGTGTCTTCGAAATGGCCACTGCTCCAGCCTCACAAGCTACGGAAAGGCGGAGCCCCAGCACAGAATCCCGGACTCAGCCCAGCAAGGCCTTTAGACCTATAAGCTGTCCCTGCCCTGTCTCTGTGAGATACACCTGCTTCCTACTGGGCGCACCCCCAGGTCTGTGTCCAGAAGGTGGCTGGTAAAGGCTGCTCCAGGATAGGGACCACTAACGATTTTTGTTTGATTGAGCTGTGAAGTAGTTTGGGCTCGTCAGAGGAGACAGCTGGATTAATGCTCACAAGCATAAAAATGATGCCTCAACCCTGGCATTTGTGGGGCTGTGGAGCCAGTCACACACAGCTTGGTGACAGACAGGAGGCCCTGAGGGCTGAAGGATAGTAAGAGCCATTCCTGGCCAACTTCCAGTCTCCAAGGAGATGAGAGGGGCCAGCCTGCAGATCAGGCTGGCTGAGGATTTTTAAAGGGCTTTATGCTGCAGGTCTTTCTTAGGTTCACAGCAGAAATGAGCCAAGTGGAGAGATTTCTGTGTGTCTGCCCCTCAACTCAGGAGCTCAGCCATCACAGTTGGGAGCTTGCCTTGTGCTTGAGGATTGCGTAGGTGCTGAGCATTCTTGGAGTTTGCACAAGTGTGGTGATACATATCCACTCCGGGCACCAGGCAGTGTGATTCTCTATCCCAGGAGCACCAAGAGGCAGGTTTCAGCACTGGGCTATCGGGCATGGCGAATCCACCACAGTGGGCTTATTGTGTTCCACAGAAGCACCTCTATGTCCCACCCTGTCCTTAGGAAACCCCTGAAATGTTACTACTACTCCCTGGACCTTCGTGTCCCTGGAGCTGCCCAACAAGTGCTCTTCATCACCTTTGAGATGGTGCATGCCACAGTGAGTCCATACTTCTGAATGGAAACCCACTTTTGCTGGACCACTGATTTCCAAAAACACATAGGAAAAGGAAGAGTCTTATGGCTAGAGATGTGACTCAGTTCATAGAGTGCTTGCCCAGTGAGCATGAAGCCCTGGTTTCAATCTCTGGTATTGCAGAACAATATACTTGTAGTGTCAGCACGTGGGAGGAGGCAGGAGGACGAGGAAGTTCAAAGGACTCATCAGATTCTGTTTCAACAAGAACAAAAGGACTCCAATTTCTAAGGCTCACACCTTCCAGCAATTCTGCTCCCAAGTAGCCTCCAACAAGACTGGAAGTGGATTCTCACATGTACATGGTCTGGACTAGCATTTACAAGAGACAGAAGGGGGCTTCCACAGATGGGAGCACGTAGCAGGATCAGAACAAAGAACTGTTGTTTCAGCTGGGTAGCTCAGAGCAGGTTTGTAGAGCTGGTAAGAGGGCCTGCTTTCCATCCCCAGAATACAAACAAGTAAATAAAAATAAAAGAAGCCCAGATGTAACAGTGCAAGCATTTAACTGCAGCACTGGGAGCAAGTTTGAGGCCAGCCTGGTCTATATAGCCAGTTTCAGGACAGCCTGCGCTACATAGTAAGACCTCGTCTCAAAAAACAAAACCAAAAACAAATAAAATAAGGAAACAGAGTTCCTGTTTATGCTATAGCATCGAGGAATTGCCCAGGGCAGGGAGCCAGCTGTGTAGGACATAGGCTCGTGGTTCCATGTGCCTGAAGTGTTCGGTGTGGGAAACATAAAAAGCAGGAGCTGGGCATGGGGGATGAGTGCTAACGGGAAACATTTTAGCTTGAGGCAAGAAAAGGTTTTAGAACAAGTGGTTATGATGACCACATGGTTAGTGCATTTATTCTACTGAAAGACACTTAACAATGCTACAAAAACAGCCTGGAAGGAATGTGGGGCTCCTCTAGACACCAAAGTAGCAGCACTGTGAGGTCAGCCCCTTACAGGGTGTGGGAAAGAAAATGAGGTCAGTGTTGGAAGGGACATCCACCCTCCCGTGTTCACTGCAGCTGTCAGCCCAACAGTCCATCCACAACGGATGGTGAGGACACGTACTTGCACTGGAGCACCGCCCAGAAGAGGGAGAGCCTTCTCATTCGCACCACCAGAGTGAACCAGGCAGGGCAGACCGTTCCATGACCTCGCTCACGCAGAGCCTGAGAGTGGAGCCCTCGAAGTGACCACAGTTGCCACACTGGTCACTCAGCAACCACCCACCAGTCACGTAGTGACCCCATGATGACCATGCAGCAATCATACAGTTAAGGACGCAGTGACCACAAAGACTGTATAGTGATTGCATGATGATCTTAACATCAATGCAGTCACCATTCTGGCCATGGTGGCCACATGTTGACAGTGACCGTGTTGTCACTACAGTGGCCATGCAACGGTCACAGATCCAGTGAGCATGTAACAAACACATAATAATTGAGCAGTGGTCATGTGGTGGCCTACCTTGGTGATCCATTACTACCCAAAGACCAGGTGAGACCACACAATGACCACCAAGTGACCACATAGCCACAGAGTGAAAATAGGAACCATGCAATGACCATCCAGTAACCACACATGATCACACAATGACCACTACCAGGCAATGATCATGCAATGATCACACATGACTCTGAAGTGACCACACAGTGATCACAGAATGACCACATAATGACTACAAAGTAATCACCAACAGTCATAGAGATCACACAGTGACCGTACAATGACTACAATGACCATGTAATGACTACCTAGTGACCTCCCATCAAACACAGTGACCCATGACATGCATGGTCACTGTAGCTACCGGCTACTGCACTGGGCCTGTGCGTTCACTGTGGCCACTGTCCCCTGGATGTCTGCAGAATCACCACTGTAGCCAGCATGGACATAGGCAGCCACTCCGAGGTCACTCCATCAGCTGAGTGCCTATTGAGTGGCCACCACTCAACTAGATGGTCACTGGGTGGACACTGTGAGCTAGGTGGATGCAATCACTGATGTCATTGTGGTCTCTAGGTGGCCACTACTTGGTTTTTGAGTACTGTGTGGCCACTGTGGACCATGAAGGCAAGGGTGTCAATCCCTTAGTCTGTCTTTGGGCTTCTGTGGAGTGTCACGGAAAACAGACAGAAAGAGTAGCTTAGGAAATTCTTAGCTCTCCAGGCCAGTGCTTCTTTGGGTCCCCAGGCTAAAAAGCCATAGAGGGAGCCTGAAGCAGGGTAGGACTGCAGGAGTGCCAGGATTCCTAATGTGGCCAGAGCAAGCAAGAGTAGGAGGGCTGCCCATCTCCCACCTCCCATCCCCACCCCACTCAAGATGAGGGCACAGAGCCCTAGGATGGGCCTGGGCAGCAGCACAGTGTAGCTACTGTCCTTGTCCCTCTCCCAGGCCTGAAGCCCCTGTGCCTGTGGTGTGCTCTGGTCCCAGGAGTTGCTGTGCCTGGGGTCTCAGATTCTCCTGGGCTGAGACAGGGAGAGGGGAGGGAGACAGAGGCAGGCCACAGTCCTTCCACCCTGGCAGACGTGACCAGGAAAGGCTGGTGGGGCTGGGACAAAAGGCGGACGTGCAGAGGGCCATGTGTGCCTTATCAGGGCCTGCACTTGCTCCCCCTGGCCCAAGAGGAAATGCTGCTCTACTCTGCCCGCCTTCCTGTCTGTCCCCTATGCTACAAGGGGCAGGAGAAAAGGGAGGCCTTAGAGGGGGCCAACACCTACTCCCAGCAGGGAAAGGAAAAGGGCAGTTGGCAGCCACTCTGGAAAGATCCCAGCTATGCCTGGACATCACTTCTGCCTGTGGCTGTGCTGTGGCAGCCAACACTATCCACATTCGTCAAATGAGAGAACTGAGGCCCAGAGAAGCTGTGACCACTAAAAGGTCAGAAAAACTAGGCAAGGATCTCAACAGACATACAAGCTCCCTGCCCTACCCCTACTGCCAAAGCTCTGCAGGCCCCAGGGGCACCGAAGCTACTGAAAACAAGAAGTGTTGACAAACAAGTTCCCTTCCCTTGTACAACTTGAAGGTGGTGTCAGGGAGCCCAGACTTCAGCTGCCCTCTAGTGGACAGCACTGGGCAGGCTCGGCTGAGGCAAGGAGGCGCTGCCCTCCCTCCGCCGCTTCTTCCTGGGAGGATCTGAGGAAATTAGGCAGCTGGTTGGAAACCTTGCTGTTTGTCCAGGTTCTTTTTGAATGGTCTCTCTTTGGGTGTTGGTGGTGTTGGTGATGGTGGTGGTCTTATGGTGTAAGGTTTCCAACCAGCTGCCCAGGCACAAATTGAAACTCTCTCATTCCCACTGTCTCCCTGCAGGCATCTCTGGTGGGGAGCGGTGATGGTTTAGCTCTAAACCAGGCTTAGGAGGAGGTCACTATCCTCCTAACCACAGTCGCAGTCTCAGCGACTTCACCCTTTACGGTCCGTCCCTTTTCTATTTCTTTCCTTTTTCACTTTGGTTAATGAACAGTTTAGTCGTGTGTGGGTCCATGCACATGTATTGTGTGCTAGGGCGCAGGAGTTGCTTCTCTCTTCCGCTATGGGAACGGAACTCAGGTCTTTGGGTTTAGTGGCAAGAACCTTTTTCTGCTGAGCTGTCCTCACCATTTCTGTTTATTTATTTGTGTATTCTTCTTGTAAGACGCAGTCTCCCTGGGTAGCTAAGGCTGGCCTGAAACTCGCAACCCTCTTGCCTCCACCTTGCAGAGACTGTAGCCTACTCTAGCAGGGCATAGCAGCAGGCTCACTCATTCACACCCTAGGAAGACATGGCCGTTCTGGCTCTGCCATGGAATGTGACCTTCTCCTCTTTACCCTTGCACCGGTCAAGGCCACCCTACCACCGTGTATCGCCCACGGCAGCTGACCGGACTGTTCAGAACTGTCCAACCAGCTGTGCCTCAGGTTCCTGCCCAGCAGACAGGCTGTTGCTGCATAGAACTTGCTCTTACTCTGTGATGGAGAGACTGGAGGGGTAGATCCTGGCCCAGGGAAGAGGCCTACACTCACGTCTAGAGCATGTCCAAATGCTAGCCCGTTCTGGCTTGGCCTGGCAAAGGCCCTGCCTCCTCGAATCCCGGAGCCAGAGGAAGTCCCAGTAGCCTCTAACTTCCCCTGCTGACTTCACCATCTAGGTCCCCCAGGAATCGTGGGCTGTGCTGTGGAGGCCTGACCTTTTTGGCTTCTGACCACTGTGGCCCAGGCCCAACACTGCGCTCTACAAGGCCTGCCTGCTGGAGCCCTGGAACTGGGTCTTATCTCTGTGCTAGGTTCACTGGGACTGGAGCTCAGACACCAAGTATCTCTGAGTCCCCACCGGAGACACAAAGCCTAAGCCAACTTGCCCAGCGGGCCATTACCCCCAAAACAGCAATACCTGTTCCCTCCAGGAAATTAGTTGCGCAGAGAGTCTGGTCTCATGACCACTGAAGACCCTCCTGGGACCTGGGTCCTTAAGCCGCTGCAAAAAAGGCAGATAGATAGACCCACCATAAAGTTCACCAACTAACCACATGGGGGCGGTGTTTCCATATATAGGCTGCGATTCTGAATCAGGAATAACGTAGAACTCAGCACCAGCCATGGGTGGACTCCAGACCACTGAGTGTGGGAAGCACAACAATACACTGCCAGCTGATAGCCTGAGGCAACTTTGCACGGCTTCCTCCAAAAGGCCCCTGAGAAACAAAAATGGAAGGCCTCCCTAACTCAGTTATGACACCACAACATCCTGGTTGGTTGACAGCTTCTGTTCTGTAAGGTGGGCCCCTCTCCAGGAGACACTGCTTCCCTGCATACCTGCCAGGCCCTGCCTACAGGAGGTCTCCACTTAGGTTCTGCTTCCTCTATGGGACCAGCTGGCCTGGCTGTACTCCAGCACTGGAGGGTGAACCGGCACAGTGAAGCAGGGGTGTACTGCCTAGTTTTATGTCAACTTGGCACAAGCTAGAGTCATCTGAGAGGACGGAACCTCAGCTGAGAAAATGCCTCTGTAAGATTGGGCTGTATCTGGGCAGTGGTGATGCACGCCTTTAATTCCAGCACTTGGGAGGCAGAGGCAGGCTGATCTCTGAGTTCGAGGCCAGCATGGTCTACAGCGCAAGTTCCAGGTTAGCCAAGGCCATACGGAGAAATCCTGCCTCAAACAAAACAAACAAACAAAGACTGGACTGTACCCAAGCCTGAAGAGAATTTTCTTAATTAGGATTAATATGGGAAGGTCCAGCCCATTGTGGGTGGTGGTCCTGGGTTCTATAAGAAACAGGCTGAGCAAGCCATGAGGAGCAACTCCCACTGGTAGGTTTTAAGCAGCATGGGGAAGACAGGCAGAGTCTCCAGGTCCTGAAAGTGGGAGACCCGAGGCAGCAGTCTCACGATGGGAAGAGAAGTGACAGGGTCACAGCGGAGGATGGGCTGAGGGGCACTGGTCCAGAGAAGACTATAACCACTGGTTCTAGGCAGGGATTCAAGATGGAAACAGGCTGGGAAAAAAAGGAGTCTGGATAGCCAGAGTCTGGTACGGGAACTCATCACATTGTCTTTGAAATTTTCAGTCAAAGAAGGACTTTTTTTTTTTTTTTAAATACAATGGTCTGCCTGTAGGCCAGAAGAGGGCACCAGATCTCATTATAGATGGTTATGATCCACCACGTGGTTGTGGGAATTGAACTTGGGACCTCTGGAAGAGCAGCCAGTGTCTGTAACCTCTGAACCATCTCTCCAACACCAGAAAAGGAGGTCTTAATGCTCACATCTCTCTCCGCTTCTCCCTGCACACACTTCTGCTCTCTCTGCCCTCCAGCAGCTCCACACATCAAGTTCTATTTTGGGGTGATAATCAGTGCAGGTGGTGACCAGCACAGCTGGTCCCCCTACATTTACCTCATCCCACTCCAAGTCCGAAGAGCGCCGACCGGCCTCCCACATAGCAAGCACAGGGACACAGCCCCAGCCTGCCCCCACCCCACTCTGCTCTGACCTTCAGCTGACTGCTGCCGGGTGGGGCTTCAACTTTACTCAGTGTCGTCTGGACACATCCCACAGACATGTCCAGCATGAGAGGTGTCAGATATCTGAGAGCACGGGAGTTAACGGGCATCAACTTGACTCGTGAAAAACGGAATTACAAATGTTCATCTCTCTGCACCAGGCAGTTCTGAGTGCGGTGCAGCTTGTGTGTGAGCTCCTTCCCCTTTCAGGGCTTCACGGAGAGGTCGGCAGGAGGAATGGCGACACAGCTCAAGGCCTGTCTCTGGAGATGGAGCGAGGGTGACTCCTTGCTTGGCCTCTTGGGGAAGTTTTTAAATAATATGCATAAATCTGTTTTGTTTGTTTGTTTTTTGAGACAGGATTTCACTGTGTAGCACTGGCTGTCCTGGAACTCACTCCATAGACTAGACTGGCCTCAGAGATTCGCCTGCCTCTGCCTGTGCTGGGATTAAAGGCGTGTGCCACACTGCCTGGCTCGAATAAATCTTTCTAAAAAAAAAAGACGAAAAAACTGGAAGCTAGATTCTAGTGACACAGGTCTGTTGATGTACGTTAAAAAATAAACTATTATTTACGTTTCTTATATCTTTTCTCCCTACTCCAGCCCAGTCTCTTCTAACACCCAACACCAGGTAGGAGAGAGAAAGGATTAGTGGCAGAGGGGGCATAGTACTTTCTTAGCTGCTTCCTGCTGACTAGGATGCTGACTAGGAAGCCAGTCCAATCCTCATTTCAGAAGATTGGACTGAAATGTCTCACAACAGCAACCAGGAGCAGTAAGAGGGAAGCAGGAGCAGAATTGCTCTTTCCACACTTTCTGGACTCTGGCATTTATTCACTGTCCAAAGTCCTCAGATTCAAACTATCTGCAGTTCTCAAAGAGCTCCTCTCAGAGACCACATTAGTCTGCTGCTGTGACCATCTGAATCAGTCCCAAATCCTACACCTAGGACCAAAACATGTTTATATCCACAACACAGGCCTTTAATCCCAGTACTCAGGAGACAGAGACAGGGAGTTCTCCAAATTCAAGGTCAGCCTGGTTTACAGAGAGAGTTCAGGATATCCAGGATGACATACAGAGGCCCTTTCTTGAAAAAACAAAAAACAACAAAAACAAAAAACCCTGGGATTTTGTTGGTAAAGTATTTGCTGTGCAAGGGTAAGGTTCTGACTCAGATTTGCACCATTGACAAAAATCACACATGGCACTGCATATTTGTAATCCCAACACTGGAAAGGCAGATACAGGAGCATACCTGGGGCTCACTGGCCAGCCAGTCTGGCCAAGTTTGTTAAACCATATCCCATTGACAGACTCTATCTTGGATAACAAAATGAGAAACGCTGCCTCCATGCCTGTACTTCCCCAGGGTTCCCTGTTTTTACCAGACATCCCATCTCTGTCCCCGAACTCCTCATGTTTCATGGCCCCGTGGGATCTTCTTG
The DNA here is from genome assembly GCF_030254825.1 of Meriones unguiculatus. Classification (NCBI taxonomy): domain Eukaryota; kingdom Metazoa; phylum Chordata; class Mammalia; order Rodentia; family Muridae; genus Meriones; species Meriones unguiculatus. Next base: position 69,173,831 of record NC_083356.1, on the reverse strand, counting down.
GCTGTGACAGCATCTCAGACATTCAGTCCTTTGGTGGCTGCAACAGCTCAGAGGCCAGTGGGGCAGGTGTTTGACTCCCCTTGGTTGGCCTGCAACTGCTGTGACTATGGTGTTGCCCTGCAGAGGCCACCCTCATCACCCGCCAGTGCAGACTGTCCCCAGGCAGAGCTTTGCTAGGCTGCTCTGATGTAAGCTATCAGCCCATTCCTGCCCCTGGGAAAGGAAGTCACTGTTACACACACACACACACACACACACACACACACAGCCAACGTGGAGGTGTGGGTGTGGCCTGTGTTAGGTGCCATTGACATCTGCCTGAAGCTGGCTAAGTCTGACGCAAGGTTCAGGCACATTAGCATGGATCCCTGCCCCTCTCTCTGGCAAGTCTCTGATTTCTGTGGTGGTGCGGACAGCCTGGGTCCTGCCCTCCCACAGTCATTCTCTTACTGTCATCTTGCCCACCTGAGTGCCGGGCTCCGGGCCAGCAACGCCCCTGTGTGAATACGCACTTTAATGGGGTGCTCCCGGCACCCGCTGTGTTGGATACAACACTGTCCTCTACTATGCAACTAATTACGGTGGTGACACCCAAGATGCTGATCTGCAGCCAGCTGACAGACATTCAACCATTGCTGGCTTTGGGCTCAGATGATACTGTAAATGTTTCATTAGCATTTTTGCTTTAATCTATTTTTGTATGTAGTGAGGTGAGATGTGTGGACATTAGTATGCAGGTATGTGATCCATGCACTCACACAAAGAGGCCAGAGTAGGACATCAAATGTCTCTCTCTGTCACTGCCACTTTGAGACAGTCTTTCACGGAACCAGACACTCCTCATTTCTGCTAGGTTGCCTGGCCAGCAAGTTCATTGGATCCACATATTTCATGCCTCTAATGCCGGGGTTACAGGCGTTTGTAGCCATGTCCACGTTTCATGTTGGTGAGGATTTGAACTCAGGTCCTCATCATGTCTGCAGAACAAATGCCCTTATCTGCTGAACCATTTCCTTGGCTCCTATAAAGTCTCTAAATTTCCAATGCTTTATTGATGATAATATAGAAATTTCACAGGTTTTTATTTTTGTTTTGGTTTGGTTTTATTTCAAGGCAGGGTTTCTCTGGGTAGTCCTGGCTGTCCTGGCACTCTCTCTATAGACCAGGCTGGCCTCAAACTCTGAGATCTGCCCTCCCGAGTGCTGGGATTAAAGGCGTGCACCACCACTGACTGTCTGTAATTTCAGTTTTATGAACAGACCTTTTGCCCTTAACCTTGCAGAGGTAACTGCATTCTAGCAACTTTTCATAATCTTAAGATTTTCAGCCAAGTGCAGCAGTATAGGCCTTTTCTCCCCAGAAGCTAGGGCAGAAGAATCTTGAATTCCAGAGTATAATACTGGGCCATACAGTAAGACTCTGTGCCTTACTTTTCTATTCCTGTGGTAAAGACATAGGGTCAAGGCAACTTAGAAAAGGAAGTGTTTAATTTGTGGCTTACAGTTTCACGGCTATGGAGCAAAGCCATATGGCAGGAACAACTGAGAGCTGACATCTCTTTGTTTGTTTGTTTGTTTGTTTGTTTTTAAGACAGGGTTTCTCTGTGTAGCCTTGGCTGTCCTGACTCATTTTGTAGACCAGGCTGGCCTCAGACTCACAGAGTTCCACCTGCCTCTGCCTCTCAGAGTGCTGGGACTACAGGCGTGTGCCACCTTGCCTGGCGAGAGCTTACATCTTGATTTAATGGTTGGAGGCAGAGAGGAGACATTTGAAACCTCAAAGCCAGGATACATCTCCTCCAACAAGGCTACACCTCTTCATCCTTCCCAAACAGTTCCATTCAAACACACGAACCCGCAGAGGCGTTCTCATTCAAACCACTGCTGTGTTCTAGTCTGCTTTTCCTTGCTGTGATAAACATCATAACCAAAAACAACTGGGGGAGGAAACCGTTTATTCTGTCTTAACAATTCCCAGGTTACAGTCCATCATGAAAGAAAACCAAAGCAGGAACCTGGAGGCAAGGACTGAAGCAGAGACTGTGAAGGAATGCTGGTTCCTGGCTTGCTCCACATGGCGCTCTCAGCCTGCTTTTCTAGATAATCCAGGACCACCTGCCAAGAGGTAGCACTGGCCACAGTGGTCTGGACCTTGCTACATCAATCATTAATCAAGACAATGCTCCCCTCCAAACTGCCTACAGGCCAATCTGCTAGAGGCCATTTTTCAACTGAGGATCCCTCTACCCAGATGACCACATCTTGTGTCAAGTTAACCAACCAACCAACCAACAAAAAAACTATCCAGCAGAGACTGTCTTAAAAAAATAAAACTAAAAAAGGTCAGGCCTGGTGACCTATGCATATAATCCCAGCACTTGGGAGGCAGAAGTCATCAGGTCTCCTTCAGCTCCAGCCTGGTTTACACAGTAAGCTCCAGTTAAGGGCAGCCAAGGCTACAAGGAGAGACCCTCCCTCTCTCTCTCTTGAGTTAGGGTTTCTCTGTGTAGCCCTGGCTGTCCTAGAACATGCTCTGTAGACCACGCTGGCCTTGAACTCACAGAGATCTGACTGCCTCTGTCTCCCGAGTGCTGGGATTAAATGCTTGCATCAGTACCCAGCTCTTTTTCGGTTTTTGTTTTGTTTTTGTTTTGAGATAGGATGTGTTTGTCCTGAACTTGCTATGTAGACGAGGCTGGCTTCAAACTTGCAGAAATCTGCCAGCCTCTACTTTCCAAGGGCTGGGATTAAAGATTTGTGCCACCAAGCCCAACTTAAGATTTTTTTTTATTATTTTATTTGTTTGGGGGGGGTACGTGCACATGAGTGCAGTTGCTTGAGGAGGTGTCAGATCCCCTGGAGATGGAATTACAAGTATTGTGAGCTTCCCAATAAGGGCTCTAGGAAATGAATTTGGGTCTTCTGCAGGAGCAGTACACACGCTTAACCAATGAAACCTCCCCCTGTCCTGTGTCCACTTTTTTTTTTTTTTTGACATAGGGTCTTTTGTTTGTTTGTTTGGTTGGTTGGTTGGTTAGTTTTTTTGTTTGTTTATTTTGAGACAGGATTTCTCTGTGTAGCCTTGGCTGTCCTGGACTCACTTTGTAGAACAGGCTGGCCTTGAACTCACAGAGATCAGCCTACCTCTGCCTCCCAGAGTGCTGGGATTACAGGTGTGTGCCACCATGCTTGGCTGATAGTCTTGAATAGCCTAGGCTGGTCCCACCTCGCTTCTCCCACCCACCTGAAACCGTGATTGCAGGCTTGTGCTATCACATCAATCACATTTCTTTTTAACATTCATTTATCATGTGTGCATGTGTGTGTGGTTGTGACTGTGTCCATTCGTGTGTGTCTGTGTACATGTGCGTGTGTGTCAGTTCCACTTTCCAACCTGTGGGTCTCAGGATCTTTCCACCTGTGTTAGACTCAGATTTTAGATCTTAGTGGCAAGTGCCTTTCACCTCTGGGCCATCTCACCCTGTCTTCTTTTGTCTTGGTTTTGGTTGTATCTAATATGGTACCAGGAATCCAGCACAGGGCTACATGTGTGCTAGGCAGGCACTGTACCAACTAAACCTCCCTCAGTTTTTGCAAGGGCTTTTGGTTATAAATAGACCTTTATTAGGCACAGGCTTTTTCTGCTTCCTTTTATTCTTGTGTCTGTGTTAGCAATTTTTGTCTTTCAAGGAATTTTCCCACTTCATCTGAGTTGACAATTTTTAATTTTTTTAATTTATTTTTATTTCATGTGCATTGGTGGTTTGCTTGCATGTATGTCTGTGTGAGGGTGTTGGGTCCTCTGAAGCCAGAGTTATAGACAGTGGTGAGCTGCCAAGTAGGTGCTGGGAATTGAACCCAGGTCATCTGGAAGAGTAACTAGTGCTCTTAACCACTGAGCCATCTTTCCAGCCCAAGTTGCCATTTTTTTTAAGTAAAAAAAAAAAAAAAAAAGAATATTCTTTCTCTATAAAGAATAAATGAATAAATTCAACTCACAATTGGGCCCAGAAGTCCTGAATCAAGGACACATCTATTAGAGGCTTCCCTGTTGGTGGAGACTTTGCCACAAATCCACAGGTCTATCAAAGAGGAGCGCCCTCCTGGCCTGCTCACTCTCCCCCTCCACCCCTTCCTTCTTTCCTTCCTTCCTTCCTTCCTTCCTTCCTTCTTTCTTTCTTTCTTTCTTTCTTTCTTTCTTTCTTTCTTTCTTTCTTTCTTCCTTTCTTTCATCACTTTACATCTGGATCTCAGGCCCCTCCCTCCTCTCCTCCTAGTCCCACTCTCACACCCTCTCCCCCAGCCCCTCTCGTTCTCAGAGAAGGGGAGTGCCCCAAGGGGTACCAGCCCACCCTGGCATTTGGGTACCAGCCTACCCTGGCATGTCAAGTTGCACGGAGTTAAGTGCATCCTCTCCTACTGAGGCCAGACAAGGCAGCCCAGCTAGGGGAAATGGCTCCAAAGGCAGGCAACAGAATCAGAGACAGCCCCTACTACCATTGTTAGGGGGCCCGCATGATGACCAAGCTGTACATCTGTTACCTATGTATAAGAATCTAGGTCCAGCCCAATCTCTGTGAGTCCCCATGGGCCCAGGCTAGTTGACTCTGTAGGCCTTTTTGTGGTATCCTTGACCCCTTTGGCTCCCATAATCCTTCCTCCCACTCTTCCACTATTGTTTGGCTGTTGGTCTCTGCATCTGTTTCCATCAGCTGCTGGATGAAGCCTCTCAGAAAACAGTTATGCTAGGCTCCTGTCTGCAAGCATAGCAGAGTATCATTAATAGTGACAGGAGTTGGCTCTCTTCCATGGGATGGGCCAGTCATTGGTTGGCCATTCCCCCAATCTCTGCTCCATCTTAATCCCTACACTTCTTGTATGCAAGACAAATTTTGGGTTGAAGGTTTAATGTTGGGTTGGTGTCCCCCACCCTCCACTGGAAGTCGCACCTGGCTACAAAAAAAAAAAAAAAAAAAAAAAAAAAAAGGCACAAGTTGACAAACTTTTGGTCATCGGGTTTTAATACCACTGAGACACTATTCCCCTTTTTCTCCCCATCTTATGCATGCATGTACCTTAGGCTAGCCATGAGCTCTCCTCTTGCCATTTCCTGCTGAGTGCTGTCCACGTAGTGGCTCCAGACGGAAATACTGCTGTCCCAGTGTCTGCTGAGTTTGAGGCAGTGTTTCATCTTTGGATGCTGACTTTGGTGAAGCATGTCTTTTTTTTTTTTTCTGGCTTATTCCATTTTGAGATCCATCTTTTTACAAGCCTTTGCAGATTTAATTGTAGGTCGCACTGACCTTCCGGTTGGCCCATTTTATCTATTTATTCATCTTTTAAAGACTTGTTTATTTTTATGTGCATTGGTGTTTTGCCAGCGTGTATGTCTGTGCGAAGGTGCTGACCCCTGGAACTGGAGCTATGGTTATGAGCTGCCATCTGGGTGCTGGGTCCTCTCCACTGAGCCAGCTCTCTAGTTCTCTGTTAGTCCATTTTTGTTTTAATTCTATCTAATCCATTTCTTCTGCTTGGTTGGTATTTAATCTCTGTCTACAGTCCTTGGAGGGAGCAGCCCTGCCATACCTTCCCCACCTCTGCTGGCCCTGGCCCTGCTTCTCTGGAGGGGTCCCGAGCCTTTTCTTTCAACACTGGGGTGGATGAGGGACATGTGGGCCTCCAGGCCAGAAACACAGGCTCTGAGTCCAAACCACAGTGTTCTGAGCAGGGTGGGGATGGGGCTCCCGAGCTTTCTCCCTTACTCAGGCCCTGTAGGCCCCAGAGAACAAGTGCCTTTGCCCGTTCTGAGCACCAGTATATTATCTCACTTTTGGACTGGGAGTGAATGCAGAACCACAGGTGACCACAAAGGGGCAATGTGGTCTTAAAAACAGCCATGGCTACAGACTGTGTACACAGGCTGGTGTGATCCAACTCTCTTCCAGGTACCCAGGACTTGTAAGGATACTGTACCTCCTTTAGCTTTTCTCCCACTCTAGACCCAACAGTTATCAATGGCCAGGCCTCTGAAAATCCTTCAGTGTCCTCATGACTCACCAAGGGATGCCAGGTGCTTGAGGACCAGAAGGTTTGTGGGGGAGAAGAAGAGAGCTGATGGAGGAAGGAGAAGGAAGGGAGCCTTGCTGGAAAAGATAAAGGAGGATTCACCACCCTTTGTCTCCGTTCTCCCCCCAGATGGGAGTTCTGCGCTTGCAAAGACACAGACCTCAAAAGCTGAAGAACTTGGGGCTGCGTCAGCAGCCAGAGCGGGCCACAGGTGGTGCTTGACACATCTGCTCCTGTGGGATGGAGAGGCCTTTGGCAAGGCAGACAAGGAATGGGGACAGGGGATGTGTGTTAAACTCCTGAGGCCAGCAGGGAGCCACCCTTCTTTTCCCACCTCTGGGCTGATGTTGCTCTCATGTACCATTTACTGACATCCCTTCTTAGACCCTGACAGGGACCCTCATGCTCTGCCAGCAAAGCATGGAGCCTGAGTTATTTCCCCTTTGGCTTGGGAAGCTGGGATGCTTGTAGCCCAGTTGAGGGAGGCTCTGGGAGGGTAATGGGGCACAAGGACACAGAACAGCCTGTGGAATGTTCCATTGTGCCAAGGTGGGTAGGGTGGAGTGTGTCAGCCGCTTCCAGCCCTCGCCCCAACAAATCACAGCAGCGGCATATGGTCAGCAGGCCTCTGTGTGCCAGAAGAGTGGGCTGGGACGCTGCCAAGGTCCCATCACAGGCCCATCCCTGTTCTTCCTTCACGCCTCTGCTGAGCTCCATAACTGGCCCTGGCAACAGGCAAGTCTGGCTCCCAGCTGGCCCAGAGCAACAGGTACCTGTGCTGTCAGACCAACCTGGCTACAGAACAGGTGGATGCAGTGCCCAATGAGGACCTCGGTCTCCAGAGTCCCTTAGAAGTGACAGGCCACACCTGAACCCCTGTGTTCCCAGCTGTGTCAAGCAGAGGTATGGTGCTGTGTGGGTACTCACAGCACTGGGCAGGCAGTTTAGGGCTGTGTACACTGCACTCAGGTACAAAGGCTGGGGAGAGCAGCCTGCAGGCTTTGTCCAGAGATGTGAGTGTGTCTAAGTTTACTCTTCTGAGAAGTAGGGTACAGTACCTACCTCAGAGTGTCTGGCTGCAGGCTTCAGGCCGAGAGAGCTCAGCTGGCATTCACAGAACTGAAGGCAGGTCCACAGCTCTGGGTGGCATGACTCAGTGTCCCCAAGAGCCTTCAGAAGCCAGTGGAGGATGGCAAGTCCCAATCAGGTACACAAGCAGAGACTGTGGAGGGCAAGGAGTGTGGGAACGGGGAGAAAGCAGATGTCAGTGGTAGCCACAGTCTCCCCAGGGGTGGGAGGGGCTGCCATCCACAAGTGGAGTAGAGAGATAAGTTGGGGCTGACCCTGTGTGGTCAGCCCCCGGAGGCTGGGGGAGGAGGAACAGCAGGTGCACAGGGCTCTGTGGGTGGAGGCACCGTTCTACCTGGACCTCATCTTGAAAGACTAGTAGAGACTCTTCAACTGAAGCAGCACTCTTTTTCCCTCAGCCCACTCCTCCTTCCTTGGATTTTAAGGAAACTCTCCAAGGCTGTCTTTGCTGCACAGACTGAGGCCTGTCCTCTTGATCTGTCTAGCGGCCTTTTCTATTCAGTGACACTGTAGAGGTCTGGGGTCAAGCAAGCATAGACTTCCACTCCCCAGCAGCCTCTTCCTGAGGGCTCAGACTATGGCCTCAGTTCCTCCCTACCTCTTTACCCCTTACTCCATTATGTTGTTAATCCCTCAGCCCTCCTAGTCCAGTCACCTGGCCTGCTCATACCTTCTTAGGTGCTACTGAATGTCCAGGGTCACAGAGACCACTGGACCCCTTTTACCTCTGCTTTTCAGATCTCTCTCTTCTCTGACACCCAACATGCCTAGCCAGATTCATGACCCGACAGACATGCAGAGCACATAAATTATCTTAATTTCTTTTAAAATGATGCAAAAAGGTAACCTTTGGAGGTAAGGAAATGCTTTACTTATAGTATTAATAGAGTTGCCAAGATTGTTGTCAAATAGTTTTTGCTGGTTTGGTTTTCTTTCTTTCTTCTCCTTTTTTTCTTTTTTTCCTCCTCCTCTTCCTCCATCTTCTTCTTTTCAATATGTCTTTTGTTGTCCTCAAAGACACACCAGGCATATTTGTAATTCAGGATCTTGTTCTGGAGCTGGGTAACTGAGGTGTTATTCATCAGCCTGCTGCACTGTTCCCTTTTCAGACACAGAGATACCATCCAAAAACTTTCTGATATCCTTGTTTTTAACTGTTATGACTTGCTGAATCAAAGCCACTGAACTTGAAACAAGTTCAATATCATTTCCTTCAAGGATTAATTTATCTTTCTGAACTTGAGAGACAGAACAAGCAACACGTGTCCTCATCTGAGCCCTACAGATGTATTTTTTACCCAAGAAATTTCAGATTTCAACCAAAGACCCAGTCTCCTGAATGAGGGAGAAGTGAGCATACACAGACCTCATCTTGTGCTGGGCACCCAGTGTGACACCCTTGATCATGTTCTGCCCATGACTTCAGATGGTTCAGACAGTGGCCAGCTCCTTTCTGTTACCCACCATTTGTCAGCCCAGAGCCTCTTCTTGTTCTTTCCGAAGAGACTCAGCTCTACAGCGATATGACTGACGTCCTTCACAAGGGTTCCTCTGGGGCCCTTCACAGTGACTGTGCATCCCTTCAGAGTAATGTCAACAATTTTGACAGTCTGATTGCTGATAATGGTCTTAATTCTTGAAGGAGATGGGCAAAGAACTTTGTTTGGTGGGTTGGTTTTTGTTTTTGTTTTGGTGAAACAAGGTTTGGTTTTTCTGTGTAGCTTTTGCTGTCCTGGAACTTGCTCTGTAGATCAGGATGACTTTGAACTCAGAGATCCACCTGCCTCTGCCTCTGGCTCCTGAGTGCTGGAATTCCCTGCATTAGCTGACTACCAATGGTGGAAATGAATGGGCAGAGGAATTGTGTACCCCATCTACCAGACCTAGGGCTCTTTCATTCCTGGCTAACTACACTGATGTCATTACCTGGGCTGGGCATCGTGCTGGACTGATAGATCTGAGAGTAGGCCATGGCAGCCACAGATCTGTCTGTCTACTAAGGCCCTCAAGGACAGCAATCCCACCTGGCTCCCCAACCTTGTTCTCTTGGCTTGTGGCTCATGAGATGACCCCAGGGCTCTACAGAACCTGGGGATCATTTAGCCCATCCCCAGGGGTGCAAGAAGGACTCACAAAGCTGGTGGAGCCAGGAGGGCTTTGAAGGAACCTAGAGGCCCTATAAACTGGCTAATGAGGTTGACGAAACCAATAGAGTCAGAAAGCAAAAGGGCTTCCTTAGAGGTTTAGGGAGTTCTGGGTAGCAGACTTCAGGTTTGTGAGGCCTTGCTTGCTTAGAGCCTGGGCCGGTACCATCTGCCAGGGCTCCCCTTCACCTGCTCACATGTGAGGTGGCAGTAGCCCTGCCTGGCCTTGAGACCCACCCCCTGCTCTGCTTGCTTGCTTTGCTCATGGGAAAGCTCTAAGGCATAGAGCTGAAGGGTGCTGACAGTTTGACAATGCATTCATCTTCCACAAGGCTGAGATGAGGCATCATGAGCAAACCAGTGTATGTGTGTGTATGTATGTGTGTGTGTGTGTGCATGTGTATACATGTATGCACAGTGGTGTTCACCCATGTGTATATGTGTGGAGGTCAGAAGTCAACATTAGGTGTCTCTCTCTATTGTTCTTCCCCTAATGTTTTGAGACAGGCTTTCTCACCAAACCTGGAACTCACTGTTTGGCTAGGCTAACTGGCCAGCAAAGCCCTGGGGTCTGCCTGTCCCTGTCTGCCCCTAGTACTGGGGTTAGAGACCTGCTCCACCATTCCAGCTTTTTACCTGGTGCCAGAAATCCAAATTTGGGTTCTCATGTTTGCTGAGCAAACACTTTACCATTCCCCCAGTGTTTTTTTTTGTTTGTTTGTTTGTTTGTTTTTTTTTAAGACAGGTTCTCACTATGTACCTCTGGCTGTCCCGGAACTCACTATGTAGACCAGATTGGTCTTGAACTTACAGAGCTCTACCTGCTTCTGGCTCAGGATTAAAGGTGTGCACCACTATGCCCATCTTTAAGCATCTCATTTGATAGCCAGGAAACTGAGGCTCATTAATTACAGAGATGCTCTTGGCAGTGACACCTTCTGGATACGTCAGGAGCAGGTTCTACTCTGTCTTTCAAGTGGAGCCTGGAACTCTAAGGAAGGGCTCTGACCCAGGGCAGGGCTCTTCTTTCTGTCATTCCCGAAGTCTAACCAGTTGCTATAGAGTGAGGGCCAGCACAAATGACTGAGGCCTGGCCCAGCCCTGAACCCTCTGAGGCTCTCAGTGTAGACTGCACACCTTGGGGCTCTCCCAGAGCACAGGTGTGGTCTGGGATAGCTTGGGGGAGTAGCCAAAGGGAGCAGGGGGCTTTCCTATGAGAAAAAGCTCTTCCAGCCTTGCCCTTGTCAGGGCCTCTATCGGAAGCCAAACACAGAGCTGGGGAATGTCAATACCTCAGGCTTGCCACCTGGCATCTGGTGCCCAAGTGCTAGGCGGTGCCTGTGGGGACCCTGTAACACCCACAGCCAAGAAGCTCCAGGCTATTTATAACACGGCTGGGAGAAGCTGGGCAAACATCAGCTGTCCCCTCCCCACCCCCCTTGACCTCCAGGTCCTGTGTTTAAACTCTCACTGGGCAAATACGAGGCAGATAAGGGGCAGAGATTAGAGGAGTAGTTCATCTCCGACAAGCAGCTTCCTCCCTAAGTACAAGGTTGCTAGTTCAGAACTTGGGCAGGTGTGGGGGGCTGGTGCTCTTTGTCGGCTGAGCCCCTCAACGGCCCTGCCCTCCGTGTCCCCCAACGGCCCTGCCCTCCGTGTCCCTCAATGGCCCTGCCCTCCGTGTCTCATTTCTTCTGGTCTTCCCCTGTTGAAGAACACCCCAGCTGGGCACCCTGCCTCACAGGTCTGCACCTGTCAAACTGAGACATGTCTCTAGCATGTAACTGACCCAGTCAGAGCTCAGCATGCCATCCACAGCTGTACATACTTGAGCACAGGGTGGACTAGCCTGGGCAAAGCCCAGTGGATCCTGTTTACTCCTTGGAGCTAACTCAGAAAGGTCAGTATACAACAGATGTTCAGAAAGCCAGGTAGCCCTGCTGCACTCATCCTCCCCCCTCCCTGCCCCAGCTCCTTGGCCTTTCTTTGGGTCTACAGCCCAGGCTCATAACCCTATGCATGCTGCCCTAATTTAGTTTGAAAATCAATGCAACATTCAGGGAAGATTCAGAGCCCAGTGGGGATGGGCTGTCACCTCTGTGTTCCACTGCTCAGCTCTGCTGAGGCAACTAACCCACAGTGGCTTCTGTCTAGGGAATGAGGGGACATGGGCCATGGCACTGAGACAGACACAGCTAGAGCTAGAGACCAGCAAAAAGAAAGATGACGCTCAGTGTGAAGTCGGGATCAGTCTGAAGTCAGGAACCATGCTCAGGTCCAGGTCCCAGTCAGTCTCAGTCTATGCTTGTGTTAGAGCTTAGGTTTCATCAGTGCTATGTCAGGGCTCAGTGTGTGGCTGGGATCAGGGCTCAGTCAGTGCTATATCAAAGCTCAGTCTATGGCTAGGACCATGGCTCAGTTTGTAGCTAGAACCAGAGACTGGTTTTGATCAGGGCTCACCTTGGACTAGTGTTGAGGGGCTCATGCTGTGACTAGGATCAGAGACAAACTTGTATCTGATTTAAGAGATCTGTCTAAGTTTGGGGTCAAAAACTGTTATGCAGATAGGTTAAAGGCTCAGTGTGTGAATTGCCTTAGTCAGTCTGTGTCTGGGATCAGGGATCAGAAGGGAATTCACGGCTAGGGCAATCTGTGTGCCTGTGCAAAGCCTCCATCTGTGGCTCGGATCAGGACTCAAACTGATCCAGGCTCTGACTGCAGCAGGAATTGGGGATTGGACTGGGGCTCAGTCTGGGCCTGAGCCTGGTCAGTGAATATCCACCCAAGGCTTCCTCACTTCCCAGTGGTCTTGGGTCAGGTTGGGCAACTGAACGTCGCTTCCTCTTCAGATCAGAATGTTCTTGGCCAGCACCCAGGTGCTGAATCCTGGGGGGAGAGGCCTGTTCCCGCCGGCCACATTCCCACGCTTGCCTGGGACTGTGCCAGCAGGTGGGAAGTGTCAAGGGGCTGCCGCCCACCTAGAGGGCCATGTCTTACCCTCTAGCTGCTGCCACTACCACGCCCAGTCGGCTCTTACAGAAGGACCGCTATCTCACGGCTCCTTCATCCTCCTCCCCAGAAAGGACCAGGAGACGGAACATTTAGGAGGTCCACACCCCAAAGCTAAAGTTGCTTCCCCAACAGGACCTGCCAGCAGTAGTTTCTGAAGTTGAGTGGGGCCTGTGCTTCCTTGGGCCTCGGTTTCCCAAAATGACAACAGAGTAAGTAAAGGTGATAGCCAGAACAGAATCTGCCCAAAGCCCCTCTGCCAAGGCAGCTCTGACAGGTCAGGAATGTGTAGGGGTTTCATTTGTTCCTGGAGGGACTTCTATTTGTATGTTTTTAAAAGTATAGGCCCTGGGCTGGAGAGGTGGCTCAGCGGTTAAGAGCACTGTCTGCTCTTCCAAAGGTCATGAGTTCAATTCCCAGCGACCACATGGTGGCTCACAACCATCTATAATGTGAACTGATTCCCTGTTCTGGCAGATGTAAATGCAGATAGAACACTCATATACATAAAAAAATAAATACATCTTTAAAAAAAAAAAAAAAAGTATAGGCCCATCCCAGGGCCTGGTGGGATAAAGATAAGATTCAGAGGTCCCAGGGGCTGGCCTTGACTCTAGTGGTTTTCACTGCCCCTGAGATCTGTTATGAGAGAAGTGTAGCTAGCTTTCAGAGGGCAGGTGCGCATGGGAGGTGCAGACCCATGACCAGGCTGCAAGACAGTTCTTGGTTCCACGGGGCCAAGAAGATCCACCAGTGTGGCTAGACATATCCAGAGACTGAGCCAAACACTAGACAAGATCAGAGAGACAGAAGCCAAGACCACCACTCCCCAGCCTGTTTCTGTCCGGACCTTAAGAATCCTAGTTTTGTGCCCTGAAGAGATAGCCACCTGGTGTGGAGACAAAGATCTGTGCCCCAAGGCAGCCATTTCCATCATCATGTATCTCTCCAAAAAGTGTCTCTGAGGCCTGCAATGATGATGCTACTGCTGTGGTAGGAAGAAAGTACGTATCTGCCTTAGGCTCCATATATATGTCCCAGCTGCCTTTATTACCCCAACTTCAAGAGGTGGAAATAGAGCCAGAGAGGCCTAGGACCCTGGGCTAGACCTCTAGAGTAGCTTCGGGGAGGACAGAAGCGTAGGCCCTAGCTGGCCTGGGGGCTGGGATGTGTGCTCAACGGGCCTCCTGGAGCTGTTTGGCCTGTGTTGCAACTTTCTCTATTCCTGCCGTGTCCAGACTTGCTGTAGCTCCTGCCCCCAGGTCCAGAGGAGAGCCTCGCCTGCCTTCCCAAGACCAGGACGACAAGTCTCAGCGTGGCCTGGTCTCCGTGCCAGCTCTGAGCGTGAGAACACGCTGAGCAGAGGAGGGAAGAGTGGCAGGTGGCCAGGTGTAAGCACCAGCAAGTGCCCCTCAGGAAGCCACAAGGAAGCTGCCCAGCCCCAGCTGCTCCCTGGCTGCTTGACCAGGTCTCCACTGGGGCTGCTGAGGGACCAGGCTACAGCACCCCCCCACCGCCTCAACTCTGCCCGCACCAGCACAGCACAGTACACAGCTGGCGCTCAGTAATTGCTTCTGCCAGGAGGTAGATAAACCTGGGCAATTTGACCACAGGATCAGTGAAGGCCACGGGAGCCTGGCCAGGGTTATGGAAATCTGAGTTATGGAATCTTGGTACCTCTGAGGCTACTGTCCACTGGTATGAGGATGGAGAGCTGAGCCTAGAGCTTTCTGGGGGGACCGTGACTGCCTCGGGGATGGAGTCAGGGGACACTCAGCACTTGGCACCCTGATACACCGTCTCTAGGGTCATTAGGTGATCTCTGGTCATTCATGAGCCACTTGATAACAGAGACAGTGGGAGGGCTCCTTAGGGTGGGCGCCAGCTCTAGGGGCCAGGAGATCCTTCTCTAGCATCTAGTTGCAGCGAGCATTGCCCGGGCATGTGCCCTGCTTGATATAGCTGCCCTGTAACTGTACTTATCACTAGAGAAGCTAGACAGTGCTCTTCAGGCACTGACCATGGCATTAACAAAGATGTAGCTTGCCCAGGACATCCGGTCTCTATATCCTGATGTGGTTTCAGAGCCTGTCTGGAAAACATGGAGGAGTTGAGTCAAGGGCAGGAGTCCTAGGAAGGCTCCTGGAGGAGGTGGTCAGGCCCTGGACCACAGAATCAGGCTCTGCTTGGGGTGGCAGAAAAGATGCATCCTGAGGAGCAGAGGCCAGGCAGGAACATGAAGAAGTGAGCTTTAGCCGTGAAGGTCCAGGCTGTGTGTCCTACAAGGCAGGGAGGGGAAGGTAGGTGTGGGATGTCACATGCTGCCCTAGACTGTGCTTGGCCTTGACCAGGGTCCACCCTGGGCCTACTTGCTGCCACTTTTTGTTCACCCAGCACTGTTCTGAACCCTTCACCATTCATGTGTCTGCCTTAGGCTCCATATATATGTCCCAGCTGCCTTTATTACCCCAATAAAGTTGGCCACCAAACTTCCTTAGATCTGTGTCCTGGACACTGAGGGCAGAGACCCCCAGAGAAGCTTTACTCAGCCCCCTCCTAGCCATAGGAAAGCCCTAGAGCAGTGCAGGCAATCAAAATGTCAGACAGGGCCTGTACCATGACCAGACACTGATGGAGCAAGAGAGAGACCAATGAATGAGACAGAGAGGGAAGCTGCAGACAACTTGTACGTGAGCTGTAGGCTACCACACTGCCTTAAGTTCCAATAGGCACCTCTGAAAGAGACCCTGGGGCAGGTCTGGCTGCTGTAGGGCCAAATCCTGTGAGCAGTGGACAGCCTGCATAATGGCACAGGAGAGCTTTGCTAGGCACATGCAGAATGGCAAAAAAGTATTGCCTTGGCATGCAGAGTGGGGGAGGCCGCTGTCTCCAGGAGCCTCTGTCTAAGGTCAATCAGTCCCTTTCACCAAGTCCAGCTCCGGGACCCTCTCACCTCTAGCAGTGTCCCTGCAGGGAGATCACCTTCTTTGTTTATCCCCAACTTACTACCTCTACTTCATCGGCCCAGAGGAAGGAAAACCCTGTCATTGGCCCCACCTGCGGCAGCCTGTGCTGCGAACAGGAAGCCTAGGGCATGAGGCCACCACTCACCTGCCTGCCACCAGGAGAAGCAAGCAAGGAAGGGGGTGCTGGGTTTTGCCTACACACAGACCCCAGGCCCCCACCTTTGAATCCACCCAAACTGCCTTTCTCTCTAGCTCCATCCATACTCCAAAGGGACTTCTCAATTTCCAGACATGCCTGGGCAAAACTCATAGCTCCCTTAAGCATCCAGTGTCTCTAGGGACTAGGACTCTACTACCCAAGGGCCAAGGGTGCAACTGGGAATCTGGAGGGAGGGGCCAATCTCAGAGTGCCCTTTCCTCACACACATTTTCCAGATGTGGGCCAGGCCGAGAAGTGTCATCCCTGGGCATCTGATGAGGGCTTTGAGCAGATGACCCTTTGGAGATGCAGAGACCAAAGAACTAGGACCCAGTGGTTATTGTAAGGTCCCTGGTTGTTTGGGGTCTGGGCATAAAGAACTTTTTTCCCAGGCAGTGGAGGCACACAGTGCCCACTATCACTCTCAGGGACCTGCAGCCCAGGGACATGTCTCCACAGGGTCTCTGGGCTGGTACCCCCTCCCCCGTGGGAGAGGAGTCTGGGAGCCTGAGGCGGGCAGCAGGTTGGGGCCTGAAAGTGACGAGGGTTTCCGCCACAGCCTTCATGTGATGTTGCAAGAGGAGCAAGAAAGCTGGCTGCGGGCACTGGGTGGGACTGGAAGGCTCTGGTGTGGGAAGAGGGGCTCTAGGGGATCCCAGAGAGCCCCAGTTCTTCTCAGACCCCCCACATGGGGAGGCAGCTCCTTGTCTGCCTCTAGGGAGCTTTGGCCAGTGCCCCTCAGGTAAGATTTGGGAGAGCGGGTGTCTCTTTCCTAGTCTCCAGTCATGAATCATATTCCTGACCTGCAAAGACTGCAGCCTGAGCAAGGGCCCTGGAAGAAGAAGATGGCCTGGAACATTGCAGGCAAGGTCTTAGGAACCGTCTGGCTGTCCATCCATCCCATTTTTCCCTTTCCAGAGAGCATCTAGCAGGGCCTGCAGGAGTGTGGCCATATGATGAGATGAGGAGGGCCCAGGGTAGTCCACGTAAATGTGCCTGCAACCCTAGAGCAAGCCACCTCCCTTCTCCTGGCCTTCATCTCCCTCAAAAGCCACAATGGCTGAATCAGCCCCTACAGACCTCTGGGATTCCCTGGCCAAGAGCCACAGTCCCTGACCATGTCTGTGAGATCTCCCTCTTTGGCCTTGTGACAAGTTCCCAGAATCTATTCCAGCTATAAACAATTATCTCTTGCAGAGCAAGGCAGCCCCAGATAATGAAGCCTGGAGGACAGGGGAACCCACGCCCCTCCCTGTGCCAGCCTGGCTTGCTGAGGTCATGCACACAGGCCCTGATAGTGGTAGCCAGGGTGGAGTCCTGGCTCTGCATCTATTCTTAATCAGGGACACCACAATAGTCAGCTGTCTCTTCTCTTCCCTCCTCTGCACTCTCAGGGTTGTCCCTCAGGACACTGTTACTCTTGGGGCAGCTGGGTGCTTGGGTACCTACCTGCCTTCTGGAACCGCTCTGTGGGGGATGGGCAGGGTTCCTATAAAACATCGCGTATTTACTGCTGCTGTTGCTCCACGCTCAATCTAGACTCTCCTCTAGGCATGGGGGTAAGGGGTGACTCCTCCCCAGCTTATCTTGATAGTCAGGGAAGATGCCAGGCCCTGTGACTGCTGTGCTAGCCCTTGCTCCAGGCTCACTAGGCTACCACAGCTCTTCCTTCACAGTGTAGCTCAGGGCCTTGTCTGACCCCTTTCCTGACTACTCTGCCCCAACAAGGGAGGAAGGACCTGCTTCAGTTCCCACAGGGAGCTCTGAGAGCAGGATTTGGACAGACCATCATTCAGACCAGACCCTGCTTTGTCCTGAGAGACACCAAGGATGGTGTCTGTGCGTGTGGTGGGGAGTGTGGTCTTGAACCCCAGGCTCTTCAGTAGGTGTACAGGAGACGCATCAAGGGAGGGTGCAGAGCTCAGAAGTGCAAGCCTCTGGGATAGAATCCTCCTGCCCAGCTCAGGCTGTGGCGTAGAACCCAGCTGGTGGGTATAACCCTGGCTATGGCCTGATGGAGACACCCTGGCCATTGGGTAGCTCCTGATGACCTGGAGCTGCCCCTCGCGTGCAGCCACAGGCAGCCAGTTTTTTTTGGGGGGGGGCCTCACAGTCATTGCACAAGCTCATGGGTCATCTGCACAAACATCCCTCTTGCACCAGAACTCATGTCTGCTTCCTCTTTGCTCTGCTGAGGCCAAGGGCAAGCAGGACCCAGCTGCAGTGATCCTGCCCATCCTGGGAGCCCATGTGCTTAATAAGTCATTGAAGCTCCAGGCTTTGTGAGATGGGTTCAACTTCCCAGATCACCTGGGTTCCCAGAGAACACTGAAGCACAGTGACTCTCAGACATGTCCCAAAACACAGAGACAGGGCACTGAGTAGGAAGAAGCCTGGAACCTTGCCATGGGTTCATCTGTCCACATGAGGAACCACCAGGGCAGATAGGAGCAGCTCTTTTTTCTATTACACCAAGGGGAGCTTAGCCTCTGAAAACCCTGGAAATACCCCTCTGCATCCAGGAAGGCCTTCTGGATGACAAGCCTCCCCTGCAGAGATCTGTCTCCTCAGGTGACAGGTGTCTGTCTGCTGCTGCTTCCCTAACATCCTGCATCCTGTACACAGTTAGCACTCCATAAGCACTTACTGATTGCCTTGCTAGAGTAACACATCTTTTAGCTGAATGTCTGCTCTCTACCTGGGCAGCTGTTTCTGTCCCAGCATCCTACCGTACAGCCAGATCTGTCTGCTCCAAGACAGTGGAGCTGGAGAAAGCTACAACAGTCTGGCAGACCACAAGACATTTGTCCTTGCCTGATGCTATGGTCCCTGTGTCCAGAGCCTGTGTGTCTAGCTGCCCACTCCAGTAGCAGTCTGGCCGCGCCATGGAGATTGGAACACAACTCAGAACCCAATCCCAATGCCAAAGGGACTTGAGTGGGGTCTCCCTTGTGCTGGCCATGTGACAGAGTACCAGCCTGTTTTTGTTGTTGTTGCTTTGTTTTAGGTTTCTTGTTTGTTTGTTTTATTCTATTTGGTTTTTATTTTGTTCTTCTCAGGGGGAAGAAACAGGAGATGAGAAGAGGCTGGTCCATGTTTGTGACAATTACCAAACAGTGGGTATTCATGGGGACAGGCACTGTTGAGCAGG